>NC_136071.1:533705885-534305885 GCF_964261635.1 Lissotriton helveticus
ATCACACATGGACCCTGGAACAGTGCACATACTGAGTGAGCGAAGCTTGCATTGCTGAAATGCATGCTGTAAATGTTTTATTAACCAAGAAAGTCTCTACTGCTGATCCACGAGGTATCAGTTTTGCTGGTGAGTGAAATATTCTTTTCTGGTGCCCTTGGCATCGCACATGGACCCTCAAACAGTGCAGATACTTTGCATGTTCAGAGAGTGAGGGAAGCTTGCAATGCTGATGCCCATGCTGTACATGTTTGGTTAACCAGGAAAGCTTCTACTGCTGATAAATGTGAGGTATCAGTTTTGGGTGTCAGTGAAGCATTCTTTGCTGGTGCCACCGGCATCACACATGGACCATCAAACAGTGCAGATACTTTGCATGTTCAGAGAGTGAGGTAAGCTTGCAATGCTGATGCCCAAGCTGTACATGTTTGGTTAACCAGGAAAGCTTCTACTGCTGATAAACGTGAGGTATCAGTTTTAGGTGTCAGTGAAGCATTCTTTTCTGGTGCCCTTGGCATCGCACATGGACCATCAAACAGTGCAGATACTTTGCATGTTGAGAGAGTGAGGGAAGCTTGCAATGCTGATTCCCATGCTGTACATGTTTGGTTACCCAAGAAAGCTTCTACTGCTGATAAACATGAGGTATCGGTTTTGGGTGTCGGCGAAGCATACTTTGCTGGTGCCACCAACATCACACATGGAAAGGCCCGGACTGGCCGTTGCAGGCACCGGGCAATTCCCCGGCCGGCCGCAAGGGTGGGGGCGTTTTTGGGCCCATGGGGGCCGAATTTTTACAGGGCCGTTTTTGCAGCATAGCTGCAAAATCGGCCATGTAACAAATTCGGCGGAAAAGCGACCCTGGTAAAGAGCTCGGTGGCATCCCCCTCCCCCACGGGGGAGGAGGGGGGGGGCGAGCACTTTGCCAGGGCCGGTTTTTGTTCCCAGTCTGGCCCTGCACATGGACCCTGACACAGTGCAGATACTTTGCATGTTCAGAGAGTGAGGGGAGCTTGCATTGCTGATGCCCATGCTGTACATATTTGGTTAACCAAGAAAGCTTCTACTGCTGATAAACGTGAGGTATCATTTTTGGGTATGAGTGAAGCTTTCTCTGCTGGTGCCACTGGCATCGCAGAGCGACCCTCAAACAGTGCAGATACTTTGCATGTTTAGAGAGTGAGGGAATCTTGCATTGCTGATGTCCATGCTGTACATGTTTGGTTAACCAAGAAAGCTTCTACTGCTGATACACATAAGGTATGAGTCGTGAGGGTGAGTGAAGCTTTCTTTGCTGTGCCTATGCTGTGTCTGTTGGATGGAGGGATGATTGCACTACAGATTTCCATTCACTGTCGCTTGTGCTCGTGACGGAAGCTGCACTGCTTGGTTCCATTCTGTACCTTTTCCAAGAAAGATAAAAGACAACACTGATGTTGCCCAAGTGGCCGAGAGAGGGAAGTGCTCACTGCTAATGTCCATGGTGTTCCTGGTTTGGGAATGGAGGAACCTTACATTTCTAATATCAATGCTGCACCTGTTCTGTGAGGGAAAGCCACTGCCACTCCTGCTGTCATGCTGTTCCTCTCTGAGCAGGAGAAAATCTGCAATTCTGATGTCTATCAGAAATAGGTTCTGTGAGAAAAGGAATCTTATGAAGATGTCCATTCTAGTTCTCTGAGGGAGTGAATCATACCCTGTTAATGTTTGTGATATACGTTTTGCATTGGTGTGGGAAGATTGCACTATTGGTGTCCACGCATTACCTGTTATGTCAGGGAGTAAAGCTTGCACTTCTGATGTCCAAGAAGAACCTGTTCTTTGTATTAGGGAAGCTTGCATTACTGATACCCATATTGCATCTGCTCTGTGTGTGGGGGGCAAAGTATGCACTTCTACTGATTTGTTGTGCCTGTTCTCTGCGGGAGGACATCTCGCACTTTTGAAGACCATGCTATACATAATCTGTGAGGGAGGGAAGTTTGCATTGGGGAAGCCCATGCTGCATATGTTCGGATATGAAGGGAATCTTGCATTGGTGATGTCCAGGCAGCATATGTTCAATTATCAAGGGAAGCTTGCACTGGTGATGTCCAGGCAGCATATGTTAAATTATCACAGGAAGCTTGCACTGGTGATGTCAATGCAGAATATGTTCAGTTATCAAGGGAAGCTTGCATTGGTCATGCTCATGCTGCATAAGTCCAATAATCAAGGGAAGCTTGCACAGGTGATGTCCCGGCAGCATATGGTCTATTATCAAGGGAAGCTTGCACTGGTGATGCCGAGGCAGCATATGGTCTATTATCTAGGGGAGCTTGCACTGGTAATGTCCAGGCAGCATATGTTCAATAATCAAGGGAAGCTTGCACTGGTGATGTCCAGGCAGCATGTGTTCAATAACCAAGGGAAGCTTGCACTGGTGATGTCAATGCAGCATATGTTCAGTTATCAAGAGAAGCTTGCATTGGTGATGTCCAGGCAGCATATGTTCAATAATCAAGGAAAGCTTGCACTGGTGATGTCCAGGCAGCATGTGTTCAATAACCAAGGGAAGCTTGCACTGGTGATGTCAATGCAGCATATGTTCAGTTATCAAGAGAAGCTTGCACTGGTGATGTCCAGGCAGCATATGTTCAATAATCAAGGGAAGCTTGCACTGGTGATGTCCAGGCAGCATGTGTTCAATAACCAAGGGAAGCTTGCACTGGTGATGTCAATGCAGCATATGTTCAGTTATCAAGAGAAGCTTGCATTGGTGTTGTCCAGGCAGCATATGTTCAATAATTAAGGGAAGCTTGGACTGGTGATCTCCAGGCAGCATATGCTCAATTATCAAGGGAAGCTTGCACTGGTGATATCCAGGCAGCATTTGTTATATTATCCGAGGAAGTTTGCACTGGTGACGCTATTGTCATACCTGTTCTTCAACAGAGGTAAACACAGATTTCTGATAGGCATGCTGGGCCTACTCTATCATGAGGTGAACACTGCAATGTTGATGCCAAGGTGTATCTTTTGTTATAGTGAGGAAGGCTTGCTCAGTTGATGCCCAAGAGGTGCTTAGTGTGGGTGGGAATGCAACATGGTCAGAGAGGGAGGAACGTGTGCACTGCATATCTACATGGCATCCCTATGGTTGTAGCAAGCAAAGCTTGCTCAGCTGATGCCTGTGCTCCACCCTTCTTTGAAAGAGGGCAACTTGCTCTACTGGTGCTTATTCTATTCATATTCTGTGAGTGTATGAAGCTTTCATTGGTGATGTCAATGCTGTGCATGTTCCTTCATCATAGGAAGGTTGAAGGTGTCATGCCCGTGCTGTGCTTATTCTTTGAAAGGGAGACGTTTGCACTGATGATGGCCATGCTGGACTTGCTCCTTGATGCCGTGAGAACTGCACTGTAGGTATCCACACTGCAACTTATATGATAATGAGGGAAGCTTGCACTTTTGCTTTCCTTGTGTTACCAGTTCTGTCTTCCATAGATGCTTGACCCACTGATACATTCTTTGTGTGAGGAAGGCTGGCTCTGTTGATACCCATAATAGGGCCTGTTCTGTCATGTTAAATTAGGGAAGGAAGCTTGCTCTGGTTCTGTTGTGCTGGACATGTTCTTTGTTTGATGCTTGATGCCTGTTCTGTGGAAGAGGGCCTCACACATTACTGATGCCCAAGCTACATATATTCTGTGAGTGAGAGAAGCTTGCAGTGGTTATATCCATGCTGTAAATGGTTATTTCCAAAGGGTACTTGCCCTGATGGTGTCTATATCGTACATGCTCTTTAACTGAGAAAAATGTACACTGCAGTCCCACCACAGGCATTGTGCAACAGAGCATTGAGATACTCAAGTAGTGTGTGACTGTCAAGCATTTCTATAAAAATATTCAACAGCTTGTTGCCAACTTGTATGCATGGTTTGGAATTTTGGGAATGAGTCAAGCAGATTGCCAGCCTCTACAAGGCACATAAATACTGCATACATTCACAAAATACAATGAATTAGTTAATCGGACTCCAAGTGACCCTTGGAATGAATGAATGATTGATTTACTTTTCTTTCATAAGTAAATAAAGACAGAGAGGCACCATCATGCTACACCTTACGCCTCTAACTGTTACTGTCTGATTTACATGGTTAAAAACGAGCAAAGGAACTATCCCCATTGGCCCAGCGTGGCACCTTGATATTTCTCAAAATGCAATAATTATTATGATAATACAACTTATAATGTTAAAGGCTGTGACACTGTAATATAAATGTAATGTCGCCGCTTATAGAGTGGAAATGTGGTTCTGGGCGTTAGGTCCCAATGTTCAGAATGCTTATTAGAAGCCATGGCTTCAAATTACACAGCGACCAGGGCTTGAGGCATCGTCTGTGTGATGTCACAACCCAGAACCCTGGCCATAGCAACTAATATCACATCAGAACCTTCAGTGTTCAGAGAGATCAGGACAGGACAGGTGAAGTGCCAGGGCTCTCAAAGGCAATACGATGGAGGGTCCCAGTGGCCTACGCCAGCGGACTTTGCAGATGCACCCGGAACCACCCAGGACCTTCCTGATTATGAGGACAAAGGTAAGAGTCCGGAATAGGGTGGGAATAAAAGGATGCGGACCTGGGCTGTAAAGAAGGGCTGGTATCTCCCAGGTTCAAAGCACCACTATGACACAAACTTGGCATAAATACCTCTGAACGTAAGAAAAGGGTATGATGTATTTGTAGAGGGCGAGTGATGACTACATGGTTTGTTCGAGTCGAGGTTGAATCCTGAATATTCACTGAGTAATAAACTATGTTTAAGTAGAAATGAACAGTCGACAAGGAACCTGCCAAGTTTAAAACAAAGCCCATGTTTAGAGCTGTCTAGAACTTAACACTCAACCATATAAATACAAAATAAAAGTGTGACAGAGGTACAATACTGAACCTTTTATGAAAAATATCATCTGTTCAGGGAGAGCGTTAGGCATGAGCAACGGCCCAGGGCCCCGAACTCAGTCCACCAATATGGGAGCCTTGCCCATCCTTGCACCAATGCTCCAATGCTGCGAGGCCATGGGGAGAGGCACTTGTCTCCTGGCCCGAAGCTGGGCCGGACTGGGCGTAGCGGGCACTGGCATTTCCCCTTTGTACCGGAATGGTGGGGGAAAGTTTTGGACCAGGGGGGTCATTTTTGTTAGTGGAGGCCGGTTTTGAAGCAGTGCTGCAAAAACAGTCCCTTGTAACAAAAACGCAGGCAGTAGCGGTGTTCCCGCCAGTGATAGAGCGTGCAGGTCACACGACTATATTTTTACCTTACTCACCTGGGCCCATATACAATAAACATATAACTTAATCAGGTAACCTTTGCGTTACTACCAGGTATTTTTCCCTACTAGGTCCTGTACCATTAACTTACCAACCCTTGTTGCTGGTACCTGTACACCTATTGGATCAGGGAGTTAGTTTTAATATAGGCAGCAAGAATTAACATTGCCCTCATATAATAACCACATACTCTGGAACATTTTAACTCTTTATCTAAGTTTCTTAAATGGTCATGATCCAAAGATTAAACACCAAAAGACTTTCAATTATGAAGATCAGAATCAAAATGTAACTATCAAAAGATGTATTAAACTAATTTCAATAATTTAGCAATAGGGTGGGTAAAGAAAAGGAACATAAAATACTATCAAAATGTTTAGGCATTTAACAAAAGGGAGGGTAAAAAAGGGAACATGTCAAATTTTAACAGTAGGAAGAGTAAAGAGAAGGAACATGATATGCAAAAATGCAGCAATTAAAACATGTAGCGATTAGGAAGGGTAAAAGAGGGAACAAATCAATGACGAATCCACATGGATTTTATATTTACCTAGAATGGTGTGAAGAACTAACCTTGTCCACAGGTCAGTTTAAAGGACAGAACCCCGAAAGTTGCAGTCGCCAGTAGGCTAGCAGGTGCAGATTAGAATCAGGACAGGTAAAGCCAAATTGGATCAGGACAGGATCACCAAAGGTTGAGACTAGCACCCGCAGTTAAGTTGCAACGCCTGTGCTACTCCCTCTCTGCAGCTAACAGCTAGAACCCCGATTGGGTTATCGATTTCCCCGACAAAGTGCTTCGCCAGCACTTCAGCTCTCAGAACCCGATTGGGTTATCGAATCTTCTGACAGAGTACTCCACAGCCCTCTGTTCTTGGTCACCTATTGAGTGCGTTGGGTCAGTGACATGTCAGCTATTCGGAAAAGTCGGACAAATTAACTAGCTAAGCCTAGCCTACTTATACTATTTTCCAGGTCAGTGTACCACCCCCCCAATGTTGCAAGTGTAAGGATCCCCAATTTTGATAGGACAAGGAATGAGGAGAGGTCATCACACCATACCAAATTGAAACTTTCTGCATCTCATATTTAAATTTTTGTTCCCACTCATCAATTTTATTTTCACATGACATCTTTATTCCACCCAACAATGAATATTCTATTATTGGTTACATTTTAGTTCATATTAGAATTCTGTTTCCTTTGTAAAGTTCAGGAGGTGAGGTTCCCAGGCGCATATTGGTCAAGACTGTCCCTGGCACTCATTCAATGCCATGACTCAATGGTTTTTAGACTCTAGTGTGCAGGCTCAAAGGTTTCTATATGGAGTTCAGCGACAGGCGTCAGGCCCAAAATTGATTTACATGTAAGAATAGAAAAGAAACAGTTTAAGAACACAGAATAAAAGAATGCACTGTATACCACTTATCTCTACTCTATTCCCATTACTTTATATTTAACTATTGCGTTAAGGTTAAGCAGAATGAATGGCTTAGCAAAAGCAGCAGTGCAAGCTTCATGCATGCTGTATCACAGATCAGCCATTTTAATTCTATTGCGCACAAGCGAAAGTTTTCCTTCCAAAGCAAAGAGTACGTCGTGTCACGTGTGTATGACAGACGCATGCGCAATAGAATAATCCCGCATAGCAGCAGCCATTTTAATGCAAGCGGATTATCCATACTAATATAATAAAGAGAGAGCCCAAACCTTTGAGGCGGGTAATCTCAGGAACCACAGCACCAATCACAACACCCAATACAGCGTTGGAAAGGGCAGTTGCCCACCATATACATTTAAAAGGTAAAAGAACCGTGCCAGCAAAGTAGTCCCTTGTGGGCGTGTCTGCATTGTGCTGTGGGTGTGTGCTGGGGGCGTGACAAATGCTGGGGGCGTGTGGTACGTTCCGCCGATCATGCCATGTCTCATATCGTGTGCTAATCCCACCCTACTCCCTTTAAATACCCCTTCACCCCATAATCATAACCCACCCTTACTCCTTAAATACCCCAACACCCTTAAACACTAACCTATCTTAACCCTATAAATATACCCTGTACCCCAAAACCCAAAGCTATCCCTGAACCCTAAAAATACCCCTGTACCCCAAAACCCAAACCTAGCCCTGAACACTATAAATACCTTTGTACCTCAAAACCCAAACCTACCCCTGAACCCTAAAAATACCCCTGTACCCCAAAACCCAAACCTAGCCATGAACCCCTTATTATACCACTGTACCCCAAAACCACCCCTGAACCCTAAAATACCCCTGTACCCCAAAACCCAAACCTAGCCCTGAACCCTTAAAATACCCATGTACCCCAAAACCCAAACCTACCCCTGAACCCTAAAAATACCCCTGTACCCCAACACCCAAACTTAGCCCTGAACCCTAAAAATAACCCTGTACCCCAAACCCCAAACCTACCCCTGAACCCTAAAATACCCCTGTACCCCAAAACCCAAACCTAGCCCTGAACCCTAAAAATACCCCTGTACCCCAAAACCCAAACCTAGCCTTGAACCCTTAAAATACCCCTGTATCCCAAAACCCAAACCTACCCCTGAAACCTAAAAATGCCCCTAAACCCCAAAACCCAAACCTAGCCCTGAACCCTAAAAATACCCCTGTACCCCAAAACCCATACCTATCCCTAAACCCTAAAACTACCCCTGTACCCTATAACCCAAAACTATATCTGAACCCTTAAAATACCCAAACACCCCAAAACATATACCTCAGTACCCCAAAACATATACCCCTATACCCATACTTACCTTATCCAAACATTAAAAAAACATGCTTTTACCATTCATGCATTTACAACGAATTTCAATGTAAATGTATGCGTGGTAAAAGCATATAAAATGTAATGCCATGCGTTATAATGGCATTGCGGAGTCATGGTACTTTCGTAATGAAAGTATACGGAGTGATGGTATGCGGAAAGAAAGTTGCGGAATAATGGGTGTTTAACCTTCCCCGGTAAGTACATTGGTGGCACGGCGGCCCACATCACCAGCAACATACTCATATTTTTTCACCACCCATTTGAAAAATGCACAGGTCTCTCTCATTGATGGCCAGCACCAACATACACTTTTAGACACACCTCCCGCCACAAGTTCTAGAATTGCGAACTTTAGAGCTGGGGAGCTACGTTCGAATCTCGGCATCAGCTCAACATCCTTTGATTCCAGGCAAATCACTTTGTCTCCCCGTGCCTACCACAAATGAATGTGTTCTTTTGTAATGCAAATTGTGCTCATGCCTTGTTGTCGAGTTCGCGCTATATAATATTGCAAGGAAAAATAAAGTAGGGAAACTCGAGTTCACACACTACTGAACGTGCACTCTTAAGTACATCAGCAGTGCACTGTGAATCGGAGCGTTTCACAGGCCTGTCACAGATAAGAAATGCTATCAAAACGAAATCCTACAAAACAATATACTACTGGCCGGCAGCAATTCATACCCGGACAACAACGGGACAGGCTGCTAGTAGTTAATAAAAGCACATATGCAAGCTTCCCTTGGATGTTGTGTAATGCGATATTAGTAATACAAACATGTTGGTTAGTTTATTAACGTTATATCGAGAGGACTGAATACAAGCAAGTCGCGCTACGTGCGAATCCTTGCTCCATCAATCCCCTCTTTGATGATATTTTATATCATCACCAATTAATGAAACATATGCCAACTTTCACATTTCACCCAACTCAATTGCTTTAATCTTTCTTCTAGGATTTTTATCATTATTTAAATGAAAAGTTTTCATCTTTTTATAAATTTTTCCATTTAATTCTTCGAGTTCTATTTCATTGCAGTTTCTTTTCTTCCCTCTTTCATTTACTGTATATCTCTTTCCGTGTTTACGACATTTGCAACATATTATTATCCATAAAATCAGTAGGCCTATTCCCACCATTGGCATCAGTATTCTATCTACAAAATGTTTTCCTACGTTAGAAATCCAACTACCTATAGAAGAGAGACCATCAATCAGTCTCTTCCATGCACTATCAACCTCCAGTGGTTTGAGCACTATTTCCAAATGTGTAATATTTCTTACATACCCTTTAATTTCAACACTTTTGTCAGGTATGTAAGTGCAACAATTTTGCGCTTTCAACATTCTACAGGCTCCGCCCTATTTAGCTAATAATGTATCAAGAGCATGTCGATTTTGTAAAACCATTGATCTGAACTCAACCAAATCGGTATTGACCATCAAGAACCCTCCAGCAGTGTCAGTTGATAACCGATCCACTACTGTTCACAATTTGCAAATTCTTTGTGCATTCAGAGCCACTCCCATGTAGGTATCAATGCACTAAATATATCACCTACTATTTCTCTAAAACTAGCTCTTTTGCTACGTATTAATCCATTAGTTTCTTCATTGTTTCCAGTGATTTTATTTACATGATATATCTTTGGGAAGACTATTCCAAAATAACAGCTCCCATACAAATGATCTGGCAATTTGTAATAAGCCTTGTTTCCTCATATAAAATAAATTCCAGGAAACACAGGTTCAGTTCCATCTTTGAAACCCCAACCCCTGATTATTTTATAATTGTGTTCACATTCACTGTAACCAATGAATATATTGTTATAATAACTAGTTCTTTCCCTATGGAGACAGAGCTTCACCTTCTTTTCGAAATCCAGCAACATAGCAGCATGAGTTTTGCCATTTGGGGTGAACCCTATATTCTCAGCCCATTTAAGAATTTTATGATTCCTGTCATTTGCTTTTCTTTGGAAACTCTCTCTCCTTTTCTCAAACATATTCAAAAATATTTTCTCTTTTTCTTGTAATAATATTGTTAAATTATTCTTGTGTGCTTCAGCTATATCTATTGTACCTATAGGTAAAAAACATTCATCCATATAACGTGTTACATCACTATTAGTATGTACAGGATTTAGGTTACTACGTATAGGAAGTTCAGAAAATATCACAACTGAATTAGAATAGTAATACTGCAAAGGTCCTTTCTTATAGAATAGACTAGCTAAAATACTACATGAAATGTGGTAGGTAACACCTTCAGCTACTGAAGTTGGTAATTTCATACAAACATAGCAATCTTCTATTTCCATAGCTTCTACATAGTGTACTAATAAGTTAGTAAATACATTTAAATGAGTTCTGTTACTAATCCCGGTATAATGTAGTCCTTCCACATCTTCTGCTTCTAAATCTAACTTCTTTTGTTTAAGGCTAAGTGCCTTTTCTTGTGTATCTATCCTTCTAGGTGTATCTATCGTTTGTGGCTTATTAGTATCATTCTTCATGTCTCTACTCATTATGTAAGGAATAGCTATTGTCCTTCCTAACCATACTATGAGTACTATCGCTATACTACATGTGCATATTCTACAGCATGTTTTCAAGCAGTTTCTTTTCGGTCTTCCATTATCAGTACGATCAGCCATTTCTGACTAAGGAGATTTAACCCCTCTTTGTAACTTCCACACAGTCTTTTTACCCTGTGAAAATTTCAAGTGGGTCTCACTTCTCCATTTGTCTGATCAGCAATCAATTCGTCATCACTTTCATCACGTATTTCTAGATTTTCAAAATCTTCAAGAACAATGTAAGTCCATTCAGGGCCTCTGAATTTATTATTCAGCCTTTTCAGTCGTGGACTTCTCCTTCTTGGTTGTATTTCAGACTGTTCAGTTTGACTTGTTATTTCTTTAACTTGTTAAGGTTCTTCATTAATGGTCTTTAGACAGAATTTCAGCCTTTTGACAAACCTAGTCCATTTGTCTCCTTTTCTGAGTCTTTTAGCTGGCACTGTGCTCTGGCCTTCTTCCAATGCTCTTTTATTTTCATTCAGTTGTGGCACATCTATTTCAATGCTGTCTTCTGTATCCCACTCTATCTGACTAGGACCAGGTCTTATTACTGTTTCTTCTGCCTGGTTGCTAATCTGGCCTTGTTCAGGTGTTTGACTTTGACTTTGTTTTGATTCACCTTCTTTTTCCTGAACATATTTTTCTACACCTATCTGGTCCTGCTCGTGCTCTTCAAACTCTTGATTTTCTTCCGCCTGAGCTTCCGCCCTAGTACCTGTCTGTCCCTCCTCAGACTCTGGAGTTCGTGGTGGGGTGTCAGTTATCAGAGTATTCAGATCTGTTCCTATCTGGTCCTCCTCAGAATCACTTTTGACTTGTATTTCTATGATCTGAGTACCTTCTTCTATTCCTCTCTCGTCCCCACTTTCACTCTGACTGTCTCAATAAGTTTGACTTCTGGTTTTCACGTATTCTGCAGGTATCTCAACTAATGGAATCCAATCATCTTGACTGGTGCCCAGTTGTTCCTCTTCAGCTACTTCAGGATCAATATCTTGAGACCCCTCAGCTGTACAAGCTTCAGCTTCAGTTTCATCAGGTTCAGTCACTCTTTTTGTATGACTGGCATGGATCCAGTGTGGAACTCCTTCGCACTTTACAGCTGTGGTAGTAACTAAAATCACTTGACGTGGTTTTCCCCACCTCGGTGCAAGGCAAGATTTTCGAGTGTGTTTCTTTAGCACTACCCAATCACCTGGGTTCAGGTTATGTGCTGGAGTGGCTTGTCTGGTGACAGAGTCTTCCCCAACCTGGTGAGAGATACGCACTTGGTCAGCCAGTTCTTTGCAGTACTCCAGTATCAAATCATCAGATATATTTATCAACTTGTGTCCTGGCACCCATGCTTGCCTCATTGCTCTTCCCACTAGTATTTCATGAGGACTCAAGCCTATGTTCCGGTCTGGAATACTTCTCAGTCCCATCAGAACAAGAGGTAAGGCATCTGGCCACTCTAGATGGGTAGATTCATACATCTTTCCCAATCTTGACTTGATCGTGCCATTCAGTTGTTCTACCACTCCAGAAGCCTCTGGGCGATATGCACAGTGCAGTTTTTGATTTACACTGAATGCTTCACAGATTAGGCCAATTTTTTCATTATTAAAATGGCAGCCTCGTTTGATTCAATTATTACTGGAAAACTGAACCTCGGGATGAGTTCTCTGAGTAGGAGTTTGGCTACATTAATGCTATCATTCCTACCTGTGGGGTAAGCTTCCACCCATTTTGAAAACAGGCAGACAATGACAAGAATGTATTTTAGTCCTCGACAAGGGGGTAACTGAATGAAATCAATCTGTAATCGTATGAAGGGACCCTCTGCCTTCCCAATCTTTCCTGGTAACACTACAGTTTTCTTTCCAGGATTCATCTGTTGACAAACTAAACATCTTTGGCAAAGTGCTTCTGCTATGTTCCTGAATTTCGCATTGAACCATCTCTGTCAGAACAATCTTATCATAGCATCTCTTCCCTAGTGGGATTCTCCATGGAACCTCCTAGCCATAGGAGCAAGCATACAGTCTGGTAACACAGGCCTACCATCAAGGTAAACAATGACACCATCTTCAACCCTTCTCTGACAGCCTATCTTTCTCCATTCTTCCCTTTCCTTTGGTTCTGCTTTATTTTGCAAGTCTCTCTCTTCTTCCCACGTTCTCACACCTTCAAGCAACATAAGTTGGCAGCTGTTTTCACCTACTTCAATTTTCTTGTTTACAGTCATTTTAAATTTGGCACAATGTTGGGCTAACTGGTCTGCATATCTGTTACCAGCTGTCACTTTGTCATTTCCAGATTTGTGAGCAGCACACTTGACCACAGCCACTTCTTTTGGCAATTGAATCGCTTCGAGTAAATCTTTTACATAATGCCCATTTTTTATTGGAGTACCTGAAGAAGTCAGAAATTCCCGTTTCATCCATACTTGGCCATAATCATGCACAACCCTGAAACCATACTGGCTATCAGTGTATATGGTTACTTTCCAATTTTTCCCAAATTTGCAAGCTTTTGTCAATGCAATCAATTCGGCAACTTGTGCAGACTTGACTCCAGGTAAATAGGATGCTTCAATTGGACCCCCCAACGTGCACACTGCATAGGCAGCACTTAAACCTCCTTCCTCATGTCTCATGCATGAGCCATTTACAAATAGCTCATATTCAGAATCAATTAGTGGCTCCTCTCTTATGTCAGGACGTGGTTTTGTACTGTATTCAGTCAAGTCGATACAATCATGTTCGACTTCTTCCTTTACTTCAGCAAAGTGTGAATTAGGTAGCAATGTTGCTGGGTTCAAAATATTACACCTGGCAATAGTTAAATTTCCTGCACCTACAAGAATACGCTTGTACTTAGTCAGCCGACTAGGAGTCAAGTATTGAGTTTTTGTTCTGGTCAGTAATATCACAACTGCATGTGGAACATACACTGTTACAGGATGTCCCATAATGATTGACTCACTTTGCTCAAGACTCATGCAAGTTGCAGCTACTGCTTTAAGACAACCTGGTAATGCAGATGCTACAGGGTCTAGTGTGGAAGAAAAGTATGCCACAGGACGTCTCATCAGACCATGAGTTTGGGTCAAAACTGAAAGTGCACAATTATCTTGTGTGTTACAGAATAATGCAACATCTTTCAAATAGTCAGGCATCCCTAATGCTGGAGCTGTACACAAACATTCTCGTAATTTCAGAAAAGCAGTCATGCTTTCATCATCCCATTGTACTGGGTATTTTGCTCTTTTCTTTGTCATTTGGATCAATGGCTTTGCTAGGACTGCAAATCCCACAATCCATTGCCTGCAGTAACCTACTACTCCAAGAAACATTCTGATCTCTTTCTGGGTTTGGGGTAAATTCATGTTTCTGATTATTCTGGTTCTTTCTGAGGTAACCCTTCAGACACCTCTTTCTATCTGGTGCCCCAGATATTTCACTGATGTGGTGCAAAACTGTAATTTTTCAGGTGACACTTTATGCCCCCCTTCACCTAGATGGTTCAGTAAGGCAATGGTATCATCAACACAGTCATTTAGAGTTTTAGACAACACCAATCAGTCATTTATATACTGGACTAGGACTGACTGTCCTGGCAGCACTAAAGACTCAAGGCACTTTTTCAGAATCTGATTAAAATTCGATGGACTTTCTGTGTACCCCTGAGGAACGCGATTTCAAACTTACACATGACTGTCAAATTCAAAAGAAAAAGGAAATTTGCTATCTGGATGCAATGGAATCGAGAAAAATGCATGACATAAATCAATCACAGTGAACCATCCAGCCTCCCACGGTATCTGATACAGAATCACTGCAGGATTTTGCACAACTGGACAACATGGGACAACAATCTTATTAATCTTGCGGAGGTCTTGCACGGCCCTATACTTGCCACTTGGCTTCTTGATTCCAATTATGGGCGAATTACATAGACTGCTCATTATTTCTTGTAAAATGCCTGTTTTAACCAAACGTTTTATTTCTGCTGCAACACCTGCTTTTATTTCTGGGCTCATTTTGTACTGTCGAGTATTTGGGTAAACTGCACCTTCCTTCACTGTCACTTTTACAGGATCTACATTTTCCATTAATCCTACATCTTTTCCAGTAAAATCCCACACTTTAGGATCTACAGTCTGTCGTAATTCTTCTGGTAAGACTTCTATAGTTAACTTTTTATTTTCAGTTTCCTGTTTCGCTAACATTCATTTATAAACTCCATCTTCGTCTGGGGTTTGAATTTCAAACCACTTGGTGAGCAAAAGATAGTGCACTTCATTTTGCACAACAAGTCTCGGCTTTACAAATTTACTGGACTTGAATCACATACAACAAATCTATGCATTTCTTTAAAATTGCCTAATCTAACTTCCATTGTTTCTGTAACTGGGGTACTAATTTGTTTATTAGAAACGCCCACTACTTGCATCTCTTCTCCCGAGAGGGGTAGGTTTGAAACGTCTGCTGTTCTCACAGTAGAACGGATAGCACCAGTGTCCAATAAAAAGGAGACGTCATTTCCGTCAACCTTTCCTTCAATGTATGGACCTGACTGATCTACCGGCAAGGAGGCGCCAAGTACGCACTCCTCTTCCTCCCCTCTCAGGCACCGTAAGTAGGTGTCCTCACTGAAAAATGTGTCACTAAAAAGAAATTGTGATGTCGCTGTATCTCTCCTTTCACTACCCTCCCAATTTGTGGTGTCCACACTCTGTTGTGCTTTGCTCCTATAATTTGGCATAGGTGCTAGGGGTAACTGGTTTTGTATTACCTGCTGCTGTTGCTTCCGTGGTACCTCATTCTGCGTCTGTGGATTCAAATCATTAGTTTGCATATTACCATTTTGTATTGCCTTACACTCGTTCTTCCAGTCCCCCAACTTGCCACACCCGTGACAAGGAAACTTCTTCTTTGCTTCTTCTCTATTGAACTTTCCCCTTTGCTTACCCCCATTTCCATCATTTTGATTCTGATAATTGTTTATTTGACTCAATTGAAGCTCTTGTTTCTCTGCTAATTTCACTTGTGCCCACATTACCTTTTCTTTTAACTCTTTTCATTTATTGTCGAGTTCATCCTCACAATACTTTGCGTATTTAAGGATTTCATCAATCGGTTTGGCCTGCCAACAAATGTTATGGTCCTTTATCCATTGCGAGATTTCTGGCCTTAATCCTGACACAAACCGATAGATGAAATTGAGTCATATTCTTCATATCAATATTGTCCAAACTACTGTACTGTTTAAAAACCTGCAACAAACGTTCATAATACGCATGCACAGATTCACCTTTATTCTGAGTGGTTCTATCTATTCTAGTCCAATCAGTCTCCTTAGCAGGCACCTTTCCTTTGAGGTAGAGTATTACCTGGTTGTATTTCTTCATCACTTTATCAGAAGGTGCCCCTGTCTTTGGGTTCTAGGGTACTCATCACTAGACCAATCAATAGCTATTTTGCATTCTGTCCACAGATCTACAGATACCACAATGTCAACTAATCCATCTAAATCTTTCAAGAGACATTTTGAAACCTTTACAAATCTCTCAACTTGTCTATACCATTCTACAGGTTTTTCTCTAAGTTTTGGGAAATCATTTGTAAATGATAAAATATACTGTCGGGACTATGGGATATGTACATAACCTCCACCTGGTGTTTCTCTCATAGGACACATCCTTTCTACTTTTTCTGTTTCTTTTAGAACATATTCAGATGCAACTTTTGATCGAGCCTCTTCTTTTTTCTTTGCCCATCTAGTTCTCCATTTTTCTATATCACCCCATTTTTGCAATAATGACAAAAGCTCCCTAATTTGTACTGTTCTTCCTGACACCTTCATATTTTCCAAATCTTTGTCAGAAAATTATAAATTTTTTATTCTTACTTGTAAATCAATTTTGGGCCTGACGCCTGTCACTGAACTCCATATTGAAATCTTTGAGCCTGCGCACTAGAGTCTAAAAACCATCGAATCATGGCATTGAATGAGTGCCAAGGACAGTCTTGACCAAGATGCGCCTGGGAACCTCACCTCCTGAACTTTACAAAGGAAACACAATTCTAATATGAGCTGAAATGTAACAAATAATAGAACATTCATTGTTGGGTGGAATAAAGATGTCATGTTATAATAAAATTTATGGGTGGGAATGAAAATTTAAAAATGAGATGCAGAAAGTTTCAATTTGGTATGGTGTGATGACCTCTCCTCGTTCCTTGACCTATCAAAATTGGGGATCCTTACACTTGCAACATTGGGGGGGGTGGTACACTGACCTGGAAAATAGTATCACTAGGGTAGGCTTAGCTAGTTAATTTGTCCGACTTGTCCGAATAGCTGACCTGTCACTGACCCAACGCACTCAATAGGTGACCAAGAACAGAGGGCTGCGGAGCACTCTGTCAGAAGATTTGATAACCCAATCGGGTTCTGAGAGTTGAAGTGCTAGCGAAGCACTTTGTCTGGGAAATCGATAACCAATCAGGGTTCTGGCTGTTAGCTACAGAGAGGGAGTAGCGCAGGCGTTGCAATTTAACTGCGGGTGCCAGTCTCAACCTTTGGTGATCCTGTCCTGATCCAATTTGGCTTTACCTGTCCTGATTCTAATCTGCACCTGCTAGCCTACTGGCGACTGCAACTTTCGGGGTTCTGTCCTTTAAACTGACCTGTGGCCAGGGTTAGTTCTTCACACCATTCTAGGTAAATATAAAATCAATGTGGATTCGTCATTGATTTGTTCCCTCTCTTACCCTTCCTAATCGCTACATGTTTTAATTGCTGCATGTTTGCATATCATGTTCCTTCTCTTTACCCTTCCTACTGTTAAAATTTGACATGCTCCATTTTTTACCCTCCCTTTTGTTAAATGCCTAAACATTTTGATAGTATTTTATGTTCCTTTTCTTTACCCACCATATTGCTAAATGATTTAAATTAGTTTAATACATCTTTTGCATAGTTACATTTTGATTCTGATCTTCATAATTGAAAGTCTCTTGGTGTTTAATCTTTGGATCATGACCATTTAAGAAACTTAGATAAAGAGTTAAAACCTTCCAGAGTCTGTGGTTCTTATATAAGGGCAATGTTTATTCTTGCTGCCTATTTTAAAACTAACTCCCTGATCCGATAGGTTTACAGGTACCAGCAACAAGGGTTGGTAAGTTAATGGTACAGGACCTAGTAGGGAAAAATATCTGGTAGTAACGCAAAGGTTACCTGATTAAGTTATATGTTTATTGTATATGGGCCCAGGTGAGTAAGGTAAAAATATAGTCGGGTGACCTGCGCGCTCTATCAGTATATTTTTTTGGTAGCAGCAGTATGGTTAGGGTTTAGTTAAAATAGGTAGTTAGTTAGTTGGTTAAGGAAAATATTTTTTGCATATTTGAAATGTATTATTGATTGTAATTGATTTTATGTATTAACCAAAATTGTTCGTACCTGTTATATGTTTTGTCTGGAATCCCTGGTTGCAGAATAGCGGGTGGTAAATAGAAGCCACACTGCAGTGAGGTCACTTACCTGTAGGAAATAAGTGCATGGTTAGGTAAAACCGGAAGCACTAATTAGGGATTTTCTGTTTAAATGTATGAATAAATGATAGCAAAGAGTTCGCTAGCAAAACGTTTGGTGTGATATCACCTAGAAAGGGTCCCACGGAAGGAGTAACAGGTTCGTCCGAGCTTGATTGATAGCAAAGGGGTTCGCTGGTGAAACTTTGGTCTTAGTACATCCCAGAAGGGATAAGTCTAAAGGAGTAGCAGGTTCTCTAATGCTTGTGTGAAGGGTAGACGGAAGGGATCTACTCTTAGTATATGAAGAGTAAGCGGAAGGGATTTACTTGCAATGAAATTTATCTTTCCTTTGAACAAGTCACTCAGGTACAGTGGTGAATGTTTTTACGTTGTTAAATAATAAAATCTGCATTAAAAGTGAAAGAAATTAAGTTTTCGTATTACCTTGCAAAGGAGGGAGTCAGTTGCGGAGCTGCGCTGATGTCACTCAGAGCTGCTCTGGTATTGGTTGAAACAGCGGGTGTGTAGCTGAGGTAATAATTGTAAAGGAGGGGTAAGTACAGGAGCGTGAGTACTAGTCTCGAGAGAAAAGCCGCACAACTATTGGTTGGATTTATTTGAATTCAAAATTTTTATTGGTCACTGAAAAAAAAATAAAAGACACGCTGGTATTGGAAGTATTTTGTAAACAATTGAGTGTTATCGTAAAGGTTAAAATTTCAAAATTATATGTGGCGTTTAGATCCAGGAATTATAGCAAATCGACCTGATAGAAGATACTTAGGTTTTGCTAGAGAACAGATGATAAGGGGAAGACCTTATATCATGTACGGAGGTGAAAGAAAAATGTCATTTGTTAAGAGAGCTAAAATTTCTTTAAGAAAGATAAACCGATTAAAACCAGAGAAGGAATTATTATTGCACCACCGAATACGCCTGCATCATACATGATGTTTTTTTTAGTAAAACAATGACCCCCTGATTCCGTATATAGTTCCTAGGACAGGGTAATTATCAAATATTTAAAACTTCCTAGGCAACCAAAATCCCAATGTGAGTTAGGTAGGAAATATAGCTGAAGAATAATCAAGAGCCTCCATGTATAAACTACGGACAGATATCTAGCTTCGATGAGAGTTATTTTTATTCAAAAATGTATTTGTGTTCCACATAAAAAAGGCAATATAATTCACAATGAATAAAAACAAGGATATAAAGTGATAAAATATGGTTTCTGTAACACTTTAGACTTGCCAATGTCAATTCCCATATTAGCAGCCATATCTGTTAGTTTTTCATGCACCACTCTGGTGTTTCTAGTAATGCTTTTACATATGAATAATACTTCATCTTCACTGAGTGTATTTATTCTGTCCAATCCCACATTCCCAGCCATCAATTCTTCTAATTCGACTCTTAATTTATATATGTCTAATACTTTTGGCTGTGATTTGGGTATCTCTATTTCTCATGACCATCTCTCTATTTCCTCTGGAGTTACTACTGTGGCACTTCTTGTACCTGAAGATGTCTCAATCTGTACTTCTCTAGAAGTTGTAGGAGTGATTTTCCTAACCGAGTCACTCACTGGTTCTCTTATTGGTAAATCCTTCAGGGAATTCACTGATTCACATTCACTTGCCTGATCATCGACTATTAAAGGTTCTTTTCTTGGCTGAACTACAGGTGTAGTCATGGCGGGAGTTTTAGGACTAGCTTGCTTATCTCCGTACAAAGGAACAACTTGGCCAATAATTACCTGAATTGTCAGGGCTTCAAGACTTGTATTTAATTGGGAAATCTTCTGAATCAACTCACTTCTTTGTTTATTTAATGCTTCTCTTTCCCTGTCTTGCAGTACTTTTTCTAACAAAGTCTCATGTACCACTTGCGGAATCAGAGGTGGTTTCAGAAACGGAGCACTAGGATTACTCGTGCTTGGCTCCTCATTATACGGTGGTGGTTTTTCATTAAGAAATCCTTCAAATAATCATCTTCTGGATTATCACTAATCATTAGATTTCCTGCTTTGTCTGTGCTTTTACTTCCTGATGGTTTTTCTTGTGTAAATACAGGATACAAGCCTTCCACCATCATAGATTGTCTCCATTGCTTCATTTGTTTATCTCTAGTTTCTCGTGGAAACTTAGGGTAGAACTTACTCTACCCTTTGTCACTTCTGGGTCTGTCACGTTCAAAAGCTTTAATCTCCCACTCTTCTAGTGCCTCATACTGCGTTAATCTAGGTCTGGAATTTAAGTCATTCATACGTGTCTTTAAATTAAATAAAACTCGGCCATTGAAAGTACCATATTCGGGAAATGCCAAAGCTCCATCATCTTTAGTGTATTCCACCCAATTTTCTAACCATACACAAGTGTGGTAGCCTCTGTCAAACATCATGTATGAAATATTTAAAACGTCCTAGGCAACCAAAATCCCAACGCGAGTTAGGTAGGAAATATAGCAGAAGAATAATCAAGAGCCTCAATGTATAAACTATGGACAGATACCTAGCTTCGATGAGAGTTATTTTTATTCACAAATTTATTTGTGTTGCACATAAAAAAGGCAATATAATTCACAATGAATAAAAACAAGGATATAAAGTGCTAAAATACATGTGGAACCATGCAAGCAATATAAATACAATACAGAATTAAAAACCATCACAATGTGAAAGCGTTTGCAAATAAAAATTCTATAGCAATTATAACATACAAATATTCATAACTATACATCTGATATCATCATCAATCTTATAAACATGACAATTTCAAGGAATTCGCCAATAAGCCACTATAGCAATAGAAAAATGCAAATATTCATAATTATATACAGCGTTTCGTCGTCAGTCTCAGAGACTGACAACGAAACGCTGTATTTATATTGCTTGCATGGTTCCACATGTATTTTAGCACTTTATATCCTTGTTTTTATTCATTGTGAATTATATTGCCTTTTTTATGTGGAACACAAATAAATTTGTGAATAAAAATAACTCTCATCGAAGCTAGATATCTGTCCGTAGTTTATACATTGAGGCTCTTGATGATTATTCAGCTATATTTCCTACCTAACTCACGTTGGGATTTTGGTTGCCTAGGAAGTTTTAAATATTTGATAATTACCCTGTCCTAGGAACTATATACGGAATCAGGGGGTCCTTGTTTTACAAAAAAAAACATCAAGTATGATGCAGGCATATTCGGTGGTGCAATAATAATTCCTTCTCTGGTTTTAATCGGTTTATCTTTCTTAAAGAAATTTTAACTCTCTTAACAAATGACATTTTTCTTTCACCTCCGTACATGATATAAAGTCTTCCCCTTATCATCTGTTCTCTAGCAAAACCTAAGTATCTTCTATCAGGTCGATTTGCTATAATTCCTGGATCTAAACGCCACATATAATTTTGAAATTTTAACCTTTACGATAACACTCAATTGTTTACAAAATACTTCCAATACCAGCGTGTCTTTTATTTTTTTTTCAGTGACCAATAAAAATTTTGAATTCAAATAAATCCAACCAATAGTTGTGCGGCTTTTCTCTCGAGACTAGTACTCACGCTCCTGTACTTACCCCTCCTTTACAATTATTACCTCAGCTACACACCCGCTGTTTCAACCAATACCAGCGCGGCTCTGAGTGACATCAGCATAGCTCCGCAACTGACTCCCTCCTTTGCAAGGTAATACGAAAACTTAATTTCTTTCACTTTTAATGCAGATTTTATTATTTAACAACGTAAAAACATTCACCACTGTACCTGAGTGACTAGTTCAAAGGAAAGATCAATTTCATTGCAAGTAAATCCCTCCCGCTTACTCTTCATATACTACGAGTAGATCCCTTCCGTCTACCCTTCACGCAAGCATTAGAGAACCTGCTACTCCTTTAGACTTATCCCTTCTGGGATGTACTAAGACCAAAGTTTCACCAGCGAACCCCTTTGCTATCAATCAAGCTCGGACGAACCTGTTACTCCTTCCGTGGGACCCTTTCTAGGTGATATCACACCAAACGTTTTGCTAGCGAACTCTTTGCTATCATTTATTCATACATTTAAACAGAAAATCCCTAATTAGTGCTTCCGGTTTTACCTAACCATGCACTTATTTCCTACAGGTAAGTGACCTCACTGCAGTGTGGCTTCTATTTACCACCCGCTATTCTGCAACCAGGGATTCCAGACAAAACATATAACAGGTACGAACAATTTTGGTTAATACATAAAATCAATACAATCAATAATACATTTCAAATATGCAAAAAATATTTTCCTTAACCAACTAACTAACTACCTATTTTAACTAAACCCTAACCATACTGCTGCTTCCAAAAGAATATACTGATAGAGCGCGCAGGTCACCCGACTATATTTTTACCTTACTCACCTGGGCCCATATACAATAAACATATAACTTAATCAGGTAACCTTTGCGTTACTACCAGATATTTTTCCCTACTAGGTCCTGTACCATTAACTTACCAACCCTTGTTTCTGGTACCTGTAAACCTATTGGATCAGGGAGTTAGTTTTAAAATAGGCAGCAAGAATAAACATTGCCCTTATATAAGAACCACAGACTCTGGAAGGTTTTAACTCTTTATCTAAGTTTCTTAAATGGTCATGATCCAAAGATTAAACACCAAGAGACTTTCAATTATGAAGATCAGAATCAAAATGTAACTATGCAAAAGATGTATTAAACTAATTTAAATCATTTAGCAATAGGGTGGGTAAAGAAAAGGAACATAAAATACTATCAAAATGTTTAGGCATTTAACAAAAGGGAGGGTAAAAAATGGAACATGTCAAATTTTAACAGTAGGAAGGGTAAAGAGAAGGAACATGATATGCAAACATGCAGCAATTAAAACATGTAGCGATTAGGAAGGGTAAGAGAGGGAACAAATCAATGACGAATCCACATTGATTTTATATTTACCTAGAATGGTGTGAAGAACTAACCCTGGCCACAGGTCAGTTTAAAGGACAGAACCCCGAAAGTTGCAGTCGCCAGTAGGCTAGCAGGTGCAGATTAGAATCAGGACAGGTAAAGCCAAATTGGATCAGGACAGGATCACCAAAGGTTGAGAGTGGCACCCGCAGTTAAATTGCAACGCCTGCACTACTCCCTTTCTGCAGCTAACAGCCAGAACCCCGATTGGGTTATCGATTTCCCAGACAAAGTGCTTCGCTAGCACTTCAACTCTCAGAACCCGATTGGGTTATCGAATCTTCTGAGAGAGTGCTCCGCAGCCCTCTGTTCTTGGACACCTATTGAGTGCGTTGGGGCAGTGACAGGTCAGCTATTCGGACAAGTCGGACAAATTAACTAGCTAAGCCTACCCTAGTGATACTATTTTCCAGGTCAGTGTACCACCCCCCCAATGTTGCAAGTGTAAGGATCCCCAATTTTGATAGGTCAAGGAATGAGGAGAGGTCATCACATCATACCAAATTGAAACTTTCTGCATCTCATATTTAAATTTTCATTCCCACCCATAAATTTTATTTTCACATGACATCTTTATTCCACCCAACAATGAATGTTCTATTATTTGTTACATTTCAGCTCATATTAGAATTCTGTTTCCTTTGTAAAGTTCTGGAGGTGAGGTTCCCAGGCGCATCTTGGTCAAGACTGTCCTTGGCACTCATTCAATGCCATGACTCGATGGTTTTTAGACTCTAGTGCGCAGGCTCAAAGATTTCAATATGGAGTTCAGTGACAGGCGTCAGGCCCAAAATTGATTTACATGTAAGAATAAAAAAGAAACAGTTTAAGAACACAGAATAAAAGAATGCACTGTATACCACTTATCTCTACTCTATTCCCATTACTTTATATTTAACTATTGCGTTAAGGTTAAGCAGAACGAACAGCTTAGAAAAAGCAGCAGTGCAAGCTTCATGCATGCTGTAGCAAAGATCAGCCATTTTAATTCTAGTGCGCAGAAGCAAACGTTTCCCTCCAAAGCAAAGAGTACGTCATGTCATGTGAGTATGACAGACGCATGCGCAATAGAAAAATCCTGCGTAGCAGCAGCCATTTTAATGCAAGAGGATTATAGTTAATAAAAGCACATATGCCAGCTTCCCTCGGATGTTGTGTAATGCGATATTAGTAATACAAACATGTTGGTTAGTTTATTAACGTTATATCGAGAGGACTGAATACAAGCAAGTCGAGTTACGTGCGAATCCTTGCTCCATCACCAGCACCCTGCCCTTCCCCCTGGAGGCTGGTCGAAGTTAATGGCCAGGGCTGATCTGCGATCCCAGTCCGGCCCTGCCTTGCAGGCATGTGGCGCGCCGCCAGGAACAGGGGAAGTTCCTTCGGAACAAGCAGCTCTCACTATTTCAGCCCTTGATGAGCTTTGGAAGAGATGCTTGTCATTGTCTGGGAGGGGCTGCTGCTGCACAGGAGGGGCCCTGCACAATGCAGGTTCAGGATCACCTTCAAATATTGGGATGCAAATAGGGTTGTCACCTTCCCAGTAGAAAAATCCGGGCCATTTGTTGGTGTTTTAGGAGTATGCAAAGGCCGGAACACAATACTAACCACCAGTTTAAACAAAAGCATCTATATTATTTGTAACAAGTCATTTCTGTCTTTGTTTACCTGAATTATTACTCAGGGATGGGTGCAGCTCTAGAGCACGTTTAAATGTACAGATAAGACCTAAACATAACAGCATTAGGTGACTTTGTACAGCCGAGACATGAAACCGAACAGAAAAGGACAGAAAACCAGCCAGGTGGTAACCCTTGATGTAAACAGCCTTAAATGAGGGATGAAAACCATGTTTTCCCATTTTGTATGGCACAAACGTGACCTGAAAGTATTGGAGTGCCTAACATGAGAACCAGTTACATTATACAAGGACACCTTCTTGTCATTTTTTTAGGCACAGGGATATTAAGTGATTTGCCCAGAATCACAGGCTTTTAAACTGATGCCAAGACTGGAAGATGGTTGCCCAGGTATAACGTCGACACCTCTAGCTGTAATGTCACATCCTGGTTAGACGGAAGGTTGCAGGCAGATACTACATGAAAACTCGGCTCTTTATGGACTTGTGGTTCTAACTGGACCTCAAGCTGAGCCTGAGCCAGGGAGTACGCCTTTGGTTACTATTTGGCACATTAAGCCTGTTTCAAAGGGCTGCTGTATTGTCAGATCAGTGGATGAGGCACACAGAGAATTGTATTTGCCCAGGATCAAACAGTTTGTTGAATTACTAGACACGTGACGGGAGTACACTTCTACTTGTTGCAAAGATTATATATTTATCACTGTACTGCATTTAGATGACACGTACATACGACTGGGCACCACCCTTCTCTCAGGAATTATTCTGTATTTTTTAAAATCTCAGTGACTACCAGTTTTCACATTGAATCAAAGTACTCCCAATCTTGCCAAAAAGGGAGCAGCAGAGTAATAGGCAGGGCCAATGGAATTATATGGTAGAGTACGGTCAAATTATGCAGCGGGGTGAGTACATTTCAAAGGATCATCTGCTGCAAGGCAACACGTGTTGTTGTATTATTAGGAACTTTTGAACCGTATGAGCAAGAAACAAAAATTGTTTTTGTTAAAACCGGCAGATTATGCAGCAGATGATGAATTAGGTTATACATCCATTATTATGAGAAAAATGCAGCAGCCACTCAATTAGCATAATCCCAGTGGCCCTTATAATAAATTAGAAAAGTTATTGCCCAAGATCACACGATTTGGCCAAATGGGAGGCAAGGATTGAAAAACGCATCTTGTGGTTGCATTTCTCCAACTAGTCCACTAGACTACAACTGGGATCTCAGTGAGTCTGATGGAAAGTCTAAGGGGATGCCTCTCCAAGGAAATTGCCACTTGGATTCCGGCCATGCTCAGCTTTAGAACATGGTGATTAGATGCCAAAAATCTTAGTTCCATGGTTAAAATGTACTACTTCGTCCAGGTCAAGTGCAGTGGGTACTTACTGGACAGTATCATGGTAGATACCGATTTACCACTGCTACTTTTCTAAACTTGTCACTCAAAATTTGCAATTGCGAGCAGTCAAGGCTTACTCCAATAGGTGGTAAAGAGGTTAGAACTCAAAAATAGCATGAAGAGTAATCACACTCTAGAAACTCAATCTCTTAATGAGTTAACTTTTAACATTACCTGTTTTTGAGGGAGGGTTTAGAATGAAACCCTAAGTGAGTCTTAGTTCATCTGCTCCCAATAAACAGCTTCGGAAGTCTCTGCACACAAAATATGTCTCCACATGTGCAGTGTTTCTGCAAAGGCATACATACATTCTCCTGTGAAGTCCCTACTTGGCTCTTGCAGCGATGACTTGCAGAACCCAACCATGGATGTAAATTCAAGGGCAGTGGGGCAGCATCTCAGACGCTTTGCAGCACTACATGATAGCTGTGAGGCCAGAGAATGGGACAACACTCCAATGAGTCTCACAGCTGTGGGTCATGGTGAGGTGGTCCATTGAAGGGAACACCCGTCCCTGGTGTTGCAGTGCTACACTATTGTTGTGAGACCAATGGTCGAGGGTTCCCCTATCCTGGGTCCCCATCGCAGCACTAGACCATGTTTGCAAGGCCCAGGGGAGTGGAGGTCCCTACCCTATGCCTCGTAGCCATGCTGGAGCATTGCCAGGCCATGGACAAGTCACCTCTCCCCTGGGCCTTGCCGTAATGCTTATGTTGCCTCGAGGCTCATGGGGTAGTGGGCTCTCCCCCTAATCCTCTCAGTGCTACACCATGTCTGAGAAGCCCAACAGGTGGTAAAGGGCACCTCTTGTGGGCCCCTCCCCTAGGCCCCATTGAAACTGTCTCCCAGCTCTGTACATTGGCTCTGTGCATAGGTCGATGTCAAGGTCCATGTCCTGTGATGCCATTTCCTGTGATTTCACATTGCATGCAATTAGAGGGGTTAACACATTCCCTTTCTGCCATGCCATAGCCATCGGCCCGCAGCTTTGCCATCAGTAGTTAGCGGGTTCATAGGCAGTGGGCCCAGGTGTATTTAAGGCCCAATGTTCCCAATTATGGCTTCATTTTACTGTGCAGCCAGTGAGCAAGAATGAGGGGGTGATTTTACTTTGCACCAGCACCAATAGCACCTTTGCTGTGCTACTTGTCCCTCTTATATGGCCATTGCCACCATGTTCCAGATCTGTTAGCCATGCGAGAGGTCCTCCCTCTAATGGGCATTAGAGTCAGCAAAGGTAGGACACTCAGGGGAGGAGGCACCAGTCCATGAGCTTAGCAGAGCAGGACTATGGCTCTGAGGCTCATTGGGGGGCCTCTCTCAGGGGTGTAGCTGGTAGTAGGACAGCAGGGGCAGTGGCACCAGGGATCGTGGATGTTCTGGAACCAATGCACCCAGATTATGTCTGCGCCTTACTGACAGCATCATTTTCTTGCATTAGGGCCCATGGCTACATTACTATGCCACTGGTCCCTCCATATACAAAGCAACAGGAGTATAACCCATAGACCAAAGTGGGATCAGGGTGGAAGGATACAAGAAACAAACAATATCACACAAGGTATTACTATTTAGGCGGTTAAATGTGTATGCTGACAGATTTACGCGCAATGAAGTTGGAGACTCAATCTAATTTCTTGGAAGTGCATATAGCATCATGTATTCAAAAATGAATAATAAACAAAGTATACAGTTATAGCAGCACTGTATAGACATAAATAAAGAGGCAACTCAAATTGAACTTGGTGCTCAGTGTGAGTGGGTGACACAAGGTAGCGACGCAAGTGACAATGGTGCACAGCAGAGAAAGGCGCATGTGAAGTGAGTGAGATAATATACAGTGTCAATAAGGAACAATGGCTAGAAACATAAGTTGCTTGAATAACGTTTTACAGTTAACAGTTCTGGCGAGCCATTGTAGGGGCTGCGTCCATAATTGCGCTGTGTGTTGCGACGAACGCTTCGATCATCTTTAATGGGGATCATCTTTAGGACGGGGTTGCTGCAATTTGCCAATGCTGTATTCTTGAAGCGGCCCGAAAGGAAGAAAGGTTGCGCGGGTGTGTGAAGTGTGGCAGGGACCTCTTCGTGGGGTGCAGGGGTTGCAATTTGTGGCTTGGTGTGAAAACTTGTTGGCGGAGTTGTAACCAACCAGGAGCAAGGAAGCGGCGTGGGTCCATGGATACCAGTGCGGTCTTCGTGGCAAGGTCCAGCGATGTGGCCTGTAGCTGACTACGTTGGCCAGTCGAGGCAGAAGTCCTCGAGGTGCGGGCAAGAATCGGCCAGCAGCGGCTGAATAGATCGGCCGGTCCGGCAGGAAAAAATCCGTACGTTGACACTGCGGCTGTGGTATCGAGCGCATCCCTTCAGTCATGCACCACACAGCCGTGATCCAGAGATGCAAAGGCCAGAAAAGGTCCATCCTCCCCTAGACCTACCAGCCATGGTCCAGAACTGAGAGGCACAAGGGAGGAAGCCTGCTGCTTTGGGACTTGCAACTCTGGTCTATAGTTGCAAAGCCCAGGGCAAGATGCCTCTCTGAAGAGCACAGATATCAATAGGGCAGCGAGTGCAGTGGGAGTGTGGCCTCGTGGGTTCTGGGTCCAATGCGCCCAATTTATGGCTGCATTTTACTCTCCACAAAAAAGTTTACAAAAAGTGATGGATGGATTGCGTGAATTAATTACAATCAATCAATCATTCAATCAATTTGGGGTTTAAAGAGCTCAGCTACTCACCCAAAGGGGTCTCAAGGCACTGAGGGAAGGTGGGGGATTACATCAACTGGCAATTCTGTATGCTGCATCCCACTCCATTATTTTGCACACCATACTACATCAGTTTGGACCCAGCCATATGCAAATGAGTCTTGACCCTTCTCCAATGGGAACAGACCAGAATAAACTACCAGGCCAGGTCCACAATGAACCGGAACACAAGCAACCCAGGACAGGTGCCGCCCTAGTTAGGGATCATTAGCCAGGTAAAGCTTGGTTCCAGTAACATAGTTAACACAGTACCCACGTCTGAAGATACCCGTCCCTCATAGGGCAACTCACTAAAGTATCCAAAAAAGGGAAGGATAGAATGCTTTAATGTATCCCAGCCATTGCTAAGGCTTATGCCCCCTCTGATAAATTGAGGTCCACCAGGGGGGCCTCGTATCAAGTTGAAAACCTCTGCTTCTACCATTTGTTTTTATATTTTGTGCACTTCCAAACTGAGAGATTCTACTTAGCTGATGAGGCACACATATTTTGGTCTATATTGTTATAGCCCTAGAAGTTATATAGAGTTGTTTTGCTTTTTCACTCTGTGTCAGACATGAAATACTATCCATGATGGTCATATACTGACCGGACACAACTCTTGAGGCCTGGCCTCTCTCCCAGGGGGCTTGCAGCCTTAGTCAAGCACTGTGACACCCAAGGAAATGGACCAGTTTGTGGGCTTGGCTCGCAGCATTATTTAATTGTAGAAAATTAGGAGAAATGAAATGAGAAGAGATGCATTTCAAATCTGTTACCGGAATCTGCATTATGGTAATTTACAAAATAAAATGCAGTCTGGAACCATGTACTTGTTTACTAATTATAAGTGTCAGAACATTAAAAGGCTTCAGAGAACGTTGATAGGGGTATTGTAGCCATTGCTCATTGCACATGACATTAAACCCTTTTAGCCTACATATGATTGTATTCTGGTCGTTTCTGGTGTTTCTCAGTGACTTGGGTGATACTTTTATTAGCAGAAAAATTATTTTCAACTGTTTTATTCGTTTTCATATCTTTTGTTCAAATACCCTATCTTGCAATGTGTATCTGGGAAACCATCTTGGAGCTTTTATCCACGCTGGCTCCCTTAAGGGCATTCTACATGCTGCAGCACACCTCGCTAGGGCATGAAGAAACAGAACCACATCATAACACTGTGATGGAACTCCATAGGTCCTCCTTTGCTGTCCTGCAACATATTGAAGCTCAGCTGTATTATCTGAAAAGCTACCACAATGGTTTAACAGTCTACAAACCAGCTACCTTTCCCATCACTCCTTGACGTGATGCTTGTCATTGACCCTGTACAGTGCTCCGCTGCTTTTGGCTAGGTTTGCTCTATATGACTGACACCCCTGGCTTCTTGGATTACAGGCTTGCCATCTCCAGTGGCTCTACACACCCCCGCAGCAAGTACATCTTCGGATTGAAGAAGATGTGCTAAAAAGAGACAAAAATAGATAAAGGCTTTTCCCATCTATGCCCCAAGGATCTAGAATGTTATTCTCATATCTATCCAGACAGTCCAAAGTCAGCTGCAATTAAGAAAACAGCGAATACTCAACTTTAAAAGAAACACAATCTTGATGCAGTCACGATCCACAACTCCTATCACACGTTGACTGTGTCTTTGAACCTGTACAGTGCTTAGCAGGCTTTCAATTTGGTTTGTGATATATAAATACCGCATACATATATACGTATCTAATGCACTAATCTGGAAACAAATTGCTAACATTTGTTTAAACTTAAGACAATTGGAGAGACCTAGGCCAAACCTTTCCATCCAGTGTGACTATTATAATGTATTTCCATTTAATTGAAATTTAAAATGTGTGCTTATTTTATTAGTGTTAAGACATATGTTTTTGTTTTACTGATATCCACGCCAATAAAGTTGGATCTTGAAAAGCCGCTCAACAATAGACAATTGATGACACTTCCTATGATGTTGTTTTCTGTGATTTTACAATGAATGCAAATTGAGAGGGGCTCATACATTCTCTTTCTACCCGGGGCCCCAGAAGTCTTAGGACTGGCCCTGCTCCTGTCTTGCAGAAGTTGACGGTGTCAAGAGGGGCTCGCAGCCAGCAAAGGGACCAAAGTTGGCTTGAAGCATTTGCACCTACATATCTACGGAGGCACAAACAGCATCTCCATTTTTTCTAAGTCCTCTGTGTAATTACTGTGGAGCCCTTTGGCCAGCAACAAAATGTAATGCTTGTATATATATATATATATATATATATATATATATATATATATACCATCAATTGCAGGATTCCCTTTGAAGAAAGCCGCTGGAGGACACAATTTTCACGTAGTTCAATGACTGTCTGCTGTTTGCAATGTCTCAGGAACACACTTAAAACAAAGTAATGCCAGATGCGTTTCGGGAACAAACAATCCCTATGCTATGTTAGAAACAGGAACAGCAATCTCTAAAAATAAAACAGATGATAATGAAAAGAAAAGATTAAAATAAATGCTTAAATCCACTGTGCAAAATATTTTGAGGATGGATCAAAAACAACATGATGGATTGGCAGCAAAGGTATTTAGGTTTTGACATAGTGGTGCTAGATGGAATCTATTGGAACATATTTTTGGGGAAATGGTGGAAAGTAGACTGTGGACTCTTTACAAATTAATAACAGTCCGGCACATATTACTACACTGCAAAAGACTGCTTTCATTTCATTGCCTGGATGGTAAATATTCCATTATTTGTAGCACCACCTTGTGGAAAAATCTGCTTTAACCATCTTGCAAAGGTAGTCGACCCATCGGAATGCCATAAAAACATGGTTGGCTTTGACCGGAAGTAATACTTTTATCACCCCTGGCATCACACATGGACCCTGGAACAGTGCACATACTGAGTGAGCGAAGCTTGCATTGCTGAAGTGCATGCTGTAAATGTTTAATTAACCAAGAAAGTCTCTACTGCTGATCCACGAGGTATTAGTTTTGCTGGTGAGTGAAATATTCTTTTCTGGTGCCCTTGGCATCGCACATGGACCCTCAAACAGTGCAGATACTTTGCATGTTCAGAGAGTGAGGGAAGCTTGCAATGCTGATGCCCATGCTGTACATGTTTGGTTAACCAGGAAAGCTTCTACTGCTGATAAACGTGAGGTATCAGTTTTGGGTGTCAGTGAAGCATTCTTTGCTGGTGCCACCGGCATCACATATGGACCTTCAAACAGTGCAGATACTTTGCATGTTCAGAGAGTGAGGGAAGCTTGCAATGCTGATGCCCAGGCTGTACATGTTTGGTTAACCAGGAAAGCTTCTACTGCTGATAAACGTGAGGTATCAGTTTTGGGTGTCAGTGAAGCATTCTTTGCTGGTGCCACCGACATCACACATGGACCCTCAAACAGTGCAGATACTTTGCATGTTCAGAGAGTAAGGGAAGCTTGCAATGCTGATGCCCATGCTGTACATGTTTGGTTAACCAAGAAAGCTTCTACTGCTGATAAACATGAGGTATCGGTTTTGGGTGTCGGTGAAGCATACTTTGCTGGCGCCACCAACATCACACATGGACATGCCCGGACTGGCCGTTGCAGGCACCGGGCAATTCCCCGGCCAGCCGCAAGGGTGGGGGCGTTTTTGGGCCCCTGGGGGCCGAATTTGTTACAGGGCCGTTTTTGCAGCATAGCTGCAAAATCGGCCCTGTAACAAATTCGGCAGAAAAGCGACCCTGGTAAAGAGCTCGTGGCATCCCCCTCCTCCAAGGGGGAGGAGGAAGGGGGGGCGGCCAAGCATTTTGCCAGGGCCGGTTTTGGTTCCCAGTCTGGCCCTGCACATGGACCCTCACACAGTGCAGATACTTTGCATGTTCAGAGAGTGAGGGAAGCTTGCATTGCTGATGCCCATGCTGTACATGTTTGGTTAACCAAGAAAGCTTCTACTGCTGATAAACGTGAGGTATCAGTTTTGGGTATGAGTGAAGCTTTCTCTGCTGGTGCCACTGGCATCGCAGAGTGACCCTCAAACAGTGCAGATACTTTGCATGTTTAGAGAGTGAGAGAAGCTTGCATTGCTGATGTCCATGCTGTACATGTTTGGTTAACCAAGAAAGCTTCTACTGCTGATACACATAAGGTATGAGTCGTGGGGGTGAGTGAAGCTTTCTTTGCTGTGCCTATGCTGTGTCTGTTGGATGGAGGGATGATTGCACTACAGATTTCCATTCACTGTTGCTTGTGCTCGTGACGGAAGCTTGCACTGCTGGGTTCCATTCTGTACCTTTTCCAAGAAAGATAAAAGACAACACTGCTGTTGCCCAAGTGGTCGAGAGAGGGAAGTGCTCACTGCTAATGTCCATGGTGTACCTGTTTTGGGAATGGAGGGACCTTACATTTCTAATGTCAATGCTGCACCTGTTCTGTGAGGGAAAGCCACTGCCACTCCTGCTGTCATGCTGTTCCTCTCTGAGCAGGAGAAAATGTGCACTTCTGATGTCTATCATAAATAGGTTCTGTGAGAAAAGGAATCTTATGAAGATGTCCATTCTTGTTCTCTGAGGGAGTGAATCATACCCTGTTCATGTTTGTGATATACGTTTTGCATTGGTGTGGGAAGCTTGCACTATTGGTGTCCACGCATTACCTGTTATGTTAGGGAGTAAAGCTTGCACTTCTGATGTCCAAGAAGAACCTGTTCTTTGTATTAGGGAAGCTTGCATTACTGATACCCATCTTGCATCTGCTCTGTGTGTGTGGGGGGGGGGGCAAAGTATGCACTTCTACTGATTTGTTGTGCCTGTTCTCTGCGGGAGGACAGCTTGCACTTTTGAGGACCATGCTATACATAGTCAGTGAGGGAGGGAAGTTTGCATTGGTGAAGCCCATGCTGCATAAGTTCGGATATGAAGGGAATATTGCATTGGTGATGTCCAGGCAGCATATGTTCAATTATCAAGGGAAGCTTGCACTGGTGATGTCCAGGCAGCATATGTTAAATTATCAAGGGAAGCTTGCACTGGTGATGTCAATGCAGCATATGTTCAGTTATCAAGGGAAGCTTGGTTTGGTGATGCTCATGCTGCATATATCCAATAATCAAGGGAAGCTTGCACGGGTGATGTCCCGGCAGCATATGGTCTATTATCAAGGGGAGCTTGCACTGGTGATGTCGAGGCAGCATATGGTCTATTATCTAGGGGAGCTTGCACTGGTAATGTCCAGGCAGCATATGTTCAATAATCAAGGGAAGCTTGCACTGGTGATGTCCAGGCAGCATGTGTTCAATAACCAAGGGAAGCTTGCCCTTGTGATGTCAATGCAGCATATGTTCAGTTATCAAGGGAAGCTTGCATTGGTGATGTCCAGGCAGCATATGTTCAATAATCAAGGGAAGCTTGCACTGGTGATGTCCAGGCAGCATGTGTTCAATAACCAAGGGAAGCTTGCACTGGTGATGTCAATGCAGCATATGTTCAGTTATCAAGGGAAGCTTGCATTGGTGATGTCCAGGCAGCATATGTTCAATTATTAAGGGAAGCTTGGACTGCTGATCTCCAGGCAGCATATGTTCAATTATCAGGGGAAGCTTGCACTGGTGATGTCCAGGCAGCATTTGTTCTATTATCAGAGGAAGTTTGCACTGGTGACGCTATTGTCATACCTGTTCTTCAACAGAGGGAAACACAGATTTCTGATGGGCATGCTGGGCCTACTCTATCATGAGGTGAACACTGCAATGTTGATGCCAAGGTGTATCTTTTGTTATAGTGAAGGAGTCTTGCTCAGTTGATGCCCATGAGGTGCTTAGTGTGGGAGGGAATGCAACATGGTCAGAGAGGGAGGAACGTGTGCACTGCATACCTACATGGCATCCCTGTGGTTGTAGCAAGCAAAGCTTGCTCAGCTGATGCCTGTGCTCCACTCTTCTGTGAAAGAGGGCAACCTGCTCTACTGGTGCCTATTCTATTCATAGTCTGTGAGTGAATGTAGCTTGCATTGGTGATGTCAATGCTGTGCATGTTCCTTCATCATAGGAGGTTGAAGGTGTCATGCCCATGTTGTGCTTATTCTTTGAAAGGGAGACGTTTGCACTGATGATGGCCATGCTGGACTTTCTCCTTGATGCCGTGAGAACTGCACTGTAGGTATCCACACTGCAACTTATATGATAATGAGGGAAGCTTGCACTTTTGCTTTCCTTGTGTTACCAGTTCTGTCTTCCGTAGATGCTTGACCCACTGATACATTCTTTGTGTGAGGAAGGCTGGCTCTGTTGATACCCATAATAGGGCCTGTTCTGTTATGTTAAATTAGGGAAGGAAGCTTGCTCTGATTCTGTTGTGCTGGACATGTTCTTTGTTTGATGCTTGATACCTGTTCTGTGGAAGAGGGCCTCACACATTACTGATGCCCAAGCTACATATATTCCGTGAGTGAGAGAAGTTTGCAGTGGTTGTATCCATGCTGTAAATGGTTATTTCCAAAGGGTACTTGCACTGATGGTGTCTATATTGTACATGCTCTTTAACTGAGAAAAATGTACACTGCAGTCCCACCACAGGCATTGTGCAACAGAGCATAGAGATACTCAAGTAGTGTGTGTGACTGTCAAGCATTTCTATAAAAATATTCAACCGCTTGTTGCCAACTTGTATGCATGGTTTGGAATTTTGGGATTGAGTCAAGCAGTTTGCCATCCTCTACAAGGCACATAAATACTGCATACATTCACAAAATACAATGAATTAGTTAATCGGACTCCAAGTGACCCTTGGAATGAATGAATGATTGATTTACTTTTCTTTCATAAGTAAATAAAGACAGAGAGGCACCATCATGCTACACCTTACGCCTCTAACTGTTACTGTCTGATTTACATGGTTAAAAACGAGCAAAGGAACTATCCCCATTGGCCCAGCGTGGCACCTTGATATTTCTCACAATGCAATAATTAAAATGATAATACAACTTATAATGTTAAAGGCTGTGACACTGTAATATAAATGTAATGTCGCCATTTATAGAGTGGAAATGTGGTTCTGGGTGTTAGGTCCCAATGTTCAGAATGCTTATTAGAAGCCATGGCTTCAAATTACACAGCGACCAGGGCTTGAGGCATCGTCTGTGTGATGTCACAACTCAGAACCCTGGCCATAGCAACTAATATCACATCAGAACCTTCAGTTTTCAGAGAGATCAGGACAGGACAGGTGAAGTGCCAGGGCTCTCAAAGGCAATACGATGGAGGGTCCCAGTGGCCTACGCCAGCGGACTTTACAGATGCACCCGGAACCACCCAGGACCTTCCTGATTACGAGGACAAAGGTAAGAGTCCGGAATAGGGTGAGAATAAAAGGATGCGGACCTGGGCTGTAAAGAAGGGCTGGTATCTCCCAGGCCCAAAGCACCACTATGAAAGGAAGAACTTTGAACCTTTGAGGCGGGTAATCTCGGGAACCACATCGCCAATCCACACACCCGATACATCGTTGTAATTGTCAGGGTGTGCAGATGGACATAGGCTATATAAATGTAATAAATATACGTTATTTAAAAAATTTACCGGAAAAAAAAGTAGTCCCTTGGAAGAAGTGCCGGCCGCGACGTGCGTGCCCGACGTGAGAAGCGCGGGGAGGAGCGGCATCCAGGAGCGCGAGGAGGACCGGCAGACATGGCGCGGGGAGGAGCGGTGAGGAGCGGCGGACAGGCGGTGGACAGGCGGTGAGGAGCGGCGGACAGGCGAGGAGGAGGGGTGAGTGGCGGATGAGGTAGGTTATTTATTTATTTATTTAGGAGCGGTGAGCGGCGGAAAAATTAAGCAAAAATGAAAATCGTGAGCAAGAGTAAGCAAACGGAGCATTACAAAAGTGAGCCAAACGGTGCATTACAGGAGGAAAAAGTTACGTGTGCAGGTTACAAAAGCATACATCGTGAGCAAGAGGAAGCAAACGGATCATTACAAAAGTGAGCCAAACGGTGCATTACTGGAGGAAAAAGTTACGTGTGCAGGTTACAAAAGCGTACAAAGTAACCATAGAGGTATAATACTGCAATATATGGAGGAAGGCTCCGGGGGAACCACGGACAACGTCGGGGCGGGCGGGGGCCCTGAAGCCTAATTGCTCCTGGACAACGTCGGGACGGGCTGCTAGTATATATATATTCCAAGGATATCCGAATCACAAAGCAGAGTTATCAAAGCTGCAGAAACAGATACGGGCCCAAAGTAGGTGCAAAGATTACTTGTTTATTTCGTGTTGGTTTTTCAAATCGCCATGACACGTTTTGCGCTTCCCCGAGCGCTTGATCACATGACACAGTGCACAAACAGGTATTGGTTTAAATAATCACAATGCAGGGTCACATGTTGCAGCCCAAATGACGCATAGACATAAAAGAGTTTTGTAGTTTAGAAAAACTACACATTGTTACCGCCATTAAACGATATATATTATAACTTACTTGCAATATACAAACTGCAGGGTTACATCCAGAATGAGGCGCAAGCTGCATTAAGCCATGCCAAACCTGTGCTTTACAACAGAAGCTCTGCTATTATGGGTACTTTAGCTCACATTCTATATGTTTAAATGTCTTATCACTCTTCACACCAAATTCTACTAGCTATGTTAGAAACAGGAACAGCAATCTCTAAAAATAAAACAGATGATAATGAAAAGAAAAGATTAAAATAAATGCTTAAATCCACTGTGCAAAATATTTTGAGGATGGACCAAAAACAACATGATGGATTGGCAGCAAAGGTATTTAGGTTTTGACATAGTGGTGCTAGATGGAATCTATTGGAACATATTTTTGGGGAAATGGTGGAAAGTAGACTGTGGACTCTTTACAAATTAATAACAGTCCGGCACATATTACTACACTGCAAAAGACTGCTTTCATTTCATTGCCTGGATGGTAAATATTCCATTATTTGTAGCACCACCTTATGGAAACTGCTGCTTTAACCTTCTTGCAAAGGTAGTCGATCCATCGGAATGCCATAAAAACATGGTTGGCTTTGACCGGAAGTAATACTTTTATCACCCCTGGCATCACACATGGACCCTGGAACAGTGCACATACTGAGTGAGAGAAGCTTGCATTGCTGAAGTGCATGCTGTAAATGTTTTATTAACCAAGAAAGTCTCTACTGCTGATCCACGAGGTATTAGTTTTGCTGGTGAGTGAAATATTCTTTTCTGGTGCCCTTGGCATCGCACATGGACCCTCAAACAGTGCAGATACTTTGCATGTTCAGAGAGTGAGGGAAGCTTGCAATGCTGATGCCCATGCTATACATGTTTGGTTAACCAGGAAAGCTTCTACTGCTGATAAACGTGAGGTATCAGTTTTGGGTGTCAGTGAAGCATTCTTTGCTGGTGCCACCGGCATCACACATGGACCCTCAAACAGTGCAGATACTTTGCATGTTCAGAGAGTAAGGGAAGCTTGCAATGCTGATGCCCATGCTGTACATGTTTGGTTAACCAAGAAAGCTTCTACTGCTGATAAACATGAGGTATCGGTTTTGGGTGTCGGTGAAGCATACTTTGCTGGCGCCACCAACATCACACATGGACATGCCCGGACTGGCCGTTGCAGGCACCGGGCAATTCCCCGGCCAGCCGCAAGGGTAGGGGCGTTTTTGGGCCCCTGGGGGCCGAATTTGTTATAGGGCCGTTTTTGCAGCATAGCTGCAAAATCGGCCTGGTAACAAATTCGGCAGAAAAGCGACCCTGGTAAAGAGCTCGTGGCATCCCCCTCCTCCAAGGGGGAAGAGGAAGGGGGGGCAGCCAAGCACTTTGCCAGGGCCGGTTTTGGTTCCCAGTCTGGCCCTGCACATGGACCCTCACACAGTGCAGATACTTTGCATGTTCAGAGAGTGAGGGAAGCTTGCATTGCTGATGCCCATGCTGTACATGTTTGGTTAACCAAGAAAGCTTCTACTGCTGATACACATAAGGTATGAGTCGTGGGGGTGAGTGAAGCTTTCTTTGCTGTGCCTATGCAGTGTCTGTTGGATGGAGGGATGATTGCACTACAGATTTCCATTCACTGTCGCTTGTGCTCGTGACGGAAGCTTGCACTGCTGGGTTCCATTCTGTACCTTTTCCAAGAAAGATAAAAGACAACACTGCTGTTGCCCAAGTGGCCGAGAGAGGGAAGTGCTCACTGCTAATGTCCATGGTGTACCTGTTTTGGGAATGGAGGGACCTTACATTTCTAATGTCAATGCTGCACCTGTTCTGTGAGGGAAAGCCACTGCCACTCCTGCTGTCATGCTGTTCCTCTCTGAACAGGAGAAAATGTGCACTTCTGATGTCTATCAGAAATAGGTTCTGTGAGAAAAGGAATCTTATGAAGATGTCCATTCTAGTTCTCTGAGGGAGTGAATCATACCCTGTTCATGTTTGTGATATACGTTTTGCATTGGTGTGGGAAGCTTGCACTATTGGTGTCCACGCATTACCTGTTATGTCAGGGAGTAAAGCTTGCACTTCTGATGTCCAAGAAGAACCTGTTCTTTGTATTAGGGAAGCTTGCATTACTGATACCCATATTGCATCTGCTCTGTGTGTGTGGGGGGGGGGGCAAAGTATGCACTTCTACTGATTTGTTGTGCCTGTTCTCTGCGGGAGGACAGCTTGCACTTTTGAGGACCATGCTATACATAGTCAGTGAGGGAGGGAAGTTTGCATTGGTGAAGCCCATGCTGCATAAGTTCGGATATGAAGGGAATATTGCATTGGTGATGTCCAGGCAGCATATGTTCAATTATCAAGGGAAGCTTGCACTGGTGATGTCCAGGCAGCATATGTTAAATTATCAAGGGAAGCTTGCACTGGTGATGTCAATGCAGCATATGTTCAGTTATCAAGGGAAGCTTGCATTGGTGATGCTCATGCTGCATATGTCCAATAATCAAGGGAAGCTTGCGCGGGTGATGTCCCGGCAGCATATGGTCTATTATCAAGGGGAGCTTGCACTGGTGATGTCGAGGCAGAATATGGTCTATTATCTAGGGGAGCTTGCACTGGTAATGTCCAGGCAGCATATGTTCAATAATCAAGGGAAGCTTTCACCGGTGATGTCCAGGCAGCATGTGTTCAATAACCAAGGGAAGCTTGCACTCGTGATGTCAATGCAGCATATGTTCAGTTATCAAGGGAAGCTTGCATTGGTGATGTCCAGGCAGCATATGTTCAATAATTAAGGGAAGCTTGCACTGGTGATGTCCAGGCAGCATTTGTTCTATTATCAGAGGAAGTTTGCACTGGTGACGCTATTGTCATACCTGTTCTTCAACAGAGGGAAACACAGATTTCTGATGGGCATGCTGGGCCTACTCTATCATGAGGTGAACACTGCAATGTTGATGCCAAGGTGTATCTTTTGTTATAGTGAAGGAGTCTTGCTCAGTTGATGCCCATGAGGTGCTTAGTGTGGGAGGGAATGCAACATGGTCAGAGAGGGAGGAACGTGTGCACTGCATACCTACATGGCATCCCTGTGGTTGTAGCAAGCAAAGCTTGCTCAGCTGATGCCTGTGCTCCACTCTTCTGTGAAAGAGGGCAACCTGCTCTACTGGTGCCTATTCTATTCATAGTCTGTGAGTGAATGTAGCTTGCATTGGTGATGTCAATGCTGTGCATGTTCCTTCATCATAGGAGGTTGAAGGTGTCATGCCCATGTTGTGCTTATTCTTTGAAAGGGAGACGTTTGCACTGATGATGGCCATGCTGAACTTTCTCCTTGATGCCGTGAGAACTGCACTGTAGGTATCCACACTGCAACTTATATGATAATGAGGGAAGCTTGCACTTTTGCTTTCCTTGTGTTACCAGTTCTGTCTTCCGTAGATGCTTGACCCACTGATACATTCTTTGTGTGAGGAAGGCTGGCTCTGTTGATACCCATAATAGGGCCTGTTCTGTTATGTTAAATTAGGGAAGGAAGCTTGCTCTGATTCTGTTGTGCTGGACATGTTCTTTGTTTGATGCTTGATACCTGTTCTGTGGAAGAGGGCCTCACACATTACTGATGCCCAAGCTACATATATTCCGTGAGTGAGAGAAGTTTGCAGTGGTTGTATCCATGCTGTAAATGGTTCTTTCCAAAGGGTACTTGCACTGATGGTGTCTATATCGTACATGCTCTTTAACTGAGAAAAATGTACACTGCAGTCCCACCACAGGCATTGTGCAACAGAGCATAGAGATACTCAAGTAGTGTGTGTGACTGTCAAGCATTTCTATAAAAATATTCAACCGCTTGTTGCCAACTTGTATGCATGGTTTGGAATTTTGGAATTGAGTCAAGCAGTTTGCCATCCTCTACAAGGCACATAAATACTGCATACATTCACAAAATACAATGAATTAGTTAATCGGACTCCAAGTGACCCTTGGAATGAATGAATGATTGATTTACTTTTCTTTCATAAGTAAATAAAGACAGAGAGGCACCATCATGCTACACCTTACGCCTCTAACTGTTACTGTCTGATTTACATGGTTAAAAACGAGCAAAGGAACTATCCCCATTGGCCCAGCGTGGCACCTTGATATTTCTCACAATGCAATAATTAAAATGATAATACAACTTATAATGTTAAAGGCTGTGACACTGTAATATAAATGTAATGTCGCCGTTTATAGAGTGGAAATGTGGTTCTGGGTGTTAGGTCCCAATGTTCAGAATGCTTATTAGAAGCCATGGCTTCAAATTACACAGCGACCAGGGCTTGAGGCATCGTCTGTGTGATGTCACAACTCAGAACCCTGGCCATAGCAACTAATATCACATCAGAACCTTCAGTTTTCAGAGAGATCAGGACAGGACAGGTGAAGTGCCAGGGCTCTCAAAGGCAATACGATGGAGGGTCCCAATTGCCTACGCCAGCGGACTTTACAGATGCACCCGGAACCACCCAGGACCTTCCTGATTACGAGGACAAAGGTAAGAGTCCGGAATAGGGTGAGAATAAAAGGATGCGGACCTGGGCTGTAAAGAAGGGCTGGTATCTCCCAGGCCCAAAGCACCACTATGAAAGGAAGAACTTTGAACCTTTGAGGCGGGTAAACTCGGGAACCACAGCGCCAATCCACACACCCGATACATCGTTGTAATTGTCAGGGTGTGCAGATGGACATAGGCTATATAAACGTAATAAATATACGTTATTTAAAAAATTTACCGGAAAAAAAAGTAGTCCCTTGGAAGAAGTGCCGTCCGCGACGTGCGTGCCTGACGTGAGAAGCGCGGGGAGGAGCGGCATCCAGGAGCGCGAGGAGGACCGGCAGACATGGCGCGGGGAGGAGCGGTGAGGAGCGGCGGACAGGCGGTGGACAGGCGGTGAGGAGCGGCGGACAGGCGAGGAGGAGGGGTGAGTGGCGGATGAGGTAGGTTATTTATTTATTTATTTAGGAGCGGTGAGCGGCGGAAAAATGAAGCAAAAATGAAAATCGTGAGCAAGAGTAAGCAAACGGAGCATTACAAAAGTGAGCCAAACGGTGCATTACAGGAGGAAAAAGTTACGTGTGCAGGTTACAAAAGCGTACATCGTGAGCAAGAGGAAGCAAACGGATCATTACAAAAGTGAGCCAAACGGTGCATTACTGGAGGAAAAAGTTACGTGTGCAGGTTACAAAAGCGTACAAAGTAACCATAGAGGTATAATACTGCAATATATGGAGGAAGGCTCCGGGGGAACCACGGACAACGTCGGGGCGGGCGGGGGCCCTGAAGCCTAATTGCTCCTGGACAACGTCGGGACGGGCTGCTAGTATATATATATTCCAAGGATATCCGAATCACAGAGCAGAGTTATCAAAGCTGCAGAAACAGATACGGGCCCAAAGTAGGTGCAAAGATTACTTGTTTATTTCGTGTTGGTTTTTCAAATCGCCATGACACGTTTTGCGCTTCCCCGAGCGCTTGATCACATGACACAGTGCACAAACAGGTATTGGTTTAAATAATCACAATGCAGGGTCACATGTTGCAGCCCAAATGACGCATAGACATAAAAGAGTTTTGTAGTTTAGAAAAACTACACATTGTTACCGCCATTAAACGATATATATTATAACTTACTTGCAATATACAAACTGCAGGGTTACATCCAGAATGAGGCGCAAGCTGCATTAAGCCATGCCAAACCTGTGCTTTACAACAGAAGCTCTGCTATTATGGGTACTTTAGCTCACATTCTATATGTTTAAATGTCTTATCACTCTTCACACCAAATTCTACTAGCTATGTTAGAAACAGGAACAGCAATCTCTAAAAATAAAACAGATGATAATGAAAAGAAAAGATTAAAATAAATGCTTAAATCCACTGTGCAAAATATTTTGAGGATGGACCAAAAACAACATGATGGATTGGCAGCAAAGGTATTTAGGTTTTGACATAGTGGTGCTAGATGGAATCTATTGGAACATATTTTTGGGGAAATGGTGGAAAGTAGACTGTGGACTCTTTACAAATTAATAACAGTCCGGCACATATTACTACACTGCAAAAGACTGCTTTCATTTCATTGCCTGGATGGTAAATATTCCATTATTTGTAGCACCACCTTATGGAAACTGCTGCTTTAACCTTCTTGCAAAGGTAGTCGATCCATCGGAATGCCATAAAAACATGGTTGGCTTTGACCGGAAGTAATACTTTTATCACCCCTGGCATCACACATGGACCCTGGAACAGTGCACATACTGAGTGAGCGAAGCTTGCATTGCTGAAGTGCATGCTGTAAATGTTTTATTAACCAAGAAAGTCTCTACTGCTGATCCACGAGGTATTAGTTTTGCTGGTGAGTGAAATATTCTTTTCTGGTGCCCTTGGCATCGCACATGGACCCTCAAACAGTGCAGATACTTTGCATGTTCAGAGAGTGAGGGAAGCTTGCAATGCTGATGCCCATGCTATACATGTTTGGTTAACCAGGAAAGCTTCTACTGCTGATAAACGTGAGGTATCAGTTTTGGGTGTCAGTGAAGCATTCTTTGCTGGTGCCACTGGCATCACATATGGACCTTCAAACAGTGCAGATACTTTGCATGTTCAGAGAGTGAGGGAAGCTTGCAATGCTGATGCCCAGGCTGTACATGTTTGGTTAACCAGGAAAGCTTCTACTGCTGATAAACGTGAGGTATCAGTTTTGGGTGTCAGTGAAGCATTCTTTGCTGGTGCCACCGGCATCACACATGGACCCTCAAACAGTGCAGATACTTTGCATGTTCAGAGAGTAAGGGAAGCTTGCAATGCTGATGCCCATGCTGTACATGTTTGGTTAACCAAGAAAGCTTCTACTGCTGATAAACATGAGGTATCGGTTTTGGGTGTCGGTGAAGCATACTTTGCTGGCGCCACCAACATCACACATGGACATGCCCGGACTGGCCGTTGCAGGCACCGGGCAATTCCCCGGCCAGCCGCAAGGGTAGGGGCGTTTTTGGGCCCCTGGGGGCCGAATTTGTTATAGGGCCGTTTTTGCAGCATAGCTGCAAAATCGGCCTGGTAACAAATTCGGCAGAAAAGCGACCCTGGTAAAGAGCTCGTGGCATCCCCCTCCTCCAAGGGGGAAGAGGAAGGGGGGGGCAGCCAAGCACTTTGCCAGGGCCGGTTTTGGTTCCCAGTCTGGCCCTGCACATGGACCCTCACACAGTGCAGATACTTTGCATGTTCAGAGAGTGAGGGAAGCTTGCATTGCTGATGCCCATGCTGTACATGTTTGGTTAACCAAGAAAGCTTCTACTGCTGATAAACGTGAGGTATCAGTTTTGGGTATGAGTGAAGCTTTCTCTGCTCGTGCCACTGGCATCGCAGAGCGACCCTCAAACAGTGCAGATACTTTGCATGTTTAGAGAGTGAGAGAAGCTTGAAATGCTGATGTCCATGCTGTACATGTTTGGTTAACCAAGAAAGCTTCTACTGCTGATACACATAAGGTATGAGTCGTGGGGGTGAGTGAAGCTTTCTTTGCTGTGCCTATGCAGTGTCTGTTGGATGGAGGGATGATTGCACTACAGATTTCCATTCACTGTCGCTTGTGCTCGTGACGGAAGCTTGCACTGCTGGGTTCCATTCTGTACCTTTTCCAAGAAAGATAAAAGACAACACTGCTGTTGCCCAAGTGGCCGAGAGAGGGAAGTGCTCACTGCTAATGTCCATGGTGTACCTGTTTTGGGAATGGAGGGACCTTACATTTCTAATGTCAATGCTGCACCTGTTCTGTGAGGGAAAGCCACTGCCACTCCTGCTGTCATGCTGTTCCTCTCTGAACAGGAGAAAATGTGCACTTCTGATGTCTATCAGAAATAGGTTCTGTGAGAAAAGGAATCTTATGAAGATGTCCATTCTAGTTCTCTGAGGGAGTGAATCATACCCTGTTCATGTTTGTGATATACGTTTTGCATTGGTGTGGGAAGCTTGCACTATTGGTGTCCACGCATTACCTGTTATGTCAGGGAGTAAAGCTTGCACTTCTGATGTCCAAGAAGAACCTGTTCTTTGTATTAGGGAAGCTTGCATTACTGATACCCATATTGCATCTGCTCTGTGTGTGTGGGGGGGGGGCAAAGTATGCACTTCTACTGATTTGTTGTGCCTGTTCTCTGCGGGAGGACAGCTTGCACTTTTGAGGACCATGCTATACATAGTCAGTGAGGGAGGGAAGTTTGCATTGGTGAAGCCCATGCTGCATAAGTTCGGATATGAAGGGAATATTGCATTGGTGATGTCCAGGCAGCATATGTTCAATTATCAAGGGAAGCTTGCACTGGTGATGTCCAGGCAGCATATGTTAAATTATCAAGGGAAGCTTGCACTGGTGATGTCAATGCAGCATATGTTCAGTTATCAAGGGAAGCTTGCATTGGTGATGCTCATGCTGCATATGTCCAATAATCAAGGGAAGCTTGCGCGGGTGATGTCCCGGCAGCATATGGTCTATTATCAAGGGGAGCTTGCACTGGTGATGTCGAGGCAGAATATGGTCTATTATCTAGGGGAGCTTGCACTGGTAATGTCCAGGCAGCATATGTTCAATAATCAAGGGAAGCTTTCACCGGTGATGTCCAGGCAGCATGTGTTCAATAACCAAGGGAAGCTTGCACTCGTGATGTCAATGCAGCATATGTTCAGTTATCAAGGGAAGCTTGCATTGGTGATGTCCAGGCAGCATATGTTCAATAATTAAGGGAAGCTTGCACTGGTGATGTCCAGGCAGCATTTGTTCTATTATCAGAGGAAGTTTGCACTGGTGACGCTATTGTCATACCTGTTCTTCAACAGAGGGAAACACAGATTTCTGATGGGCATGCTGGGCCTACTCTATCATGAGGTGAACACTGCAATGTTGATGCCAAGGTGTATCTTTTGTTATAGTGAAGGAGTCTTGCTCAGTTGATGCCCATGAGGTGCTTAGTGTGGGAGGGAATGCAACATGGTCAGAGAGGGAGGGATGTGTGCACTGCATACCTACATGGCATCCCTGTGGTTGTAGCAAGCAAAGCTTGCTCAGCTGATGCCTGTGCTCCACACTTCTGTGAAAGAGGGCAACCTGCTCTACTGGTGCTTATTCTATTCATAGTCTGTGAGTGAATGTAGCTTGCATTGGTGATGTCAATGCTGTGCATGTTCCTTCATCATAGGAAGGTTGAAGGTGTCATGCCCATGTTGTGCTTATTCTTTGAAAGGGAGACGTTTGCACTGATGATGGCCATGCTGGACTTTCTACTTGATGCCGTGAGAACTGCACTGTAGGTATCCACACTGCAACTTATATGATAATGAGGGAAGCTTGCACTTTTGCTTTCCTTGTGTTACCAGTTCTGTCTTCCGTAGATGCTTGACCCACTGATACATTCTTTGTGTGAGGAAGGCTGGCTCTGTTGATACCCATAATAGGGCCTGTTCTGTTATGTTAAATTAGGGAAGGAAGCTTGCTCTGATTCTGTTGTGCTGGACATGTTCTTTGTTTGATGCTTGATACTTGTTCTGTGGAAGAGGGCCTCACACATTACTGATGCCCAAGCTACATATATTCCGTGAGTGAGAGAAGTTTGCAGTGGTTGTATCCATGCTGTAAATGGTTATTTCCAAAGGGTACTTGCACTGATGGTGTCTATATCGTACATGCTCTTTAACTGAGAAAAATGTACACTGCAGTCCCACCACAGGCATTGTGCAACAGAGCATAGAGATACTTAAGTAGTGTGTGTGACTGTCAAGCATTTCTATCAAAATATTCAACCGCTTGTTGCCAACTTGTATGCATGGTTTGGAATTTTGGGATTGAGTCAAGCAGTTTGCCATCCTCTACAAGGCACATACATACTGCATACATTCACAAAATACAATGAATTAGTTAATCGGACTCCAAGTGACCCTTGGAATGAATGAATGATTGATTTACTTTTCTTTCATAAGTAAATAAAGACAGAGAGGCACCATCATGCTACACCTTACGCCTCTAACTGTTACTGTCTGATTTACATGGTTAAAAACGAGCAAAGGAACTATCCCCATTGGCCCATCGTGGCACCTTGATATTTCTCACAATGCAATAATTAAAATGATAATACAACTTATAATGTTAAAGGCTGTGACACTGTAATATAAATGTAATATCGCCGTTTATAGAGTGGAAATGTGGTTCTGGGTGTTAGGTCCCAATGTTCAGAATGCTTATTAGAAGCCATGGCTTCAAATTACACAGCGACCAGGGCTTGAGGCATCGTCTGTGTGATGTCACAACTCAGAACCCTGGCCATAGCAACTAATATCACATCAGAACCTTCAGTTTTCAGAGAGATCAGGACAGGACAGGTGAAGTGCCAGGGCTCTCAAAGGCAATACGATGGAGGGTCCCAGTGGCCTACGCCAGCGGACTTTACAGATGCACCCGGAACCACCCAGGACCTTCCTGATTACGAGGACAAAGGTAAGAGTCTGGAATAGGGTGAGAATAAAAGGATGCGGACCTGGGCTGTAAAGAAGGGCTGGTATCTCCCAGGCCCAAAGCACCACTATGACACAAACTTGGCATAAAAACCTCTGAACGTAAGAAAAGGGTATGATGTATTTGTAGAGGGCTAGTGATGACTACATGGTTTGTTCGAGTCGAGGTTGAATCCTGAATATTCACTGAGTAATAAACTATGTTTAAGTGGAAATGAACAGTCGATAAGGAACCTGCCAAGTTCAAAACAAAGCCCATGTTTAGAGCTGTCTAGAACTTAACACTCAACCATATAAATGCAAAATAAAAGTGTGACAGAGGTACAATACTGAACCTTTTATGACAAACATCATCTGTTCAGGGAGAGCGTTAGGCATGGGCAACGTCCCAGGGCCCCGAACTCAGTCCACCAATATGGGAGCCTTGCCCATCCTTGCACCAATGCTCCAATGCAGCGAGGCCATGGGGAGAGCCAATTGTCTCCTGGCCCGAAGCTGGGCCGGACTGGGCGTAGCGGGCACTGGCATTTCCCCTTTGTACCGGAATGGTGGGGGAAAGGTTTGGACCAGGCGGGTCATTTTTGTTAGTGGAGGCCGGTTTTAAAGCAGTGCTGCAAAAACAGTCCCTTGTAACAAAAACGCAGGCAGTAGCGGTGTTCCCGCCAGCGATAGAGCGCGCAGGTCACCCGACTATATTTTTACCTTACTCACCTGGGCCCATATACAATAAACATATAACTTAATCAGGTAACCTTGGCATTACTACCAGGTATTTTTCCCTACTAGGTCCTGTACCATTAACTTACCAACCCTTGTTGCTGGTACCTGTACACCTATTGGATCAGGGAGTTATTTTTAAAATAGGCAGCAAGAATTAACATTGCCCTCATATAATACCACAGACTCTGGAACATTTTAACTCTTTATCTAAGTTTCTTAAATGGTCATGATCCAAAGATTAAACACCAAAAGAATTTCAATTATGAAGTTCAGAATCAAAATGTAACTATCAAAAGATGTATTAAACTAATTTCAATAATTTAGCAATAGGGTGGGTAAAGAAAAGGAACATAAAATACTATCAAAATGTTTAGGCATTTAACAAAAGGGAGGGTAAAAAAGGAACATGTCAAATGTTAACAGTAGGAAGAGTAAAGAGAAGGAACATGATATGCAAACATGCATCAATTAAAACATGTAGCGATTAGGAAGGGTAAGAGAGGGAACAAATCAATGACGAATCCACATGGATTTTATATTTACCTAGAATGGTGTGAAGAACTAACCTTGTCCACAGGTCAGTTTAAAGGACAGAACCCCGAAAGTTGCAGTTGCCAGTAGGCTAGCAGGTGCAGATTAGAATCAGGACAGGTAAAGCCAAATTGGAACAGGACAGGATCACCAAAGGTTGAGACTGGCACCCGCAGTTAAGTTGCAACGCCTGTGCTACTCCCTCTCTGCAGCTAACAGCTAGAACCCCGATTGGGTTATCGATTTCCCCACTACAAACAACAAACAATATGTCTAGGGTTCAAGTCAAGTATTTAAAGACCAGAGCACAGTTATACCCCCCACACAAAGTGTCACCTGTACTGTGGAGTAGACCAAATGATGTACTGGGTGCCCAAAATTGCGTAACTGATGGACATTTTTCACAGTGGTTAACTGTCCAGTCTGTCTTCTATCGTTTCAGTAGTAGCAGACACATAGCCAGCAACACGTAGCATGTTTTGAGCTCACTTTTTAGACCCACAGTTATTTGTTGTTCCTGAATTATCGATTTCCCCGACAAAGTGCTTCGCTAGCACTTCAGCTCTCAGAACCCGATTGGGTTATAGAATCTTCTGACAGAGTACTCCACAGCCCTCTGTTCTTGGTCACCTATTGAGTGCGTTGGGTCAATGACAGGTCAGCTATTCGGAAAAGTCGGACAAATTAACTAGCTAAGCCTACCCTAGTTATACTATTTTCCAGGTCAGTGTACCACCCCCCAATTTTGCAAGTGTAAGGATCCCCAATTTTGATAGGAGAAGGAATGAGGAGAGGTCATCACACCATACCAAATTGAAACTTTCTGCATCTCATATTTAAATTTTCGTTCCCACTCATCAATTTTATTTTCACATGACATCTTTATTCCACCCAACAATGAACGTTCAATTATTTGTTACATTTTGATTTTAGTTCATATAAGAATTCTGTTTCCTTCGTAAAGTTCAGGAGGTGAGGTTCCCAGGCGCATCTTGGTCAAGACTGTCCCTGGCACTCATTCAATGCATGACTCGATGGTTTTTAGACTCTAGTGCGCAGGCTCAAAGGTTTCTATATGTGGTTCAGCGACAGGCGTCAGGCCCAACATTGATTTACATGTAAGAATAGAAAAGAAACAGTTTAAGAACACAGAATAAAAGAATGCACTATATACCACTTATCTCTACTCTATTCCCATTACCTTATATTTAACTATTGCGTTAAGGTTAAGCAGAATGAACTGCTTAGCAAAAGCAGCAGTGCAAGCTTCATGCATTCTGTATCACAGATCAGCCATTTTAATTCTATTGCGCACATGCGAAAGTTTTCCTTCCAAAGCAAAGAGTACGTCGTGTCACGTGTGTATGACAGACGCATGCGCAATAGAATAATCCCGCATAGCAGCAGCCATTTTAATGCAAGCAGATTATCTATACTAATATAATAAAGAGAGAGCCCAAACCTTTGAGGCGGGTAATCTCAGGAACCACAGCACCAATCACAACACCCAATACAGCGTTGGAAAGGGCAGTTGCCCACCATATACATTTAAAATGTAAAAGAACCGTGCCAGCAAAGTAGTCCCTTGTGGGCGTGTCTGCGTTGTGCTGTGGGCGTGTGCTGGGGGCGTGACAAACGCTGGGGGCGTGTGGTACGTTCCGCCCTTCATGCCATGTCTCATATTGTGTGCTAATTCCACCCTGCTCCCTTTAAATACCCCTGCACCCCATAATCATAACCCACCCATACTCTTTAAAATACCCCAACACCCTTAAACACTAACCTATCTTAACCCTATAAATATACCCTGTACCCCAAAACCCAAACCTATCCCTGAACCCTAAAAATACCCCTGTACCCCAAAACCCAAACCTAGCCCTGAACCCTAAAAAAACCACTGTACCCCAAAACCACCCCTGAACCCTAAAATACCCCTGTACCCCAAAACCCAAACCTAGCCCTGAACCCTTAAAATACCCATGTACCCCAAAACCCAAACCTACCCCTGAACCCTAAAAATACCTCTGTACCCCAAAACCCAAACTTAGCCCTGAACCCTAAAAATAACCCTGTTCCCCAAAACCCAAACCTACCCCTGAACCCTAAAATACCCCTGTACCCCAAAACCCAAACCTAGCCCTGAACCCTAAAAATACCCCTGTACCCCAAAACCCAAACCTACCCCTGAAACCTAAAAATACCCCTAAACCCCAAAACCCAAACCTAGCCCTGAACCCTAAAAATACCCATGTACCCCAAAACCCATACCTATCCCTAAACCCTAAAACTACCCCTTTACCCTATAGCCCAAAACTATATCTGAACCCTTAAAATATCCAAGCACCCCAAAATATATACCTCAGTACCCCAAAACATATACCCCTATACCCATACTTACCTTATCCAAACATTAAAAAAACATGCTTTTACCATTCATGCATTTACAACGAATTTCGTTGTAAATGTATGCGTGGTAAAAGCATATAAAATGTAATGCCATGCGTTATAATGGCATTGCGGAGTCATGGTACTTTAGTAATGAAAGTATACGGAGTGATGGTATGCGGAAAGAAAGTTGCGGAATAATGGGTGTTTACCCTTCCCCGGTAAGTAAATTGGTGGCACGGCGGCCCACATCTCCAGCAACATACTCATATTTTTTCACCACCCATTTGAAAAATGCACAGGTCTCTCTCATTGATGGCCAGCAAAGAGTACGTCGTGTCACGTGTGTATGACACAGGGAATTTCAGCCTTTTGACAAACCTAGGCCATTTGTCTACTTTTCTGAGTCTTTTAGCTGGCACTGTGCTCTGGTCTTCTTCCAATGCTCTTTTATTTTCATTCAGTTGTCGCACATCTATTTCAATGCTGTCTTCTGTATCCCACTCTATCTGACTAGGACCAGGTCTTATTACTGTTTCTTCTGCCTGGTTACTAATCTGGCATTGTTCAGGTGTTTGACTTTGACTTTGTTTTGATTCACCTTCTTTTTCCTAAACATCTTTTTCTACACCTATCTGGTCCTTCTCGGGCTCTTCAAACTCTTGATTTTCTTCCGCCTGAGCTTCCGCCCTAGTACCTGTCTGTCCCTCCTCAGACTCAGGAGTTCTTGGTGGGGTGTCAGTTATCTGAGTATTCAGATCTGTCCCTATCTGGTCCTCCTCAGAATCACTTTTGACTTGTATTTCTATGATCTGAGTACCTTCTTCTATACCTCTCTCGTCCCCACTTTCACTCTGACTGTCTCAATAAGTTTGACTTCTGGTTTTCCCGTATTCTGCAGGTATCTCAACTAATGGAATCCAATCATCTTGACTGGTGCTCAGTTGTTCCTCTTCAGCTACTTCAGGATCAATATCTTGAGACCCCTCAGCTGTACAACCTTCAGCTTCAGTTTCATCAGGTTCAGTCACTCTTTTTGTATGACTGGCATGGATCCAGTGTGGAACTCCTTCGCACTTTACAGCTGGGGTAGTAACTAAAATCACTTGACGTGGTTTTCCCCACCTCGGTGCAAGGCAAGATTTTCGAGTGTGTTTCTTTAGCACTACCCAATCACCTGGGTTCAGGTCATGTGCTGGAGTGGCTAGTCTGGTGACAGAGTCTTTCCCAACCTGGTGAGAGATACGCACTTGGTCAGCCAGTTCTTTGCAGTGCTCCAGTATCAAATCATCAGATATATTTATCAACTTGTGTCCTGGCACCCATGCTTGCCTCATTGCTCTTCCCACTAGTATTTCATGAGGACTCAAGCCTATGTTCCGGTCTGGAATACTTCTCAGTCCCATCACAACAAGAGGTAAGGCATCTGGCCACTCTAGACGGGTAGACTCATACATCTTTCCCAATCTTGACTTGATCGTGCCATTCAGTTGTTCTACCACTCCAGAAGACTCTGGGCGATATGCACAGTGCAGCTTTTGATTTACACTGAATGCTTCATAGATTAGGCCAATTATTTCATTATTAAAATGGCAGCCTCGGTTTGATTCAATTGTTACTGGAAAACTGAACCTCGGTATGAGTTCTCTGAGTAGGAGTTTGGCTACAGTAATGCTATCATTCCTACTTGTGGGGTAAGCTTCCACCCATTTTGAAAACAGGCAGACAATGACAAGAATGTATTTTAGTCCTCAACAAGGAGGTAACTGAATGAAATCAATCTGTAATCGTATGAAGGGACCCTCTGCCTTCCCAATCTTTCCTGGTAACACTACAGTTTTCTTTCCAGGATTCATCTGTTGAGAAGCTAAACATCTTTGGCAAAGTGCTTCTGCTATGTTCCTGAATTTCGCATTGAACCATCTCTGTCTGAACAATTTTATCATAGCATCTCTTCCCAAGTGGAAATCTCCATGGAACCTCCTAGCCATAGGAGCAAGCATACAGTCTGGTAACACAGGCCTACCATCAAGGTAAACAATGACACCATATTCAACCCTTCTCTGACAACCTATCTTTCTCCATTCTTCCCTTTCCTTTGGTTCTGCTTTATTTTGCAAGTCTCTCACTTTTTCCCGCGTTCTCACACCTTCAAGCAACATAAGTTGACAGCTGTTTTCACCTACTTCAATTTTCTTGTTTACAGTCATTTTAAATTTGGCACAATGTTGGGCTAACTGGTCTGCATATCTGTTACCAGCTGTCATTTTGTCATTTCCAGATTTGTGAGCAGCACACTTGACCACAGCCACTTCTTTTGGCAATTGAATCGCTTCGAGTAAATCTTTTACATAATGCCCATTTTTGATTGGAGTACCTGAAGAAGTCAGAAATTCCCGTTTCATCCATAATTGGCCATAATCATGCACAACCCTGAAACCATACTGGCTATCAGTGTATATGGTTACTTTCCAATTTTTTCCAAATTTGCAAGCTTTTGTCAATGCAATCAATTCGGCAACTTGTGCAGACTTGACTCCAGGTAAAAAGGATGCTTCAATTGGACCCCCCAATGTGCACACTGCATAGGCAGCACTTAAACCTCCTTCCTCATGTCTCATGCATGAGCCATTTACAAATAGCTCATATTCAGAATCAATTAGTGGCTCCTCTTTTATGTCAGGACGTGGTTTTGTACTGTATTCAGTCAAGTCGATACAATCATGTTCGACTTCTTCCTTTACTTCAGCAAAGTGTGAATTAGGTAGCAATATTGCTGGGTTCAAAATATTACACCTGGCAATAGTTAAATTTCCTGCACCTACAAGAATACGCTTGTACTTAGTCAGCCGACTAGGAGTCAAGTATTGAGTTTTTGTTCTGGTCAGTAATATCACAACTGCATGTGGAACATACACTGTTACAGGATGTCCCATAATGATTGACTCGCTTTGCTCAAGAATCATGCAAGTTGCCGCTACTGCTTTAAGACAACCTGGTAATGCAGATGCTACTGGGTCGAGTGTGGAAGAAAAGTATGCCACAGGACGTCTCATCAGACCATGAGTTTGGGTCAAAACTGAAAGTGCACAATTATCTTGTGTGTCACAGAATAATGCAAAATCTTTCAAATAGTCAGGCATCCCTAATGCTGGAGCTGTACACAAACATTCTCGTAATTTCAGAAAAGCAGTCATGCTTTCATCATCCCATTCTACTGGGTCTTTTGCTCTTTTCTTTGTCATTTGTATCAATGGCTTTGCTAGGACTGCAAATCCCACAATCCATTGCCTGCAGTAACCTACTACTTCAAGAAACATTCTGATCTCTTTCTGGGTTTGGGGTAAATTCATGTTTCTGATTATTCTTGTTCTTTCTGAGGTAACCCTTCTGACACCTCTTTCTATCTGGTGCCCCAGATATTTCACTGATGTGGTGCAAAACTGTAATTTTACAGGTGACACTTTATGCCCCCATTCACCTAGATGGTTCAGTAAGGCAATGGTATCAACAACACAGTCATTTCGAGTTTTAGACAACACCAATCAGTCATTTATATACTGGACTAGGACTGACTGTCCTGGCAGCACTAAAGACTCAAGGCACTTTTTCAGAATCTGATTAAAAATCGATGGACTTTCTGTGTACCCCTGAGGAACGCGATTCCAAACTTACACATGACTGTCAAATTCAAAAGAAAAAAGAAATTTGCTATCTGGATGCAATGGAATTGAGAAAAATGCACGACATAAATCAATCACAGTGAACCATCCAGCCTCCCACAGTATCTGATACAGAATCACTGCAGGATTTGGCACAACTGGACAACATGGGACAACAATCTTATTAATCTTTTGGAGTTCTTGCACGACCCTATACTTGCCACTTGGCTTCTTGATTCCAATTATGGGCGAATTACATGGACTGCTCATTATTTCTTGTAAAATGCCTGTTTTAACCAAATGTTTTATTTCTGCTGCAACACCTGCTTTTATTTCTGGGCTCATTTTGTACTGTCGAGTATTTGGGTAAACTGCACCTTCCTTCACTGTCACTTTTATCGGATCTACATTTGCCATTAATCCTACATCTTTTCCAGTAAAATCCCAGACTTTAGGATCTACAGTCTGTCGTAATTCTTCTGGTAAGACTTCTATAGTTAACTTTTTATTTTCAGTTTCCTGTTTCGCTAAAATTCATTTATAAACTACATCTTCGTCTGGGGTTTGAATTTCAACACCACTTGGTGAGCAAAAGATAGTGCACTTCATTTTGCACAACAAGTCTTGGCTTAACAAATTTACTGGACTTGAATCACATACAACAAATCTATGCATTTCTTTAAAATTGCCTATTCTAACTTCCATTGGTTCTGTAACTGGGGTACTAATTTGTTTATTAGAAACGCCCACTACTTGGATCTCTTCTCCCGAGAGGGGTAGGTTTGAAACGTCTGCTGTTCTCACAGTAGAACGGGTAGCACCAGTGTCCAATAAAAAGGAGACGTCATTTCCTTCAACCTTTCCTTCAATGTATGGAACTTACTGATCTACCGGCAAGGAGTCGCCAAGTACGCACTCCTCGTCCTCCCCTCTCAGGCACCGTCAGTAGGTGTCCTCACTGAAAAACGTGTCACTAAAAAGAAATTGTGATGTCGCTGTATCTCTCCTTTCACTACCCTCCCAATTTGTGGTATCCACACTCTGTTGTGCTTTACTCCTATAATTTGGCATAGGTGCTAGGGGTAACTGGTTTTGTATTACCTGCTGCTGTTGCTTCCGTGGTACCTCATTCTGCGTCTGTGGATTCAAATCATTAGTTTGCATATTACCATTTTGTATAGCCTTACACTCGTTCTTCCAGTCCCCCAACTTGCCACACCCGTGAAGAGGAAACTTCTTCTTTGCTTCTTCTCTATTGAACTTTCCCCTTGTCTTACCCCCATTTCCATCATTTTGATTCTGATAATTGTTTATTTGACTCTATTGAAGCTCTTGTTGCTCTGATAATTTCACTTGTGCCCACATTACCTTTTCTTTTAACTCTTTTCGTTTATTGTCAAGTTCATCCTCACAATACTTTGCGTATTTAAGGATTTCATCAATCGGTTTGGCCTGCCAACAAATGTTATGGTCCTTTATCCATTGCGAGATTTCTGGCCTTAATCCTGACACAAACCGATAGATGAAATTGCGTCATATCCTTCATATCAATATTGCCCAAACTACTGGTCTGTTTAAAAACCTGCAACAAACGTTCATAATACGCATGCACAGATTCACCTTTATTCTGAGTGGTTCTATCTATTCTAGTCCAATCAGTCTCCTTAGCAGGCACCTTTCCTTTGAGGTAGAGTATTACCTGGTTGTATTTCTTCATCACTTCATCAGAAGGTGCCCCTGTCTTTGGGTCTCTAGGGTACTCATCACTAGGCCAATCAATAGCTATTTTGCATTCTGTCCACAGATCTACAGGTACCACAATGTCAAGTAATCCATCTAAATCTTTCAAGAGACATTTTGAAACCTTTACAAATCTCTCAACTTGTCTATACCATTCTACAGGTTTTTCTCCAAGTTTTGGGAAATCATTTGTAAATGATAAAATATCCTGTCGGGACCATGGGATATGTACATAACCTCCACCTTGTATTTCTCTCATAGGACACAACCTTTCTACTTTTTCTGTTTCTTTTAGAACATATTCAGATGCAACTTTTGATCGAGCCTCTTCTTTTTTCCTTGCCCATCTAGTTCTCCATTTTTCTATATCACCCCATTTTTGCAATAATGACAAAAGCTCCCTAATTTGTGCTTTTCTTCCTGACACATTCATATTTTCCAAATCTTTGTCAGAAAATTCAGCTCGATATGGTTTCTGTAACACTTTAGACTTGCCAATGTCAATTCCCATATTAGCAGCAACATCTGTTAGTTTTTCATGCACCACTCTGGTGTTTCTAGTAATGCTTTTACATATGAATAATAATTCATCTTCACTGAGTGTATTTATTCTGTCCAATCCCACATTCCCAGCCATCAATTCTTCTAATTCGACTCTTAATTTATATATGTCTAATACTTTTGGCTGTGATTTGGGTATCTCTATTTCTCATGACCATCTCTATATTTCCTCTGGAGTTACTACTGTGGCACTTCTTGTACCTGAAGATGTCTCAATCTGTACTTCTCTAGAAGTTGTAGGAGTGATTTTCCTAACCGAGTCACTCACTGGTTCTCTTATTGGTAAATCCATCAGGGAAATCACTGATTCACATTCACTTGCCTGATCATCGACTATTAAAGGTTCTTTTCTTGGCTGAACTACAGGTGTAGTCATAACGGGAGTTTTAGGACTAGCTTGCTTATCTCCGTACAAAGGAACAACTTGGTCAATAGTTACCGGAATTGTCAGGGCTTCAAGACTTGTATTTAATTGGGAAATCTTCTGAATCAACTCACTTCTTTGTTTATTTAATGCTTCTCTTTCCCTGTATTGCAGTACTTTTTCTAACAAAGTTTCATGTACCACTTGCGGAATCAGAGGTGGTTTCAGAAACGGAGCACTAGGATTACTCGTGCTTGGCTCCTCATTATACGGTGGTGGTTTTTCATTAACAAATCCTCCAAATAATCATCTTCTGGATTATCACTAATCATTAGATTTCCTGCTTTGTCTGTGCTTTTACTTCCTGATGGTTTTTCTTGTGTAAATACAGGATACAAGCCTTCCACCATCCTAGATTGTCTCCATTGCTTCATTTGTTTATCTCTAGTTTCTCGTGGAAACTTAGGGTAGAACTTACTCTACCCTTTGTCACTTCTGGGTCTGTCGCATTCAAAAGCTTCAATCTCCCACTCTTCTAGTGCCTCATACTGCGTTAATCTAGGTCTGGGATTTAAGTCATTCATATGTGGACTTAAATTAAATAAAACTCGGCCATTGAAAGTACCATATTCGGGAAATGCCAAAACTCCATCATCTTTAGTGTATTCCACCCAATTTTCTAACCATACACAAGTGTGGTAGCCTCTGTCAAACATCATGTATTATGCAGGCGTATTCGGTGGTGGAATAATAATTCCTTCTCTGGTTTTAATCAGTTTATCTTTCTGAAAGAAATTTTAACTCTCTTAACAAATTACATTTTTCTTTCACCTCCGTACATGATATAAGGTCTGCCCCTTATCATCTGTTCTCTAGCAAAACCTAAGTATCTTCTATCAGGTCGATTTGCTATAATTCCTGGATCTAAACGCCACATATAATTTTGAAATTTTAACATTTACGATAACCCTCAATTGTTTACAAAATACTTCCAATACCAGCGTGTCTTTTATTTTCTTTTCAGTGACCAATCAAAATTTTGAATTCAAATAAATCCAACCAATAGTTGTGCGGCTTTTCTCTCGAGACTAGTACTCACGTTCCTGTACTTACCCCTCCTTTACAATTATTACCTCAGCTACACACCCACTGTTCAACCAATACCAGCGCGGCTCTGAGTGACATCAGCGCAGCTCCGCAACTGACTCCCTCCTTTGCAAGGTAATACGAAAACTTAATTTCTTTCACTTTTAACGCAGATTTTATTATTTAACAACGTAAAAACATTCGCCACTGTACCTGAGTGACTAGTTCAAAGGAAAGATAAATTTCACTGCAAGTAAATCCCTTCCGCTTACTCTTCATATACTACGAGTAGATCCCTTCCGTCTACCCTTCACGCAAGCATTAGAGAACCTGCTACTCCTTTAGACTTATCCCTTTTGGGATGTACTAAGACCAAAGTTTCACCAGCGAACCCCTTTGCTATCAATCAAGCTCGGACGAACCTGTTACTCCTTCCGTGGGACCCTTTCTAGGTGATATCACACCAAACATTTTGCTAGCGAACTCTTTGCTATCGTTTATTCATACATTTAAACAGAAAATCCCTAATTAGTGCTTCCGGTTTTACCTAACCATGCACTTATTTCCTACAGGTAAGTGACCTCACTGCAGTGTGGCTTCCATTTACCACCCGCTATTCTGCAACCAGGGATTCCAGACAAAACATAGAACAGGTACGAACAATTTTGGTTAATACATAAAATCAATACAATCAATAATACATTTCAAATATGCAAAAAATATTTTCCTTAACCAACTAACTAACTACCTATTTTAACTAAACCCTAACCATACTGCTGCTATCAAAAGAATATACTGATAGAGCGCGCAGGTCACCCGACTATATTTTTACCTTACTCACCTGGGCCCATATACAATAAACATATAACTTAATCAGGTAACCTTTGCGTTACTACCAGATATTTTTCCCTACTAGGTCCTAGACCATTAACTTACCAACCCTTGCTGCTGGTACCTGTAAACCTATTGGATCAGGGAGTTAGTTTTAAAATAGGCAGCAAGAATTAACATTGCCCTTATATAAGAACCACAGACTCGGGAACGTTTTAACTCTTTATCTAAGTTTCTTAAATGTTCATGATCCAAAGATTAAACACCAAGAGACTTTCAATTATGAAGATCAGAATCAAAATGTGACTATGCAAAAGATGTATTAAACTAATTTCAATCATTTAGCAATAGGGTGGGTAAAGAAAAGGAACATAAAATACTATCAAAATGTTTAGGCATTTAACAAAAGGGAGGGTAAAAAATGGAACATGTCAAATTTTAACAGTAGGAAGGGTAAAGAGAAGGAACATGATATGCAAACATGCAGCAATTAAAACATGTAGCAATTAGGAAGGGTAAGAGAGGGAACAAATCTATGACGAATCCACATTGATTTTATATTTACCTAGAATGATGTGAAGAACTAACCCTGGTCACAGGTCAGTTTAAAGGACAGAACCCTGAAAGTTGCAGTCGCCAGTAGGCTAGCAGGTGCAGATTAGAATCAGGACAGGTAAAGCCAAATTGGATCAGGACAGGATCACCAAAGGTTGAGACTGGCACCCGCAGTTAAATTGCAACGCCTGCGCTACTCCCTCCCTGCAGCTAACAGCCAGAACCCCGATTGGGTTATCGATTTCCCTGACAAAGTGCTTCGCTAGCACTTCAACTCTCAGAACCCGATTGGGTTATCGAATCTTCTGAAAGAGTGCTCCGCAGCCCTCTGTTCTTGGTCACCAATTGAGTGCGTTGGGTCAGTGACAGGTCAGCTATTCGGACAAGTCGGACAAATTAACTAGCTAAGCCTACCCTAGTGATACTATTTTCCAGGTCAGTGTACCACCCCCCAATGTTGCAAGTGTAAGGATCCCCAATTTTGATATGTCAAGGAACGAGGAGAGGTCATCACACCATACCAAATTGAAACTTTCTGCATCTCATATTTAAATTTACGTTTTCACCCATAAATTTTATTTTCACATGACATCTTTATTCCACCCAACAATGAATGTTCTATTATTTGTTACATTTCAGCTCATATTAGAATTCTGTTTCCTTCGTAAAGTTCAGGAGGTGAGGTTCCCGGGCGCATCTTGGTCAAGACTGTTCTTGGCACTCATTCAATGCCATGACTCGATGGTTTTTAGACTCTAGTGCGCAGCCTCAAAGATTTCAATATGGAGTTCTGTGACAGGCGAAAGCAAAGAGTACGTCATGTCACGTGAGTATGACAGACGCATGTGCAATAGAAAAATCCCGCGCAGCAGCAGCCATTTTAATGCAAGCGGATTATAGTTAATAAAAGCACATATGCAAGCTTCCCTCGGATGTTGTGTAATGCGATATTAGTAATACAAACATGTTGGTTAGTTTATTAACGTTATATCGAGAGGACTGAATACAAGCAAGTCGCGTTACGTGCGAATCCTTGCTCCATCACCAGCACCCTGCCCTTCCCCTTGGAGGCTGGTCGAAGTTAATGGCCAGGGCTGATCTGCGATCCGAGTCCGGCCCTGCCTTGCAGGCATGTGGCGCACTGCCAGGAACAGGGGAAGTTCCTTCGGAACAACAAGCAGCTCTCACTATTTCAGCCCGTGATGAGCTTTGGAAGAGATGCTTGTCATTGTCTGGGAGGGGCTGCTGCTGCACAGGAGGGACCCTGCACAATGCAGGTTCAGGATCACCTTCAAATATTGGGATGCAAATAGGGTTGTCACCTTCCCAGGAGAAAAATCCAGGCCATTTGTTGCTGTTTTAGGAGTATGCAAAGGCTGGAACACAATACTAACCACCAGTTTAAACAAAAGCATCTATATTATTTGTAACAAGTCATTTCTGTCTTTGTTTACCTGAATTATTACTCAGGGATGGGCCCAGCTCTAGAGCACGTTTAAATGTACAGATAAGACCTAAACATAACAGCATTAGGTGACTTTGTATCAGCCGAGACATGAAACCGAACAGAAAAGGACAGAAAACCAGCCAGGTGGTAACCCTTGATGCAAACAGCCTTTAATGAGGGATAAAAAACATGTTTTCCCATTTTGTATGGCACAAACGTGACCTGAAAGTATTGGAGTGCCTAACATGAGAACCAGTTACATTATACAAGGACACCTTCTTGTCATTTTTTTAGGCACAGGGATATTAAGTGATTTGCCCAGAATCACAGGCTCTTGAGCTGATGCCAAGACTGGAAGATGGTTGCCCAGGTATTAAGTTGACACCTCTAGCGGTAATGTCACATCCTGGTTAGACGGAGGTTGTCAGGTAGATACTACATGAAAACTCGGCTCTTTATGGACTTGTGGTTCTAACTGGACCTCAAGCTGAGCCTGAGCCAGGGAGAACGCCTTTGGTTACTATTTGGCACATTAAGCCTGTTTCAAAGGGCTGCTGTATTGTCAGATCAGTGGATGAGACACACGGAGAATTGTATTTGCCCAGGATCAAACAGTTTGTTAAATTACTAGACACGTGACGGGAGTACACTTCTACTTGTTGCAAAGAATATATATTTATCACTGTACTGCATTTAGATGACACGTACATATGACTGGGCACCACCCTTCTCTCAGGAATTATTCTGTATTTTAAAAAATCTCAGTGACTACCAGTTTTCACATTGAATCAAAGTACTCCCAATCTTGCCAAAAAGGGAGCAGCAGAGTAATATTCAGGGCCAATGGAATTATATGGTAGAGTACGGTCAAATTATGCAGCGGTATGAGTACATTTCAAAGGATCTTCTGCTGCAAGGCAACACGTGTTGTTGTATTATTAGGAACTTTTGAACCGTATGAGCTAGAAACAAAAATAGTTTTTGTTAAAACCTGCAGATTATGCAGCAGATGATGAATTAGGTTATACATCCATTATTATGAGAAAAATGCAGCAGCCACTCAATTAGCATAATCCCCGCGGCCCTTGCAATAAATTCAGTTATTGCCCAAGATCACACGATTTGGCCAAATGGGAGGCAAGGATTGAAAAACGCATCTTGTGGTTGCATTTCTCCAACTAGTTCACTAGACTACGACTGGGATCTCAGTGAGTCTGATGGAAAGTCTAAGGGGATGCCTCTCCAAGGAAATTTCCACTCGGATTCCGGCCATGCTCAGCTTTAGAACATGGTGATTAGATGCCAAGAATCTTAATTCCATGGTTAAAATGTACTACTTCGTCCAGGTCAAGTGCAGTGGGTACTTACTGGACAGTATGCATGGTAGATACTGATTTACTACTGCTACTTTTCTAAACTTGTCACTCAAAATTTGCAATTTGCAATTGCGAGCAGTCAAGGCTTACTCCAATAGGTGGTAAAGGGGTTAGAACTCAAAAATAGCATGAAGAGTAATCACACTCTAGAAACTCAATCTCTTAATGAGTTAACTTTTAACATGACCTGTTTTTGAGGGGGGATTTAGAATGAAACCCTAAGTGAGTCTTAGTTCATCTGCTCCCAATAAACAGCTTCGGAAGTCTCTGCACACAAAATGTGTCTCCACATGTGCAGTGTTTCTGCAAAGGCATACATACATTCTCCTGTGAAGTCTCTACTTGGCTCTTGCAGCGATGACTTGCAGCACCCAACCATGGATGTGAAGTAAAGGACAATGGGGCAACATCCCAGAAGCAGCACTACATGATAGCTGTGAGGCCAGAGAATGGGACAACACTCCAATGAGTCTCACAGCTGTGGGTCATGGTGAGGTGGTCCATTGAAGGGAACACCCGTCCCTGGTGTTGCAGTGCTACACTATTGTTGTGAGACCAATGGTCGAGGGTTCCCCTATCCTGGGTCCCTTTTTCTGGGCATCGCAGCACTAGACCATGTTTGCAAGGCCCAGGGGAGTGGAGGTCCCTACCCTATGCCTCGTAGCCATGATGGAGCATTGCCAGGCCATGGACAAGGCACCTCTCCCCTGGGCCTTGCCGTAATGCTTATGTTGCTGCGAGGCTCATGGGGTAGTGGGCTCTCCCCCTAACCCTCTCAGTGCTACACCATGTCTGAGAAGCCCAAGAGGTGGGAAAGGGCACCTCTTGTGGGCCCTTCCCCTAGGCCCCATTGAAACTGTCTCCCAGCTCTGTACATTGGCTCTGTGCATAGGTCGATGTCAAGGTCCATGTCCTGTGATGCCATTTCCTGTGATTTCACATTGCATGCAATTAGAGGGGTTAACACATTCCCTTTCTGCCATGCCATAGCCATCCGCCCGCAGCTTCGCCATCAGTAGTGTAGCGGGTGCATAGGCACTGGGCCCAGGGGTATTTAAGGCCCAATGTTCCCAATTATGGCTTTATTTTACTGTGCAGCCAGTGAGCAAGAGTGAGGGGGTGATTTTACTTTGCACCAGCACCAATAGCACCTTCGCTGTGCTACTTGTCCCTCCTATATGGCCATTGCCACCATGTTCCAGATCTGTGAGCCATGGGAGAGGTCCTCCCTCTAATGGACATTAGAGTCAGCCATGGTAGGACACTCAGGGGAGGAGGCACCGGTCCATGAGCTTAGCAGAGCAGGACTATGGCTGTGAGACTCATTGGGAGGCCTCTCTCAGGGGTGTAGCTGGTAGTAGGACAGCAGGGGCAGTGGCACCAGGGATCGTGAATGTTCTGGAACCAATGCACCCAGATTATGTCTGTGCGTTACTGACCAGCATCATTTTCTTGCATTAGGGCCCATGGCTACCTTACTATGCCACTGGTCCCTTCATATACAAAGCAACAGGAGTATAACCCATAGACCAAAGTGGGATCAGGGTGGAAGGATACAAGAAACAAACAATCTCCCACAAGGTATTAGTATTTAGGCGGTTAAATGTGTATGCTGACAGCATTACCCGCAATGTAGAAGGAGACTCAATCTAATTTCTTGGAAGTGCATATAGCATCATGTATTAAAAAATAAATAATAAACAAAGTATACAGTTATAGCAGCACTGTATAGACATAAATAAAGAGGCAACCCAAATTGCACTTGGTGCTCAGTGTGAGTGGATGACACAAGGTAGCGACACAAGTGACAATGGTGCACAGCAGAGAAAGGCGCATGTGAAGTGAGTGAGATAATATACAGTGTCAATAAGGAACAATGGCTAGAAACATATGTTGCTTGAATAACGTTTTACAGTTAACAGTTCTGGTGAGCCATTGTAGGGGCTGCACCCATGATTGCGCTGTGTGTTACGACGAACATTTCAATCCTCTTTAATGGGGATCATCTTCAGGACGGGGTTGCTGCGATTTGCCAATGCTCTATTCTTGAAGCGCCCCGAAAGGAAGAAATGTTGCGCGGGTCCGTGAAGTGTGGCAGGGACCTTTTCGTGGGGTGCGGGGGTTGCAATTTGTGGCTCGTGTGAAAACTTGTTGGTGGAGTTGTAACCAACCAGGAGTGAAGAAGCGGCGTGGGTCCGTGGAGACCAGTGCAGTCTTCATGGCAAGGTCCAGCGATGTGGCCTGTAGCTGACTACGTTGGCCAGTCGAGGCAGAAGTCCTCGAGGTGCGGGCAAGAATCGGCCAGCAGTGGCTGAATAGATCGGCCGGTCCGACAGGAAAAAATCTGTATGTTGAAACTGCGGCTGTGGTATCGAGCGCATCCCTTCAGTCATGCACCACACAGCCGTGATCCAGAGATGCAAAGGCCAGGAAAGGTCCATCCTCCCCTAGACCTACCAGCCATGGTCCAGAACTGAGAGGCACAAGGGAGGAAGTCTGTTGCTTTGGGCCTTGCAGCACTGGTCTGTAGTTGCAATGCCCAGGGCAAGAGGCCTCTCTGAAGAGCACAGATATCAATAGGGCAGCAAGCGCAGTGGGAGTGTGGCCTTGTGGGTTCTGGCACAATTTATGGCTGCATTTTACTCTCCACAAAAAAGTTTACAAAAAGTGATGGATGGATTGCCTGAATTAATTACAATCAATCAATAATTCAATCAATTTGGGGTTTAAAGAGCTCAGCTACTCTCCCAAAGGGGTCTCAAGGCGCTGAGGGAAGGTGGGGGATTACATCAACTGGCAATTCTGTAGGCTGCATCCCACTCCATTATTTGGACACCATACTACATCAGTTCGAACCCAGCCATATGCAAATGAGTCTTGACCCTTCTCCAATGGGAACAGACCAGACCAAACTACCAGGCCAGTTCCACAATGAACCGGATCACAAGCAACCCAGGACAGGTGCCGCCCTAATTAGGGATCATTAGCCAGGTAAATCTTGGTTCCTGTAACATAGTTAACACAGTACCCACGTCTGAAGATACCCTTCCCTCTTAGGGCAACTCACTAAAGTATCCAAAAAAGGGAAGGATAGAATGCTTTAATTTATACCAGCCATTGCTAAGGCTTATGATATGATATATTGAGGTCCACCAGGGGGGCCTCGTATCAAGTTAAAAACCTTTGCTTCTACCATTTGTTTTTATATTTTGTGCACTTCCAAACTGAGAGATTCTACTTAGCTGATCAGGCACACTATTTTGGTCTATATAGTTATAGCCCTAGAAGTTATATGGAGTTGTTTTGCTTTTTCACTCTGTGTCAGACATGAAATACTATCCATGATGGTCATATACTGACCGGACACAACTCTAGAGGCCTGGCCTCTCTCCCAGGGGGCTTGCAGCCTTAGTCAAGCACTGTGACACCCAAGGAAATGGACCGGATTGTGGGCTTGGCTCACAGCATTATTTTAATTGTTGAAAATTAGGAGAAATTAAATGAGAAGAGGTGCATTTTAAATCTGTTACCGGAATCTGCATTATGGTAATTTACAAAATAAAATGCAGTCTGGAACCATGTACTTGTCTACTAATTATTAGTGTCAGAACATTAAAAGGCTTCAGAGAATGTTGATAGGGGTATTGTAGCCATTGCTCATTGCACATGACATTAAACCCTTTTAGCCTACATTTGATTGTATTCTGGTCATTTCTGGTGTTTCTCAGTGACTTGGGTGATACTTTTATTAGCAGAAAAATTATTTTCAACTGTTTTATTCGTTTTCATATCTTTTGTTCACATACCCTATCTTGCAATGTGTATCGGGGAAACCATCTTAGAGCTTTCATCCATGCTGGCTCCCTTAAGGGCATTCTACATGCTGCAGCACACCTCACTAGGGCATGAAGAAATAGATTCACATCATAACACTGTGATGGAACTCCATAGGTCCTCCTTGCTGTCCTGCACCATATTCAAGCTCAGCTGTATAATCTGCAGAGCTATCAAAATGCGTTAACAGTCTACAAACCTGCTACCTTTCCCATCACTCCTTGACGTGATGCTTGTCATTGACCCTGTACAGTGCTTCGCTGCTTTTGGCTAGGTTTGCTCTATACGACTGACACCCCTGGCTTCTTGGATGACAAGCTTGCCATCTCCAGTGGCTCTCCACACCCCCGCAGCAAGGACATCTTTGGATGGAAGAAGATGTGCTAAAAAGAGACAAAAATAGATAAAGGCTTTTCCCATCTATGCCCCAAGGATCTACAATGTTATTCTCATATCTATCCAGACAGTCCAAAGTCAGCTGCAATTAAGAAAACAGCGAATACTCAACTTTAAAAGAAACACAATCTTGATGCAGTCACGATCCACAACTCCTATCACACGTTGACTGTGTCTTTGACCCTGTACTGTGCTTAGCAGCCTTTCAATTTGGTTAGTGCTATATAAATACCGCATACACATATACGTATCTAATGCACTAATCTGGAAACAAATTGCTAACATTTGTTTAAACTTGAGACAATTGGAGAGACCTAGGCCAAACCTTTCCATCCAGTGTGACTATTATAATGTATTTTCATTTAATTAAAATTTAAAATATGTGCTTATTTTATTAGTGTTAAGACATATGTTTTTGTTTTAGTGATATCCACGCCAATGAAGTTGGATCTTGAAAAGTCGCTTAACTATAGGCAATTGATGACACTTCCTATGATGTTGTTTTCTGTGATTTCACAATGAATGCAAATTGAGAGGGGCTCACATATTCCCTTTCTACCCGGGGCCCCAGAAGTCTTAGGTCCGGCCCTGCTCCTGTCTTGTAGAAGTTGACGGTGTCAAGAGGGGCTCGCAGCCAGCAAAGGGACCAAAGTTGGATCGAAGGATTTGCACCTACATATCTAAGGAGGCACAAACAGCATTTTCATTTTTTCAAAGTCCTCTGCGTAATTACTGAGTAGCCCTTTGGCCAGCAACAAAATGTAATGCTTGTATGTTACACGCCACTTTGTCTTCACTATCCCTACACATTTCATATGAATATATATATACATATATATATATATATATATATATATATATATATATATATATATATATATATATATATATATATATATATATATATTCACTGAAAAAAACATAGGTTTCACACCAGTTATAGTTAGCTGGAAATTTTACTTGCATAAAACCATTGAAATTCCCACGTTATAGTTAGTTGGACTCACTATAACTTACGCGTGTAATGCACTGCTGATGATGTCACATATTACATCACTCATGACATGGTCAGTGACATCACTCATGACATCACTGATGACACCATCCAGTCAATGTGTGTCTTTCTGAAAAATAAATATGTTTTATATATGTATATCTAAAAGTTGATGGAAGAATAAATGTTTAAATAAATGTCTAAATGGATGTTTTAAAAAAAAAAATTGATTGGTTAACTGGCTTATTAAGTGTATCTTAGTGAATACATATATTAGTGAGTAATGTTTAAATATTTAAATATATGTATTAGTGTTTCACTTTGTGTATAAGTGGTTGCATGGGTTGGTGAGTAGCTACATGTGTATGTATATGGGTTATTAGATGGTTTTTTTAATATCAGCATGAGTGTGTATATGGTTTGGTGGGGGTATTACTTAGCACATAGATGCATGAATGACTGACTCCCTGTTTCTATGTGTTTTGAAAACAGCATATGTGCAGGAGTGAATGGGTGAATGAGTGTGTATATGTGTGTGTTAGTGAGTGAATGACTTTCTCACTAGTGTCTTTATCAGTAACTACTTATGTTTTAATCTAGTATATGTGAATGTTGATGTATATAATTGAGTATATGTGAGAGTAAGAGATTGTAAGAGTTCCTGTTTAAATAAGTATGTTTCTATAAGTGATTGTTTAAGAGAGTAAATATGTGTATATTTCCTTAGAAGTAAGGTGGTAGTGTGTGTATAGCTGTATATGCAAATAAATGGATGTTCGATAGTTTATTTGCATGTGTGAGTATGTTTGTGAGTAACTTTTGGATGACTGTCGGTGTGTAACAGGATGTATAGGTGTATCACTACATATGATGAGTAAGTATATGTATGAGTGACTACATAGAACTGTTGGTGAACGAGTGGATGTGTATATAGATGGTGGAATTACTGAATTGGTTGTTGTAACTGATATGGGTATCTCCATTTTTGTGAAAATTTTAGTTTCTATTTTTGAATATGTGTTCAAGGGTTACATTACAGTGAAAGGAGGTCTGTCACTCTGTCACAAGGATGGTGTCATCAGTGATGTCATGAGTGATGTCACTGACCATGTCATGAGTGATGTAATATGTGACAACATCAGCAGTGCATTACACGCGTAAGTTATAGTGAGTCCAACTAACTATAACGTGGGAATTTCAATGGTTTTATGCGAGTAAAATTTCCAGCTAACTATAACTGGTGTGAAACCTATGTTTTTTTCAGTGAATTTAATAGGTTTTTTAAATGCTAATTCCTAACTATAACTGGTGTGAAACCTATGGTTTTTTAAGTGAATTTCAAAGGTTTTTTAATAGCAAATCTCTATAGGTATGAAAAGTAATATTTTTTTAACGAATTTTATATTGTATAATTATGTAATAGTATTTATTTTATGTTTATTTTATTTATTTATTTTTATTTTTTTGCCCCGGAGCGCTCCCGGGGCGCGTACCGATGCGCTCACCGGTAAGCGCATCAAAGCCGCGCCCCGTTGCGCGTACCGGTGAGCATCCCGTTAGCGCTATTGCCGCGAACAAAAACATCATCGTGACGTATCGCGTAGCCGCGTGATGCGTCTTATGACGCACGGCGTAAACGCACCCGGAAGCGCCCGAGCGCATACGATCGCGCTACGTAAACGCCCCCGAGCGCGACCCGACGCGCTTACGCTACGCGCCCCCCGGCTCGACCCGGGGCGCGTAGCGTAAGCGCGTCGGGTCATGTGACCTGAAAATAACACTTTTTATTGGTTCAGAACACTTTTGGTTTCCAAATGATGAAAGCCAGGGTCATGTGACTTGAAAATAACACTTTTCATTGGTTCAGAACAGTTTTGTTTTCCAGTTGATGAAAGCCCCCACCTTTTTTTCCTCATTCTCACTTTGTTGTTTGAGTGAGGTAGACCTGCTTCTATTGTTACAGAAATGGCTATAGTAGCAGCAGCAGCTGGAGCATCTGCACCACCACCACCACCACAAGGGCCACCAGAACATCACATTGGTGGTCAAGAAGAAGAGGAGGAGGAGGAGGAGAGAAGGCACTTCCTGCCTGAAGACAATCCCCCATACAAACCTAGGGAGCATTTTATATGGGAGTTTTTAAAATCCCAAAGGGTGCAAAAAAAGTGAATGCTGCGAAGGTAACCTGTCTGATCTGTGGTGCTGTGCTATCCAGGGGGAACCCTGCAAAAAAATATTCCTTTGGGAATCATACAATGATTCGGCACATGCAACGTTTGCACCCCAATAACTATTCTGCAGCAGAGGTGAGAGAACTCTGCAGAAACCTACCCCAATCATCTGCCAGGACCTCAACAACCAAAGAACCCACTCCATCGGGTCCAGAGGCAAGTCAGATGATTCCAAATATACAACCAAAGTTTGGGGGATACAAAATTGTTTGTGTACATTGTGGCAAAACAATTACTTATGGTGAGCAAAGCATTACACTCATCAACCTTGCTGGTGATAACCACAAATGCCCCAAGAAACCTTAATGTTTTCCTGATTTTTTTTGCTCCAGTTGAGCCATTTACAATTCCCTGTTTTTTGTTTCTCTCCATAAAAAATACAAAAAAAAATATAAAACTGTTCAGAAAAGCCAAAAAAAGGTAAAAAATGTTCCAAAAAAATATATATATATAAAACAACAAAAGAATAAAAAAAACAGTTCTTTTTAGAACTACCTCTAATTTATAAAAATAAACCTATATTTTTAAAGAATCTCTGTCATTCTTTTTTCTCCAGGGTACGCGTACCGGGGCGCGCACCCGAAAAAAACAAATAAAAATAAAGGAGTAAGCATGAGAGAAGGACACAGAGAGAGTGATGTTAAGAGAAAGAGAGCTAGAGGGAGCAACACAGAGGGACTGTTTATTACATAGTAAAACAGAGAGAAGGTGTAATAGGGTGTAAGTGACAAAAGGAAAATGAATAAGGGTGCGAAAGAAGGGAAGAGAGAGGAAGAAGACTAAAGTAGAGGTACTGGGAGAATGTGAGTGGGTGTTGAAAGTAAAAGGAAGGACAGTAAAGGATGGGGAATGAGGGGTAGTGACGGAACCAGAATAAATGAACAACGGTGAGGGAGGGTGAGAAAAGAGCAGTGAGTGTAAGTAGAGAGGGGTGAAAGAGAGTGGATAAAACTGAATTAGGGTAAGACATGGGGAGTGACAGAGAGAAAGGACAGAGAGAGTAAAGGAAAGGTTGACTGAAAGTGTGGGTGAGTTATAGGGAGTGAGCATGACGAAAGAGTAGTGACAGAGTGAGGGGACAGAGACAGCGACGGTAAGAGAGACAAAGTGAGGAAACGGAAGTGAGGAACTGTGAGGACAGACAGACTGAGAGAACGAGTGGGAAGAGTGAAGTAAATGAGTAAGGGAATGAGTGAGGGAGCAAAGGAAGGGAAGAGAGGGTGAGGGAAGTAAAGCAGGGAGACTGAAAGAAGTTGAATGTGGTAGGACAGTCGGGAAAGAAGAGTAAACATGGAGGATAAGAATAAGTGAGGGAAGCAGAGTAAGGAAACAGGAGCGAGGTAGGGTGAGAGAATAGTAATGAGGTTAAAGCAAAGGGTGATGACAAATTACATTTTTTTTAGTCATACTTACCATATAATTAATATAAATTTAATTACATGTTTTAACTACACTTTGTATCTGTGAAAGAGAGAAAAAAAATAAGTTATTATTAGTAAAATATATATTTTAAAATAGAAGAGACAAGTCAAGAGGTTAAAAATCATAAAAGTGTACTAAGAAATAAAATAAGAGTGAAAGACACAGAAAGGGAAATAACGTAATGTAGAAGGACAAAAAGAGAGAAAAAGAAATAGAAGGAAAGCCAATTACTAAGAGTAAGGTAGATACGTTCAGTGACAAAGAAGAAGAGAAGAAGAGAGAAATGAACTGAAGGTAAGAAAGATACTAAAAGAATGTGAGTTATCAAAATTAAATCAGGCAACAGGAGTAAGTAAAAAGGAAATAAATGAGAGAGAAAGGAGTCTGATTGAGGATGCATTTACAAGAATGAGGAATGGAAGATGACTGAAAGTGAGTGAAGGGGAGTCACAGAGTGAAGGGATGAAGAGAGAGAGGATAATATAGAATGATTGAGGGAAAAGGAGTGAGGAAGTTAGTAGACAGAGGGACTAAGGGAAGGACTGAGTGAAGTGGAATACAATGAGTGAGGAAAGGAAAATGAGTAAGGGAGCAAAAGAAGGAAAGAGAGGGTAAGAGGAGTAAAGCAATGGAACAGAGAGAATGTGATTCGGTGATGAAAGTAAAGAGAAGGACACTCAATAATAGGAAATGAGAAGTAGTAATGGAACCGGAGTAAAAAAAAAAAGATGAAGAACTATGAGAGAGGAGCAGTGAATTTGTATTAAGAGAAATGATAGAAGCTAGATAAACATAAGTGAGCATAACACAAGGAGAGTCAGGGACTGAGGACATAGAGGTAGTGAAGGAAAAGGAAAGAGAAGAGACAAAAGAAAAGAGCATAGAAAGATAAGTCAGGGAGAGTGGGTGAGTTATAGTGACAGACTACAACAAAAGAGCTGAATGAGTAAAGAGGAATTACTAAAACAGGAAAGAAGGAAAACACGGAAAAGGGAAATAAAACAGAGAGACTGAAAGTTGAAAACTGATGCAAGCGAGAGAGGGGATGCAGACAATTGAAATGGGAATAAGGGGTTGTGAAAAAAATTGGAGTAAAGGAACGGGGGTAAAACAGAGTGAGAGAAAGACATTATAAGTGAGTAAAAAGAGCTGAAAGAGGGTGGAAAAGGAAAGTGAGTGTGAGACAATGGGAATACAATTTAAATTACACAATACAAACTATAGAATAACTTGTACAACATGTTACATAGTTTATTTTTGCTGTTCTCAGAATATATTGAATTTCACTTAAAACAGTGAGTTCAAACTACTCATCATATGACAGCGGGAAAAAAAACACAATCTAAAAGATTGTGTTTTAAAAAAAAACATATAAACTTAAAAATCACAAATGTGCACTAATCTTTGATTCACTTACTTTTCCTTTAGGCCAAATAGTACATCATGAAGGTCCTTTTCGTTGGAAAGTACTCTGCTGTTCAATAAAAAATCCATTTCATCGACTTTCTAGAAGAAAAGCTCCAAGAACATCTGAAATATGTTTCAATGTTTTCATATACTCCTTTTTTTCAGTCATGACTCTTTGCTCATTCCTTCACTTTTCCTTAAGGCAAAATAGTGTCAGATGTATCAGTATATTTTCAAATTACTTAAAACAAACTCTGAAATTACCGTTTTCCCGACGTTCTGAAAGAAAGGCTTATACAACATTTTCACAATATTTAAATATTCATAATTCCATCTCTGGCTCACTCATGTTCAACATTTCGTATGATACTAATATCACTTACTATGAGATCCACTTACAGTACCTATATGACAACTCAATTTTTTATATTATCTTGATCAATTTTACTCAGAATATAATTTTAAACAATAAACTAACTTTTATTAACTACTCCCGTCTTCATAGGACAATTACCTTTACTTACATTTTGGTTCTAAAAAGACTAGGTATGAGTTTTTTAAGTCAAAAGGCAAACGTTGTTTGAAAGTCAAATGAGTATCATTACACAACTTCCACCCTTTTTGACATTTTAAATAGCATGTGTAATGCCCTGATCTTGTCTATGGACCGTCATGATAAATAATAGCTACAGTTGCAAAGGTTCTTCCTGAAATTGATAACTGAGAAGCCACAACATTTTTAATAGAAGTTGTCAATTTCGTGGTCTACATCGTTGGAACATTAAAATGACATACTGACCATAACTTTGTAGAAATAATGTGGACAGCATTGCAGACTTACATTGGGTACATACCATATTGTGATCAGCTGCTTTAACTAGATTATTGAAAGACACTGATTTGCAGTCTGGTAAAGTCAAATATATAAATCTTTCAGTGTCTATTCTAGTACTACTTGATAAACTACAATTGTCACAGTCATGCTGCCATTGATAAGAAAGGCCAAATAGATTTTCTACATCTACACCTTCATCTTCTAATACAACAAACATATACATTAAAAATTCCTGACAATCCTGCTGAATATTCTGTGAAAATTGATTTTGACCAGAACATATGTCTAAAAGATTTCGAATTTCTGAAACACTTTCTATTTTTGCTCTATCACTGTTATATTTCTCAAACACATAATTCAATAAACAGCAGAATGTTTGATCTCGATTTTCAACAATCTGTTCTTGTAGATTTTGAAGAAAAAACAATATTAACCACTGCATTAGCATAGCAGTTGACACCAGAACTGTTTTCAAATTGAAATCCAACAACATCTTCAACAGAATCCTTTTTCTTTCTGCTTACAATTACAGTTTCATCTACTTTTTGTCTTTTTGCTAGTACCTCACTGCAATTATTCTCATTTCTTCTTTTTCGGCCTACCACACATTTTTCAAACAGAGGATATTGAGGCAAATGTGGAGCATACTCTCTTCTTAACCTATTGTATTCTTTAACACAATCTAGATCTGCACAAATCTTTGTCTCATCACACTCAACCAAGTACAATCCTGATAAACTTCTGACTCGTGATAATGCCACATATGCCATACCCTCTTTAAACACAGAACTTCCAATGTTCACCAAAGCACTATCTACACTTAAACCTTGAGATTTATGAATTGTCACCGCATATGCCAAACAAACAGGAAACTGTTTTCGCCGAACATATAAGTCTTTTACAAGCAAAAATCTAGCAGAACAATGACTGATTTGTGGTACTTCCTCAATGCCATCAAATTTAATTTTTAAAAATTCAATTCCATCTCTATTTCTGTAATTTACAAAATCAACAACATGACCCATTGCTCCATTTACCAGACCTCTTTCAACATTTAAATTCCTTCTCAAGATAATACGACAATTTAAACACACATTCAGAGTCTTTTCAAAACCAGCAGTTTTAGATATACTCTTCTCTAATGAATCCAATTTTGATTTCAAATTTTCAGACAAAATAATTGTTGCTCCCATATGCTCTATTTTATCTATAGCTTCCTGTTTCACAATCTCTTCATTTTCTAACTTTAACATTTTGTTGTTGAAGATGGAACATTCTTTCACAGTTGGCATCAAACATATCCCAGATTTGTTGTTAGTAATTTTCTTAAAAATATCCTCTGGAAGAATGTTTTCATTTGTTTAAAGTTTGAAATTAATCGTGCATGTAAAGTTTCCTTCCCATGCTCACTTAGTTTTTCGATTCTTACATCTTGTAGAATATTTTTATAATCTTCATCCTTTGCCTGTTGCATATTTTGAAGCAGTTCTGCATATTTGAAGTTTAACCATATATTAACGTTTCCAATGCTTCCTAGGCACTTCCTGGTATCTTCATGCGTGAGCATTTTAAACACAGGTTGTCCTTTCACTGGAGTCAACTGCAGTAGATCTACAATAAACAATAATGTGTTTTCCTCCGAATAAGACATCATATTCTGTTCTAAGAATTTCTTGCATTCTCAAATGCACAAAAGCAAGCATTTGATTTGAGACCATGCTTACTTCATCAATGATAAGAAGTTTCATTTTCTTCAGGATTCTCGAAACTTCAGAACACGCATCTCCAGATAACTTGTGGTATTGCAATTTATTATCATGCTCAACTGGTAGCATCAGTAAATGATGGAAAGTAATCCCTTTAATGTTATGTGCTGCCAACCCAGTTGGAGCGTTTACAACACAAGACAGCGGTGATTCAGTCCTTTTCTGCAAATAAGTTGCAATTGCTTTAATCAGAAAACTTTTTCCAGTTCCCACTTCTCCACTCTCGTACAGTCGGACAGGCTTAAATGATGTACATGAGCACTCTTTTTTCTCATGACTGAATCCATGTTCAATCTGTTCTGTGACTTCGTCATATATCTGTTTCTGCTCAATGTTTAGTTGTTTCACCAAATCTTCTAAGTTAATTACATCCTCTTCAGCTTGTTCCATAGCTCTTTCCACCTTATCCATAGCAGTGGCAGCCTCATTTTGAATAATTGGTCCTCCTAGTGGATCCTGACTCAATGAAGTAGAACTCTGACTGTCTTGAGAACTGTCTCTAGCAATCTCTGCAGCAATTGTTGCTTCTTGCTCTATTTCTTCGTTCACCATTTGCAGATAATTTGGAACAACAGGACATTCTATGGTATCCTTGGTTGCATTAAAAGAATCTTCGTAACAGAGAAAATCTCCAAGTAGTTCCTCTTCTGTACGCCATGGTTGAAAGAGTTGCAAAAGAACCAAATAGTAAAATTCCCTTTTGTCTGGATTTTCGCAACTCAATTTTCGATGATTAATCAAAGGACCTTTTCTCTGTTTCACTAGACATCCTTCACATCCAATGACAGCATATATTCCATTATTGATATCTTCTCTGATGTTCCTCTTATAAATATAGCTTTGCGGAACTTCATAGAGACAAGCGTTCTCAAGGTGAGGACTTCTATTTGGATAGTATGTATCCAACATGTTTGTCTTCAAAATATCTGTACTTTCTGGTTCTTTCTCCGCCAAATACTCTATTTCTTGTACATATTTCAAAACTCGGTTTCGTGTTGCAGCAAGACCTAGACTCACCCAAAGGATGGTTCTAGATTTGGCATATAGACTTGCTGATGACAATCGATCAGAACATTCATATGCTCCAATTTCTCGATGTGACAACATCTTCAGACTGTAACTGTATAATGTCTTGCTTAGACTCTTTTCATGTGAAATATCCTCCCACATTTCCTTCAGTTCTGTCTTTTCTTTTTTTGTGATGTAAGACGTCACATATCGAGCAACAGCAATAGAGTTGTAAGCAACGAATTGACTATCCATGTTAGCATTCCACATGAACAAAATCACTGGGTTGTAGTCGTTGATGTACTTGAACTCTTTGTTTCTTTTTAAATTGTATGTATTTTTTGGTGATTTCCTCGTCACAGTATGTCGTAGAGAAGACATCAAAATATTTACTCTTCCTTTAGAAATCATTGGTCGTGGAAAGCCGAAACGACATTTTGTGTAGAACTTTTCCTTGTTTTTGAAGTTTCGACGACAATACTTCCCACAATGATGGGATTGAAAGCGTAAAACTTGTTGCCTTAAACTGTTTTCCTCTGTAGTTTTCGGAACAGCACATGTTGAATACTCTTCAATGAAACTCATCACTGTTTCATTCGGATCTGTTCCAAATTTGGGTGCATCTTTAATCCACAACAACATATGTATGTGAGGAGCACCTCTCGCTTGATACTCCTTTCTCCAAAAGAAATCCAAAACCTCTCCAAGGGGAGGATTTTTTTTGTTGGCAATAAAAGACATCATAGCTTCAACTCTATGATTAAAATATCTGCATACATTCACTGGATCCAAAGAACACAGTTCTACAGGTGTTTTGAATTCTATATTTTGTATATTTGCATTTACCTCGCGTATAAATTGAAATAAGTGGTCCCATGCATACTTGGCACAGCTAAGATTGAGGAACCATATAGGAGTTCATAAGTTTCTTAGCATACATTTCAATTCCCCATGACGACAGTACCAATACTCGTTTGTACCACGCTGACATGCCATGAGATTGATTAGATGAGATTCCAAAATATTATCTTGCAGATTGACTTTCTCCATAAAGTCCCTCGCCGAAACATTTTGCAGATGTGCTCCACTTTTCAGTATATGATTTACTGCATAAGAAAGCCCAGACAAGTCACTTTCATACAGTAGAACAAATATGGAATGCATTGACGAAACCTTGGATCTTCAGCATATAATCTTAAAGTCCGGTATTCAGATGCAGGAATTTGAATTGGTCGATCGTCATATCGTCTACCTCGACCTGTTGGAAATAGCTGTGGAAAAGAACGAGCTTCCAAACTTTCTTCCCATACACTAATGGGACTTCCTTTTGCTGCTTTCATTTGAAACAATTCAATTGCATTCCCAATTACTTCTTTGGAATGCAAAGGATGAACAGTATAATGTTCATATATTTCTTCACTTCTACACACATCAACTTTTTCAATTTGACCGGCTGAACAATCACTGTCTTCTTCTGCAGCTATTTCCTCTGCTCCAACACATACATGTTTGTAGTACTCTTTGTTTTTGACTAAATACAACGTTGCCTTTTTGACTTTCCTAACATCCACTAAATCTTGCCAGATTTTCTTACTCTTTGTCGGAACCCCATTAACTAGAATAACTAAAGGTTCCTCTTCCACTTTTTCTACACCAATTGTATCAATATTTTTCTTGAAATCTAGAGGCAAATAAACAACTCTTCCCTTTAATCCTCTCTGTAAATCTGAAGGAGGCAATTTCCCTATCTTAGGCTCCATGCGAACAATAGCCTGAAAAGGATGGACACATTGAATCAAAATAGATTCATATGTATTTAAATCCATCAATTCAGCAGGAATGTCTACCAACTCAAGATTAGTATGAACAGCTCTAGCAGGCATTCTGTTTTCATTTAATTTATTATAACAATATTTACAAATACGCTGATCAGAACTCAAATCAAAAGAATTCTCCACCAACAAATAAGTTGCAAAATTCTTCCATTCACTATTATTTTCCATTTCACTTTTTGCATATAAATCAACTAACCTAGTCTGAATCTAATAATGAGTCAGTCGACAACACACACAAGTAAAATTAGGCCTTTCACTTGATTTCACCTTAAACTTGGTAATTTCCTGGTCAAACTTTTCTGTACTTGAAATCTGTACATTGTCTTCCACATTACCTTGTATTACTGTGTCAATTTCTCCACTGTCCTCTTTTTCACAAAAATAACAAATCTCAATTTCTTCACAATCTTCTTCACATCTAATTCAGTTCCATGCAAAAGAGCACTATTTAACTGTTTAAGCTTAAGTGCTGGACTTTTTGCATAATACAACCTTCTCACTAATTTCCTCATTTTGTTATGATGCACTGCTAACATCCTAAAATGATGAAAAACACTCTGACATACTTTTCTTGAAAGACAAGTCAGTGAATGTCCATGCAAACCTGTGTTTTCTCTCACTCTGCAAGGATCTAAGTCTTGCAACATCTTCATTTTCTGTTTTACACTTTTCTTACTATATGTACGTAAGAAATTACGAAGCACATCGATTGAATCCTGTGGCACGCTACAAATACTACTATACTTCCAAGTGTACACTGGACCCTTAGTCTGTCTCCCTAAAACTTCATCAGCTAACACCTCTTCTGCATCTCTAGACACAAGTTTCTCTTTTTCAATCGGACAACCATCTTTCACCTCATATGCTCTACCACAGGAGTCAACTGCATGCACCAAATCATTCTCCTGGAAGTAACTCTCCTCATTAAAAAATGGCTCACAACTTAAACTATGCATCCATTCTCCAGAAAAAAAATTACAAAAATTAGTTCGATTAATTACTCTTTTGCATCTACTGTTTGATTTGAAAACATCAATTGTCTTGTTAAGTGTCCTAATTCTATTAATTACTGAAATAAATATTTTTTTCTTAACTTCAAAAGCTTGATCAACAGTTTTCTCTACATTTTTCTTTTTCTTGTAAAAAGCAGCTCTCTGTTTACCTTTCTTAACGTTTTTTAACAAATTTAAAACTACCCAATTGCGAAACATTCGTTTACGAATGTCCCTAAATTGATTTTGCCTTCTATTCCTATACATATTATTGTCTCCTGCTGCAGTAGTAACATTTTTGGGGGGCCTATCCTTCCTCTTCAAATTTGGTCTCTCCTTCTGTAAATTCACATGTACATTATCATTTTTTTCTTATCTACATATGTTCCGAAAAAAAGACTTAGTTGTCTTACCAGGAGCTTTTTTCGCGTTTTTTGAAGTATTTGTTGTAGGAGACTGCTTTAATTCCGTTGCTGTTTTTGTTTTTTTCCGCTTAGCATCTTTCCTTCTCCTCTGCCTTGAGGGCATATTTCCCTACTATTGAAATCTTGATTTCAATCTGTGGTAAACAAAAAAAAAACACATTATAGACCAATATTACCAAACAACAAAGCAATGACAATAAGTAAACAATATAAACACTATAATGCTTATACATATGACCTTATCTCTGTTTTTTAAATGTTATTCTAAAAAAAGATTTCGGGCACATGAATTGGTTTTACATTATTGACAAGGATTAGATAGTATCTGCATGATTAAAAAAATATATTAGCACATTTCACAATCATATCACATGTGTTTCCTCAGATTAGTAAGTAGATTGTGCACATGAGGTAAGGCCTGTCCTGGGGAGCATAGGTGGTGAGGCCGGTGTCTAAGAGTGCACTGGACTGGACTTCATGAAGCCTATCCCCCACTGCACTCTTAGACACAGCCCTCACCTCCTTTGCACCCCTGGACATACCTCTCTTGCACTACACTCTTCAACACAGGCATCACCTCCTCTGCACCCCTGGACAATCCTCACCTCATCTGCAACCCTGAATAGACCTCAACTCATCTGCACCATTAGACAGGCCTCAGTTCATCTACACCCTGTTACCATCAATTATACCCAATATATTGAGGCCTGTCCAAGGGGCACAGAGTAGATAAGACTTGTCTAAGGGTCAGAGGAGGTGAGTCCTCTCCATTGCACTCATGGACCCAGGCCTCAACTCCTTTGCCCCCCTGGACATGCCTCACCTCATCTGCACAATCCACTTCCTAATTTGAGGAAACACAGGTGACATCATTGTGAAAGGTTCAAATATATTTCTTAATCATGCAGACACTATGTATTCCTTCTCAAAAAATAAAACCCATTCATTTCCCCCAAATCATTTTTTAAATAACATTTTATAAGCAGACCGCACGTCCTATGTGCAAGCATTCAATTTCACTACTGAAACCTTACTATTTCACAAAATACAATTCCTCTATCTTGCAAATGTTGATACCAAGCATTATCAAAAAACATGACACAAACCAATAGCAAAGAAGCTCAATGTGCTTCCTAATCTAAGGTAACACAGGTAACATGATTGTGAAAGGTTCAAATATAATTATTTAATCATGCAGACACTATTTATTCCTTCTCAAAAATCTAAAAGTCATTGATTTGCCCTAAAATCGTTTTTTAAATAACATTTTAGAAACAGAGCGCAGGTCCTATGTACAAGCATTCCATTTCAGTACTGAAAACTCACTATTTTACAAAATACATTTCCTCTCTGTTGCAAACATTCCTACCAAGAATTACCAAAAAAATGACACAAACCAACAGCAAAGAAGCTCAGTGTGCTTCCTAATCTGAGGTAACACAGGTGACATGATTGTGAAAGGTTCAAATATTTGTATTTAATCATGCAGACACTATTGATTCCTTTGCAAAAATGTAAAAGCCATTGATTTGCCCCAAAATCGTTTTTTTAATAACATTTTAGAAACAGAGCACAGGTCCTATGTACAAGCATTCCATTTCAGTACTGAAAACTCACTATTTTACAAAATACATTTCTTCTCTCTTGCAAACATTCCTACCAAGCATTACCAAAAAAATGACACAAACCAACAGCAAAGAAGAACAGTGTGCTTCCTAATCTGAGGTAACACAGGTGACATGATTGTGAAAGGTTCAAATATTTTTATTTACTCATGCACACACTATTTATTCCTTCTCAAAAATGTAAAAGCCATTGATTTGTCCCAAAATCGTTTTTTGAATAACATTTTAGAAACAGAGCACAGGTCCTATGTACAAGCATTCCATTTCAGTACTGAAAACTCACTATTTTACAAAATACATTTCCTGTTTATACCCAATATATTGAGGCATGTCCAAGGGGCACAGATTAGATAAGGCTTGTCTACGGGTCAGAGCAGGTGAGTCCTCTCCATTGCACTCATGGACACAGGCCTCAACTCCTTTGCACCCCTGGACATGCCTCACCTCATCTGCACAATCCACTTCCTAATTTGAAGAAACACAGGTGACATCATTGTGAAAGGTTCAAATATATTTCTTAATCATGCAGACACTATTTATTCCTTCTCAAAAATATAAAACCCATTCATTTGCCCCAAAATCGTTTTTTAAATAAAATTTTATAAGCAGATCGCACGTCCTATGCACAAGCATTCAATTTCACTACTGAAACCTTACTGTTTCACAAAATACAATTCCTCTATCTTGCAAATGTTGATACCAAGCATTATCAAAAAACATGACACAAACCAACAGCAAAGAAGCTCAATGTGCTTCCTAATCTAAGGTAACACAGGTAACATGATTGTGAAAGGTTCAAATATACTTATTTAATCATGCAGACACTATTTATTCCTTCTCAAAAATCTAAAAGTAATTGATTTGCCCCAAAATCGTTTTTTAAATAACATTTTAGAAACAGAGCGCAGGTCCTATGTACAAGCATTCCATTTCAGTACTGAAATCTCACTATTTTACAAAATACATTTCCTCTCTCTTGCAAACATTCCTACCAAGCATTACCAAATAAATTACACAAACCAACAGCAAAGATCCTCAGTGTGCTTCCTAATCTGAGGTAACACAGGTGACATGATTGTGAAAGGTTCAAATATTTTTATTTAATCACGCACACACTATTTATTCCTTCTCAAAAATGTAAAAGCCATTGATTTGCCCCAAAATCGTTTTTTAAATAATATTTTAGAAACAGAGCGCAGGTCCTATGTACAAGCATTCAATTTCACTACTGAAACCTCACTATTTCACAAAATACAAATCCTCTATCTTGCAAATGTAGATACCAAGCATTATCAAAAAACATGACACAAACCAACAAGAAAGAATTTCAATCTGCTTCCTAATCTGAGGTAACACAGGTGACTTCATTGTGAAAGGTTCAAAAATATTTATTTAATCATGCAAACACTATTTATTCCTTCTCAAAAATATAAAAACCATTGATTTGCCCCCAAATCGTTTTTTAAATAACATTTTAGAAACAGAGCGCAGGTCCTATGTACAAGCATTCAATTTCACTACTGAAACCCATTGATTTGCCCTAAAATCATTTTTTAATAACATTTTAGAAACAGAGCGCAGGTCCTATGTACAAGCATTCAATTTCACTACTGAAACCTCACTATTTCACAAAATACAAATCCTCTATCTTGCAAATGTTGATACCAAGCATTATCAAAAAGCATGACACGAACCAACAGCAAAGAAGCTCAATGTGCTTCCTAATCTGAAGTCTCTAGCTATATTAAATGAATCATAACTCACCTTTACAAATGCTTTGGGAGATTGAGAACAGTGTCAGATACACACACCAATATTTCTTTAGCAGAGCACAAGGTATGGACTCAAGACACTGCAACCATAAATGGCACAGAAAACCTCTAATTCTACACACATATCCCTCATGTTAACCAATCATATTCGTCTCTATTTTCAAACCAACACCCTTCCCCCCCCTCAGCCCTTTCTACCTGTTACCATAGCAACTCCCTCCTCACTGAGCTCTCAGGTTTAAAAGTTTATTCTACAATGTTGCAAATGTACTCAGCAAGGATGTTTGGCCTCTCAATACACCAGCTTATCAGGTGCAATGTTTCTTTAAATGACTTTTTCTTAACCATTCAAATTACTTCTTTCACAGAACAGAACCATGCACCCTAACTTTCAGTTTTCAACTATCTGAATCCACCAATCTTTGCTTGTGATTCAAGAGCACTGAAACTCCACAGTTTTTTTTTTTGCAAACTCCTACTGTTCCAACTGCCATTTTATTCCTACACTTCATCTGACTGCACCAGAACCTCCTCTCACCATGTATTCTGTCTGGATTATTGGACATAGCTACATCCACTGGGCTCAAAGGTATGCAGCTCTCAGAAATGTTCACAACCTTGATTTACCAAATGTGCACATCAAGTGGATTGGTCAAAGAGGATTGAGATGTCATCAATTGATACCATTGGTGAAAACCTTTCACCATCTGCCACACCCTGACCTTATAATTTTGCACTGTGGTGGAAATGACCTAGGCACTTTGACTGGGGTAGGTCTGGAAATGGTTTTAAAGGACACCTTTGGGCAATTGATGACACTTTTTCCACAAACTGCATTGGTATATTCCAATATATGCCAAAGACAGAAATGGAAGTGGTCCAACCAATTTTGTCCATAATTTGAGAAAGCACGGAAACATGTGAATAAATCTTTTTCTGCTTACATGAGAGACTATGGAATGGGTTCAATATACAACAATAACTTGCGTTACAACATGCAAGATATCTACAGAGGAGATGGTGTGCACTTCTCAGATGAGGGGAATAGAATATTCCTCCTGAATTTAAGACTGTGCATCGGAACCTACTTGTAGGTACCTAAATCAGCCACAGAACCCAAAAGCTCTTTTCAGGGCTACCCTACCTCTGATCACTCAAAATGATTACTTTACTCTAACTTTTTTCACTGTTTTTCACCAAAGTACGTTCCCCGGTACGCTCCCCGGTGCGCGTACCGGGCGCTCCCCCCGCGAAAATTAAAAAAATATTTTTTTTTTGGGCCTATATGGGCCTCCTGAGACCCCCTCAGAAAACCTAGGCGGTCAGGGGGTGTCTACCGTGCCCCCTTTTACCTATTCCCAATGTTGTTTGTCCTCCATCTTGTGTCTCAATTCTTCCGAAACACAAGATGGAGGACTTCCGTAGCACTACCGGTACGCGTACCGGGGCGCTCACCGGTAAGCGCTCCCAAATTTTTTTAAAAGTTAATTTACATAAAAACCTCTGCAGAGATGTTCACCAAATATAGAACAGGCCATACTACATACCAGTCCCTACCATTTTCCCAAATTTGGTGGAATTCCATTGAGCCATTTGGCCTGTAGCCCTGTCTAAATATCCTGAGGTAAATTACATGACAAAAACACATCTGAAGTGTTAGAATTTACAACCAATTAAAATGTTACTTTCATTTTCTACTATTATTTCCTGACATTTGATTGGTTATGTACATGAATATAAATGAAAAAAGAGGGAAACACGGCCATTTTGACTACAACTACCTGAGGTACATCTTTAAAGGATTTTCTCATTTATCTTCATCACCTTTCTGTAAGGTAAGTTGTTAATATGTAAGGGGCACTTTAAGTTAATTTGTAAAAACGTTTTCTGATAGTTATTTACTGTCGCTCTGTTATAGTTATAGATTGAGATAGGCTTCTCTGTTATATTTATGGATTGAGTTAGGCTTCTCTGGTATAATTATGAATTTACTTAGGCTTCATCACATGCATTTTTTTAATCTTTATACTTCCTACCTGATACCATACACTGCCCAAAGATAAATTGAGTATTGAAAAATCAGAACTACCTGTCTGAACTTAAACCCAACAGTGCCCTAACTCTACTGATATAGCTATTTTTTATGCAATATACAGCAAGAAAATGGAAGGAGAACAAGAAAAAAATCAATGTTTCTTTCGAAATTACAAATGAAGAGATTCTTCAAGATGATTTTGTTGACGAGGATTTTATGGATGAGTCTTTGGACCAACAATTTATTGACTGTTTACAAGATATTGAATCATGCAATTTTGAGGAGATTCCAGATGATCTAATGCTGGAAGTTTTATTAAACTATGAAAATTCTAACCAATACATTTTTATTTAATAATTAAAAATTGTTTGAGACATTATTCATTTTTATATCTAATTCATGAAGTACTACCAAAATGATTATGTTTATATTATAGTATAAAGTGAAACTTACAGTATGCTGTGCAATTTTAAAACATCATAAAGGAGCAGGGTAGACTACCCATGATCCCCTAGGTCTTCTCAGGGAGTGCTTAAAGGATCTGTTTCTGCTTTCCTGACAGACTATGGTATGGATTCCATATACCACAATAACTTCTGTAACAACATGCAAGATATCTTCAGAAAAAAAAGTGTACATTGAATTTAAGACTCTGCATTGGTACCTACATGTTGGTACTTAAATCACCCACACAACACAACAACTCTATTCAGAGGTACCCTACCTCTAAGCACTTTAAATTATTATTTTACTGTTTCACTCGGTTGTCCCCATGGTACGCTCCCCGGTATGCTCCCGGTGCGCGTACTGGGCGTTCCCCCCGTGAAAATCGTTTTTGGTTTTTTTTTGACATCAGTGATGACAAATGACATCAGTGATGTCATTTGAGATGTCATCAGTGATGTCATCAGTGATGTCATTTGAGATGTCATCAGTGATGTCATCAGTGATGTCACTGACCATGTCATGAATGATGTAATATGTGACATGATCAGCAGTGGATTGCGGGTGCGCGATATATAGTTAGTGCAACTAACTATATATGGAATTTCAATGGTTTTGTGTGAGTAAAATAAGGTTTTGTAAATGCTAATTCCTAACTATATATGGTCTATAACCTATGGTTTTTTCAGTGAATTTCAATGGTTTTGTAAATGCTAATTCCTAACTATATATGGTCTATAACCTATGGTTTTTTCAGTGAATTTCATTGGTTTTTTAAAAGCTAATATCTATAGCTGTAAAATGTATTCTTCTTTAAATCCAAAAATATATTTTATATGTTTATTAATAATTTTTTTTAAATATTTTTTTTGTTTCGCTCCCGGTCCGCGAACCGGAAAGCTTTCCGTTAGCTCAAATTGATGCCGCGACCCGGTCCGCGAACCGGTAAGAAATCAACATCGTTACGCGTCGCGAAAGCGCGACGTATCGCGTTGCCGCGTAATGCGTCTTATGACGTACCACGTTAGCGCACCCGGAAGTGCCCCGGGACGCGGACCGAGGCGCGAAACGCAGCTCCCCGGAAGCGATCCGCGGCGCGTCGCGAAAGCGCGACGTATCGCGTTGCCGCGTAATGCGTCTTGTGACGTACCGCGTTAGCGCACCCGGAAGTGCTCCGGGGCGCGGACCGAGGCGCGAAGCGCAGCGACCCGGAAGCTAACCGGGGCGCGTTCCGCAGCGCGTAACATGAGCGTGAGAGGTCATGTGACTTGTTAATAAAACTTTTCATTGGTTCATTTCACTTTTGGTTTCATAATCATGTAAGGCTAGGTCAGGTGACCTAAAAATAACACTTTTCATTGATTGAGAACTATTGTTTTTCCCAAATAATGAAAACCCCTCCTTCTTTCCTCACTCTGACTTTCATCATTGTGAGAGGAAGACCTTTATTAATACTTCAGAAATGGCTTCAGTAGTTGCTTCAGCTGGTGCACCCCCACCACCACCTCCACCTCCTCATGGGAAGAGAGGACCACCTCCCCAGGTCATGACCAACACAGAGGAGGAAGAGGAAGAAATGGAGGAAGAGGAAGGAGAAGAACCCCAGTTTTTGGAAGAGGTGCCCCGGGTTTCCCATAAGAAAGCCAGTTTCATCTGGCAGTTTTATTCAATCCCTCCAGGCCAAAAAAAAGTGAATGCGAGGTATGTCACCTGCCTCATCTGCAAAGATAAATTATCAAGAGGGACTGATAAGAAGTATAGTTATGGGAACTATACAATGCATAGGCATATGACCAGGAAGCATCCACTTAATTACAGCCGGGCGGAAATACGGGATTTGGAGGAAAATCCAACATCAACTCCTGTGGCCAGATCAAGATCCTCAATATCATTGACACCAGCAGAGGCACGGGAAACTGTGCCAAACATACAAGAGAATTTTGGCCACATGAAACATACTTGTATGCACTGTGGTGCGTTGATAGCATGTGGTAATATGAGTATAAATGCTATCAACCTGGCTTATGAACATCATAATTGCCCTAACCGCCCCCAGTAATTTTTTTTTTGCTCCTGTTGAGCCCTTTTCAATGCCTGTTTTTTGTTGTTTCCCCCCCCAAAAAAACCCAAAAAAAATATAAAATCGTTCAAAAAATACAAAAAAAACAAAAAATGTTCAAAAAATAAAAAAAAATATAAAACAACAAAAATATATAAAAAAAAGTTCTTTTCAGAACTACCTCCCCTTTCAAAAAAAATTGCTAGAATGTTTAGCACTCTGGCAAGCTCTATTTCTTTTGGTTCGCTTACCGGTTAGCTTCCCGGTACGCGGACCGGGAGCTAACCAAAAAAAAAAAAAAAAAAAAAGAGTAAGTATAAGGAAAGTAAACAGAGAGTGATGTTAAAAGAAAGACAGCTATAGGGAGTAAAGAAGAGATACTGTTTAATAGATCTATTTACCGAAGAAAAGACGGAAGAGGGTATAATTGTGAAAAACAAAATAGATAAGGAAGTGAAAGAAAAAAAAAGAGAGTATAACATTAACAAAGAAGAGTTTCTTGGAGAATGTGAGTGAATGTTCAAAATAAGATTAAAACATGGGGAATAACAGAGAGAAAAAATAGAAAACAGAAAACAAAAAATAACAGAAAAAGATTAATTGAAACAGCAAAGAAATGTAAGTAACATAGAGCCATATCATCAACATAGGCAATAAAAGTTTTGCAGCTTTTATCGGCAGAAATGTGTCGCTAAAGCCGCTTTTGCGGCAGAAAACTGCCGCTAAAACCACTTTTGCACCAGTTTTCTGCCGATAAAAACAGCAATAATTTTATTGGCTGTGTTCATAATATGCCCCTTAGTGTGCTTCAACTACACAGAGAAAGCATTATGAACAAATAGTGATAGAGTGATCAGTCAAAGACACTAAGAGTAATAGAGACGGAGTGAGTGAACAAGAGTGAGGAACTATGAGAAGAGAGGGACTGAGAAAAAGAGTGGAAGGAGTTGAGTAAGTAGGTAATAGAGAAAGGAATGAGGGAAGTAGCAAAGGCAGGAAACTGAGGGTTAAAGAAATGAAGCAGTGGAACTAATAGAAGTTAAATGTGATAGAAATGTAACGAAAAGAGTACAAAACATTTACCTTATAATTGTCGTTAAATTACTCACTTTTTGTTTTTATACTTTCAATCTGTGAAAGAGAGAACAAACATTTGAAAATATTAAAACATGTATTTAAAATTTACAAAAGACAAGGGAAAAGATTGAAGGACAAACAGTTTTTCAACAACTTTGACACTTACAGAAGCTTCTGCTTCTCCAAGCCCCCTACACAGTCCTAAAGATATACATTTTAAACTAACAGTATCTTGATGCAGATGAAGTGAGGCCTATCTTAAAACATGGTGCATCTTTTGCATTGCTGTTGTCTCAGAAAAGTGTCGCAAGACACTAAAATTTTAAATGATTGCTTCAGGATGCCAATAAGATGTGTCCTATCCAGAGGTTTGTTTGAGGTGAGGCCTACTCAGGGTTGCAGATGAAATTTCGAGTTGTTGAAGAGAATAGAGGACATAATACATGTGAAGGTCTACCAATGAAGTGAGTCATGTCCACTGCACTCTTGAACAAAGGCCAAACCTCCTCTGTTTCCCTGGACAGACCTAAACTTGATCTGCACAATGTGATTCGTAATGATAGGAAACACAGGTGATGTAATTGAAATACGTGCAATTTCTTTTGCTCATTTCACAATCACATCACTTGTGTTTCCTTTGCTTAGGTATCTCATTGTGCAGATGTAGTCCAGCATATGAAAGAGTACGCAGAAGTGCAGCACTGCATGCAACAACTTTGACACTTACAGAAGCCTCACCTTCTCCATGCCTCCTACACAGTTCTACATATACATCATAAATGCAAACAGTACAGAATTAATTATACATGTTAAATGGTTTATTTTTGCTGTTCTCAGAATGTATCAAAATTCACTAAAAACAGTGACTTGAAGGTATTCATCATATAACAGCGGGGAAAAAAAACCACAATCAAAATGATTGTGTTTAAAAAACCCATACAACATGGCAAATCAGAATTCAGAACTCCTTAAAGTTAACTTACTTTCCATGACGTCAAAGGATGTCCTATGAACAGCTTACACTCTGTTGTGCTGTTATTACTTTCAGCCCGCCACTTTCTGAAAGAAAACCTCCATCGTTTTTAAAAACATGTTATATGCAATAAATGACTTCTTGCTCTCTACCACAAGTTTCCACAAAGCCAAATCTTGTCAGAGCCATTTATAACTCTTGGATTTCTTGTAAGCCAATCCCGTCATTTGGCATTTCTGCAACTTTCAGAATTAAAATGTTGAAGATCATTTTCACAATCCTCGAATAGTAATATCTTCCCCTTCTTGCTCAGTCATGTTCTACATTTCCTATGACACTGATACTGCTTACTATGAAGCAGACTTACACTACCTCTATGACTACTACAATTATTTAATTCTCTACATCACTTTTAATCACAAAGCAATGTAAAACAGTAGACAGCATTGCAGACTTACATTCCCTCTACTCTATGTTTTGATTGGCTGCTTCAATTAGCTTATAAAAAGAAATAGTTTTTCTGAACTCATTCAAAGTGCACTTATTTCTCCATGACGTCCAGTCTTATGGTTAGAAGTTATGTCTCTGAACTACACTTATCCTCAAGGCCAAATCGTGTAGGAGCCATTAGAACTTCTTGAAATTCCAAAGAGCACATCCCGAGATTCTTTCCCTAAAATTTTGGTTTTAAAAACACCAGGTAAGAGTTTTTAAGGTCATACGGCAATTTTTTTTTGAAAATTAAAACAGAATCATTGCAAAATGACCAGCCATTTCTAGACTTTAAATAAGCTGTGTAATGTCCTGATGTTATTGAAGGACCGTCATGATATATAATTGCTGCAGTTACAAAAGTCCTTCCTGATATTGACAACTGCGAAGCCACAAAATTTTTAATTAAAGTTGTCAATTTTGTTCCATCAGGCCTACATCGTTGGAACATTAAAATGACATACTGGCCATATGTTCGTATAAATAATGTGGACATCATTTCAGATTTACATTGGCTACACTCCATGTTGTGATCAGCTGCTTTTACTAGCTTATTAAAGGAGACTGATTTACTGTCTGGCAAAGTTAAATATATAAATCTTTCTGAGTCTACACTAGTAGTACTTGATACCATACAGTTCTCGCAGTCATGCTGCCATTGATAAGAAAGCCCAAACAGCTGATCTACATCTACACCTTCAGCATGCAATACATCAAGCATATACATTAAAAACTCCTGACAATCTTGCTGAATATTTTGAGAGAATTGTGTTTGGCCTGAACATCTGTCTAACAGATTTCGAATTTCAGACACACTTTCTATGTTTGTTCTATCAGTGCTACATTTTTCTAACACAGAATTTAACAAACTGCAAAATCTTTGATCAGAATTGACCACAATCTCTTCTTTTACATTTTCTAGAGAAAACAAAACATTAACCACTACATTAGCATAGCAGTTGACACCAGAACTGTTTTCAAATTGAAAACCAACAACATCTTCAACAGAATTCTTTTTGTTTCTGCTTATAATTTCAGGTTCATCGACTTTTCGTCTTTTTGCTACAACCTCCCCAGTATTGGTTACATTTCTTCGTTTCCGGCCTACCACACGTTTCTCAAACAAAGGATATTGAGGCAAATGTGGCGCATACTCTCTTCTTAACCTATTGTATTCCTTAACACAATCTAGATCCGCACAAATGCTTGTGACATCACACTCAATCAAGTACAATCCCGATAAAGTTCTAACTCGTGACAATGCCACATATGCCATACCCTCCTTGAACACAGAACTGCCAATATTCACCAATGCACTGTCTACACTTAAACCTTGCGATTTATGGATTGTCACCGCATATGCCAAGCAAACAGGAAACTGCTTACGGCGAACATATAAGTCTTTTACAAGCAAAAATCTAGCAGAGCAACGACCAATTAGCTGTACTTCCTCAATGCCATCAAATTTAATTTTTAAAAATTCAATTCCATCTCTATTTCTGTATTTTACAAAATCAACAACATTACCCATTGATCCATTTACCAGACCTCTTTCAACATGTAAATTCCTTCTTAAAATTATACGGCAGTTCAAGCACACATTCAGAGTCTTTTCAAAACCTGCAGTTTTAGATATACTCTTCTCTAATGAATCCAATTTTGTTTTCAGATTCTCAGACAAAATAATTGTTGATCCCATATGCTCTACTCTGTCAATAGCTTCCAGTTTCACAATGTCTTGCTTTTCTAAATGCAACATTTTGTTGTTGAATTTGGCACATTCTGCAAGAGTTGGCATCAAACATATTCCAGATTTCTTCTCAGTAATTTTCTGAAAAATATTCTCAGGCACAACATCTTGTTCTGGATATAAATTTGACAGTAATCGTGCATGTAAAGCTTCTTTCCCATGCTCGGTCACTTTTCCAATTCTAACATCTTGTAGAATAGTCTTGTAAACTTCATCCTTCGCCTGACGCATATTTTCATGCAGTTCAGCATAATTGAAGTTTGACCATATATTGACGTTGCCAATGCTGCCTAGGCACTTCCTGGTATCTTCATGCTTGAGCATTTTGAACACAGGTTGCCCTTTCACTGGTGTCAGCTGCAGAAGATCTCCGAAAACAATGATGTGTTTGCCACCAAATAACACATCATACTCTGTTTTGAGAACTTCTTGCATTCTCAAATGCACAAAGGCAAGCATGACATTGGAAACCATGATTACTTCGTCAATGATAAGAAGTTTCATTTTCCTCAAGATTCTTGAAACTTCAAAACAAGCATCTCCAGATAGCTTGTGATATTGTAATTTGTTGTCATGCTCCACTGGCAGCATCAGTAAACGATGTAAAGTAATCCCTTTAATGTTATGTGCTGCCAGTCCAGTTGGAGCGGTGACAACACAAGACAGCGATGACTCTGTCCTTTCCTGCAAATAGCATGAAATTGCTTTAATGAGGAAACTTTTTCCAGTTCCCGCTTCTCCACTCACGTACAGTCGGACAGGCTTCAACGACGTACATGAGCACTCTTTCTTGTCATGACTTAATCCATGATCAATTTGCATGGTAACTTCGTCATATATTTTCCTCTGCTCAATGTTGAGTTGTCTTTCCAACTCTTCTAAGTTAACCGCATCCTCCTGAGCATGTGCCATGGCTCTTTCCACTTCATTCATAGCAGTGGCAGCTTCATTTTCGATAACAGGTCCTCCTAGTGGATCCTGACTCAATGAAGCAGAACTCTGACTGTCCTGAGAACTGTCTCTGGCAATCTCGGCTGCAACCATTGCTTCCTGCTCAATTTCCGCATTCAACATTTCTACATATTTGGGAAAAGCAGGACATTCTATGGTCTCCTTGGCGGCATTGAAAGAGTCTTCGTAACAGAGAAAATCTCCAAGCAGTTCCTCTTCTGCACGCCAAGGCTTGAAAAGTTGCAAAAGTGCTAAATAGAAAAACTCCTTTTTTTCAGGAGATTCGCCACTCAATTTTCGATGGTTTACCAAGTGGCATTTTCTTTGCTTGACCAGACATCCCTCACTTCCTATTCCAGCATACACTCCTTTCACAGTATCTTCTTTGATGTTCCTCTTGAATATGTAATTTTGAAGAACCTCATACAGACAAACATTCTCGAGGTGAATGCTTCGATTTGGATAATATGTATCCAACATGTTGGTCTTCAAAATGTCGGTACTGTTTGGCTCCTTTTCCGCCAAATACTCAATTTCCCGCACAGGTTTGAGAACTCGATTACGCGTTGCAGCAAGACCAAGACTCGCCCAAATGATACTCCTAGACTTGGCATAGAGACTTGCTGAAGACAACCGGTCAGAACATTCGTACGCTCCGATTTCTCGATGCGACAACATCTTCAGACTGAAACTGTACAACTTCTTGCTGAGGCTCTTTTCATGGAAAATGTCCTCCCACATATCCTTCAATTCTGTCTTCTCTTTTTTGGTGATGTAAGACGTCACATACCGAGCCACAGCCATACAGTTATCAGCCACAAACTCTATATCCATGTTAGCATTCCACATGGACAAAATCATCGGGTTGTAGTCGTTGATGTACTTGGACTCTTCGTTCCTCTTCAAATTGTATGTGTTTTTAGGTGATTTCTTCATCACATTATGTCGCAGCGAAGACATCAAACTGTTTACTCTTCCTTTAGAAATCACCGGTCGTGGAAAACCGAAACGACATTTGGTGTAGAACTTGTCCTTGTTTCGGAATTTACGACGACAGTACTTTCCACATCGATGGCTTTGGAAACGCAGAACTTTTTCTCTTAGGCTTTTCTTCTCCTTTGCGTTTGGAACAGCACACGTAGAATACTGTTGTATAAAACTCATCACTGAGTCTTCTGGATCCGTTCCAAATTTAGGTGCATCCTTGATCCACAGCAACATATGTATATGAGGAGCACCTCTTGCTTGGTACTCCTTTCTCCAGAAAAAATCCAACACCTCTCCAAGAGGTGGATTCTTCTTATTCATGATGAAAGACATCATAGCTTCAAATCTATGATTGAAGTACCTACATACATTGACTGGATCCAAAGAGCACAGTTCTCCGGGTGTCTTGAATTCGATGTTTTCTACGTTAGCATTTGCCTCTCGTAGAAATTCAAGTAAGTCTTCCCAGCCATACTCGGCACAGCTCAGAGTGAGGAACCATGTGGGAGTACCTAAGTTCCTCAGCATACATTTTAAATCACCATGACGACGGTACCAGTACTCATTAGTACCACGCTGACACGCCATGAGATTAATCAGGTGAGAATCCAAAATACTGTCTTGGACATTGACTTTATCCATAAAGTCACTTGCCGAGATGTTTTGCATGTGTATACCACTTTTCAAGATGTGGTTCACTGCATATGACAGTCCAGACAGATTGCTTTCAAACAGGAGATGAAACAAATAAGGAATGCATTGTCGAAACCTAGCATCTCCTGCATACAATCGCAAAGTCCGGTATTCAGAAGCAGGAATTTGATGAGGTCGCTCATCATATCTTCCTCCCTGACCTGTTGGAAAAAGCTGTGGGAAACACCGAGCTTCCAAACTTTCCTCCCAAACACTAATGGGACTCCCTTTGGCTTGTTTCATTTGAAACAACTCAATAGCATTCCCCATGACTTCTTTGGAATGCAAAGGATGAACACTATAATGTTCATATATTTCTTCACTAGTAGAAGTTTCTACTTTCTCAATTTGACCAGCACACAAATCGCTATCCTCTTCCTCACTTACTTCCTCTTCTGCAACATATACATTCTTATAGTATTTATTATTTTTTTTCAAATACAATGTTGCCTTTTTAACTTTCCTAACATCTACTAAATCTTGCCATATTTTCTTATTATTTGTCGGAACCCCATTAACTAAGATAACCAGAGGTTCCTCGTCCACTTTTTCTACTCCAATTGTGTTAATGTTTTTCTTCAAATCTAGAGGCAAATAAACAACTCTTCCCTTTAATCCTCTCTGTAAATCTGATGGAGGCAATTTCCCTGTCTTTGGCTCCATTCTTACAATAGCCTGAAAGGGATGGATACTTTGAATCAAAATAGATTCATAAGTATTTAAATCCTTCAATTCAGAAGGAATCTCAACCAATTCCAGATTATTATGAACTGCTCTAGCAGGCATCTGGTTTTGATTTAATTTGCAACAACAATAAGTACACACATGTTGATCCAATCCCAAATCAAAACAATTTTCTACCATCAAGTATGTTGCGAAATCCTTCCATTCACTATTATTTTCCCTTTCACTTTTTGCATATAAATCCACTAACTTAGTCTGATTCTTATAATAAGTGCGTCGACAACACACACAAGTGAAATTTGGCCTCTCACTTGATTTGACCTGAAACGTGGCAATTTCCCTCTGGAAATTATCTGTACTGGAAACCTATACACTATCTTCCACATTACCCGCTTCTTCTTGGTCAATTTCAACATTCTCCTCTTTACTTCCAAAGTAACAAAACTCAATTTCTTCACATATATTCTTCACATCTATTTCAGAACCATGCAAAAGAGCAGCACATAATTTTTTAAGCATAATTGCTGGACTCTTAGCATAATACAACATTCTAACTAATTTCCTCACTTTATTATGATGCACTGCTAGCATCCTGAAATGATGAAAAACACTCTGGCATACTCTCCTGGAAAGACAAGCCAGTGAATGACCATGCAAACCTGTCACTTCTCTCACTCTGCAAGGATCTAATTCTTGCAACAACCTTATTTTCTGCTTCAAACTTTTCTTATTAAATGACCGTACAAAATCACAAAGCAAATTGATGGAATCCTGTCGCACACTGCAAATACTACTACACTTCCAGGTGTACACAGGACCCTTAGCACGTCTTCCTAAAACCTCATTACCTAACACCTCTTCTGCCTCTGTTGTCACAAGTTTTTCTTTTTCAACTGGACAACCATCTTTCACTTCATAAGCACGACCACTGGTGTCAACTGCATGCACCAAATCATTATCCTGGAAATAACTCTCCTCATTAAAAAATGCCTCACAGCTTGAACTATGCATCCATTCTCCAGAAAAAACTTCACAAAAATTACTACGATTAACTATTCTCTTCCATCTACTATTCCTTTTGAAATCATAAATTGCCTTGTTTAGCTTCCTAATTCTATTGATTATCAAAATAAATAACTTACGTTTAATTTCAAATGCCTGATCAATAGCTTTCTCAACTTTTTTTTTCTCTTATAAAAAACCACTTTCTGTTGACCTTTCTTAATATTTTTTAACAAATTGCCAATTATCCTGTTGCGGAACATTCGTTTACGAATGTCCCTAAACTGTTGTTTCCTTCTACTATCATGCACAGAGTTATCTCTTGCTCTAGCAGTAACATTTTTGATTGGCCTTTCCTTTCCATTTGAATTGCTTCTCTTTTTCTGGACTGAAACATTTTCTGTAGTAATATTTTTTTTACTGCAAATATTTCTTATGAATGTTTTTGTACTCTTACCCGGTGCTTTCTTGTTGACTTGACAAATCTTTTTTTTTAGAGGACTGCTGCTTTATTTCAATCACCTGCTGTCTTTGACGTTTTGCAGCCTTTCTCAGTCTTTCTTTCGTTGGCATGGTGAAATGTTGAAATGATCTGCAGTTGAATCTGTGGTAAAATATATTAAAAAAATGTTATTAACCACTATTACCCAACAGTACATCAATAACAGTAATCAAAAACTTAAAACACTACTTTACATTTTTACATATAAGATTTTTTAGTGCATGGCAATTTTAGAATACAGAAATAGCAGAAAAGAAATGGAATTTATATTCATGTTACCTGTGCTATCTTATATGTGAATCTGATCTAATTTTATGAGCATATTTTAATATTTTATTGAAGACACTACACATAACCTGTTTTTGAAGGTGTCTTTATTTTTAAATTAAACGGTTTACATTTTTACTTTTTATTTATTATAAATTTTTAAAATAAATGTTTATAGTTCCATAGGCTCAAGCAGGTCAGCTTCCCACCCTATGTCATATAATTCGGACAAATCTGCATCCTCATCACGTTCTTCTTCATCCTCAGGATTTAAATCATCCAAGGGATCAACATCCACTGATGTTTCAATTACAAGTTCAATGATGAGGTCAAAATCAACTGATTGCAGATTATCGCTCATGTTGATGTTGTCTTTATCTTTAAAGAAAGATAACAACAATGAGATGTTGCAGAGTAAGAGACAAATCTCAGAGATTATAATAGTAAAATTGTTTAACAAGAGTAACATTTTGCAGCTATTATTTAGCCATGTCCAGCGATGCTGAGCAGGTGAAGCCTATGTCTAATTTTTCAGTGAACAGGACTCATCTCTTCTTAACCTTGGATAAGCCTCACCGACTCTGTGTCCCCTGCACATACTTAAATGTAAAGGGGCAGATTTATGTTAAATGGCACATCCCCAGGCATGCACCAGTTAACGTGCACCGCTGCTCTGCCACCCATGGTGTGCCGCATTTACAATCAGATAGGAGAAAGCTGCGTCAAAACCCTGCGCCTGCTTTAAGCAGGCATAGGTCTTGACGCAACATTGTGGAGATGGGGCACCCCTGAGCCTTGCTGGAGCTGCATCACACTTGCGATACAACTCCAGCAATGCGCCACCTTTACAGCACAGATACGTCACGCATCTGTGCCATTTTTGCCCCATGCTGCGCCGCATTGTAAATGCAGCACACCATGGGTGGCGGAACAGCGGCGCAGGATGACTGGCACATCCCTGGTGATGCGCCAATGAAGTAAGTAATGTCCACTTTATTGCGCCAGTCATCATAAATGTATCCCTAAGCTTCTTATCTTGTTACAGATGAACCGCCATATGTATCATCAAACTATTTTGCATTTCCTAAATAGCGAATTTTAAGGAATAAATAGCAATTCTTTACCATTCCTAATTTGCAATGAGCAAATTGCTAATTGCAAATTACCCATTCATTTCCATGGGCTAGGAGGCTCATAGGAATGAAGGTGCAATTTGTGATTAGCAATTAGCTCATCGCAAATTAGGAATTTTTTCAAGGGTGCAGGGGTGTCTCAAGAACACCCTGCTACACCCCTGAAAAAGAAATTTGGGGGCATATGGCACACATACATGCCCTAAGGGCATGTATTGGCGTCATATGGCACCTTTTGTTTTTTGGAAAAAAAGCTTTTTGAAAAGAATTCGCAAATTACCACAAACTAGAAGTTGGTGGTAGTTTCCAAATCCTTAATGTCATTTTTTACATATTTTTTGTTTGATACATTGCATTTAAGGAATCGCAAAATTTGCAAATCCTTCAGTGCAATCGCAAAATAAGGAATAGCAAATTTTGAATTAAGGACATTTTAAGTCATTTCCACATGTGCAGTGTTTTCAAATTTTGATTTGAACATCGTTTTTAGGGAAAAGGAATGGTTTGTAAATTTATGACAAGGACATAATGGTGTATGCTTCTTTATAAGGCATTTCACTGTCTCTGATGTCATTTTTCCCATATTACATTATAAGACCTTTCCCCATGGAGCACATTCCTTGTAAATATGCTCCCACCTGTGCATGGTGAATTTAGATTTTGACTGTTTGAGTCACATAGCCATGTTAAAAGTGACCCAAAAAAATTGCAAAGGCTTTAAAAAAACACTTTCATGTGTCTTAAGGACATTTTAAGTCATTTCCCCATGGGCAGTGTTTTGTAAGTGGCGCAAAAGAGGCATACACCTATCATAAATCTGTCCCTAGCATTTTAAATGATTAATTCATGATGACGATAAGGTGTGGCCTATCCAGAGGTTTGTTTAAGGTGAGGCCTACTCAGGATTGCAGATTAAAGTTACGCTTGATGAATAATACAGAGGAGATAATACATGTAAAGCTCTACCAATGAAGTAAGTGATGTCCACTTCATTGCGCCAGTCATCATAAATGTATCCCTAAGCTTCTTATCTTGTTAGAGATCAACCGCCATATGTATCATCAAACTATTTTGCATTTCCAAAATAGCGAATTTTAAAGAATAAATAGCGATTCTTTACCATTCCTAATTTGCGATGAGCAAATTGCTAATTGCAAATTACCCATTCATTTCCATGGGCCAGGATGCCCATAGGAATGAAGGTGCAATTTGCGATTAGCAATTAGCTCATCGCAAATTAGGAATTTTTCCAAAGGTGCAGGGGTGTCTCAAGAACACCCTGCTGCACCCCTGAAAAAGAAATTTGGGGGCATATGGCGTACATAAAAATTAACAACATTCCTTTACCTCAAAAACGAATTTCAAGTCATAATTTGAAAACACTGCCCACAGGGAAATGACTTAAAATGTCCTTAAGACACATGGAAGTGTTTTTTGAAAGCCTTTGCAATTTTTTTGGGTCACTTTTAACATGGTTATGTAACTCAAACAGTCAAAATCTAAATTTACCATGCACAAGTGTAACCATATTTACAAGGAATGTGCCCCACGGAGAAAGGTCTTTTAATGTAATATGGGAAAAATGACATCAAATGTCCTTAAGACACATAAAAGCATTTTTTGATTGCCTTTGCAGCATGTTTGTATCACTTTTAACATGGCTATGTAACACAAACATTCAAAATCTAAATTTGCCATGCACAGGTGGGAGCATATTTACAAGCAATTTGCGCCACAGAGAAAGGTCTTACATTGAAATGGGAAAAATAACATCAGAGACAGTCAATTGCCTTATAAAGAAACATACACCATTATGTCCTTGTCATAAATTTAAAAACAATTCCTTTTCCCCAAAAACGATTTTCAAATCATAATTTCAAAACACTGCACATGGGAAAATTACTTAAAATGTCCTTAAGACACATAAAAGCGTTTTTTGATTGCCTTTGCAGCATGTTTGTATCACTTTTAACATGGCTATGTAACACAAACATTCAAAATCTAAATTTGCCATGCACAGGTGGGAGCATATTTACAAGCAATTTGCGCCACAGAGAAAGGTCTTACATTAAAATGGGAAACATAACATCAGAGACAGTCAATTGCATTATAAAGAAGCATACACCATTATGTCCTTGTCAGAAATATTATAACCATTAATTTTCCTCAAAAACGATTTTCAAGTCATAATTTGAAAAGACTCCACAGCTCCTATGCAGAAAAACACCCTGTCAGTACTAATACTTCACATTTTCTCCAATTACATTTTCTCAAAGAAACAAAATCTATTTGTAAAACACTTGAGACAAAGCAACATTTGAAAAACACAACTTTCTTCATAATTTTCTCCTTAAGCACACTATTCTCTATCTAAATTAAAGAAATATTTTCTCACCTTAGCAAATACTTTGAGTTTGAAAACAGTCTCAGAAACACACCAATTTGTCTTCAGCAGAGCAAAAGGTATGCACTCCAGAGTCTGCAGCTATCAAAAGCACAGAAATGCTGTAATTCTTCACACATATCTCTCATGTCACCCAATCAAAACTCTTCCCTCACTTTTTTTCAAATGAAAACCCTTCCCCCCTCTGCCATTTCATGCCTTTTCTGCATGGCAACCACCTCTTGGAAGACCTCTGGTGTTTGCAAGTTCACACAACAATGTTGCAATTGAACTCTGAACTCTCAGTGCACCTGGGTATCCACTGCAATCTTTCATTTAATGATTTTTTATTGACCACTCAAAATACATCTTTCAAAGAACTCATCCATGCACCCTAACTTTCTGTTTTCAGCAATCAAAATCCACCAATCACTGTTACTGCTTCATTAACACAGAAACTCCACAGTTTTTTTCATTTTAAACTCTCATTTTTTCAACTGCCATTTCATTGCCACACTTCATCTGACTGCAGCAGAACCTTCTCTCACCATGTTTTCTGTCTGGATTGTTGGACATAGTTATATCCACTGGGCTCACAGGTATGCTAAGAACAGAAATTTACCTAACCTCAATTTACAAGATGTGGAAATTAAGTGGTTTGGCCACAGAGGATTAAAATGTCACCAATTGATACCATTGGTGAAAACCTTTATGCATTTGCCAAAACCTGACCTGTTAATTGTGCACTGTGGAGGTAATGATTTGGGCACTTTGACTGGGGTAGGTCTGGAAATGCTTTTAAAGGACACCTTCGAGCAATTGATGGCACTTTTTCCTCAAACTGCCTTGGTATATTCAAATATATGCCAAAGACAGAAATGGAGGTGGTCAAACCAATTTTGTCCACAAATTGAGAAGTCGAGGAAGCATGTAAACAAATCTGTTTCAGCTTACATGAGAGACCATGGAATGGGCTCCATGTACAACAATAACTTGCGTTACTACATGCAAGATATCTACAGAGGAGATGGAGTTCACTTCTCAGATGAGGGCAACAGAATTTTCATTCTGAATTTAAGACTGTGCATTGGTACCTACTTATAAGTACCTAAATGTACCATAAACCCAAAAGCTCTTCTCAGAGCTACCCTACATCTGATCACTCACAATTATTATTTTACTCTAACTTTTTTCACTAATTTTCAAAAAAGTACGCTCCCTGGGGCGCTACCCGGTACGCGAACCGGGAGCTAACCTCGCTAAATTTTTTAAAAAATGTTTTTTTTTCGCACATATGGGCCTCCTCAGCCACCCTCAGAAAACCTAGGGGGTCAAGATAAGTCTACCGTGCCCCCTTCTACCCATTCTGAACATTATTTGCCCTCCATCTTGTATCTTAATTCGACCGAAACACAAAATGGTGGACTCCCGTAACGCTTAAGGTTCGCGAACCGGGGCGCTCAACAGTTCGCGTACCGGGTCGCTCCCTGGGAAGCGCACCATCAAAAAAGGTGGGAAAGTAGTTTACAGAAAAGCCACTGGAGACAATTTCACCAAATATAGATTAGCTCATACTACATACCAATCCCTACCATTTTCACAAATTTGATTGGAATTCCATTTAACCATTTAGCCTGTAGACCTCTCTAAATACCCTGAGGTAAATTACTTCTCAAAACACATCTGAAGTGTTGGAATTGACAACCAATTAAAATGTTACTTTAATTTTCTACTTTTTTTACCTGACATTTGATTGGTTATGTACCTGAATATATATAAAGAAAGAGAGAGAAACACAGCCATTTTGACTACTACTTCCTGAATTACATTGCAAGACCATTTTCACTCACAACTTAAACTTGTTTTTAGAAGGTGAGATATTATTTTATAAATTTGAAAACATTTTCAGATAGTTATATACTATCCCTCTGTAAGAGTTAGACATTGAGAAAGGCTTCTTTATTATAATTATGGATTGATTTAGGTTTCTGTGGTATAATTATGAATTTACTTAGGCTTCTTCACAGGCACTTTTTAATAGTACTACTTCACGCCTGAAACCATACAGTGCCCATAGATTACTTCTCTGTTATTTATAAACTCACAAGTACCTGTCTGAACTTAAACCCAACAGTGTCCTATCACTACTGATATATTTATTTGTTATGCAAATTTCAGCAATAAAATGGAAGGTGAGCAGAATGTTTCCTTCGAAATTGTTCTGGACAGCAACAATGAACAAGTTATGGAACCCATTGATGACTTAGAATTCATGGATGAGTCACGGGACTATGAATTACTTCAATGTGTAGAATCTGTCGATCATTTACTCCATTATGATGACGGTCAAATGTGGGAACTTATGTTCACTCAACAAGAGGACATATCGGACAGTCAAATGCTAGACGTTCTTTTAAATTTTGAAAAACAATCTGAAAAATAAAATTGTATGTAAAATAAAAAAATTGTTTGAGTCTTTAATCATTTTTATATGTAATTCATAAACTAGTTAAATGTTAGAAATGTTATTAAATTTTGAAATACAATCACAATAATAAATAATTGCTTAAAAAATAAAAAAATTAAAAAATAATCAACAAAACCAACAATCAATTAACATACAGTATTTGAAAAGTCTATCATTCATTTTTCATTATAGTACGCTGCCCAGAACGCTTCCCGGTTCGCGAACCGGGCGCTACCCACGCAAAAAAACAAAAAAAAATTATTTTTTTGCCCCGCGGGGCCCTTTTAAAGCCTCCACTTTAAACCTAGGGGGTCAGGGAGGATATACTATGCCCCCTTATGGTCATTTCCCCCTTTGTTTTGGCCTCCTCTTGTCTCTCAATCCTACCGAGAGACAAGATGGCGGCCGCTCCGGACTGTTTAGAATGTTGACAGACACCGGAGAGCCAATCAGCTTCGCTACGCGAAGTTCCGGTACGCGTAAAGTCCGCGAACCGGAGCGCTGCCCGGTCCGCTGTTACAGATATATATCTTTTTTTGAACATTAATTTCTCAAAATCCACTGAAGCACATATATTGAGACCTAGCAAAGGCACATCGGGCTACCAGTCCCTACAATTTTGCCAAGTTTCGTGCAAATCCATTCAGCCGTTCGGGCTAAAAGTGAGGCCAACCGCCCTATGGAAATTAACATGGGAAAAACGTGTTTTGGGACCCCCCTTTTTTTTCGGCCCCCCCTTGACGAACCCCCCCCCAAATTTCCAGGGGCTGCTCAGAAACAAAATGTTCCATTATCCTGAAAATTTCAGCCAATTCCGTCCACAAACGGCAAAGTTATTAGACATAGAATTTTCAAAAATCCCATAGAGAAAAAATCCTAACTATATATACCTACTGGCGACCGCCAGTAGGTAATATATATATATATATATATATATCAAACAGCACTTCTCCTTAAGCGAATGCTGAGTGTTGGATATATATATATATATATATATATTCAAGCTCAGAAATCCTTTACGCAGTAAAGAACGGACCGCACTCAGTTGTCTATTCAGAAATTGAAAATTCACGATTTCATCGTCAGCTTTAGAAACAGGACGCGTTTCGGCATCTTGCCTTTGTCAACTGTTACTTGTATGTCATTTTCACACAGATTCAAATAAAGTTGCACATTGATGTCACATCCTCTTCAATGGTCAACATGAAAAACGGACAACAATTCATTCTTGTTGTAACGGCGGCCATCTTGTAGTGTGTTTCACATTAATCAATAACATACACTTTTTACTGTGAGCGCCAAATTAAACAGAAAATTATTAAGCCCTGGATGGGCATTGGTCAGCCAAGCATTTTGCTGTAATCACTTACGAATATATACATATAGTTCATTCAGGTTGATGTTCTATACAATCCAATATTTTAACCTAAATAAAGCCGAACAGAGGTATGTACAAAGTATGCAGCTACAGATAGCAGTTCATTGAGAGAAAACTCAATATAAGATCTCATAGTAATTAAAGAAAGGAAAGATAGGATCCTTTGAGAAAAAAACCCTTGTGATGTCAGATTGCTGACCAAGATGACTGGCTAATTCCTCTTCGGTATTTAGCCCGCGTGGAGACTTAGTTTGAAGATCTAAAATAAACCTAGATTCTAGTCCCTGCATCTGCATCTCTCTGTCCCCTCCCTGATCTTTTAGGGGGACTTGGCCCAAGCAGAAAAATTTCAAAAGGTTGCGATCACTATTGTGTACTGAGGCAAAGTGTCTGGCAACTGGATAATTTGGGTCACTGTGTTGAATTGCTCTTGCATGTTCTAAGATTCTCTTTTTGACCGGGTGTATCGAACTGCCAATGTAGTAAAGTTTGCATGGACACTCTAAACAATATATGCAGAATGAACTTGTACAGGTTAAAAATGTGTTGATTTTTCTGACTCTGGATGTTTCTGGAATTTCATATGTAGTCACTTTGGAACTAGACTTACATGCTTTGCAGTTTTGACAAGGGAAGAACCCTGTTAGGTTTCCCAGTCTTGGGGTTCTTGGAATAGAATCATGACCTGTTTCTCCTGTAAGTGATTTTCGGGTGGCTAGATAGATTTTTCCCTATTATCCCATCTGACTTAAGGATATTCCAATGACGAACCATCGTTCGATGGATCAGATGGGAATCCCTAGAGAAGGTGGTTATAAACCGAGGGGTATTGTCATCAGTTCTACTCTTTCCTTTTAAATGTCTTAACAGGCTCTCTCTCGCAATCTGGTGCACTTTATCATATGCCTTCTTTAAAGTGTCAGCGGAGTATCCTCTTGCTTTAAACCTCATCATTTATATATATAATAACTTACTTGCAATATACAAACTGCAGGGTTACATCCAGAATGAGGTGCAAGCTGCATTAAGCCATGCCAAACATGTGCTTTACAACAGAGGCTCTGCTCTTATGGGGACTTTAGCTCACATTCTATAAGTTTAAATGTCTTACCACTCTTCACACCAAATTCTACTAGCTATGTTAGAAACAAGAACAGCAATCTCTATAAATAAAACAGATGATAATGAAAAGAAAAGATTAAAATAAATGCTTAAATCCACTGTGCAAAATATTTTGACGATGGACCAAAAACAACATGATGGATTGGCAGCAAAGGGATTTAGGTTACAACATAGTGGTGCTAGATGGAATCTATTGGAACATATTTGTTGGGAAATGGTGGAAAGTAGACTGTGGATTCTTCACAAATTAATAACAGTCCGGCACATATTACTAGACTGCTTTAATTTTATTGTCTGGATGGTAAATATTCCATTATTTGTAGCACCACCTTATGGAAACTGCTGCTTTAACCTTCTTGCAAAGGTAGTTGATCCATCAGAATGCCATAAAACATGTTTGGCTTTGACCGGAAGTAATACTTTTTTCACCCCTGGCATCACACATGGACCCTGGAACAGTGCACATACTGAGTGAGCGAAGCTTGCATTGCTGAAGTTCATGCTGTAAATGTTTTATTAACCAATAAAGTCTCTACTGCTGATCCACGAGGTATCAGTTTTGCAGGTGAGTGAAGTTTTCTTTTCTGGTGCTCCTGGCATCACACATGGACCCTGGAACAGTGCAGATTCTGTGCATGTTCAGAGAGTGGTGGAAGCTTGCATTGCTGACGTGCCTTCTGTAAATTTTCTGTTAACCACAAAAGCCTCTACTGCTGTGTGAGAGGGGCGGGCGGAAAAAGAAGCCAGGAGGTCTTATGCGTGGATCTATTTTGGCGTGTTTATTTAAATTCTGTGCACAAACAAAATTGGTAAAGTATATGGCCGTCTTCTAAGGGTAGGTTTCTGGGATGGTGGATGATTTCCTCTGGCGATGTCGTCTTCTTCTCCAGGCGGGTGTTGGTGAGGTTCCCCCGGGTAGCATGAACAGAGAAGAAACAGAGGCGGTAAGGATGGCAGTTATGGGCCTCTATAAAGGAGTACCACCACCAAGGGGTTTTTATTAAGGAGATTCCCAGGTGCACTAGGATTGGACGTGTGCAATTATAGGAGCAAGAAGAGGGCTCAAAGAATATAAGCGAAGAAGGTCTTAAACATGCCCTTACTTCAGGACATAACCGTACAGGTGGTTAACAGAATGTAATAACGGGCTTCCTTTTACCCGATAAGCAAAGCAAGGCAACCAATTAGACATGTGGAGCAAGAGACTTTGAGGGTTTTAAAGAAAACGGCAGCCCACAGTCGCAGACACTAGTCTGGACCTCGGTACATTTACACGGTCGGAGCTTTGGATACCATGTGCACCCGCTCCCCTCCCCAAGACGGAAAAAGGAAGAACAAAGAAAGAGACAGCAAAATTGCCACAAACCCACACAAATCCCCGTGCCCCAATATTTACCCGTAATGTCACCCCAGCCTCCCTCCAACCCCTTTGCCCGATTCACGCACCCTGAATGCCGTAACTCTCCAGAATTACGGCGGCACTTGGGCGTCCTCCAGGGGTGTCCACCAATCTTCAGACCAGGTCTCAGCCTCTCCTTCGGCAGCGCCGTCTTCGTCTGCTTTGGTGGGGCTGTTTTCCTCGGGTTGGTCCTCGTTACCGCTGGTCCACGTCTGGTTTCGCGCATCCTCCTCCTGTGTGCTGGCGTCTTCCGGGTTCTGTTCTTCGGCTGTCAGATCCGCCCTCCTAATGGCCCCGGTCATGCCCCATTGGTTGTGGCTCTCCCCTGGGCGTTCCTGCAGGGTAGAGGACTCCGGGTTAGTTAGGGACGGCAGTTCTCGAGAAAGACTCCGGCGGGGGCTGATTACTGGTGTAAAGGCAGGCTCCTCCTCACATGCTGATAAATATGAGGGATCCGTTTTGGGTGTCAGAGAAGCATACTTTGCTGGTGCCACCGGAATCACACATGGACCCTCAAACAGTGCAGTTACTTTCCATGTTCAGAGAGTGAGGGAAGCTTGCATTGCTGGTGCCCATGCTGTACATGCTTGGTTAACCAAGAAAGCTTCTACTGCTGATAAACGTGAGGTATTAGTTTCGGGTATGAGTGAAGCTTTCTTTGCTGGTGCAACTGGCATCACAGAGCGACCCTCAAACAGTGCAGATACTTTGCATGTTTAGAGAGTGAGGGAAGCTTGCAATACTGATGCCCATGCTGTACATGTTTGGTTAAGCAGAAAGCTTCTACTGCTGATAAACGTACGGTATCAGTTTTGGGTATGAGTGAAGCTTTCTTTGCTGGTGCAACTGGCATCGCAGAGCGACCCTCAAACAATGCAGATACTTTGCATGTTTAGAGAGTGAGTGAAGCTTGCATTGCTGATGTCCATGCTGTACATGTTTGGTTAACCAAGAAAGCTTCTACTGCTAATACACATGAGGTATGAGTCGTGGGGGTGAGTGAAGCTTTCTTTGCTGTGCCTATACTGTGTCTGTTGGATGGAGGGATGATTGCACTACAGATTTCCATTCACTGTCTCTTGTGCTCGTGAGGGAAGCTTGCACTGCTGGGTTCCATTCTGTACCTTTTCTAAGAAAGATAAAAGACAACACTGCTGTTTCCCAAGTGGCCGAGACAGGGAAGTGCTCACTGCTGATGCCCATGGTGTACCTGTTTTGGTAATTGAGGAACCTTACATTTCTAATGTCAATGCTGTACCTGTTCTGTGAGGGAATGTCGCTGCCACTCCTGCTGTCATACTATACCTCTCTGAGCACGAGAAAATGTGCACTTCTGATGTCTATCAGAATCAGGTTCTGTGAGAAAAAGAAGCTTGTGAAGATGTCTATTCTAGTTCTCTGAGGGAGTGAATCTTACCCTGTTATTGTTTGTGATATACCTTTTGCATTGGTGTGGAAAGCTTGCACTATTGGTGTCCATGCATTTCCTGTTATGTCAGGGAGTAAAGCTTGCACTTCTGATGTCGAAGAAGAACCTGTTCTTTGTATAAAGGAAGCTTGCATTACTGATACCCATATTGCATCTGCTCTGTGTGTGTGTGGAGGGGCAAAGTATGCACTTCTACTCATTTGTTGTGCCTATTCTCTGCGGGAGGACAACTTGCACTTTTGAAGACCATGCTAATCATAGTATGTGAGGGAGGGAAGTTTGCATTGGTGAAGCCCATGCTGCATATGTTCGGATATGAAGGGAATTTTGCATTGGTGATGTCCAGGCAGCATATGTTCAGTTATCAAGGGAAGCTTGCATTGGTGATGCCCATGCTGCATATGTTCAATAATCAAGGGAAGCTTGCACTGGTGATGTCCAGGCAGCATATGTTCAATAATCAAGGGAAGCTTGCACTGGTGATGTCCAGGCAGCATATGTTCCATTGTCAAGGGAAGCTTGTACTGGTGACACTATTGTCATACCTGTTCTTCAAAAGAGGGAAACACACATTTCTAATGGGCCTGCTGGGCCTACTCTATCATGAGGAGAACATGGCAATGTTGATGCCAAGGTGTACCTTTTGTCATAGTGAGGGAGACTTGCACAGTTGATGCCCATGAGGTGCTTAATGTGGGAGGGTATGAAACATAGTCAGAGAGGGAGGAACGTGTGCACTGCATATCTACATGGTGTCCCTGTGGTTGTAGCAAGCAAAGCTTGCTCTGCTGACGCCTGTGCTCCACCCTCTACTGGTGCTTATTCTATTCATAGTCTGTGAGTGAATGAAGCTTACATTGGTGATGTCAATGCTATGCATGTTCCCTCATGAAATGAAGTTTGAAGGTGTCATGCCGGTGCTGTGCTTATTCTTTGAAAGGGAGACGCTTGCACTGATGAAGGCCATGCTGGACTTGCTCCTTGAGGCAGTGAGGACTGCACTGTAGGTATCCACACTGTGACTTTGTGATGTATTCCTATAGGTTCTGTATCGATCCCCCTGTTCCTGACCCTGTTCTGGTTAACAAACTAACTAGCAGCCATCCCATGATGCAGAAACCGTTATCTGATTAAGCCACACCACGGCACAGGAACGCGTTATCTGATTAGGTCATAACGCTTGCCATCTAATTAGGCAAGCAATATTCCTCCAGCCCCTGATAAGGCATACGGAGTTCTCAAAACAAATCAAACCTATGACATCCTGGGAAAATCCCTGCGGCCATTGTTTTGATTTCACCGAGAACTTCAGTAAAAGAATGTGCTAACGACCAGTTCGTATGACATCCTTATTGACGTATCTATGTCCATCCTTACGTCAATCTCGGCACCTTACAGGTATAAATATTACCGATATTGCCTTAAGCAAACACACGCAGTGGTGACGAGATCGGAGCAGCGAGACTTGCCGAAGAGGCCAGCACAGAGCGGACCCCGCTGGCGCTGCCCCGCCTTCCTGACGCGCTGAGAACGAGACGCTGCTTTCTCCTGCCGAGAAATCCAGCTCCGGCGCTTCCAAGCAGCCCTTGCAGGCAGCCTGGAATATCGAGACCAAAGACGAGAGATACCATCCCTCAACCATCCTAGATCTCAGGTACAGAACTGAATAACCCCTGGCAGAGAATTCTTGAGTCAGTCACTTGGCAAAACAAACTTAACTTAAACTGCTACTTTCTATTCCCGCCCACGTATTAGGCTTAGGTCAGGTACACCGGGGTAGGCGTAGTTAGAAGCACCAGTTGAGTACGATTAGTCAAATGTATATCTGTATGTATCTATTTTATCCATTTTAAACCACCATATGGCTTAGAAACCATATAAATGTTTTTACAGTATTATTTTATACTTCTGCTTTTATTGTATGCACTTTACTTAACCATAAGTATTGCAATAATATCGATTCATTTCTCTTGTACGAGAAAAGAGACTGATCAATAAATAACATCTTTTATTGAACACGCCCGTCTCTTCCTTTTCTCTACAATCTGGTGAAACTAAGAATGCACATACTGACTGAGTAAAATAAGTTGTCTTTTGTTTTCACACGACTCTAGAGATACACTCTTGATTAGGGGAGAGCAAAGTTGTCATGTTCTATGGTTGTCAGAAACTAAATCCCTTCTTGTCTATCCAGGGAGGTTCAACTCCTCCTTGCCTATTCGAGAAAGTTTCTAGTGAACTCTGAGCTAGCTGGCAAACCCAAAACTTTAAGTCTAATATCGACAATAGAAGACCTAGTTAACGTCTGGTCTAGGCCTATACTATTGAAGGTATTATTCCAATGCGCAGAGCCTATTGGGATAATAGGAACTACACTACATGGCGCCCAACGTTTGGAAAGGCGATAAAACTAACGCAAGACATTAGAGTAACTCAGTCGTGCTTTTTCACTCAGACCCCTTTTTTTCCCATAATACTCCAAAGACGTCTGGAGTGGGTGAAAGGTAATATCCGCCAAACCTCGCAGGAGGAAACTCCTATGCATGGTTCTTGGTTTAGTCAACGTTGAAGGATACACTGTTCCAAAATATTGTGCATCTAATCTTTGTTTCCATAAGAAACCTGATCTGCAAACAAACGGAATAACCTTCCTGTCGGTAAAATGGTAGACAGTGAAGAAGAAAGAGAGACAGCTAGAATAACAGCTGAACTCATAGCAGCTGATACTACTATGCCGGAAAATGACCCGGATATAATACTCATCCCGGTCAACATAAGAAAATCTATAACTTTAAAACTTATAGAAAATGGACTGACATCGAGAGGTGGTACAGTCATATTCGTAATTGAGGCACACGAATATCGGCAGACAGAGGTATTCTATTCATGGATACACTTTCCAGCAGCAAATGCTGTAACAAAGGACTTCCACTATTACAAAACAGAGGAACCTCCTAATGAGTACACTCCTTTCGGTGAGGTGGAAGTACCACTTAAATTCCAAGAGCACCTGCTCTTGTTTAATGGCGCCCTAAAACATAATAATCACATCACCAGGCTCGGTCCACTAGGTAGACCAGGAGCAACGTGGCCGGTCCTAGCCGGATACACACCACATCCAGACATCGAAAGATTGTCTGCAGCAGATCTTTTAATACAACTAAAACAATTAATAAAAGTACATAGACAATTAGTCCAATATGTAATGCGGACTTCGACAATCCAACCAGCAATTAAAATTCCACAGCTGACCCCTCATCAGGGGAACACAAATAAAATTACACCGCAGAACATACAGTCCTGCCTAGGTAAAGTACCAGCTAAACGGGAACAAATACCATTCTGGTTAGCACAAAAAATCACCCAAATAGAGGCGGTGTTTCCAGACACCACCCCGTTAGAAAAACACAGGATTCTGACTATCTGTCTTCCAATGGGAATCGCACCACACGTGGAGGACTGTGACACTTGGGGTACAGTCTTTGCTTCCATTTACACAAAAACGCATGGTGTTCCATCCATCTCGGTAATACCAGATGTGCTAAAACAAATTCAAGATGAATATGGTCCAGAACCCGCTTTAACTCTTGGTATGAAATTACTGAAAGACTTCAAGCAGGTCTCGGCTATATTATTAGCCAACATAAAGGGAGAAGCAGCAAACGTGGCAATCCGCCAAAGGTTAAAAGAGACAGATATAGCAGACCAACCAGCTGAAATTGCCAGAATTATAGAAAAATCCTATGAGGAACTAGGTAGAGATAGTTTAGGTGGAATACCAGTAAAACCCCAACTGATTGAAAGTCCTGAAAAAGTATTTATTAAAAATAATTTAACAACACAAAAAAAGAGCTGGGAAGGAAATAAACAATCCTATCCTAAAGAAAAAAGATTCCAGACCAGAGGAAGGTCTCCTCGGCGGAGAGAAAGATCTCCTGACCAAGGACGCAAGTCTCACCAAAGGGAGCACTCTGTGAAAAAATACAACCTTAGAAATAGGGATAATATAAAGAAACCTGATAGATATCAAGATAATGATACACGTCCCTCTCAATCTATTCAGACTTCCTCGCAGAAATCGGAAAGAAGAGGACGATCAGAACACAGGGAAGAGCACGTCAAGTCCAAAGACAAGGAACCTGCTCATCCAAATAAAAACTTACAATTTCCAAAAAAGAAGGTAGCCAGTATTAAAGTAATCAACAATGCCGAGAATACTGAGGACACAACTGAAAAACGGAGAATGGGCTCAGACAATGCTAGACAGCGCAGCAGAAGTGAGCATAGCTCGCAAAGTCCTTATGAATCATCTGGAGACAGTGGACACGAATGAATACCTTCAAGTGGAAACTGCAGACACCAGAGTTAGCAAACCTCACAAAATATATGAAATACCTTTACGTATAGAAGGGGATAAGACTAGAAAAATAAGGGGCCTATTTTGGGATAATCTCTCCAAGGGCTATGACATCCTTCTAGCTGAAAAAGACTGGCCACCAGAGTTTTTCAGGGAGTGCCCACATGGCGAAGAAATAATTATGCCTGCCTTCTCAAATAATATTCCAATCCATAAAAAATACACACTTGCTAGAAAATGGGCAGTAGCTCAAGCTCCTGCTTTATATAAAAATCATGTAGGATGGGATGAGGACTCTCCTCCTCACAAAATCCAGTTAAAATCACAACCTACTGCACAGAGACAGTATCCAATCAAGCAAGAAGCTAAAAAACAGGTAAAAGAAATACTAGATCAACTAGAATACCAGGGGGTGATTGAAACTTGCACCTCACAAATGAACAACCCTTTGTTTCCGGTCTCCAAACCAGACAATTCATATCGTCTAGTTTTGGATTACAGACACCTTAACTCATGTTGCAAAACTTTTGCAGTGCAAAACTCGCATAGTGCTGCACTAATGAATAACATAGTGCGCAAAAAATATAAAACAACATTAGACATCTCTAATGGATTCTTTTGTCAAAATATAGCACCAGAGAGCAGATACTTGTCCGCGTTCTCAATAAATGGCGCTCAAAAACAATTCTGTCGGTTACCCCAGGGGTACAAGAACAGCCCAGGATTATTCTCAGCGAGAGTAACAGAGTTACTACAAACCTATGATGACGAAGCATTATCTTATGTCGACGACATATACCTAACAGATGATGACTTGGATACTCACTTGAAGAGAGTGAACACCATAATACTTGGGTTCGCAGCAGAGGGTTACAAATTCAACTTTAAAAAATCTAGAATTGCCCATCTAACAGTCCTGTTCTTAGGATATGAATTATCAAGTGAAGGTAAAAGCCTGGCTGACAATTTCCTAGAGAAATGTGCCGTACTCCAAGCACCTAGAACACTAAAAAACCTACAGTCAATTCTAGGCTTCCTAAATTTCGGAAGAACATACATTGCAAATTACGCAGAAAGGGTCAAACACCTTTATGATCTAATAAAACCAGATTTTAAAAGAACCAATTGGACTCAAATACACACAGAAATTCTGAGATCCTTACAAAGAGACATGTTACTTAAAACAAAATTAGAAACACGTGATAACACACGCAATCTTGTGATTCGAGTCATCCCAGGAAGATGCGGATTCACATACCTGACCTCTAATGAGGGAGAAAAGGTACCAATTGCATTCAAATCACACTTGTACACAGAAACTGAAAAGAAGTTCAGCATTAAAGAAAACACTGTTCATGCAGTTCAAACGGCAATAGCTAGAGAAAAAGATAAAGCTGACGGTAGACGTATCACAGTCAGAACAGCAGAATCAGCCTTTGAGGCATTAACAACCCCATGTAATTTACCAACAATAGCGTTGAATCCTGAATGGATACAATGGGTGAATTCAATTACAACGGACAGAGTAAAATACTACTTTGATCCGGAATTAAAAGAATTAAAAAATCTAGAATATGAAAGAACATTCCCTCTGCCAATCGACATTCTGCCATTACGACAATACGCTTTTGTAATCTATACAGACGGACATGCTCAACCCTCCGTTTGGGGAGAACAAGCATACAACCCCACATGTGAGATTACAAAAGAAGTGTGGCGCGGAGGTAAACTAAGACCTCTATTAACAAAAACACACTCAGTAGAAACTAATTCAGAAGAACAAACTGAAATAATAGCATTGAAAATGGCGCTAGATAATGCAGATCGCGAATTCCCGACACTTATAGTGTCCGATTCATATTACTGCGTCAAATCATATAACAACGATTTGCAGAAATGGATTCGAAACGGTTACAAAGATGACACAGGTGCAACAATAAAGCAAAAAGTGCTTTGGAAACAAATAGTTCTTTTGCAAAAAGAACTACCAAAAACTCACGTGATACACTCACTGAGTCATCAGCGTGATGGCGTTCACGTTGCAGGGAATTCATTGGCTGAGAAAGCCACAACGGTAGCAACTGAATCGGCTTCCGTAGTTAGAAAAAAGCGTGCAGCAAAATACATTGACGGTGAAACAGTGCTGGCGGTGAAAACGTCATCAAAAGGCGACTGCTCAGCGCTACCGATCAACTATCCACTCAATTATACATACATAATCGATGCAAACTCCGTCCCTTTTGCTCGAATCCCTGGAGTGGGGGATAGAGTAATTCCAAACATGGACAGGAGAACTTTGTTAATTGTAGACACACATATAGGTGAGGGTCTTAGTCATCTCAAACTAAAAGATTCTCTGGAAGAACTACAATCAGTGTACTGGTGGCCAGGCATGAGCCTGCAGCATCACATTTTTGTAAAAAAATGCCCGGACTGCAACAGAGATCGCAGCGGCGAGAGAAACGGTGTAATACCATGGCGTTTCACTCAAGAAGGGCTAAACAATAATCAATAAAACCAGTATAAATAATGCGTCCTATTAACAAACAAAGACTAGTTTCCACTTATAATGTAGACCTCAGCACTCGGCTGACGTCGGGACTGTTATAAAAAGATTTGCGAGTCTAAATGGCATATACGCTAGGAGCATGCTACGTTTGACCAATGTTTTCACTTGAAGCCCTCAAGCCTGTGGGGAAGCATGGCCAAATGAGCATAGCACAGCGGGATTCTTCTCACTTCCTTCCTGAGGGATACGGGATGGTGTAAAGAAAAAACCAAGGCATAAAGCTATCTATAACAGAAAGGATATTAGGTTCGGGAGCTGGGTGGGTCAAACATCTAATAAGTGTCCAACGTAGTCTAAACAACCTGCCAAGAAATTCTCTGAAGGGATTCAGTCCGTACGAATTGTTGTTTGGGACTAGGATGATGGTCTTAGATCTTGACAGTCAGACTTCAGTGGTGAATGAAAAAAGCTTTGATATCAAAGATCGTTTGGCTATTTTGCAGGACTTAAACGAAACAAGAAAAGACCTGAGCAACATAAAGTTGAAACAGCAGCCAACAACCACTGAAGAAAAACCACCTGTCCCAGCAAGACCTGTGTGGATTCCAAAAGTCGGGGATCTAGTCAGAGAAAAGATCGCGGTAAAGAAGGAATTTGGGCCTTCTTACAGAAAAGCAGTTCCTATCAACGGGACAAGATCAGTAGTACTACCGCCCCTTGCTGGTAAAAAGGAGAACAGAGTTGTATCAATCGACCTGGTAAAACCACAATCATGTGGCCGATAACAAACAGTAGGCCAAGTGGACTCCCGATAAGTAGTAGAACACCAAGGTTTGCTACAAATACAGAGGTCCTAACTAAGAGGCTAATCACATTCGAAACGCCTACAGAACAACAACAAGGACTATGCAACAATGCATTGGAACTCAGACCTCTAAAACCCAAATAAAAACATTTAGTAGAGACACACCAACCTACAATGTAGTAACAAATGAATATGCTGAAGCTGCAAGAAACAATAATCCTGAGGCAATTGGAACAATAGACAGAACGCATCCGCCTACTTCATCAACTTCGATGATTTTTCTGAAGATCTAAGTGAATCACAGGAACAGACATCAACAAAAACCTTTAAAGATAAAGCTAAGGAACTTTTGAAACAACTGAAAGAAACCTATCTGATTTCTCCATGGATTGAATTTTGGGTGGCCTTTGGTGTATTTATCCTCATACTTTGGCTCATCATGGTACTATGCTTGGGACGCTTCATTGAGGGAAAATATACTAAAATGGACACAGCAAGCCAGAAAATCAACTTGATCCTCAAGCCACACACGTCTTCACACGTCGAGAAAAGAGAACTTTCTTCAGTCAACTTCACAGCCAATCCTATACCGGGTGGGGTAGCATGGGACAATACTGACTATGAAATTTATGGTCCGGTGGAAATCCTGAAATATCCACACCAAATCAAGATCTCGTTGAATGACTTTGTAAAACCAAGTTCATTTGCTGATGATTGGGACTTTGAAAGCATTAATGATATGATGTCTGACCTAGTGATGTCTGCTAAATTTACCAAACATGATTATTTGCAGGGTTCATCTAATTATGATAGTATGTACTGTTACAACCACTATGGTAACCATTTTCTACATAAATCGGCACAACCTAGAAATTTTTAAATTATAATCAATGGGAACATTGTGCAACCCCTCCAAAAGGAAGCTCAAGAACCTTTTATGACAAATATTCATATTTTTCAGGGTTCAACACAAGTAATGCTGAAACATTTTATTTTAAATTGACAAATAAGACAGGAACAAAAACTATGCTTACAAACACGAAATTGATATATTCGGACTCGTTTTTTGAACAAATGAATAAATTTGGTTTTGATTATTGGGACAAAAATGTTGAAGTAAAAAGTGTTTGGGGTACAAAAGAATGGCAAGTACAAGGTATAGAATCATTGTTTAGAGCCTGCATGATCCCGGAACAAATTGTATTTTTGAACGACACTGTTCAACAAACCACCTGTCTTGGCCTAGCCAAAATCAAAGACTTAAACAAACCGTCTATTCCAAAGCCAACAATAAACAGCAATAGCTCTACAGATGAAGAGATAGACGTAAACTATGTATTAAACCAAAACAGAACACATCCTGATTGGAAACAATGGTTAATCTGGCCCACAGATACTAATAACTGTCAAGACAGATTCCTGAACAAAACACAGGGGTTCACATTGACCAGGCCAGACCCTAGATATTCCCAAAGACAACACCCAGGGATAATCACAACCTACAGTGTGGGCAAACTCTGCCTTCAATGGCTACAAACTTCCACACTGACAGAAATTAAGCAACACCTAACTTTACTTACTGATGGTGCTGACTTGCGTGATTTCATTATGGGACCGCGCAAACAGCGTCAAAAACGCTTCATAGCAGCCTCTATATATACAGCTTACAACGAGGCCTGGAAGATAACTCAAATTGAGACAGCAGAAAGTATACGGGAAATTGACCGTATTAATTTGGAAAAATCACTTTCAGTAGTGAACAATGGGCTAATGACTCTGTCCTCCAGAATCTTTTCATTGGACAGCATTGTGTCTTCAGCAATCGACATAATATCGCAAGACCTACTGTTGTTACAACACGGTCAGTCTCAATTGCGTTCTATTATACAGCTTGGCTGGACGTTACAAAATCTGCGTTCAGGCTATGTGCCTTGGCGTTTAATCAACACAACGTCACTAATCAATATCTTTAACCTTACTGATAAACAAATCAGTATGGCACAGAAGGGTGCTGATTATACAATCCTGAGCATTGAGAAACTCGAGAGATTACCATTGACAATGTCAGAACGACCTGTCATTGAATGGATAATACATGGGATAATTAATATTCCAATATCTACTTTCAGGTTTCAATACTGCCAAAAATATATACAGGCTGGCATTTACGAAAAATTGGGAAAAGGGTACATTAAGTCAACATGGAACTTGCCCTATTCACATGCATGTGTCAGTAATAAAGGACAGAAAGTGTTTCTTAGTGGCAATAATTGTGCGATGTCACTAAGCGGTACACTTCTGTGTAATGGAATTAGTTTGCATGGAGCCTGTGAAGGGAACTCGAACAACCTTTCATGTCACCAGCTAGGCACACCGGCAACACAGATAGACCCATTCTTTAAAAGACTCTATAACGGGAGTTACATTCTAATTGTGGATCGCAGATGTTGTAGTTTACTGCCCGGGGTTCCTTATCTCATAAGTACGACTGCGAAGGTCATGTGCTGTGGACGCTTATTGTTCCCCAGCTCCTTTCCAGACAGGGAGGCAAGGACATGGCCCAACTTGAAAATTACTTCTATTCGAATTGATACTTTAAGCAGAATGAAAACAGTGCTTCTTCAGACACCGACCAGGCTCACGTCATCAAAAGAAACGTATGATCTCCTAGTCGCAAGGACGACTGCAGAGATTCACTCATTGTTATCAACTAATTCCCCCATACATTTCGCAGAAATCCTGAATGAAATAATAAATATTTCTGATACCAGTGGAGTCTCAAACATATTTAAGACAGTGTTTTCAGGGGCATTAACACCATTCAAAGCCATACTGGGTATTTTTCCAGACTTCGTCCATTCGATTTTTGACTTCCCCTCATTTTGGGACTAATTGCAGGAATCCTATTCTTGGTCCTTATATTTCGTTATGTCAAACCGTGTCACAGACAAAACACCTGCGACAAGGGAAGAAACAATCCGAGCCATTGGATACCGGGACCGGATATCAAAAATCCTGGGACTATCCCGGCTTAGAGACCTAAACATGACTTGGTTTCTTTCATTTCGACCAATGTGGCATCGATGTGTTTTACCTGTATTAAGGTGCATGCTGTGCGGAGAAGAATGCGTGTTGGACACCTGTCTGACGCTACAATCGGATGCGCCAATGGATGCAGAAACATTGTTGGGTCCGGTAACGGCTCATGCATTGTGCTGCCCTCAACGGCTGCCAATCCTGATGACGGCATTCGTGGAAACTTCACCACTACGATTGAGGGGTAGTGAAGTTCAAGATGAAAGCAGCATCGATCAGGTACGACCTTCTGTCAGCAATACTAATCAAAACGTCAATGGAGACAATCATGCACATGAATGCATGGTTACGTCCTTTTCCGAGTTAGTGGAACTTTCACAGGAAGCTGTTGACAGCTTTTTCGACAGTCTCAATGATATGATGTTCTCTCCAGAGCAGAAATAACGACTTTTGAGCAAGCTAGCACACGGCGTTCCCAACACCCTGAATTTGGCCTTCAACTTTAATAATAAAGTAGCATGAACAATTTTCCCTCCAGTTCATGGACAGCAATTTTTCAGCAGCCCCAAAATATTTTTACAATTTTTCGGGACACTTATCTTCTGCTTAAAGTAGAAACTATTCTTAGAGAACTAAATTTCTATTTTTAGTAAATTCATAGACATTAGCTGCTCGCTGGTATGTTCATAAATATTTTGATCTGTGATGAAGTGGTCTCGAACTTTTTTTCTTCTGTATTAAGAGCCATTTCATGTGTAATTCTCATATTCGATTAATACTAATGTATACATGTGCGTGATTAATTTAGCATTGTTCTACAGCTTGAGTGCATATAGTACATGTGACTATTTTTTTCGTATATTACATAATTTCGAAATGCATTATATGTATTTTGGGGTGGTAAGGTATACACGATACTCTACAGTATGTTTTACTATGCCTAGATTCGTAAATATGGCCATAGTTAGCGTGGAGTGGGTGTGATGTATTCCTATAGGTTCTGTATCGATCCCCCTGTTCCTGACCCTGCTCTGGTTAACAAACTAACTAGCAGCCATCCCATGATGCAGAAACCGTTATCTGATTAAGCCACACCACGGCACAGGAACGCGTTATCTGATTAGGTCATAACGCTTGCCATCTAATTAGGCAAGCAATATTCCTCCAGCCCCTGATAAGGCATACGGAGTTCTCAAAACAAATCAAACCTATGACAACCTGGGAAAATCCCTGCGGCCATTGTTTTGATTTCACCGAGAACTTCAGTAAAAGAATGTGCTAACGACCAGTTCGTATGACATCCTTATTGACGTATCTATGTCCATCCTTACGTCAATCTCGGCACCTTACAGGTATAAATATTACCGATATTGCCTTAAGCAAACACACGCGGTGGTGACGAGATCGGAGCAGCGAGACTTGCCGAAGAGGCCAGCACAGAGCCGACCCCGCTGGCGCTGCCCCGCCTTCCTGATGCGCTGAGAACGAGACGCTGCTTTCTCCTGCCGAGAAATCCAGCTCCGGCGCTTCCAAGCAGCCCTTGCAGGCAGCCTGGAATATCGAGACCAAAGACGAGAGATACCATCCCTCAACCATCCTAGATCTCAGGTACAGAACTGAATAACCCCTGGCAGAGAATTCTTGAGTCAGTCACTTGGCAAAACAAACTTAACTTAAACTGCTACTTTCTATTCCCGCCCACGTATTAGGCTTAGGTCAGGTACACCTGGGTAGGCGTAGTTAGAAGCACCAGTTGAGTACGATTAGTCAAATGTATATCTGTATGTATCTATTTTATCCATTTTAAACCACCATATGGCTTAGAAACCATATAAATGTTTTTACAGTATTATTTTATACTTCTGTTTTTATTGTTTGCACTTTACTTAACCATAAGTATTGCAATAATATCGATTCATTTCTCTTGTACGAGAAAAGAGACTGATCAATAAATAACATATTTTATTGAACACGCCCGTCTCTTCCTTTTCTCTACAATCTGGTGAAACTAAGAATGCACGTACTGACTGAGTAAAATAAGTTGTCTTTTGTTTTCACACGACTCTAGAGATACACTCTTGATTAGGGGAGAGCAAAGTTGTCATGTTCTATGGTTGTCAGAAACTAAATCCCTTCTTGTCTATCCAGGGAGGTTCAACTCCTCCTTGCCTATTCGAGAAAGTTTCTAGTGAACTCTGAGCTAGCTGGCAAACCCAAAACTTTAAGTCTAATATCGACAATAGAAGACCTAGTTAACGTCTGGTCTAGGCCTATACTATTGAAGGTATTATTCCAATGCGCAGAGCCTATTGGGATAATAGGAACTACACTACAACTTATATGATAACGAGGGAAGCTTGTACTTTTGCTTTCCTTGTGTTACCAGTTCTGTCTTCCATAGATGCTTGACCCACTGATACATTCTTTGTGTGAGGAAGGCTGGCTCTGTTGATACCCATAATAGGGCCTGTTCTATCATGTTAAATTAGAGAAGGAAGCTTGCTCTGATTCTGTTGTGCTGGACATGTTCTTTGTTTGATGCTTGATGCCTGTTGTGTGGAAGAGGGCCTCACACATTACTGATGCCCAAGCTACATATATTCTGTGAGTGAGAGAAGCTTGCAGTGGTTTTATCCATGCTGGAAATGGTTATTTCCAAAGGGCACTTGCACTGATGGTGTCTATTTCGTACCTGCTCTTTAACTGAGAAAAACGTACATTGTAGTTCCACCACAGGCATGCAACAGTGCATAGAGATACTCAAGTAGTGTGTGTGACTGTCAAGCATTTCTATAAAAATATTCAACAGCTTGTTGCCAACTTGTATGCATTGTTTGGAATTTTGGGAATGAGTCAAGCAGTTTGCCAGCCTCTACGAGGCACATAAATACTACATACATTCACAAAAGTACAATGAGCTAGTTAATTGGGCGCCAAGTGACCCTTGGAATGAATGAATGATTGATTTACTTTTATTTCATAAGTAAATAAAGGCAGAAAGGCACCATTATGCTACACCTTATGCCTCTAACTGTTACTGTCTGATTTACATGGTTAAAAATGAGGTGTGAGAGCAAAGGAACTATCCCCATTGTCCCAGCGTGACACCTCGATATTTCTCAAAATGTAATATTTGATATGATAATACAATTTATAATTTTAAAGGCTGTGACACTATAATATAAATGTAATGTCACCGCTTATAGAGTGGAAATGTGGTTCTGGGTGTTAGGTCCCAATGTTCAGAATGTTCATGGGAAGCCATGGCTTCAAATGTACACAGCGACCAGGGCTTGAGGCATCGTCTGTGTGATGTCACAACTCAGAACCCTGGCCTTAGCAACTAGTATCACATCAGAACCTTCAGTGTTCAGAGAGAGTAGGACAGGAAAGGTGAAGTACCAGGGCTCTCAGAGGCAATACGATGGAGGGTCCCAGTGCCCTTACGCCAGCGGACTTTGCAGATGCACCCCGAACCACCCAGGATCTTCCTGATTACGAGGACGAAGGTAAGAGTCCGGAATGGGGTCAGAATAAAAGGATGCAGACCTGGGCTGTAAAGAAGGGCTGGTATCTCCCAGGCCCAAATCACCACTATGACACAAACTTGGCATAAAAACCTCTGAACTTAAGAAAAGGGCATGATGTATTTGTAGAGGGCGAGTGATGACTACACATTTGTTCGAGTCGAGGTTGAATCCTGAATATTCACTGAGTAATAAACTATGTTTAAGTGGAAATGAACAGTCGACAAGAAACCTGCCTAAGTTAAAACAAAACCCATGTTTAGAGCTGTCTACAAATTAACACTCAACCATATAATTACAAAATAAAAGTGTGACTGAGGTACAATACTGAACCTTTTATGACAAATATCATCTGTTCAGGGATGGCGACTTAGGCATGGGCAACGACCCAGGGCCCCGGACTCAGTCCACCAATATGGGCACCTTTGCCCGGCCTTGCACCAATGCTCCAATGCTGCGAGGCCATGGTGAGGGGCACTTGTCTCCTGGCCCGGAGCTGGGCCGGACTGGCCGTAGCCGGCACTGGCGTTTCCCCTTTGTACCGGAATGGTGGGGGAAAGTTTTGGACCGGGGGGGGGGTTGTTTTTGTTAGTGGGAGCAGGTTTTGCAACAGTGCTGCAAAAACAGACCCTTGTAACAAAAACGCACGCAGTAGTGGTGTTCCCGCCAGCACACTGCCCTTCCCCCTGGAGGCTGGTCGAACTTAATGGCCTGGGCTGATCAGCGATCCCAGTCCGGCCCTGCCTTGCAGGCATGTGGCGCGCTGCCAGGAACAGGGGAAGTCCCTTTCCGAACAACAGGCAGCTCTCACTATTTCAGCCCTTGATGAGCTTTGGAAGAGATGCTTGTCAGTGTCTGGGAGGGGCCGCTGCTGCACAGGAGGGACCCTGCATCATGCAGGTTCAGGATCACCTTCAAATATTGGGATGCAAATAAGGTTGTCACCTCTCAGGAGAAAAATCCAGGCCATTTGTTGCTGGTTTAGGAGTATGCAAAGGACGGGACACAATACTTACTACCACTTTAAATAAAAGCATCTATATTATTTGTACCAAGTCATTTCTGTCTTTGTTTACCTGAATTATTACTCAGGGATGGGTGCAGCTCTAGAGCACGTATAAATGTGTTTTCTGTTTATCTTTGAAATTTTGATTATGTACAGATAAGACCAAAAAATAACAAGCTTTGGTGACTTTGTACCAGCCGAGACATGAAAACGAACAGAACAGGACAGAAAACCAGCCAGGTGTTAACCCTTGATGCCAACAGCCTTGAATGAGGGATGAAAACCATGTTTTGTCATTTTGTAGAGCACAAACGCAACCCGAAAGTATTGGAGTACTTAACATGAGAACCAGTTACATTATACAAGGACACCTTCTTGTCTTTTTTTAGGCACAGGGAGATTAAGTGATTTGCCCAGAATCACAGGCTCTTGAGCTGATGCCAAGACTGGAAGCTGGTTGCCCAGGTATAAAGTCAACACATCTAGCTGTAATGCCACATTAGACAGAGGGTGGCAGGCAGATACTACATGAAAACTCGGCTCTTTATGGACTTGTGGTTCTAACTGGACCTCAAGCTGAGCCTGAGTCAGGGAGTATGCCTTTGGTTACTTTTTCTCACATTAAGCCTGTTTCAAAGTGCTGCCGTATTGTCAGATCAGTGGATGAGGCACAAGGAGAGTTTTATTTGCCCCGGATCAAACAGTTTGTTAAATTAGTAGACACAGGATGGCAGTGAAGAAATATAAATCAATATTATGTAATATTGGCCTAATGTATCCAATATATTAGCATACCGTCTTTAAAAAACCTCCCCTTGTGAATATACTCAAATCATGAATACATTAAGAATCGGACCTTTTCTGAAGAAATGCCATGTTGGTTTCAATTCCCTGTACCTCTTGCTCTTGTTATGAAAACACGTGACCTTCTACTGTGTAGAGAGCGAGCCTGAGAGGTCGGTCTGGGCTATGAATGGACCATTGACTCTAACTTTGGAAACTCAAGGTTGCATCTGCCTTTTTTGTGGGATGAGCACATTCTTGCAGACGCCGTGCCTGTACTCCCGTGCTCTGGAATGAAAGGGAGGCACCTTTACTGACCTACCCCCGAAATAGTTTGAGCTGAGTTTCGAATCAATCAATTGTGCCTTATGTGGATTTTCCTGTTGACTTCACGAGAAGTGGTACTTTTCCATGTACGGGGTTTTTATGAGGTATGCTTAAAGTATATATGCACTTCTTTGAATGTAATCCAGCAGTCTCCTCTGCACACTTTTGAGGGTGAAGGCGAGAGAGAGGCTCCCCTATATAGGGCGCTTTGCAAAATAAACAATTGAACCTTCTCCATTGCCGACTGACTTATTCTTGGTAAATAAGGTATATGGGCTATTGGTAAGTATAGCTCTATGGTATATTTTTTGTAGTACATCAGTTGGCGACTCCGCCGGGACTCCGCGATAGGGTTGTCCCCTCCTGTAAACAGGAGGAGAGGGACGGGGAGGGGTTCTGGTCGAGTGGGTGGATTGAAAAAGGATCCTAATTGAGAAACCACTTTGTAGAAGAAAAGGAAATTCCACTCTCGAGCCCAGTGACCTTCCCAGCTGCTAAATAACCCTTCGCCGGAGTCCTTCGGGCTTAACCCGGAACAGCTGACCGTGTTTGTCTATAAAGGAGTCGGCAGTGGAGAACATGCAATCAGACCTGAGTGCACCAGGTGAGTGAATTGTATTGTTAGTCCTTTGATGACTTTGGAATAAGCACTTTGGAGAAGTGGCTTAAGGAAACAGTTAACTGTATATGAAATTTGGTGGTTAGTGAACCACAGGGAATCTGGGGGTCTGATGTGGCAGTGGAGTGACTGCACGGGCAGATGCCCCACAGACTTGTTCGGTGACTATTTGAGCCAACATCGGACGCCTTAGTGTTGCACAAGGGGTGCTCACTTGGCCGGACCCTCTTCGGAAAAGCCCTAGGAGCAACTGGGTAAGCTTGGGTTCTGGAGCTACGCGCCCAGCCGCCCGGCCCAACCAGCACAGGACTATGGGATGGTCTCTTAGAGGGTTCATGGTTCGCCTGTCTGATGATCTCAGGACAGTCTTTGGACTGTCTCTTTTATGAATCTTTGGTGGTCTGGAATCCGGCGTGATCGATTCCCCGAACAGGAGTCGACGGGCTCTGTTCGATGTGGAAGACATGTCATTTTCTATTTGAATTCAAGACCAAATTGTTTTTATCGATCGAAATGTATGCACTTTAGGTATGGACAGCAATTGAGATTGTACGATTTAGGAGTGAAAGGGCATGTGATGAACGGACGCGTCCATGTGAGTAAGTCTGGTTGAAATGGTATGAGTTATTGAATTTATAAACTTTTAGTAAATTGTGTTTTGGATGCTGCCGTCATCGGAGTGGATGGCTGGAAGAAAGACAGCCTGCTCCTCCAGAAAGGCAGTCCCAGTTTTGATACGTATGTAAAACATGGTATTTCTCCCATTTTGTTTAATACACTATGGAATAAGTTTACTAAAGATAATTCAGAACTACAATGGCCTTTAACGGGGTCTTTTGAGGAAAGAAAAATTAATTATTTGTAAAACAAATCGTTTATGAAGAGAAGCCGTCAAACTATGTTCGACTCCCTGAACCTATGGTTAAGGGAGGAGAAACGACGGCGAATAAGAGAAGAGAAATTGGGAATAATTAAAGCTAGACAGACTGTCACCCAAAAGGCAGTGGCATATGAGAAAGAAAAGGTAGAGAAAAATATTGAACAAATGGATAGACAATTTCGATTACAGACAGATAAGAGTTATATGACACGAACTGAGGCAGAAGATGAAATAGAGGAATTATAAGAAGCCCGTCCGCCACCTCCATATGCCCCTCAAGGTTTATATCCTGCTGTTCCAATAGCTTGGATAGGGACGGCTGGAGCTGCATCTCCCGCAGCGATGCCCTCAGTTGTTACTGCACCCGTAGCCGTGCCCCCTCTGGCTTCATTGTTTTCTCCTCCTACCCTTCGCCCAACTACCTCAGATTTGATTACTTTGCGACCTGGGCCGGTTGATGCTTCTCTCTTGCCCCAGGTAGTTTTAACACCCCCAGCTGTAGGACCAGCGGTCTTCCCTATGGGAATGACCACTGCCTCTTCAGATGTTACGCCACGACGTCCCGTAGGGGGGTTGGAAGGCCGCCGAGTTTTTACTCGATCGTCCTTAGGATCTGAAGAAAGACAGGCCATTGTGAGTCAGGCATCCCAGTGGATGCGGAATCCGATTTATACTTTAGAAGATAATTGGAGCACTATGAAAGATTTTGAACCAGTTACGCAACAATTGGCATTACAACACATGGCAATTCGATTAATTTCCTTATGGGAACTGTGTTTTGAGGAAGGGTTGGCTCCTCAGATATTATGTGATATCAGGGATCGAGCTTTTAAGTTTGAATCGCAAGTCGATGAATTATTCCAGAATGTTGAGACCCTGATACAATACCCAGAACGAATGCATAGGAAATGTCCAGACTGGGGGGCACAACATCCCATGAGAGAAGTGCATCTTCTTTTCCATCAGGAGATTCCCGAAGTAAGAGATGGAGGTGGAACAGTGACCAGAAATCGTGTAGAGGCACGTTTCCAAGAGCAGTGGGTTTATACCCCTTGGAAGCGAAGTGAGGTTCTTACATTAAAAGCCCAACTTCCTGACCCTCGTAAAAATCCTACAGCTTAATATAAAGAATTACCCGAAGCCGCAAATTTGTCCGTTATGACTTTAGCTGATATTGGGCTATTTTTCGGCCTCTTGATCCCGGTAGAAATATGGAGACAGGTACATGACTCAGATCATGCTGCAGAACTTGGAGGGACCTGGGATCAGATTAAAATATCGGACAAAGATCGGAAGCCGGGTGATAAACCTAAAGATGAGATTTTAGCTATTCCCGCTCGAATCATCACATACATGCAAACTCTTATTCCCCCACGAAAAGTGGATTGGGATAAATTAACGGCTTGTAAACAGAAAAAGGATGAGAGTGTGTCAGATTTTTTCACCCGGTTTGAGAAAGTATTTATTGACTTTAGTGGACAAGACTTGTCCACGGAAGGTGGCATACGATTATTTGTGAATAGATTTGTCACTAATTTGTTGCCTGAAATAATGGCACAATTACAGGCTGCCGAAAGTACATGGACCAGTTCGACCCCTTCAGTTATCCTTAGCATGTCCCAGTATTATGAACATCGAGAAAATGAGAGTAAGGACAAGTCAGATAAAAAGGTTAAAGAGTTGAAACCCCGAGTGTTGCTGCAACAGGTGAGTAGGGGACAACATACCGGAAGGGGGGGAAGAGGTTCATTTCCAAGAAGGCCAATGATGGGTCGGGGAGGAGGAATGGGTCCGGCTCCGGATATAGGGATAAATCAGTGTTCCAATTGTAGACAAGAGGGACATTGGCGAGCTCAGTGTCCATTATTATATGGACGAGGAGTATTTAACAGAGGAAGAGGAAGAGGACGAGGAGGTAGTGATCGGAATAATATGAGACGTGGGGACATGTCCGGTGGTGAGGCAGGAAGGAATTATTTCGATGATCCTCAAGGGAGACAATACTACAATGAGGATTATCGGGAGGACGGATATCAGGGAAATGGTTATGCATGAGACAGCCACGGACAGAGCAGGGGCCACATATCAGTACCAGTTGACCAACAGGGGCCTTATGTAAAGGGGCAATTGATGGGGACATCTGAGAAGTTTTTGGTGGATACTGGAGCAATGAACAGTTCTGTTGCTCATTCACTGGCTCCAGGGGCTGCTCTGTCTGGGCAAAATAACGTATCAGTGGGTTTCTCAGGAATCCCAGTAGTAAGCCCCATTTCTAAGCCACTGCCATCTATGATCGGCCCGATTACTGTGGACTCCCCATTTTTGCTTACTTCTAGTTGTGGCGAGAATCTGTTAGGATTAGATATATTAAAGAAATTGCATGCTCGCAATTACTGTTCTCCTGATGGTGTTTATTTAACCATGCAGCCTCCTACTAAATGCACGTCTCAATGTTTTGCCAAAAATGAATATCTTCCACCTGAATTTTCCAAGATTCCCCAGACCCTTTGGGCAACAGGGGACACAGATGTGGGATTGTTAAAAATACCCCTGTGTCCTTACCTTAAGACCGAATGCACATTTGCCACGTATCCCACAATATCGAATTTCGCCAGAAGGCGAACGGGCCTTATTACAAATTATTCGTGACTTGATTAGGAAAGGAGTGGTAGAGGAAACAGCTGCTAATGTTTGTAATAGCCCCATTTTACCGATTTTGAAAAAGTCCCCACTGGACGGTGACCCTGACTATAAAGATACATATCGTTTTGTGATTGACCTCAGAGAGGTTAATAAAATAGTGACTCCCCAATATCCTGTGGTACCGGATATTACTGCAATTCTTACTATGATTCCCCCTACTGCCCAGTATTTCTCAGTGATAGATTTGAAGAATGCTTTCTTTAGCATTCCAATCCACCCTGACAGCCATCATATTTTCGGATTCTCATTATCTGGCCGCAGTCTTAGACTTTGTCGCGCACCTGAAGGCTATACCGAGAGTCCTAGTATTTATAACCAAGCAGTAAAAGCAGTACTAGATGAATTAGTCCTACCCCCTGGGAATGTTCTCATCCAATATGTGGATGACATACTGGTGGCGTCAGACACAGCGGAAGGTTGTAAAGAGTCCACTGTTAAATTATTGACCCATTTAGCAGCTAACGGTAATAAAGTATCCTTATCTAAGTTTCAATATTGTCGACAGGAAGTGACCTACCTTGGTCATTTACTGTCGAAAGCGGGGAGGAGACTAACTCCTGAACGAATAACTGTTATTACTAACATGTCTGTGCCCCTTACTCAACGTGATGTTCGTGCTTTTCTTGGCATAACCTCTTACTGTCGCCAATGGATTCCTAATTTTTCTCTTCTGGCTAAACCCTTGTTGCATTTGATTACCAAAGATGTGCATGAACCTTTGCCCTGGACGGATGAATGTCAGGATGCTTTTGATTCTTTGAAATCTGCTCTTTGCTCTGCACCTGTCTTGGGTACTCCGGACTACCGAAAACCTTTTGTACTTTACGTACATGAGGTGGACGGTTGTTCACTTTCAGTGTTAACGCATGGTTTTGGCGGAAAGCAACGACCTTGGGCATATTTTTCGGCAGTATTGGATAATGTTGCCAGAGCCCTTCCTAGCTGTTTAAGGGCTACTGCTGCTGTGGCGGTGTCCATTCGACAGTCGGGGGGGGGATTGTTTTGAATACTGACCTCACAGTGATGGTACCGCATGCTGTGGATATACTATTGAATTGAACAAAAACCCAGCACCTTACGAGTGCACGATTGATGGGTTACGAATTAACTCTATTTGCACCCCACATTATTGTCAAACGATGTGCCACTCTGAATCCAGCCATGTTACTACCCCTCCCTTCGAGTGATCAAAAGGACGATGTCCATGATTGTATGTTTCGGACTGAAGAAGAAACAAAGGGACAAGTAGACCTCACTGACACCCCTTTATCTGAACTTCAAGGGGAGTTGTATGTGGATGGCTCATGTTTTAAGTTACCAGATGGCATGACAACAGCTGCTTATGCTATAACTACTCTCAGAACAGTAGTGGAGACTGCCCGGGTTTGCCATGACTCAACACAAGCAGCTGAACTAATAGCATTACTAAGAGTATGTGAACTGAGCGAAGGTTTAAGAGTAAATATTTTTACAGACAGCCAGTACGCCTTTGGCGTGGCCCATAGTTTTGGGCGGCTGTGGAAGGAACGAGGATTTCTTACCTCCCAGGGTTAGAGGATATAACATGGCCCTTTGATCTAAAGATTGTTGAATGCATTAACCTTACCAGGGAAGGTGGCCATTATCAAGTGTAGTGCCCACAAGAAAATCATTGATACTACAGGGGAGGGAAATGCCTATGCTGATCAAGCAGCAAAAGAAACAGCACAAACTAAAATGTCTGCTATGTTCCCCAGTGTATCGGCCAGATGGGCGGCAGAGACAACAGTGTTTGACAATACTATTGAAAGTGTTAAAGAACTACAGAAAGAAGCTACTCCTGATGAAATAATGAAATGGGAACAGGAATAGGGAAGTTGGATAAAAATGATTGTTGGATTGATTTGACTGAAAAACAGCGATAGCTTTTGCCCAATGCACTGGTGTATGCAGTAGTTGTGATGGCCCATGGTCATGCTCACTTTGGTGCAAAAGGTATTTGTGCATTATTAGACCCTGTGTAGAATAACCAGAATATTCAGAAAATTGTTGCTCATGTGGTTAAACACTGCATGGTTTGCTTACAGCATAATCCTGGAGGGAGAGAGACAGTCCTTAGCAGGAATTTTGCGCCTCCTTCTTTACCGTTTGAAGTAATACAAATGGATTATATTCAACTCAAAAGGGTGAATAACCTTAAATATGTGTTAGTGGTGGTATGTGCATTTAGTAAATGGGTTGAAGCATATCCTACTAAAGATAACACCGCTATGGCCACTGCCAAAGCCCTAATCAAAGAGTTCCTGCCCTGATTCGGTTTGCCTCGAGTCATTTGGACAGACAACGGGGTACACTTTAATGCAGAGCTTGTCAAACATGTTTGTAATGGTTTACAGATAAAACAGAAATTTCAAGCAGCACGACATCTGCAGTCTGCAGGACTGGTTGAGAAATATAATGGTATACTGAAATTAAAAATGGCAAAAATTCAAGAAAGCACGGGCTTGAGCTGGCCTGATGCTTTACCCCTAGCGTTAATGTCATTAAGAGTAACCCCCCATTCAAGAGCCAGGCTGTCACCTTATTTTTTTATTTGAATGTATTTTATTAGCATTTTTTGATTATAACATCTCTATGTAGTGCACATCATTACAGCTTGCGATGGGGTGGAGGTACACCACTTACAGTACACACGTTATCATGAATACAACATGTTCCAGTAATTACACAGGATAATACAGTGTATTCCCAACATTGTTTGTCCAGGGGAAGTGTCTCGGTAATGTGTGTTGGATTGTAAGGCCCGACAGATGTAGTGTCTTTTGGCATTGATGATGTTGTGGTAGAGAACATGACGATGTGTTGAAGCGCAGGGCGACATGTGTCCGCTAGGGCACATTAGACCCTGGTCGCCTCCCACAGTCGTTCCATGACGTGTCATGTGATAGAGCTGCGCATGAAGAGTATTGAGCGCCAAACGGGGTGCAGCATCCAATGTTATACATTCAAACCTAAAAACGTCGTATCAACTGTGAAACAGAACCCTGTCTTCGTAACATAACTATGGTAGAAGCAGGAGGGTATAATAAATCCAGGGAGTAAATAGGGAGATAAGCGGAGAAAGTCCTTTCAGGTGTTCAAGCAGGTGTGGGGGGAGGGTCATAGAGAAAAATAGGGTTGGAGGACAATTAAAATAAGGTGTAGGTGCTAATGAGGTATGAGGGATATCCTGGCGTGGTCGAGAAGACAGGTTTTGTGGGCTGTGGCGAGGACACTGTGTAGGAAGGTGGATATCTGACTATGGTTACCCCCAAACTTTTTGCCTGGTGTTTAGCTGGTTTTTGACTTTAGTTGGCCTGGGATCCTGCTATTCAGGGCCCCAGGCTAATTGCTCTCTCCTTAAAATGGACTCCATGTACCTTAGGTACATACACAATTGGAATTGGTTCACCTTTTTGGCCCCTGTAACAGTGTACCCCAGGTACCCAGGGCATAGGTGCTTCCAAGGCCTACCAGGGGCTGCAGCACGTATTGTGCCACCCCTGGCCTGGCCTCTATATTTGACACAACTGGCTGATCACTCAGCTGGGGTAAGTCGGTGTAACCACCCCTTACTTAGGTATAGTATATCTATATCTAACTTAAAATGGACACATATGTTCCTATCAGCCACTCCTATGGAAGGCCTCATCAATCCTGGAGGCAGAGTGCTTGGAAATATGTGAGATGGTGCTCTGGCATGAGCTGAGCCTGTCTGCAGCTTTCGGAACCAAGTCCTTTAGCTGTTTCATGATACTGCCATACCATATACTCTTCAGTGCATTATGAACCTCGCGGTTAAATGCTATCTTTGGTTTGGCTTTATCAAAACATGTCGAGTAAGGTGTCATGCGAATTGGAATACTACCCCCTCGCCAGTTCTGGTGACGGGGGTAGCATTCCACCCTTCTAGAGGGACACGACATGTACATAACCTGAAACCCGGGTAAAGTTAAACATGAGCCTCAGCATCACAAAATGGATGCTGCCACCACAGACACAAGTCTGACCTCCTGATGCTGGGAGTCCTTCCAGCAAGGGTGGCTTGGACAAAGGGTTTCCTGCCTTGGGAGGTGCTAGCTCCACCCCAGACAGGATTTTGTGTATTGGGTAGGACAGGGCTGAATAGAATCAGACATGCCTGGGGCACACAAGGTGTCCTCGTGCATTTGCCATTTCAAACCGGTGCTGGGGCTTTCCAGCCCCAGTCTTGGCGCGAAGCTGGACAAAGGAAAGGGGGTGTAACCACCCCCCTTCCTGGTCCCACCCAGAGGAGGGACCTAGTAGGTAATCCGGCCCCCAGATTTGGAATAAGAGTAGGAGCTGTGTCCTGAGACTTCAGATCATCCTGAACTCGACTTGAAATAAGAAGAAAACTTGACTTCGACATTCTGCTGCACAGAAGACTGAAGAGAATCTCCCTTGTGGCCAAGGAGTGACCACCCTGTGAATACAGGCACCAACCAGCAACTCGACGTCTGCTTTGCTGCCGCCTCCCGCCGGAGCCCGAGCCCAGAGCCTGACAAGACCCAGACTCCCAGACATCTCACAGCCCGATCCACAGTTCCTGCAAAGAAGGGACCCGTGGAGGCACCGAGAGATGTGGGACCGAACCTCTTGAAATACCCCCGAGAAGCTGACTGCGCAGCACCTGAGGCACCCTTGATGCTGTGCTTTGGGGTTTGAGAAGCCTTAACACCGAGCAGCATTTGCACCGAAGATCAGCCCCCCAGCATCTCCACGATCTGCGTGGAGCCCTTTTGCACTTTGCCACTCGACGTGCCATCCCGGCCACTTGCCACGTGGCTAGCGGCCATCTTGGTGACAAAAACTACAACTTACACCACTGGTCTGGTTGCTCCAGACTGGCCCTTGCTCCCCTGAAAAGGAGCACCCGCTCTGACCTTGCTGGTCCGAGTGAGAAGCTTGCATTGATTCCTGCGTGGCTTGCTTTAGCCAGGGCCTGTTTGCTCCAATCAAGTTGCCGACACCGCCATCAGCGAGAGCCTGCGTGGGACAGCTCGTGATCGACTTCTGGACGTCCTTGACCTCTTCGTGTCCACGTGGCTGCAGAGACAATCTTAACTTCATCACCTGTTTGCACCCGACATCGTCTGGTTCCATCCTGGTTCCACGGTAGTCACTGGCTAATGACTTTGAACATTGTCCCCTCTGCTTTCAGGTCTTCAACGCTTCAGATCCACCCTTAGATCCACCGGAACTCTCCTCGACGACCCGCCTGCAGCATCTTCAGCTCCAAGCACCATCGACCTGCGTGACGAAACCCGACACTACTTCGCACCTGTGCACCCGCTTCCTGTGGGTGAGGTAACTCAGCAACGCCGGTGTTCCCACACTGGTATATACCTCTAGTGCATGTGTCTAAAGTTTTGTCCTTGTAGGTCCATCGAAAGGTTCCTAAAACAATAACATTGTAACTTTTACGCACCAATGACATTGCATTGGTGTATGCGTGCGCTTTCCGCACTGCACCCGAGTCCCGCGGGCCTTTCCCGACTTCATCACTGCTAGTCCCGAACAGCTCCAGCGATTCCCCAGGCCCTAGGCCTCTTTCCTTTCAGATTGGTGGTCCTTATACCACTATTTTAGTATATGGTTTTGGTGGCTCCTAGGGCTCATCCATATTCGTGCAACTTTTGTATATTTAAACTGTGTTTTGTTTTAACGCTATTGCTTCTGTGCTCATAAAGAGTATAGGGGATAATTGTAGAAATAAATCTATATATATTTTCAATATATATCTGTGTGGTGTCCTTTCATTTGGTATTCAAGGGGATTGTGTATGGTAAAACAGCTTGCTTCACATGCCTTTACAGAGTTTAGCCTAAGACTGCTTAGTCCATGCTACCCCTAGGATAGCTTGTCTATAAGGTTGACTTTACAACCTCCACCATAAGGGTTGCTTGGCATGGAAAAAAAAAAAAAGGCCAACTTCTCACACACTGGTCAATGACTATATTGTGGGGGAGGATCTGTAGCGGGGGTGGGGGAAGGATTGTTTATCTGCGTCTAGCACGCTTTAACGTGTCAATGTTCGTGTTAGTGCTACAGGGCGTGAGGAATCCCCTCGAGCTTCGCATTGCGTCTCCGCAGTGCTGCCTCATTGTTAGCTCATGTGTTGCGCCTCGTGTCCTGTTACCAGCAGGGCAGGGGACGGTGGGTGAGCGGGGTCGGCTGTCCCATTTCACTATCATGGTCAGTTCTGAGAGGGGGGCGTGATTCAAGTGATTCCCTGTTCCATGCTTGCCTGCTGGAAGGCCTTCAGGGTGTCATCCCAGCGTTGTGCAATAGGGAATTTTCTCAACCCTGCCGTTTCCTCCCGGTGCAGTATAGTGCCTTCCGCTTTCGCCCAATTAGTGAAAGAGGCATACCAGTGCCTAGCCTGTCGGGGTTCGCTTTTTTTCCAGCGCTTTGTGAGTAGTCATTTGGCCGTAACAAGTCCCAGATCCCAGAACCTAGCCGGTACTTTATTTAGTTTTGTCCTCTTGTATAGTCCCAGGATGCAGGACTCCCATGTGCGTGGTATTTCCTCATCAGTTCTGTGCGTCAGTAGTGTTGTAACTGCGTCCCAGTTTGTTTGAATCTTGGGGCACGACCAGATCATGTGTAAGAGCTCCGCTCCAACCAGGGAGCATCTCGGACATGCAGTGGTGGTGATCGAGAAATATCTGTTAACCTTATCAGGCGATAGGTATGCGCAATGCAGGATGTAAAATTGTATGATCTTGAAGCAGGCGTTGCGCGGGATGTTAACGGGGCTATTCAATACCATTGTCCATTCTTTGTCCGTCCAGTCCCGTCCTCTATCCCCCGCCCACTTGTCTCGTAATTGCGTGGTCGGGTGTTGCGTGTGCACTAGTAGGGCCTGCGCTAGCCAGTGTATAACGTGGGAGCCATTACCCATAACATGTAGATACTGCATGAAGTGACGCATTTGTGGTTCCTCAGACATGTCTCCCCAGGTGTCTGTTATTGTGCGTATCAGTGACGCATGTAGGAGAAACTGCCCAGCCGGTAGGCCCGTGTTCTCCGTGAGCTCCTCAAAAGGGAGCAAAGCTCCGTCAGCGTATAGGTCTCCTAGTGTCTCCACTCCCGCTCGCGTCCAGCTCTCCAGTATAGCCTCCGTTATCATACCGCCGTCTCTGGGAGTACCCGGCAGTGGGAGAGCCGGGGCGTATGGTTTCATTACCCGGGTTAGTTTTAAGCCTTGTATGAAACATCTGCGCGCTACCGCCAGGTGTATTTGTGAAGGGTATGGGGCTTTAGTCAGGGGATGGAACAATGTGCAGATTTTTGTGGGGGTCCAGATGGTGGTATCTGTGGCAGTATCTCGCAGATTCCTGCCACTTAGCCATCCCGACACCAATTGCAGCTGTGCTGCCAAATAGTACAGCTCCAGGTTGGGGACCGCGAGGCCTCCCGCTTCAGTGGGCGTGTACAGTTTCGCTAATGCTACACGGGGTCTTCCCTTGTTCCAGATTAGGTTTCGGATTAGGGTTTCCAGTTCGCGAAACACTCTGTCGGGGACGTAGCATGGGATATTGGCATAGTAGTATAGAAGTCGCGGTACGACTATCATTTTCGTCAGTGCCACGCGACTTGGTACATTCAGGGGCAGGGATTTCCAGAAGGTAATTTGTGCGCGCAAAGAGGAGATCGCTCTCAGCAGGTTCCCTTCTAGTATGTCAGGTGGGTTCCTATATATATGTATTCCTAGGTACCTGAACGTAGTGGGGTGCCAAGTAAGTTCTTTGCCACCAATGCGGACATCCCTCTCAAGCGTATCCGGGCTAAAGGGATATGCTCCAGATTTGGCCCAGTTAATCTTAGGCCCGACATGGCCTCAAATGTCAGGCTTAGTCGTTCCTGGTCTTCGGAATTGTGCTGAAGATAAATGGGTTCCACCTCCCGACGTCCCCGGTGTCTAGCTGAAAGCATACAGATCACCAAGGCAGTCGAGCGAGGGAGGGAAAGGAAGGGAACAGTGGGGAGGGAGAGCTGTAACAACAATACAAGTATACTAAGTATACTCACAATGAAATATACACAGATCATAAGAGTTTCCTTCCTTTACCTACAACTACAGTATGCTTCAGGTCCTACCTGGAGAGGAAAAAGGTGGTGGCCTCAAATACCAGAAGAGATAAAGGAAATACCAGGGACCAAACCTATCATAAGGAAACAAAGAACAGACTGAGAACACTGAAGTGTTGATCATATAACATGTAACAAGTTTCTTCGCATCCTACCAGCATGTATCCGGTACAGTTCTCAGGTCCGAGGCTTCCCTGAATCCCCTGTGAACTCTCTTCTGAAGTTGAGACAAAATCAAAAGGTTGTGGAGACAAAACAAAGATGTGGGCAACAGGACGTGTTAATACTTCTTAATACGATCTGTACCCTATGGTTGTAGACAGCTCCTATATATATATATGTATATACAATGTTTATGTTGCTGGACGAACTGATTCTGGAAACAGCGGAGCCAGCGAACAATAATGTCTCCAAACAGATAGCAGTAATAACTGGTTCCTTCTCACAGTCTCTTTCTGCAGTTCAAAGGAATATCACAAAAGAACAAGGGATACAAGTTCATAACCCTAGTAGTTCAGGAATGAATTGCTCCCAAAGGTGGAATCTCACGGTCCTGGAGATTCCGAGTCGGAGCATGCCACAATGATGAAACCAGTTCGAGGAGGCAGAGTCTCATTGAAGGCAACAGCGGAAAGACCAAAACCGAGGTGCAGTATCTCACCTCGCGCTAGTCCGCTGTATCTATAGATTTGTACCCAACCCAACACGGGGTACAAAAGGAATGAGTGCTGAGAGTGTCCTAGCACTTACTTTGTCCGTAGCTGCAGGTTCGCCACCATACCGGTTCACACAGCGAGAATAATCGGCAGCGTCTGTCTCCCTCGCTGCTCGTTTATTTCCTGGTTGTGCGCGGTGACACGCGCCACGCCCCTTACGTCACGGGCATGCCGGGAAATGTAGTTTTCTTGTCTTGCACTCTACGGAGGAACCACAACAGAAGCAGAGGCAGCGGCACTCAATACAGTTCATGACATCAAAGGTCCGGAATATGTCAGATATAGATACCGGAACACAAGTCAAATCCCTGAGGTTTAAAATCAGGTCATCCGCGTAAAGCGAGACTATGTGTATACCGTCCGCCATTGGGATTCCCCATTCTTCTCCTCTTGTTCGCAATACAATGGCAAGGGGTTCTATGGCCATGGAAAACAGCAAGGGGGACAGAGAACAGCCCTGCCTGGTGCCCCTGTGCACTCTAATGACGTCTGAGAGGAGCCTGCCCGTGCGTACCCGCACAGTAGGTCTTTGATATAGTAAGTTAACAATATCCGTATAACCGTCCCCCAGGTCGTATGCTTCCATCACCGCCGCTAGGTAAGGCCATTCCACTGAATCAAATGCCTTTTCGAGGTCCAATACTAGGCACCCCGATCTCGGCCAATGATGAGTAGCATATTCTTGTATCCGAAATAGCCTGCGGATGTTATGATATGTACTACGTGTGGGTACGAAGCCATTCTGGCCATGGTGTATTAGCGTCGGTACCAAAGGGGCCAGCCGCTGGGCTAGAGTGGACGCAAGTATTTTGTAATCCGTATTAAGGAGGGCTAATGGGCGGTAGGAGCCCATATGTGTGTCTTCTCTGCCGGGTTTCAATATGGAGATGAGGTTTGCTTCATTAAGTGTGGGAGGGAGGGAGGAGTCTTCCACAGCTGCCGCGTACACCTTTAGCAGTTCTGGAACTAGGATATCAGAGCAGGCCTTATAAAATTCAGCGGGCAGCCCATCCGGGCCCGGGGTTTTACCATTAGATAAATCGAAAATGGCCGTGCGCAATTCGTCAGATGTGAGCGGTGCTCCGAGTTCTCCCTGCTGTGCGGCAGTCAGTCTTGGTATGTGTATGTCCGATAGATATTCCAGGATATCAGCTCGGGGGGCTCCTAGTCGGGAGTGGTACAGTGCATTGTAGTGTCCTGTGAAGGCTTTGTGTATCTTGCTCTGTGTGTATACTACCCCATCCCTGTCAGTGTTTATTGCTGATACTGGCGCTGCGCGGTCTTCCTGTTTAATGAGCCAGGCCAGCAGCTTGCCTGGTTTGTCACTGGATTGTGTAGTCGGGGAAAAACATTACTTTGGTGTTGTCAATCTGAACCTCCCCGAGCTTCCTGGTTTCATTCAAAATGGTATCTCTGTCTCTGTAGTTCAGAACACGTAAGAGCAGCGGTCTGGGGTTAGAGCCCGTGGGAAGGGGTCTTGTCGGCACACGATGCGCACGCTCCACCACGAAGTGCGGTGATAGTGCGCCCTCCGGCAATATGGCTCTCAGCCAGTCTTCCACGCGCTGTGTGGGGTCTTTCCCCTCCCATTTCTCCAGTATACCCACGAGTCTGATGTTATTTCTCCGCGCCCATCCTTCCGCATCCTCAGCGCGGTCTTCCAAAAATTCAACTATATTTAGGAGATGCCAGGCTGTCACCTTATGAAGTTGTTTTTGGTCGACCAGCTTATGTGTGGGGTGTCCCAAGACCTAGGTCCTTCCGTGATATTGATCACCCTATGATGACAGATTATCTGTACGCTTTGACTAAAGATTTGCGTTTTATTCAGCAACAGGTGTCAGCTGTATTGCAATTTTGGAAAAAAGGGGGTGGTGATGGACAGAGTTTCTGAATGATGCAGAATACTCTTACCAAGTCAAGAGATCATGGTTTTAATCCATCACCGTTTTTTAGCTCAATGCACCATCCCAGCTCAGAACCTGGCTATATGCAAATTAGTCTGTTCCTGTCCCAGTGCATGATGGGAACAGGGCAAACCAAACTACCAAGCCAATTCTTATACTGGGAAGGAAACAAGCTTCCGGGGACCGGTTTTCTCAGCTGTATTGCAGCCACTGCCGGAGGGTCCTGGACATCGTTTGGAGCCAGGACAGTGGGTCCTCGTCCGAAATTATCAGCGGAAATCGAGTTTGGAACCAAGGTGGAGCCATCCCTACCAGATTCTTTTGGCAACGCGGACAGCAGTGAAAGTGGACGGGAAGAAGCACTGGATACACGTCTCCCACGTGAAGAAATTGCCCCTTCCGCTCCCTTTTGATCAGAAGAACCGAAACAGAGTTCTAACGCAAGAAGGAGAGCAGAGGTTGAGTTTTGTGCCTTTCTCAGATGCCCTTGAAATCGGGCAAGAGGAAGGATTGTTGATACCGCAAGGAAACGAGTCAGCCCCAGTCCCTGAATCTTTTGATTAGTCTGCTTCCTCAGAAGCTTCTGAAAATCTTGTTGCACCGAATGTCCCTGCTGCTGTGTTGTTTCATGACCAGGCGCAACCTGGCCACCTTCGATACAATTTACGGCCCCGAAAACAACGCGGTACCCCAGTTTCGGATTTTAGGAGATAGGGAAAGACTTGAGCTGTAGGGTTGGAGATAGCTCTTCACTGGGGTACTGAGCAAGACACTGGACTGAACCCGTTGAGAGATTGGAACTGTTACATTACTCTGTTCAGAAAGAAAGACTGTGTTACATTACGGGCCTAAATTGCAACGGTGAAGTTAAAGTGAAGTTGTTCCTTTTTGATGAACAATAGGAGCCTGTCTGTGAGGCTCTAGATGGACACAGGGAGAAAAAACCCTCTGGCAGTTGGCTTGTACCCTTTTCCGAGTTTAGTTTGGACTTTTAGTTAGGATGTACCCCTTTGCCCGATTTGCCCTTGAAGACGAGCGACCCCTTGCCCCCCGACCTTTCTCTGAGATTATTCCCATGTGTACCACTTGGGCTACCAGAGTGAAGGTAGCCTTTGTAATAATTATTGCAGTAATTATGATAATATTAATGAGTGTGTTTGTATATTTAGAATTCAAATATCCTATGCACAAGGTATTAGGTACTACAACAGCTCCGCCTGAACATTTCTTTTATACTTTGCCTCCCAATAAGGAAAGACATTTAGAAACGTATGCTAAAAATGTGTTAATTGAAATGTTACATGAAGCTCATAGCACTACAAATAAGACAAACTGTTGGGTATGTGGTCTTTTGCCATCTGTAATGCATCGTCATGATTTATTCATTTCTCTGCCGTTATCACACCCAGTGAGCTGTGAGGCCTGGTTTCAGTTGCTATCTCTTATGTATCTACATTATGTAGCCGACCCCAAAAGATATACCGAAAAAGATTATGAAGCTGTTTTAAGGTATATAGAACAACATCAGGGATTTGATGCATTGGGAAACCAAGGAGAGGGATCTTTAGACCCAGATGGCTGTATGAATATGTATACCACTTATGGGAATGCTACGTGGTTGAAGGTAGAAATGTTAGATTTTGAACATTAACTTCACGCAATATTTCCAGTATTTCCAAGACCGTAATGTTACTGATGACAAGGCTATGCCAGTCCCTATTTTAAATAGTACTGCTTCCTTTTGAATTCAAGGTAAAAGTAATGTTAAGGTAGGAGACTGTAGATGTAACTACACCTACACTTTGCATACCAACTGCACCCCGCCCTTGATAACTCCGCCCAATGTGTATTTTGTATGCGGCGAAAACGCTTATACTTGGCTTCCACGAGGATGGGCAGGGCAGTGTTATCTGTCTTTCCTTTATCCTCCAGTATATATAGCCCCTTCTAATTATCATAAGAATCATCAGCTGACTAAACGAAATTCCGATCTCTCCCGAGCCAGTAGAAGTATCGATACTGATGGTTTTGATCAGACTGACAGCGCATCACAGCAGTTTGTGGACATAGCAAAGGGTCTCTTTCCTATATGGGGTCCCACTTTTTCTAGCAGAGACGTTAGACGTCTCTCCAGAGTGGTGGAAAATGTAGTTCAAACCACTGCTGGAATTTTGACTAATTTGACGGTAGAGCTTCAGGCTACGAGACTCGTTTTGCTTCAAAATCGGATGGTGCTTGACGTCATCCTAGCTGATTGAGGAGGAGCATGCCGCGTGATCGGCAGCTCCTGTTGTGTGTATATCCCTGATTCTGCTCCAACTATACTCTTAGCCATTCAGAAATTACATCGCTTGGCTGCGGAAGTTCATGCTGACACTGGTAATTGGTCCTTAAAAGGGTGGTTCTGGAACCTCTTGTCCACTTGGGGTTGGAAGATCTTTATGATCCTGGCTGGAGTAATTGGGGTGGTATTTACTTGTTGCCTGTGCCTACATTGTGGGCCAGCATGTTGCTCTTATTGCGCTGCCAAGCTTACTTCCTCGTTGACAGTTTCGCACCAGGCGAAAATAGAGAAACGGTTAGTGCAGAAGGAAGTTACAGATTTAATGCAAATAGATGAAGGTGTGTTTTTGGATTAAAACCTGTTATTTGTATGTATATTGGCTACATCACGCCAAAAGGGCAGTCTGAAGAAATATAAATTGATATTATGTAATATTGGCCTAATGTATCCAATATATTAGCATACCGTCTTTAGAACCCCCCCTTGTGAATATACTCAAATCATGTATACATTAAGAATCGGACCTTTTCTGAAGAAACACCATGTTGGTTTAATTTCCCTGTACCTCTTGCTCTTGCTAGGAAAGCACATGACCTGCTACTGTGCAGAGAGCGAGCCTGAGAGGTCAGTCTGGGCTATGAACGGACCATTGATTCTAACTTTGGAAACTCAAGGTTGCATCTGCCTTTCTTGTGGGATGAGCACATTCTTGCAGACGCCGTGCCTTTACTCCTGTGCCCGGGAACGAAAGGGAGGCACATTTACTGACCTACCCCCGAAATAGTTTGATCTGAGTTTCGAATCAATCAATTGTGCCTTATATGGGTTTTCCTGTTGACTTCACGAGAAGTGGTACTTTTCCATGTACGGGGTTTTTATGAGATATGCTGAAAGTATATATGCACTGCTTTGAATGTAATCCAGCAGTCTCCTCTGCACACCTTTGAGGGTGAAGGCGAGAAAGAGGCTCCCCTATATAGGGCGCTTTGCAAAATAAACAATTGAACCTTCTCCATTGCCGACTGACTTATTCTTGGTAATTAAGGTATATGGGCTATTGGTAAGTATAGCTCTATGGTATATTTTTTCTAGTACTTCCGGCAGTACACTGTTACTTGTTGCAAAGATTATATATTTATCACTGTACTGCATTTAGATGACATGTACATATGACTGGGCACCACCCTTCTCCCTGGAATTATTCAGTGTTTTTAAAAATCTGAGTGACTACCAGTTTTCACATTGAATCAAAGTACTCCCAATCTTGCCAAAAAGGGAGCAGCAGAGTAATAGGCAGGGCCACTGGAATTATATGGTAGAGTACGGTCAAATTATGCGGCAGGATTAGTAAATTATGCACTGAAAAAAGGCATTGTTTTTGTTAAATCCTGCAGATTATGCAGCCGCTGATGAATTAGGTGATACATCCATAATTATGAGAAAAATGCAGGAGCCATTCAATTAGCATAATCCCAGGGGGCCTGGCGATAAATTCAGAAAAGTTATTGCCCAAGATCACACGATTTGTCCAAATGGGAGGCAAGGATTGAAAAACGCATCTTGTGGTTGCATTTCTCCAACTAGTCCACTAGACTACAACTTTGATCTCAGTGAGTCTGATGGAAAGGCTAAGGGGATGCCTCTCCAAGGAAATTGCCACTCGGATTCCGGCCATGCTCAGCTTTAGAACATGGTGATAAGATGCCAAAAATCTTAGGGCCAGATGTAGGTAATCCAGATTTACCGATTCTAAAATACCGAATTTTACCGATTCGGTATTTTAGAATCGGTAAATGGGATGTAGATATCCATTCTGTATTTTTTACAGAATCGGTAAGATTCTCCAGGCCCATAGGAATGAATGGGAATTACCGAATCGGTAAATACCGATTCGGTAAAATGGGGAACACATCCAAGGGTGGCAGGGTGTCACTTTGACACCCTGTTGCACCCCTGCATAGTGCAAGGGTGCACATGTGGCACACATGCATGCCCTAAGGGCATGTATGTCTGCCACATGGCACTGTTAAAAAAGCACAAAATTGCTTTTTTAACGGTTTTTGTTATTTACCACCAACTTGTAGTTGGTGGTAAATAACGAATCCTTACAAGTGAAAAACACTCACTTGAGTGCTTCCTACATCAAGGATTCGGTAATTTACCAAATCAGTATTTAGGAATTCGGTAATTTACCGAATTCTTAAATATCGATCGGTAAATTACCGAATCCTTAAATTAGGCCCCTACATCTAAAATGCCTAATACCGGTCAGTAACGGACGATATTCTGTAATTTCGGCCGTTACCGACAGGTATTAGGCTTCCTACATCTGGCCCTTAGTTCCATGGTTAAAATGTACTAGTTCATCCAGGTCATGTGCAGTGGGTACTTACTGGACAGTATGCATGGTAGATACTGATTTACTACTGCTACTTTTCTAAACTTGTGACTCAAAATTTGCAATTGTGAGCAGTCAAGACTTACTCCAATAGGTGGTAAAGGGGTTAGAACTCAAACATATCAAAAAGAGTAATCACACTCTAGAAACACAATCTCTTGCTGAGTTAACTTTTAACATGACCTGTTTTTAAGGGGGATTTAGAATGAAACCCCCAAAATCTACCAAGTGAGTCTTAGTTCATCTGTTCCCAATAAACAGCTTCTGAAGCCTATGCACACAAAATATGTCTCCACATGTGCAGTGTTTCTCCAAAGGCATACATACATTCCCTAGTGTAGTCCCTACTTGGCTCTTGCAGCGATGACTGGTGACCATGGCTGTGAGGCCCAGGGATGGGAACTCTCCTTTCCCAGGTCTTGCAGCACCCAAAAATGGATGTGAAGTCAAGGGCAGTGGGGCAACATCCCAGAAGCTTTGCAGCACTACATGGCAGCTGTGAGGCCAGAAAATGTGACAACACTCCAATGAGTCTCACAGCTGTGGGTCATGGTGAGGTGGTCCATTAAAGGGAACACCCGTCCCTGGTGTTGCAGTGCTACACTATTGTTGTGAGACCAATGGTAGAGGGTTCCCCTATCCTGGGTCCCTTTTTCTGGGCATCGCAGCACTAGACCATGTTTGCAAGGCCCAGGGGAGTGGAGGTCCCTACCCTATGCCTCATAGCCATGTTGTAGCATTGCCAGGCCTTGGAGAGGGCACCTCTCCCCTGGGCCTTGCTGTCATGCTTATGTTGCTGCAAGGCTCTTGGGTTAGTGGGCTCTCCCCCTAATCCTCTCAGTGCTACACCATGTCTTAGAAGCCCAAGAGCATAGGGGAGGGGTTACCTCTCGTGGACCCCTCCCCTAGGTCCCATTGAAACTGTCTCCCAGCTCTGTACAATGGCTCTGTGTATAGGCCGATGTCAAAGTCCATGTCCTGTGATGCCATTTCCTGTGATTTCACATTGCATGCAATTAGAGGGGTTAACACATTCCCTTTTTGCCATGCCATAGCCATCCGCCAGCAGCTTCGCCATCAGTAGTGTAGCGGGTGCAGTGGCACTTGGCCCAGGGATATTTAATGTCCAATGTTCCCAATTATGGCTTTATTTTACTGTGCAGCTAGTGAGCAAGAGTGAGCGGGCGATTTTACTTTGCACCAGCACCAATAGCACCTTCGCTGTGCTACTTGTCCCTCTTATATGGCCATTGCCACCATGTTCCAGATCTGTGAGTCCTGGGAGAGGTCCTCCCTCTAATGGGCATTAGAGTGAGCCATGGTAGGACACTCAGGGGAGGAGGCACCAGTCCATGAGCTTAGCAGAGCAGGACTATGGCTCTGAGGCTCATTGGGGGGGATCTCTCAGGGGTGTAGCTGATAATAAGGCAGCAGGGGCAGTGGCACCAAGGATCATTTCTGTTCTGGAACCAATGCACCCAGATTATGGCTGCGCTTTACTGACCAGCATCATTTTCTTGCATTAGGGCCCATGGCTACATTACTATGCCACTGGTCCCTTATGTCATGCACCACACAGCCATGATCCAGAGCTGCAAAGGCCAGGAAAGGTCCATCCTCCCCAAGGCCTACCAGCAATGGTCCAGAACTGAGAGGCACAAGGGAGGAAGCCTCCTCCTTTGGGCCTTGCAGCACTGTTCTATAGTTGCAAAGCCCAGGGCAAGAGGCCTCTCTGAAGAGCACAGATATGAATAGGGCAGCAAGGGCAGTGGGAGTGTGGCCTCGCGGGATTCTGGGTCCAATGCGCCCAAATTATGGCTGCATGTTACTCTCCACAAAAAAGTTTACAAAAAGTGATGGATAGATTGCCTGAATTAATTACAATCAATCAATCATTCATTCAATGTGGGGTTTAAAGAGCTCAGCTACTCACCCAAAGGGGTCTCAAGGCGCTGAGGGAAGGTGGGGGATTACATCAACTGGTAATTCCGCAGGCTGCATCCCACTCCGTTATTTTCCACACCATGCTACGTCAGTTTGGACCCAGCCATATGCAAATCAGTCTTGACCCTTCTCCAAAGGGAACAGACCAGACCAAACAACTAGTCTAGGTCCACAATGAACCAGAACACAAGCAACCTAGGACAGGTGCCGCCCTAGTTAGGGATCATCAGCCAGGTATAGCTTGGTTCCAGTAACATAGTGAACACAGTACCCACGTCTGGGGATACCCATCCCTCCTAGGACAACTCACTAAAGTATCCAAAAAAGGGAAGGATAGAATGCTTTCATGTCTCCCAGCCATTTCTGAGGCTGATGCACCCTATGATAAATTGAGGTCCACCAGGGAGGCCTGGTCTCAATTTGAAAACCTCTGCTTTCAACATTTATTTTTATATTTTGTGCACTTCCAAACTGAGAGATTTTACTTAGCTGTTGAGACACGGATATTTTGGTCTGTATTGTTATAGCCCTAGAAGTTATATTGAGTTTTTTTGCTTTTTCATATAGTGACAGGACACAACCCTAGTGGCCTGGCCTCTCTCCCAGGGGGCTTGCAGCCTTAGTCAAGCACTGTGACACCCAAGGAAATGGACCGGGTTGGGGGCCTGGCTTCCAGCATTATTTAATTGTTCAAAATTAGGAGAAATTAAATGAGAAGAAATGCATCTCAAATCTGTTACCTAAATCTGCATTACACTAATTTACAAAATGAAAAGCAGTCTGGAACCATGTACTTGTCTACAAATATTAGTGTCTGAAAATTTAAAGGCTTCAGAGAACGTTGATAGGGGTATTGTAGCCATTGCTCATTGCACATATGATTGTATTCTGGTTGTTCCTGGTGTCTCTTAGTGACTTGGGTGATGTTTTTATTAGAAGACTACGGGTCAGCTTTACAATAACTGGCGCATCCCTGCATATCGGCAGGGATGCGCCAGTAATTGTGCGCCGTAGCTCCGACACCCATGATGCGCCGCATTTACAATGCGGCGCATCATGGGGCAAAAACGGCACAGATGCGTCACGCATCTGTGCCGTAAAAGCGGCGCATTGCTGGAGTTGCGTCTCAAGCGTGACGCAGCTCCAGCAATGCTCTGGGGGGCCCTATGTGCACAATGCTGCATCAATCCTTACGCCTGCTTTAAGCAGGCGTAGGGGTTTGATGCAGCATGGGCCCAAAAGTGACTAAGTAAAATCTTGAAGATTTCACTCAGCCACTTTTGGGGGGCGTTCCTGCACCGGAACACCTCCCCCTGCGATGGTACGCCTCTACTGGCGCAGGGCTTTACAATGTGAAGCATCTGGGAGATGCGTCATGTTGTAAATACCCCAAACCATGGTGCATCCTTTGCGCCGCCGCTGCGTCACAAAAGTGACGCAATGGCGGCGTAAAAGGGGCGCAAGGGGCTTGTAAATCTGCCCCAAAGTATTTTCAACTGTTTTATTTGTTTTCAGATCTTTTTTGCACATACCCTATCTTGCAATGTGTATCTGGGAAACCATCTTGTAGCTTTTATCCACCCCGGGTTCTTAAGGGCATTCTACATGCTGCAGCACACCTCACTAGGGCATAAAGAAATAGAACCACATCATAACACTGTGATGGAACTCCAAAGGTCCTCCTTGCTGTCCAGCACCATCATCAAGCTCAGCAGTATATTCTCCAAAGCTGTCACAATGTGTTAGCAGTCAACAAACCAGCTACCTTTCCCATCACTCCTTGACGTGATGCTTGTTGGTGACCCTGTACAGTGCTCCGCTGATTTTGGCTTGGTTTGCACTATACGACTGACAGCCCTGACTTCTTGGATGACAGGCTAGCCATCTCCAGTGGCTCTCCACACCCCCGTAGCAAGGACACCTTCAGATGGAAGAAGAAGATGTGCTAAAAAGTGACAAAAATAAAAAAAGGCCTTTCCCATTGATGGAGCAAGGTTTCACATATTCCAAAACTTGCTTGTATTCAGCCCTCTCTAAATAACTTATAAAATATTAATCAACAAGTTTTGTTTACTAATATTTACATTTCATGACATTTCTAGCATCTAGGGGAAGCTTGCCTATGTGCTTTTACTAACAGTAACTCTAATGCATTGAAATGGCCGCTGAAAACGCGGGAAACCTTCTGCGCATGCGTCTGTCACATTTACGTGGCATGACGTATCTCTCTGCTTGGTGGGAAAACTTTGCTTATGCGCACTAGTGGCAGAAATGGCTGCTTTAAATTTCACATACTAATGCTTATGCTGCAGCTTGTACTAAACTTGCTCGTTCTGCTTAATCATTAATGCTCAAGTTAAAATAAAGTGATGGGTATAGAGTAGAGATAAGTGGTATACAGTGCATTCATTTATTTCTGTATTCTAAAATGTCTCTTTTTGATTTTGCTACTAGCTCGTACTTTGGGGCTGATCACTGACACATTTTCCATCTTGGATGATTCTGCACATGCGTACTCAGACACTGAATTTGCTGAAGCACTGGCATTGATCCCCTGCCAACCCACTTCTTACCCATGATGTGCCTGGGAACCTGATCATCTGACCTCTAGAAAGGAAGCTACCAAATACAATGTATTCAAAATGTGTACCAATATTGTTGGGCGGAATAAAATCACGGGAAAATAAATTGTGGGTGGGGATTCAAATCATATTTGAATTGAAATTACATCATTTTAGTATGGTGTGATGACCTCTCCTCGTGTTTACAACCAATCACTGCAGGGGAACACATAGATTTGCAACATTTAGGGGTGGTACATTGCCCTCGAAATGGTCTAACTAAGGAAGGTTTAGATAGAGAAATTGTCCGACTTGTCGGAATAGCTGACCTGTCACTGACCCAACGCACTCAATAGCGATCGAGAGCAGAGGTGCTGGCGGAGCACTCTCTCAGAAGAATTGATTACCCAATCGGGTTATTAATTGGCTTTCCTAGAGAGAGGGGTGTGACGCTGACGTTGCACTTAGCTGAGGTCACCTGTCCTGATCTGCACCTGTCTTTTCCTGTGGGCACCTGATTAGTCGGGAGCCTGGTCCTGATTCATATTCTGCCCCAGCCCTTGTTCTGCATTGGTCATTTCACCATTCTATGTAAATATAATCTGTATGGTATGTCATTGTGTTATTTCCTTTTCTCACCCTTCCCAGGTACCAATGTCTAAAGGTGTTACTGTGACTTCTTACAAACTTTATGTCCTGGTGGCTATATTTTTGCTTGTAAAATTTATGGTCAAGAGATTGTGTCCCTTTTATTTTGACCCAGAAAATCTATCATAGATAAAGGTTTTAAAACATTCCCCAAGTTTGTGGTTATTATAAGAAAAGTAAATGTGTTTAAATATTACCTGTTTATGCTAACTCTCTGATCCACAGGACTTATAGTAAGGTGACAAGAATTGGTAAGTCATGGTTTACAGGTATAAGTCCTAAATCTGACCTCTGGACAAACTGATAGAGTAAATAAAATTAGTAAATTGGTTAGGCAGGATTACTAGTTGAACGTGTGAATGTTATATGGGACCAAGGTGAGTATGGTAAAACTGAGCTAGTTGGTCTCTGTGCGCTCTATCAGTATACTTTTCTTGGTAGCAGTAGTATGGTTACGGATTAGTTAATAATAGGTAGTTAGCTGTATATTGACTATTGAATATTGATTGTTTATTGATTTTTATGTACTAACCAATATCTGTCCGTATTGTTAAATGTTGTCTGGAATATCCCGGGATAAAGGAATTGGGTGGTAAATGGAAGCCATACTGCAGTGAGGTTACTTGCCATGAGGAATAGGTGTGTAAAGTTAGGTAAAACTTGAAGCACTAGTTAGGGTTTATTTTTCCTAAGTATAGTTGTGAGAGTGATTGGTAGCACGGAGTTAGCTGGTAAAACTTTGGTTTTATAACACCTAGAAAGGGTAATTCTGAAGGAGTAACAGGTTCTTTTTTTTTTTGCTTAAGTGAAGAATAAACGGAAGGTTGTGAAGAGACGACAGAATTAGGTTTACTTGTTGTGAATGAAATTATCTGTCCTTTGAATTTAGTCAATCAGGCACAGTAGCGAATGTTTCGTGTTGTTAATTAATGAAATGTATAATTGAAATTTGAAAAGAAATTGTATTATCGTATTACCTTGCAAAAGAGGGAGTCAGTCGCGGGTGCTGCTTTGACGTAATAGAGAGCCACGCTGGGATTGGTAGAAACAGCGGGTGTGTAGTCGTGAGAAAATTGTAAAGGAGGGGTGAGTGCAGAGAGTGACATTTCACATCACAGAAAAAGCAGTGTAATCATTGGTTAATGCTGCTTGTAAGTCTAAACCTTATTGGTTGTTAAAATTAAGAAACGCGCTGGTATTGGAGAGTTGTTTCTGCAAAATAAACAAACTGAGTTAATTGAATTGACATTTCGTGCAAAATTAAAAAGCGGTATAGGTGGCATTTAGATCCAGCATTAATAGGAAACCGTCCTGATAGAAAATATTAAGGATTTGCGAGAGAACAACAGATTAGTGGAAGACCTTATATCATGTACGAAGAAAAGAGAAAGATGTAGTTTTTCGAAAGAATAAAGAATTATTTCAAAAAAGACAAAGCTATTAAAACTAGAGAAGGGATTATTATTCCACCACCAAATACGCCCGCATCATACATGATGGTAGAAAGGGGCAATCACACATGTGTGTGGTTAGAGAACAGGATAGAGTACACTAAGGAAGACAGTATTTTGGAATTTCCAAAACATGGTGCCTTTAATGGTAGAATCTTATATAATTTAAGAAATCGTATGAACAAGTTAGACCCCAGACCAAGATTAAAGCAATATGAAGCTCTAGAGGAGTGGGAGACAGAGCAGTTTGATCGAGACAGATCCAGAAGTGACAGAAATTGGAGTATGTTTTACCCTAAATTTCTGAAAGAGACCAGAGATTAGCAAATGAAAAGGTGGAGACAATCTATGTTAGCAGAAGGATTATATCCTGTTTTTACCACAGAGGAACCATCAGGAAGTAAAAGTACAGGGAAAGCGAGAAATTTAATGACTAGTGCTGATTCGGATGATGAGTTATTAGATGAGTTATTAATGAAACATCCACCACCTTATCAAGAAGAAACTCAGAGAGTTACTCCTAGTGCTCCGTTTTTACAACCGCCTTAGGTTCCGCAAGTTTTACATAAAACCTCATTAGAAAAGGTACTTCAAGAGAGAGAGAAGGAAGCATTAAATTAACAGCGTAACTAATTAATTCAGAAAATCTCCAAATTAAATACAAGTCCTGAAGCCCTGACAATACCTGTAACAATAGGTCCCGTAGTTCTTTGTATGGAGATGAGCAAGTTAATCCTAAAACTCCCATTCTAACTACACCCATAACTCAGTCAAGAAAAGAAACCCTAATAATTGATGATCAAGCAAGTGAATGTGAGTCGGTAATTTCCTTAATGAATTTACCTATACGAGAACCAGTAAGTGACTCAAACAGGAAAATTACACCCCCATGTTCAAAAGAGGTACAGATTGAAAGATCCTCAGGAACGAGGCATGCAACTGTAGTAAGTCCGGAAGAATTAGACAGATGCACTCGAAATATAGAGAAGCCTAAATTGCAACCGAAGGTATTGGACATATTTAAATTAAGGGTGGAATTAGAGGAAATGGTAGCGGTAAATGTGGGATCGGACAGACTGAATTCATTTGATGAAGATGAATTATTGTTTATATGCAGAAGTATTACTCGCAATACAAAAATATATCATGAAAAACCAATGAATTTGGCTTTGGAAATGGGAATTGACATTGGCAAATCAAAGGTATTGCAGAAACCATATAGAGCTGCATTTTCTGACAAAGATTTGGAAAACATGAACGTGTCAGGTTGTAAATTGCAGATAAAAGAATTGTTGTCGTTGTTGCAAAAATGGGGAGATCTAGACAAATGGAAAGTTAGATGGACAAAGAAAAAGGAAGAGGCACAGGCAAATAAAACGTCTTCTGAATACTTACTAAAAGAAGCAGAAAAAGTTGAAAGGTTGTGTCCGATGAGAGAAGTGCCAGGAGGAGGTTATGTACATGTCCCATGGTCCCTAAAGGATATTTAATCATTTACTAATGTTTTTCCAAAGCTGAGAGAAAAACCTGTAGAATGGTACCGACAAGTCGAAAGGTTTGTGAAGGTGTCGAAAGTATTGTTAAAAGATTTAGATGGTTTATTTGACATTGTTATTCCAGCTGATTTGTGGTCTGAGTGCAAAATCACTGTAGATTGGCCTAGTGAGGAATACCCTAGAGACCAGAAGACAGGAGCTCCTTCTTAGGAGGTAATGAAGAAATATAATCAGGTGATAACTTATTTAAAAGGGAAAATCCCTCCTAAAGAAACTGATTGTACTAAAATAGACAGAACAACCCAAAAGAAAGATGAATCTGTGCATGCATATTATGAACGCCTCTTGCAGGTATTTAAACAGTACAGTGGTTTAGAAAACATTGATAATAAGGACATGACACACTTTATTTATCGTTTTGTCGACTAAAACCTGAAATTTCCCAAACGATTAGAGAGCATAAATTGTGTTGGCAAGCAAAGCCTGTCGACGAAATTCTCAAGTATGCAAAATACTGTGAGGATAAAATTGACAATAAACGAAAGAAATTAGAAGAAAAAGTAATGTGGGCTCAAGTTAAAATGGCAGAGCAACAGGAACTCCAGTTAAGTCAGCAAGCAAATAATCAGAAAAGAGGGGAAGGCCAAAGAGAAAGAAGTGAGGGCAAACCCAGATGGAAAGTGAGTAAAGAAGAGGCGAAGAAAAAGTTTCCTTCTCATGGGTGCGGAAAATTAGGGCATTAGAGAAATGAGTGTAAATTAATACAGAATAATAATGTCCAAACTCCAAATTTAAATCCACAGACGCAGAATGAGGTGTCAACAAGACAGCCGCAACAGGTAATACAGAATCAATTGCTTCAAGCCCCTATGCCAGATTTTGTGAGTCAACCAAAATACAGTGTGGACACCGAATTTCGGGAGGGAAGTGGTTAGAAAAATACAGTAACACCACATTTTCTTTTGCAGAATACATTTTTTGAATTTGAATATTGACGGTGCCTGAGAGGGGGGAAGAGGATTGCCTACTTGGCGCATCCTTGCTGGTAGATCAGTCAGGTCCTCACATTGTAGGGAAAGTGGAGGGAAATTATGTTACCTTTCTGTTGGACACTGGTGCTACCCGTTCTACTGTGAGAACAGCAGACATCACAAGCCTACCCCTCTCGGGAGAAGCGATCCAAGTAGTGGGCATTTCTAATAAACAAATTAGGACCCCGTCACAAAACCTATTGAAGTTTGTATTGGCAACTTCCGAGAAATGCACAGATTTGTAGTGTGCTATTCTAGCCCTGTAACCTTGCTAGGAAGAGATCTACTGTGCAAAATGAACTGCAAAATCTTTTGTACATCAAATGGTGTTGAAATTCAGACTCCAGATGAAGACAGAGTGTATAACATTATGCTGGCTAGACAGGAAACAGAAGTTAAAAAGATGTCTCTAGAAGATTTACCCGGAGAACTAAAGTCCTTTGCAAACCCTGATGTGTGGGATTTTACTGGGAAAGAAGTAGGCCTAATGGCAGATGTTGATCCCATAAAAGTGACAGTGAAAGAAGGTGCAGTTTACCCAAACTTTCGACAGTACAAAATGAGTCCAAAAATAAAAGCAGGAGTTGCACTAGAGATAGAGCGTTTGGTTGAACAAGGTATTCTGGAAGAAATAAAGAGCAGTCCTTGTAATTCAACTATAATTGGCATAAGGAAATCAAACGGGAATTACAGGGTGGTCCAAGACCTCCACAAAATCAATAGCATTGTCATCCCATGTTGCCCAGTAGTACCAAATCCAGCTTTGATTCTGTATCAAATACCCAGGGGATGGTTCACTGTAATTGATTTATGCCATGCTTTCTTTTCCATCCCGCTACATCCAGATAGCAAATTTTTATTCTCGTTCAAATTTGACGACCATGTTTATGTTTGGAATCAGGTCCCTCAGGGGTACAAGGAAAGTCCATCCATCTTTAATCAGATTCTGAAAAAGTGCCTTGAATCACTGGTGCAGCCCGGAAAACCTGTCCTGGTGCAGTATATAGATGAGCTATTGCTGGCATCGAGAACAAGAAATGACTGTGTGATCCACTCTATTGCATTGCTGAAACATTTAGCAAAAGGTGGACATAAGGTATCTCCAGATAAATTGCAACACTGTACCACCTCAGTAAAGTATCTGGGACACCAGATAGAAAGAGGGGTCAGGAGATTGACATCTGAACGCAGCAAAATAATTCAGAACATGAAATTACCCCAAACTCAGAAAGAAATCAGAATGTTTCTCAGAGTTGTAGGTTACTGCAGGCAGTGGATTGTCGGATTTGCTGTACTTGCAAAACCACTGATTCAAATGACAAAGAAACGAGCAAGAGACCCAGTTGAGTGGGATGATGAAAGCATGACAGCTTTCCTAAAATTGCGTAAATGCCTGTGTGAAGCTCCTATTTTGTGACACAAGAGACAAGTGTGCACTTTCAATCCTAACCCAGACCCATGGTTTAAAGCGACGACCTGTGGCATATTTTTCTGCAACATTGGACCCAGTGGCATCTGCACCTCCAGGTTGCTGAAAGCAGTAGCTGCAACATGCATGAGTCTAGAGCAATCAATCAATCAATTAATCAAGAAATTTGTATAGCACACTACTCACCAGGAGGGTCTCAAGGCGCTTGGGGGGGTCCACTACTGCTCGAACAACCAGGTCTTGAGTTGCTTCCTGAAGGAGAGGTGGTCTTGGATACGACTGAGGTGGATGGGGATGGAGTTCCAGGTCTTGGCTGCCAGGTAGGAGAAGGATCTTCCTCCCATGGTGGCTCTTCGAATGTGTGGAATGGCGGCGAGGACGTGGCTGGTCGATCGTAGTTGGCGGGTGGGAGTGTAGAAGGTAAGGCGGCTGTTGAGGTACCTGGGGCCTAGGTCGTGGAGGGCTTTGTGTGCGTGGGTGAGAAGGCGGAACATGATTCTTTTGCTGATGGGGAGCCAGTGCAGGTCTTTCAGGTGTCCGGAGATGTGGCTGTGACGGGGGATGTCCAGGATGAGTCGTGCTGAGGCGTTCTGAATTCGTTGGAGTTTTTTCTGCAGTTTGGCTGTGGTTCCGTTGTAGAGGGTGTTTCCGTAGTCCAGTCGGCTGGTGACAAGTGCCTGGGTGACCGTCTTCCTGGTTTCGGTGGGGATCCATCGGAAGATCTTACGGAGCATGCGTAGGATGTTGAAGCACGATGACGAGACGGCGTTGACTTGTCTGATCATCGATAGGGAGGAGTCCAGGATGAAGCCCAGGTTGCGCGCGTGGTCCGTTGGTTTGGGTGTGCTGCCTAGGGCCGGGAGCCACCAGGAGTCGTCCCAGGCGGAGGCTGATGATCCAAGGATGAGGACTTCCGTCTTGTCTGAGTTCAGTTTCAAGCGGCTGTTCTTCATCCATTCAGCTACATCTTTCATCCCTTCGTGTAGGTTGCTTCTGGCGGTGGCAGGGTCGTTGGTGAGGGAGAGGATCAGCTGGGTGTCGTCCGCGTAGGAGATGATGTTGAGGCTATGTTGGCGTGCGATGGCTGCGAGGGGGCTCATGTATACGTTGAACAGGGTGGGGCTGAGTGATGATCCTTGTGGTACACCGCAGATGACTTCGGTGGCCTTGGATCTGAACGGGGGAGGCGGACTCTCTGGGTTCTTCCGGCGAGAAACGAGATGATCCAATCCAGTGCCTTCTCCTGGATTCCGGCGTTGCTGAGGCGTTGTACTAGGGTGCGATGGCAGACAGTATTGAACGCTGCGGAGAGGTCCAGGAGGATGAGGGCCTCTGTTTCCCCGTTGTCGAGCAGGGCTCGGATGTCGTCAGTGGCTGTGATGAGGGCGGTCTCGATGCTGTGGAAGCCGGACTGCGAGTGGTCGAGGGATCCGTTCGTCTCGAGGAAGGCGGCCAGCTGTCTGTTGACGGTCTTCTCGATGACTTTGGTAGGAAAGGGGAGGAGCGAGATGGGGCGGTAGTTCTTGAGGTCGGTGGGGTCCGCTGATAGTTTCTTCAGGAGGGCGCTGAGTTAGGCATGTTTCCAGCTCTCCGGGAAGGTGGCGGTGTTGAAGGAGCAGTTGATGATGTCCCGGAGTTGGGGTGCGATGACGGAGTCGGCCTTGTTGAAGACATGGTGGGGGCATGGGTCGGTTGGTGATCCAGAGTGGATGGTGTTCATTGTGCGGATGGTGTCTTTGGTGCTGACCGGGGTCCAGGCGCGGAGGATGGTGGTGGGGGCGTTCGTTCGGTGGTAGGGTGCGTGGTCTGTGCGCCGAAGCTGTTGTGTATGTCTGCGATCTTGATGTGGAAGAACGAGGCGAGTGAGTCGCAGAGGTCTTGCGAGGGAGTGATGTCGTTGTTTCCGGCGCCGGGGTTGGAGAGCTCTTTGACGATGCTGAAGAGTTCCTTGCTGGGAGTTCATGACTTCTTCAGGAACTCCTGTCAAAAATGGACAATATGTGAAGGAATTACTTGAAGCAATTCAATTACCTAAAGAATTGGCCGTGGTCAAATGTGCTGCTCACCAATCTGGAACTGACAGAGTGACAGCCGGTAATCGATATGCAGACCAGGTGGTTCAACATTGTGCCAAGTATAAAATAACAATAAACAAGAAAATTGAAGCATGTGGAAACAGCTGCCAACTTATGCTTTTGTGTGGTGTGAATACATGGGAGGAAGTGAGAGATTTACAAGATGAAGCAGAGCTCAAAGAAAAGGAAGACTGGCAGAAAATAGGGTATCAAGTGAGACCTGAAGATGGCATAATCATCTACTAGATGGGAGACCAGTGTTTCCTGACTGTATGCTTGACTGTGTCTTTAACCATGTACAGTGATCAGCGGCCTTTCAATTTGGTTTGTGCTATATAAATACCGCATACATATATACGTATCTAATGCACTAAGCTGGAAACAAATTGCTAACATTTGATTGAATTTAAGAGATTTGGAGAGACCTAGGCCAAACCTTTCCATCTAGTGTGACTATTATAATGTATTTCCATTTAATTGAAAGTTAAAATATGTGCTTATTTTATTAGTATCAGGACATACGTTTTTGTTTTACTGATATCCACGCCAATAAAGTTGGATCTTGAAAAGTCGCAACCGAGCCACTCCAGGACGCACCCACGGACCCTTCACCTGCCAATCCGGAAATTGAGAGGGGCTCACACATTCCCTTTCTACCCGGGGCCCCAGAAATCTAGGACCGGCCTGCTCCTGTCTTGCAGAAGTCGACGGCTTCAAGAGGAGCTGGCAGCCAGCAAAGGGACCAAAAGTTGCTTGAAGCATTTGCACCTACATATCTAAGGACGCACAAAAAGCATCTCCATTTTTTCTAAGTCCTCTGTGTAATTACCGTGGAGCCCTTTGGCCAGCAACAAAATGTAATGCTTGTATGTTACACACGCCACATTCTCTTCACTATCCATACACATTTTATGTGACTATATATATATATATATATATATATATATATATATATATATATATATATATATATATATATATTAACTGAAAAAACCATAGGTTATAGACCATATATAGTTAGGAATTAGCATTTACAAAACCTTATTTTACTCACACAAAACCATTGAAATTCCATATATAGTTAGTTGCACTAACTATATATCGCGCACCCGCAATCCACTGCTGATGATGTCACATATTATATCATTCATGACATGGTCAGTGACATCACTGATGACATCACTGATGACATCTCAAATGACATCACTGATGACATCACTGATGACATCTCAAATGACATCACTGATGACATCACTGATGACATCTCAAATGACATCACTGACAACATCTCAAATGACATCACTGATGACATCACTGATGACATCTCAAATGACATCACTGATGACATCTCATTTGACATCAATGGTCACATCACTAATGATATCATTCATGTGACAATACAATGCATCTCCTCACACTTTAATATAACCTCTGTTACACCCAGTGTTAAATACAGAATATAATTTTTTAAACCATTGACACACCAATACTAGTTACTACATATGCACTCACTGATTCCTATGTCTACACACACATTCACTCATTCACCCATACATATAGACCATATATAGTTAGGAATTAGCATTTACAAAACCTTATTTTACTCACACAAAACCATTGAAATTCCATATATAGTTAGTTGCACTAACTATATATCGCGCACCCGCAATCCACTGCTGATGATGTCACATATTATATCATTCATGACATGGTCAGTGACATCACTGATGACATCACTGATGACATCTCAAATGACATCACTGATGACATCACTGATGACATCTCAAATGACATCACTGATGACATTACTGATGACATCTCAAATGACATCACTGATAACATCTCAAATCACATCACTGATGACATCACTGATGACATCTCAAATGACATCACTGATGACATCTCATTTGACATCAATGGTCACATCACTAATGATATCATTCATGTGACAATACAATGCATCTCCTCACACTTTAATAAAACCTCTGTTACACCCAGTGTTAAATACAGAATATAATTTTTTAAACCATTGACACACCAATACTAGTTACTACATATGCACTCACTGATTCCTATGTCTACACACACATTCACTCATTCACCCATACAATCATTCATACATACAATCACTCATCTTTACAACACTATCATATGCACTCATACACCTATACAGACACTCACACTCTGCCACTCATCCATGGAGTTACTCACACACCTAGTCAGTCCTGTAAAGAATCAATCACACTTCCATTTTCTAATCTATACAGTTAAACATAGAGTACCTTACATTTTCAAACATATACTAACACATACTTACTCTCTTATAAAATCATTGATACAAGTACACATTGATCTGCACAGAGTCACACATCTCCCAGCCAGCCACACACACACTCAGTCACCCATACAAATACTTGGACAATCAATCAATAACCCATATAGTTACTCATATAGCTACTGATCAACACATGCAGCAGTTTACAGAACAACAGACGTAATGATGCACAAATTAAGACAGTTTAGTCACTAACCCATGCACTCAGTGAGACACTTTTAATCACTCACTCATACAGTCAGTCACGCACCTACTAAATCCTTCATCCAGACACTTCTACATCTACTCATTCTTCAATATGTAAAACATATTTAAACTTTACAGAAACACACAGTCACTTGATGATGTCATCAGTGATGTCATCAGTGATGTCATTTGAGGTGTCATCAGTGATGTCATCAGTGATGTCACTGACCATGTCATGAATGATGTAATATGTGACATCATCAGCAGTGGATTGCGGGTGCGCGATATATAGTTAGTGCAACTAACTATATATGGAATTTCAATGGTTTTGTGTGAGTAAAATAAGGTTTTGTAAATGCTAATTCCTAACTATATATGGTCTATAACCTATGTTTTTTTCAGTGAATTTTCAAGGTTTTGTAAATGCTAATTCCTAACTATATATGATCTATAACCTATGTTTTTTTCAGTGAATTTCAATGGTTTTTTAATAGCAAATATCAAAAGCTTTAAAATGTATTCTTCTTTAAATCGAAAAATATATTTTATATGTTTTTAATACCATTTTTTTATATATATTTTTTTTAATAATTTTTTTTGATTCGCTCCCGGTCCGCGAACCGGGCAGCTTCCCGTTAGCTCAATTTGGTGCCGCGACTCGGTCCGCGAACCGGTAAACGTTCCGTTTGCACAACTGCTGCCTTAGAAAACAACATCGTGACACGTCGCGGAAGCGCGACGTATCACGTTGTCGCGTAATGCGTCTTATGTTGCGCCGCGTTAGCGCACCCGGAAGTGCTCCGGTACGCGAACTGAGACGCGAAGCGCAGCTCCCCGGAAGCGATCCGGGGCGCATCGGGAAAGCGCGACGTATCGCGTTGCCGCGTAATGCGTCTTATGACGCGCCGCGTTAGCGCACCCGGAAGTGCTCCGGAGCGCGAACCGGAAGCGACCTGGGGCGCGTTCCGCAGCGCGTAACATAAGCGTAACAGGTCATGTGACTTGTTAATAAAACTTTTCATTGGTTCATTTCACTTTTGGTTTCCTAATGATGTAAGGCTAGGTCAGGTGACCTAAAAATAACACTTTTCATTGGTTTAGAACTATTTTTTCTCCAAAATGATGAAAGCCCCCACCTTTTTTCTCACTCTGACTTTCAACTTTGTGAAAGGAAGACCTATTTTGCTCAGTGGAAAATGGCTTCACTAGTAGCTGCAGCTGGTGGACCCCCACCACCACCACCACCTCCTCATAGGAAGAGAGGACCACCTCCACAGTTCCTTGCCAACACAGAGGAGGAAGAGGATCAAGAAGAGGAAGAGGAAACACAGGCACCACATTTTTTACAAGAGGAGCCCCGGGTATCTCATCATAAAAATAGTTTCATTTGGCCAGAGGCACGGGAAACAGTGCCAAACATTCAGGAAAACTTTGTCCACATGAAAATAGTCTGTATATATTGCGGTACCTTACTCTCATGTGGCAATATGAGTGTTAATTTAATAAACAGAGCATTTGAAAACCACAAGTGCTCTAAACGCCCCAAAAAAAAATTTATTTTTTTGCTCCTGTTGAGCCCTTTCCAATGCCTGTTTTTTGTTGTTTCCCCCCCAAAAAAACCAAAAAAAACATAAAATTGTTCAAAAAATACAAAAAAAACAAAAAATGTTCAGAAAAATAAAAAAATATATAAAACAACAAAAACATTAAAAAAAGTTCTTTTCAGAACTACCTCCCCTTTATAAAAAAATTGCTAGAATGTTTAGCACTCTGGCAACCTCTATTTCTTTTGGTTCGCTTCCCCGTTCGCTCCCCGGTACGCGAACCGGGAGCGAACCAAAAAAAAAAAAAAAAAAAAAACAAGAAGAGTAAGTATAAGGGAAGTAAACAGAGAGTAATGTTAAAAGAAAGACAGCTATAGGGAGTAAACCAGAGATACTGTTTAATAGATTTATTTACCGAAGAAAAGATGGAAGAGGGTATAATTATGAAAAACAAAATAGATAAGGAAGTGAAAGAAAAAAAGGACAGTAGAAGAATAACAAAGAAGAGTTTCTTAAAGAATATGAGTGAATGTTCAAAATAAGATTAAAACATGTGGAATAACAGAGAGAATAAACAGAAAGCAGAAAAGAAGAAGTAACAGAAAAAGAATAATTGAAACAGCAAAGAAATCTAAATAACATAGGGGCATATTATCAACATAGGCAATAAAAGTTTTGCAGCTTTTATCGGCAGAAATGTGTCGCTAAAGCTGCTTTTGCGGCAGAAAACTGCCGCTAAAACCGCTTTTGCAGCAGTTTTCTGCCGATAAAAACAGCAATAATTTTATTGTCTGTGTTCATAATATGCCCCTTAGTGTGCTTCAACTACACAGAGAAAGCATAATGAACAAGTAGTGAAACAGTGATCAGTCAGAGACACTAAGAGTAATAGAGACGGAGTGAGTGAACAAGAGTGAGGAACTATGAGAAGAGAAAGACTGAGAAAAGGACTGGAAAGAGTAGAGTAAGTAAGTAATAGAGAAAGGAATGAGGGAAGTAGCAAAGGCAGGAAAGTGAGGGTTAAAGAAATGAAGCAGTGGAACTAATAGTAGTTAAATGAGATAGAAATGAAACGAAAAGAGTACAAAACATTTACCTTATAATTGTCGTTAACTTAGTCACTTGTTATTTTTATACTTTCAATCTGTGAAAGAGATAACAAACATTTGAAAAATATTAAAACATATATTTAAAAATTAGAAAAGACAAGGGAAAAGATTGAAGGACAAACAGTTTTTCAACAACTTTGACACTTACAGAAGCTTCTGCTTCTCCAGGCCCCCTACACAGTCCTAAAGATATACATTTTAAACTAACAGTATCTTGATGCAGATGAAGTAAGGCCTATCTTGAAACATGGTGCATCTTTTGCACTGCTGTTGTCTCACAAAAGTGACGCAATGGCAGCGCAAAAGAGGTGCACAATCATCATAAAACTGTTCCTAACATTTTAAATGATTGTTTCAGGATGGCAATAAGGTGTGTCCTATCCAGACGTTTGTTTCAGGTGAGGACTACTCAGGGTTGCAGATCAAATTTAGGCTTGTTCAAGAGTACAGAGGAGATAATACATGTGCAGGCCAACCAATAAAGTTCAGACTTCCTCTGTTTCCCTGGACAGGCCTAAACTTCATCTGCACAATGTGATTCGTAATGTTAGGAAACACAGGTAATGTATTTCAAAAACTTGCAATTTCTTTTGCTCATTTCACAATCACATCACTTGTGTTTCCTTTGGTTAGGTATCTCATTGTGCAGATGTAGTCCAGCATATGAAAGAGTACGCACTGCATGCAACAACTTTGACACTTACTGAAGCCTCAGCTTCTCCATACCCCCTACACAGTCCTAATTATATACATTTTAAACTGACGGTATCTTGCTGGAAATGAACTGAGGCCTATCTTGCAACATGGTGCATCTTACACAAAAGTGACGGAACAGCGGCGTAAAAGAGGCACACAGCCTTTATAAAACTGCCCTTAACATTTTAAATAATTGTTTCTAGATGCTGATAAGGTGTAACCTATCCACAGATTTGTTTCAGGTAAGTCCTACTCAGGGTTGCAGATGAAATTTAGGCTTGTTGAAGAGTATAGAGGAGATAATACATGTGCAGGCCTACTAACGAAGTGAGTCATGTCAACTGCACTCTTGAACAAATGTCAGACCTCCTCTGTCTCCTGGAACAGGCCTAAACCTCATCTACACAATGTGATGTGTAATGTTAGGAAACACAGGTAATATAATTGAAAAACGTGCAATTTTTTTTGCTCATTCCACAATCACATCACCTGTGTTTCCTTTGCTTAGGTATCTCATTGTGGAAATGTAGTCTATCATATGAAAGACTACGTAGAATGTGAGCACTGTATGCAACAACTTTGACACTTACAGAAGCCTCGCCTTCTCCATGCCTCCTACACAGTTCTAAATGTACATCATAAATACAAACAGTACAGAATTAATTATCAAGTTAAATGGTTTATTTTTGCTGTTCTCAGAATGTATCAAATTTCACTAAAAACAGTGACTTGAAGGTATTCATCATATAACAGCGGGGAAAAAAAAACACAATCAAAATGATTGTGTTTAAAAAACCCATATAACATAACCAATCAGAAATCAGAACTCCTCAAAAGTAACTTACTTTCCATGACGTCGAAGGATGTCCTATGAACAGCTTACACTCGGTTGTGCTGTTTTTATTTTCAGCCCGCCACTTTCTGAAAGAAAACCTCCATCGTTTTGAAAAATATGTTACATACAATAAATGACTTCTCGCTCTCTACCACACGTTTCCACAAGGCCAAATCATGTAAGAGCCATTTATAACTCTTGAAATTCTTGTAAGCAAATCCCGTCATTTTCTATTTCCGCAACTTTCAGAAAGAAAACGTTCAAGATCACTTTCACAATCCTGGACTAGTAATATCTTACCCTTCTTGCTCACTCATGTTCTACATTTCCTATGACACTGATACTGCTTACTATGAAGCAGACTTACACTACCTCTATGACTACTACAATTATTTAATTCTCTACATCACTTTTAATCACAAAGCAATATAAAACAGTAGATAAAACTGTATCAACCCCTAGAATCATTATACGCCAGTTACCTACCCTAAATTCTCTTTTCTGAAAACAGAAAGTAAGAATATTTTTAAGTAAAAAGGCAACATTGTATCGTAGTCAAATGGCAATAATTTCCGAAACAGCAAATTTTTTTACATTTTCAATAAGCTGTGTGATAAGCGGATCTTGTCAAATGACCATCATGCCATATAATAGCTGCAGTTACAAATGTTCTTCCTAAAATCAACGACTGTGTAGCCACAACATTTGTAATTAAAGTTGAAGACTTACTTTCATCAGGTTTATATAGTTGGATTTTTAAAATGACATTATAATCAAAAGTTTGGACAAATAATCTAGACAGCATTGCAGACTTACATTCCCTCTACTCCATGTCTTGATTGGCTGCTTGAATTAGCTTATAAAAAGAAACAGTTTTTCTGAACTCATTCAAAGTGCAGTTATTTTTCCATGACATCAAGTGTTATGGTAAGAACACCGTTTGCTTTGGGAAATACTCTGTTGTCCTTCAACTAATCTCTGCCCAACACTTTCTATAAGAAAATCTTCTTTTTTTCCAGGAACTATTTAAAACTCAAAAATAACTTTTGACTCTGTACTACACTTATCCTCAAGGCCAAATCGTGTAGGAGCCATTAGAACCTCTTGAAATTCCTCAGAGCAAATCCCGAGATTCCTTCTCTAAAATTTTGGTTTTAAAAACACCAGGTAAGAATTTTTAAGGTCAAAAGGTAATTTTTTTTTGAAAATTAAAACAGAATCGTTGCAGAATGACCAGCCATTTCTAGACTTTAAATAAGCTGTGTAATGTCCTGATGTTATTGAAGGACCATCATGATATATAATTGCTGCAGTTACAAAAGTCCTTCCTGATATTGACAACTGCGAAGCAACAACATTTTTAATTAAAGTTGTCAATTTTGTTCCATCAGGCCTACATCGTTGGAACATTAAAATGACATACTGGCCATATGTTCGTATAAATAATGTTGACATCATTTCAGATTTACATTGGCTACACTCCATGTTGTGATCAGCTGCTTTTACTAGCTTATTAAAGGAGACTGATTTACTGTCTGGCAAAGTTAAATATATAAATCTTTCTGAGTCTACACTAGTAGTACTTGATACCCTACAGTTCTCGCAGTCATGCTGCCATTGATAAGAAAGCCCAAACAGGTGATCTACATCTACACCTTCAGCATGCAATACATCAAGCATATACATTAAAAACTCCTGACAATCTTGCTGAATATTTTGAGAGAATTGTGTTTGGCCTGAACATCTGTCTAACAGATTTCGAATTTCAGACACACTTTCTATTTTTGTTCTATCAGTGCTACATTTCTCTAACACAGAATTTAACAAACTGCAAAATCTTTGATCAGAATTGACCACAATCTCTTCTTTTACATTTTCTAGAGAAAACAAAACATTAACCACTACATTAGCATAGCAGTTGACACCAGAACTGTTTTCAAATTGAAAACCAACAACATCTTCAACAGAATCCTTTTTGTTTCTGCTTATAATTTCAGGTTCATCGACTTTTCGTCTTTTTGCTACAACCTCCCTAGTATTGGTCACATTTCTTCGTTTCCGGCCTACCACACGTTTCTCAAACAAAGGATATTGAGGCAAATGTGGCGCATACTCTCTTCTTAACCTATTGTATTCCTTAACACAATCTAGATCCGCACAAATGTTTGTGACATCACACTCAATCAAGTACAATCCCGATAAAGTTCTAACTCGTGACAATGCCACATATGCCATACCCTCCTTGAACATAGAATTGCCAATATTCACCAATGCACTGTCTACACTTAAACCTTGCGATTTATGGATTGTCACCGCATATGCCAAGCAAACAGGAAACTGCTCACGGCGAACATATAAGTCTTTTACAAGCAAAAATCTAGCAGAACAACGACCAATTAGCTGTACTTCTTCAATGCCATCAAATTTAATTTTTAAAAATTCAATTCCATCTCTATTTCTGTATTTCACAAAATCAACAACATTACCCATTGATCCATTTACCAGACCTCTTTCAACATGTAAATTCCTTCTTAAAATTACACGGCAGTTTAAGCACACATTCAGAGTCTTTTCAAAACCTGCAGTTTTAGATATAGTCTTCTCTAATGAATCCAATTTTGTTTTCAAATTCTCAGACAAAATAATTGTTGATCCCATATGCTCTACTCTGTCAATAGCTTCCAGTTTCACAATCTCTTGGTTTTCTAAATGCAACATTTTGTTGTTGAAGATGGCACATTCTGCAAGAGTTGGCATCAAACATATTCCAGATTTCTTCTCAGTAATTTTCTGAAAAATATTCTCAGGCACAACATCTTGTTCTGGATATAAATTTGACAGTAATCGTGCATGTAAAGCTTCTTTCCCATGCTCGGTCACTTTTCCAATTCTAACATCTTGTAGAATATTCTTGTAATCTTCATCCTTCGCCTGACGCATATTTTCATGCAGTTCAGCATAATTGAAGTTTAACCATATATTGACGTTGCCAATGCTCCCTAGGCACTTCCTGGTATCTTCATGCGTGAGCATTTTGAACACAGGTTGTCCTTTCACTGGTGTCAGCTGCAGAAGATCTCCGAAAACAATGATGTGTTTGCCACCAAATAACACATCATACTCTGTTTTGAGAACTTCTTGCATTCTCAAATGCACAAAGGCAAGCATGACATTGGAAACCATGCTTACTTCGTCAATGATAAGAAGTTTCATTTTCCTCAAGACTCTTGAAACTTCACAACAAGCATCTCCAGATAACTTGTGGTATTGTAATTTGTTGTCATGCTGGCAGCATCAGTAGACGATGCAAAGTAATACCTTTAATGTTATGTGCTGCCAGTCCAGTTGGAGCGGTGACAACACAAGACAGCGATGACTCAGTCCTTTCCTGCAAATAACATGAAATTGCTTTAATGAGGAAACTTTTTCCAGTTCCCGCTTCTCCACTCACGTACAGTCGAACAGGCTTCAACGACGTACATGAGCACTCTTTCTTCTCATGACTTAATCCATGATCAATTTGCTTGGTAACTTCGTCATATATTTTCCTCTGCTCAACGTTGAGTTGTCTTTCCAAGTCTTCTAAGTTAACCGCATCCTCCTGAGCATGTGCCATAGCTCTTTCCACTTCATTCATGGCAGTGGCAGCTTCATTTTCGATAACAGGTCCTCCTAGTGGATCCTGACTCAATGAAACAGAACTCTGACTGTCCTGAGAACTGTCTCTGGCAATCTCGGCTGCAATCATTGCTTCCTGCTCGATTTCCGCATTCAACATTTCTAGATATTTGGGAAAAGCAGGACATTCTATGGTCTCCTAGGCGGCAGTGAAAGAGTCTTCGTAACAGAGGAAATCTCCAAGCAGTTCCTCTTCTGCACGCCAAGGCTTGAAAAGTTGCAAAAGTGCTAAATAGAAAAACTCCTTTTTTTCAGGAGATTCGCCACTCAATTTTCGATGGTTTACCAAGTGGCATTTTCTTTGCTTGACCAGACATCCCTCACTTCCAATTACAGCATACACTCCTTTCTCAATATCTTCTTTGATGTTCCTCTTGAATATGTAATTTTGTAGAACCTCATACAGACAAACATTCTCGAGGTGACTGCTTCGATTTGGATAATATGTATCCAACATGTTGGTCTTCAAAATATCGGTACTGTTTGGCTCCTTTTCCGCCAAATACTCAATTTCCCGCACAGGTTTCAGAACTCGATTACGCGTTGCAGCAAGACCAAGACTCGCCCAAACGATACTCCTGGATTTGGCATAGAGACTTGCTGAAGACAACCGGTCAGAACATTCGTAAGCTCCGATTTCTCGATGTGACAACATCTTCAGACTGAAACTGTACAACTTCTTACTGAGGCTCTTTTCATGGGAAATGTCCTCCCACATATCCTTCAATTCTGTCTTTTCTTTTTTGGTGATGTAAGATGTCACATACCGAGCCACAGCCATACAGTTATCAGCCACAAACTGTATATCCATGTTAGCATTCCACATGGACAAAATCACTGGGTTGTAGTCGTTGATGTACTTGGACTCTTCGTTCCTCTTCAAATTGTATGTGTTTTTAGGTGATTTCTTCATCACATTATGTCGCAGCGAAGACATCAAACTGTTTACTCTTCCTTTAGAAATCACCGGTCGTGGAAAGCCGAAACGACATTTGGTGTAGAACTTGTCCTTGTTTCTGAATTTACGACGACAGTACTTTCCACAACGATGGCTTTGGAAACGTAGAACTTTTTCTCTTAGGCTTTTCTTCTCCTTTGCGTTTGGAACAGCACACGTAGAATACTGTTGTATGAAACTCATCACTAAGTCTTCTGGATCCGTTCCAAATTTAGGTGCATCCTTGATCCACAGCAGCATATGTATATGAGGAGCACCTCTTGCTTGGTACTCCTTTCTCCAGAAGAAATCCAACACCTCTCCAAGAGGTGGATTTCTCTTGTTCATGATGAAAGACATCATAGCTTCAAATCTATGATTGAAGTACCTGCATACATTGACTGGATCCAAAGAGCACAGTTCTCCGGGTGTCTTGAATTCGATGTTTTCAATGTTTCCATTTGCCTCTCGTAGAAATTCAAGTAAGTCTTCCCAGCCATACTCGGCACAGCTCAGAGTGAGGAACCATGTGGGAGTTCCTAAGTTCCTCAGCATACATTTTAAATCACAATGACGACGGTACCAGTACTCATTAGTACCACGCTGACACGCCATGAAATTAATCAGGTGACAATCCAAAATACTGTCTTGGACATTGACTTTATCCATAAAGTTACTTGCTGAGATGTTTTGCATGTGTATACCACTTTTCAAGATGTGGTTCACTGCATATGACAGTCCAGACAGATCGCTTTCAAACAGGAGATGAAACAAATAGGGAATGCATTGTCGAAACCTAGCATCTTCTGCATACAATCGTAAAGTCCGGTATTCAGAAGCAGGAATTTGATGAGGTCGCTCATCATATCTTCCTCCCTGACCTGTTGGAAATAGCTGTGGGAAACACCGAGCTTCCAAACTTTCCTCCCAAACACTAATGGGACTCCCTTTGGCTTGTTTCATTTGAAACAACTCAATAGCATTCCCCATGACTTCCTTGGAATGCAAAGGATGAACACTATAATGTTCATATATTTCTTCACTTTTAAAGGGTTCTACTTTCTCAATTTGACCAGCACACAAATCGCTATCCTCTTCCTCACTTACTTCCTCTTCTGCAACATATACATTCTTATAGTACTTATTATTTTTTTTCAAATACAATGTTGCCTTTTTGACTTTCCTAACATCCACTAAATCTTGCCATATTTTCTTATTCTTTGTCGGAACCCCATTAACTAAGATAACCAGAGGTTCCTCTTCCACTTTTTCTACTCCAATTGTATTAATGTTTTTCTTCAAATCTAGAGGCAAATAAACAACTCTTCCCTTTAATCCTCTCTGTAAATCTGATGGAGGCAATTTACCTGTCTTTGGCTCCATTCTTACAATAGCCTGAAAGGGATGGATACTTTGAATCAAAATAGATTCATAAGTATTTAAATCCTTCAATTCAGAAGGAATCTCAACCAATTCCAGATTATTATGAACCGCTCTAGCAGGCATCTGGTTTTGATTTAATTTGTTAAAACAATAAGTACACACACGTTGATCCGATCACAAATCAAAACAATTTTCTACCATCAAGTATGTTGCGAAATCCTTCCATTCACTATTATTTTCCCTTTCACTTTTTGCATATAAATCCACTAACTTAGTCTGATTCTTATAATAAGTGCGTCGACAACACACACAAGTGAAATTAGGCCTCTCACTTGATTTAACCTGAAACGTGGCAATTTCCTTCTGAAAATTATCTGTACTGGAAACCTGTACACTGTCTTCCACATTACCCTCTTCTTCTGGGTCAATTTCAACATTCTCCTCTTTACTTCCAAAGTAACAAAACTCAATTTCTTCACAAATATTCTTCACATCTATTTCAGAACCATGCAAAAGAGCAGCGCATAATTGTTTAAGCATAATTGCTGGACTCTTAGCATAATACAACATTCTAACTAATTTCCTCACTTTATTATGATGCACTGCTAGCATCCTGAAATGATGAAAAACACTCTGGCATACTCTCCTGGAAAGACAAGCCAGTGAATGACCATACAAACCTGTCACTTCTCTCACTCTGCAAGGATCTAATTCTTGCAACAACATCATTTTCTGCTTCAAACTTTTCTTATTAAATGTCCGTACAAAATCACAAAGCAAATTGATAGAATCCTGTCGTACACTGCAAATACTACTACACTTCCAGGTGTACACAGGACCCTTAGCACGTCTTCCTAAAACCTCATTACCTAACACCTCTTCTGTCTCTGTTGTCACAAGTTTTTCTTTTTCAACTGGACAACCATCTTTCACCTCATAAGCTCGACCACTGGTGTCAACTGCATGCACCAAATCATTATCCTGGAAATAACTCTCCTCATTGAAAAATGCCTCACAACTTGAACTATGCATCCATTCTCCGGAAAAAACTTCACAAAAATTACTACGATTAACTATTCTCTTCCATCTACTATTTCTTTTGAAATCATAAATTGCCTTGTTTAGCTTCCTAATTCTATTGATTATCAAAATAAATAACTTTCGCTTTATTTCAAATGCCTGATCAATAACTTTCTCAACTTTTTTTTTTCTCTTATAAAAAACCACTTTCTGTTGACCTTTCTTAATATTTTTTAACAAATTTCCAATTATCCTGTTGCGGAACATTCGTCTACGAATGTCCCTAAACTGTTGTTTCCTTCTACTATCATGCACAGAGTTATCTCTTGCTCTAGCAGTAACATTTTTGATTGGCCTTTCCTTTCCGTTTAAATTGCTTCTCTTTTTCTCGACTAAAACATTTTCTGTACTACTACTTTTTTTTCTACAAATTTTTCTTATGAATGTTTTCGTGGTCTTACCCGGTGCTTTCTTGGTGACTTGACAAGTTTTTTTTGTAGAGGACTGCTGCATTATTTCATGGACCTGCTGTCTTTGACGTTTTGCAGCCTTTCTAATTCTATCCTTGGTTGGCATTCTCAAATTTTGAAATGATCTGCAGTTGAATCTGTGGTAAAATATAATAAAAAATGTTATTAACCACTATTACCAAACAGTAAATCAATAACAGTCATCAAAAACTTAACACACTACTTGACATTTTTACATAGAATATTTTTTAGTGCTTTGGCAAATTTAGAATACACAAATAGCAGAAAAGAAATGGAATTCTTCTTCATTTTACCTGTGCTGTTTTATATGTGAATCTGATCTAATTTTATGAGCATATTTTAATATTTTATTGAAGACACTACACATAACCTGTTTTTGAAGGTGTGTTTAATTTTAAATGAAACGGTTTACATTTTTACTTTTCATTTATTATAAATTTTAAAAATAAATGTTTATAGTTCCATAGGCTCAAGCACGTCAGCTTCCCACCCTATGTCATACAATTCTGACAAATCGGCATCCTCATCATGTTCTTCATCATCCTCAGGATTTAAATCATCCAAGGGATCTACTTCCACTGACGTTTCAATTACAAGTTCAATGATAAGGTCAAAATCAACTGATTGCTGATTGTCACTCATGGTTGATGTTGTCGTTATCTTTAAAGAAAGAGAACAACAATGAGATGTTGCAGAGTAAGAGACAAATCTCAGAGATTATAATAGTAAAATTGTTTAACAAGAGTAACATTTTGCAGCTATTATTTAGCCATGTCCAGCGATGCTGAGGAGGTGAGGCCTATGTCCAAGTTTTCAGTGAACAGGACTCATCTCTTCTTAACCTTGGATAAGCCTCACCGACTCTGTGTCCCCTGCTCATACTTAAATGTACAGGGGCAGATTTATGCTAAGTGGCGCATCCCCACGGATGCACCAGTTAATGTGCACCGCTGCTCTGCCACCCATAGTGTGCCGCATTTACAATGTGGAGCACCATTGAGCAAAAACAGCACAGATGCGTCACGCATCTGTGCCGCAAAAGCAGCACATTGCAGGAATCACGTCATAAGCGCGACATGTCTACTGCAATGCACAGGAGGAACCCTCACATTGCATGGTGCATCACTTCTTATGCCTGTTTCAAACAGGCGTAAGGATTTGATTCAGCAATGCTATAAAGCTGACTCAGTGAAATCTTCTAAATTTCACTGTGTTAGTTTTACAGGGCTTTCATGCAAATTAATGCATACCTTGCAACAAAACACCTATATGAAAACTGACGCAGGTTTCATGTGGCACAGGACTTTACAGCATGACACATCTGCCTAGATGCATCAAGTTGTAAATATGTCGCCACATAGCAAATCTTTTGCACCGCCGCTGCGTCACAAAAGTGACGCACAGTGACGCAAAAGAGACATACACCTATCATAAATCTGACCCTAACATTTTAAATGATTTATTCAAGATTACGATAAAGTGTGGTCTATCCAGAGGTTTGTTTGAGGTGAGGCCTACTCAGGGTTGCAGATGAAATTTACGCTTGTTAAAGAGTACAGAGGAGATAATACATGTGAAGGCCTACCAATGAAGTAAGTCATATCCACTTCACTCTTGAACAAAGGCCAGACCTCTTCTGTGTCCGTGGACAGACCTAAACCTCATCTGCACAATGTCATTCGTAAACTTAGGAAACACAGGTGATGTAATTGAAAAATGTGGAGTTTCTTTTCCTCATTTCACAATCACATCACCTGTGTTTCCTTTGCTTAGGTATCTCATAGTGCAGATGGACTCTAGCATATCAAAGAGTACACAGAAGTTGAGCACTGTATACAACAATTTTGACATTTACAGAAGATTCAGCTTCTTATCTTGTTGGAGATGAAATAAGGCCTGTCTTGCAACATGGTGCATGTTTTGCATCACTGCTGCATCGGTTTCATGTGGCACGGGACTTTACAGCATGACACATCTGCCTGGATGCATCCATTTTTAAATATGTCGCCACATAGCAAATCTTTTGCACCGCCGCTGCGTCACAAAAGTGACGCACAGCGGCGCAAAAGAGGCACACACCTATCATAAATCTGTCCCTAACATGTTAAATGATTGATTCAGGATGACGATAAGGTGTGGCCTATCCAGAGGTTTGTTTAAGGTGACGCCTACTCAGGGTTGCAGATTAAATTTACGCTTCTTGAAGAGTATAGAGGAGATAATACATGTGAAGACCTACCAATGAAGTAAGTCATGTCCACTTCACTCTTGAACAAAGGCCAGAACTCTTCTGTGTCCGTGGACAGACCTAAACCTCATCTGCACAATGTCATTCGTAAACTTAGGAAACACAGGTGATGTAATTGAAAAATGTGGAGTTTCTTTTCCTCATTTCACAATCACATCACCTGTGTTTCCTTTGCTTAGGTATCTCATAGTGCAGGTGGACTCTAGCATATCAAAGAGTACACAGAAGTTGAGCAGTGTATACAACAATTTTGACATTTACAGAAGATTCAGCTTCTTATCTTGTTGGAGATGAAATGAGGCCTGTCTTGCAACATGGTGCATGTTTTGCATCACTGCTGCATCGGTTTCATGTGGCACGGGACTTTACAGCATGACACATCTGCCTGGATGCATCCATTTTTAAATATGTCGCCACATAGCAAATCTTTTGCACCGCCGCTGCGTCACAAAAGTGACGCACAGCGGCGCAAAAGAGGCACACACCTATCATAAATCTGTCCCTAACATGTTAAATGATTGATTCAGGATGACGATAAGGTGTGGCCTATCCAGAGGTTTGTTTAAGGTGACGCCTACTCAGGGTTGCAGATTAAATTTACGCTTCTTGAAGAGTATAGAGGAGATAATACATGTGAAGACCTACCAATGAAGTAAGTCATGTCCACTTCACTCTTGAACAAAGGCCAGAACTCTTCTGTGTCCGTGGACAGACCTAAACCTCATCTGCACAATGTCATTCGTAAACTTAGGAAACACAGGTGATGTAATTGAAAAATGTGGAGTTTCTTTTCCTCATTTCACAATCACATCACCTGTGTTTCCTTTGCTTAGGTATCTCATAGTGCAGGTGGACTCTAGCATATCAAAGAGTACACAGACGTTGAGCAGTGTATACAACAATTTTGACATTTACAGAAGATTCAGCTTCTTATCTTGTTGGAGATGAAATGAGGCCTGTCTTGCAACATGGTGCATGTTTTGCATCACTGCTGCATCGGTTTCATGTGGCACGGGACTTTACAGCATGACACATCTGCCTAGATGCATCAAGTTGTAAATATGTCGCCACATAGCAAATCTTTTGCACCGCAGCTGCGTCACAAAAGTGACGCACAGCGGCGCAAAAGAGGCACACACCTATCATAAATCTGTCCCTAACATGTTAAATGATTGATTCAGGATGACGATAAGGTGTGGCCTATCCAGAGGTTTGTTTAAGGTGAGGCCTACTCAGGGTTGCAGATTAAATGTACGCTTGTTGAAGAGTATAGGGGAGATAATACATGTGAAGACCTACCAATGAAGTAAGTCATGTCCACTTCACTCTTGAACAAAGGCCAGACCTCTTCTGTGTCCGTGGACAGACCTAAACCTCATCTGCACAATGTCATTCGTAAACTTAGGAAACACAGGTGATGTAATTGAAAAATGTGGAGTTTCTTTTCCTCATTTCACAATCACGTCACCTGTGTTTCCTTTGCTTAGGTATCTCATAGTGCAGATGGACTCTAGCATATCAAATAGTACACAGAAGTTGAGCACTGTATACAACAATTTTGACATTCACAGAAGATTCAGCTTCTTATCTTGTTGGAGATGAAATGAGGCCTGTCTTGCAACATGGTGCATGTTTTGCATCACTGCTGCATCGGTTTCATGTGGCACGGGACTTTACAGCATGACACATCTGCCTAGATGCATCAAGTTGTAAATATGTCGCCACATAGCAAATCTTTTGCACCGCCGCTGCGTCACAAAAGTGACACACAGCGGCGCAAAAGAGGCACACACCTATCATAAATCTGTCCCTAACATGTTAAATGATTGATTCAGGATGACGATAAGGTGTGGTCTATCCAGAGGTTTGTTTAAGGTGAGGCCTACTCAGGGTTGCAGATTAAATTTACGCTTGTTGAAGAGTATAGAGGAGATAATACATGTGAAGACCTACCAATGAAGTAAGTCATGTCCACTTCACTCTTGAACAAAGGCCAGAACTCTTCTGTGTCCGTGGACAGACCTAAACCTCATCTGCACAATGTCATTCGTAAACTTAGGAAACACAGGTGATGTAATTGAAAAATGTGGAGTTTCTTTTCCTCATTTCACAATCACATCACCTGTGTTTCCTTTGCTTAGGTATCTCATAGTGCAGATGGACTCTAGCATATCAAAGAGTACACAGAAGTTGAGCAGTGTATACAACAATTTTGACATTTACAGAAGATTCAGCTTCTTATCTTGTTGGAGATGAAATGAGGCCTGTCTTGCAACATGGTGCATGTTTTGCATCACTGCTGCATCGGTTTCATGTGGCACGGGACTTTACAGCATGACACATCTGCCTAGATGCATCAAGTTGTAAATATGTCGCCACATAGCAAATCTTTTGCACCGCCACTGCGTCACAAAAGTGACGCACAGTGATGCAAAAGAGGCATACATGGCTATGTAAGTTAAATAATCAAAATCTAAATTTGCCAAGCACACATGGGTGTGTATTTACAAGGACCTTCCACCACGAGGAAATGTCTTTAATTAAAATGGGAGAAATAACATCAAAGGGACTCAAATGCCTTTTAAATGTACCCCAAGCAACCTATGAAACTCTAGCAGTACATATCAAGAAACCTAATTGATTTCAGAAATCGTTTTTAAACACATCATCTAAATCAATGATATACCTACATTCAAGGGGAAATGACTTAAAATGGCCTAAGACACATGAAAGCGTTTTTTTAAGGTCCTTGCACCATTTTTGGGTCACTTTTAACATGGCTATGTTAGTCAAAGAATTAAAATCTAAATTTGCCAAGCACAGATGGGGGCGTATTTACAAGGACCTTGCACCACGGGGAAAGGTCTTTAATTAAAAGTAGAAAAATAACATCAGAGAGACTCAAATGCCTTTTAAATATAACCCAAGCAACCTATGAAACTCTAGCACTACATATCAAGTAAACTAATTGATTTCAAAAATCGTTTTTAAACACATCATCTAAATCAATGATATACCTACATCCAAGGGGAAATGACTTAAAATGGCCTAAGACACATGAAAGCGTTTTTTTAAGGCCCTTGCACCATTTCTGGGTCACTTTTAACATGGCTATGTTAGTCAAAGAATTAAAATCTAAATTTGCCAAGCACAGATGGGGGCATATTTACAAGGACCTTGCTCCACGGGGAAAGGTCTTAAATTAAAATGGGAAACATAACATCAGAGAGACTCAAATGCCTTATAAATATGCCCCAAGCAACCTATGAAGCTCTAGCAGTACATATCAAGAAACCTAATATTTTTCAAAAAACGATTTTAAACACATCATATAAATCAATTATATACCTACATTCAAGGGGAAATGACTTAAAATGGCCTAAGACACATGAAAGCGTTTTTTTAAGGCCCTTGCACAATTTTTGGGTCACTTTTAACATGGCTATGTTAGTCAAAGAATTAAAATCTAAATTTGCCAAGCACAGATGGGGGCATATTTACAAGGACCTTGCTCCACTGGGAAAGGTCTTAAATTAAAATGGGAAAAATAACATCAGAGAGACTCAAATGCCTTATAAATATGCCCCAAGCAACCTATGAAGCTCTAGCAGTACATATCAAGAAACCTAATATTTTTCAAAAAACGATTTTAAACACATCATATAAATCAATTATATACCTACATTCATCGGGAAATGACTTACAATGCCCTAAGACACATGAAAGCGTTTTTTTAAGGGTCACTTTTAACATGGCTATGTAACTCAAAGAAACCAAATCTATTTGTAAAACACTTGACACAAAGCAACATTTTAAATACACAACTTTCTTCATAATTTTCTCCCTAAAGCATACTATTGTCTATCTAAATTAAATGAATCTTTTCTCACCTTAGCAAATACTTTATGAGTTTCAAAACAGTCTCAGAATCACACCAATTTGTCTTTAGCAGAGTAAAAGGTATGCACTCCAGAGTCTGCAGCTATGAAAAGCACAGAAATGCTCTAACTCATCACACATATCTCTCATGTCACCCAATCAAAACTCTTCCCTCACTTTTTTCAAATCAACACCCTTCCCCCCTCTGCCCTCTCTGCCTTTTTTGCATAGCAACCACCTCCTGAAAGACCTCTGATGTTTGCAAGTTCACACAACAATGATTCAATTGAACTCTGAACTCTCAGTGCACCTGCATATCCAGTGCAATCTTTCATTTAATGATTTTTTCTTGACCATTCAAATTACATCTTTCAAAGAACTCATCCATGCACCCTAACTTTCTGTTTTCAGCAATCAAAATCCACCAATCACTGCTACTGCTTCCTTAACACCGAAACTCCACAGTTTTTTCATTTTAAACTCTTATTTTTCCAACTGCCATTTCATTGCCACACTTCATCTCACTGCAGCAGAACCTTCTCTCACCATGTTTTCTGTCTGGATTGTTGGACATGGTTACATCTACTGGGCTCAGAGGTATGCTGAGAACAGAAATTTACCTAACCTCAATTTACAAGATGTGGAAATTAAGTGGTTTGGCCACAGAGGATTAAAATGTCACCAATTGATACCATTGGTGAAAACCTTTATGCATTTGCCTAAACCTGACCTGTTAATTTTGCACTGCGGAGGTAATGACTTGGGCACTTTGACTGGTGTAGGTCTGGAAATGCTTTTAAAGGACACCTTTGAGCAATTGATGGCACTTTTTCCTCAAACTGCCTTGGTATATTCAAATATATGCCAAAGACAGAAATGGAGGTGGTTGAACCAATTTTGTCCACAAATTGAGAAATCGAGGAAGCATGTAAACAAATCTGTTTCAGCTTACATGAGAGACCATGGAATGGGCTCCATGTACAACAATAACTTGCGTTACTACATGCAAGATATCTACAGAGGAGATGGAGTTCACTTCTCAGATGAAGGGAACAGAGTTTTCATTCTGAATTTAAAACTGTGCATTGGTACCTACTTATAAGTACCTAAATGTACCATAAACCCAAAAGCTCTTCTCAGAGCTACCCTACATCTGATCACTCACAATTATTATTTTACTCTAACTTTTTTCACTAATTTTCAACAAAGTACGCTCCCCGGAGCGCTACCCGGTACGCGAACCGGAAGCTAACCGCGCGATTTTCTTTTTTTTTTTTAAATGTTTTTTTTTCGCACATATGGGCCTCCTCAGCCATCCTCAGAAAACCTAGGGGGTCAAAATATGTCTACCGTGTCCCCTTCTACCCATTCTGAACATTATTTGCCCTCCATCTTGTATCTTAATTCGACCGAAACACAAAATGGTGGACTCCCGTTACGCTGCAGGTTCGCGTACCGGGCAGCTCCCCGGGAAGCGCTCCATCAAAAAAGGTGGGAAAGTAATTTACAGAAGAAACATTGGAGACACTTTCACCAAATATAGATTTGCTCCTACTACATACCAATCCCTACCATTTTCACAAATTTGGTTGGAATTCCATTTAGCCATTTAGCCTGTAGACCTCTCTAAATACCCTGAGGTAAATTACTTCACAAAACCCATCTGAAGTGTTGGAATTGACAACCAATGAAAATGTTACTTTCTTTTCCATTTTTTTTTACCTGACATTTGATTGGTTATGTACCTGAATATAAAGGAAGAGAAGGAAACACAGCCATTTTGACTACTACTTCCTGGTATACATTGCAATAGGATTTTCACTAATAACTTCAACTTCTTTGTAAAGGTAAGTTGTTATTTTAAAAACTGAAGTATATTGCGCACTTTAAGTTAATATGGTAAACTTTTTCTGATAGTTATATACTATCCCTCTGTAGTAGTTATAGATTTAGATAGACTTCTCTGTTATAGTTATGGATGGAGTTAGGCTTGTCTTTTATAATTATGAATTTACTTACGTTAAATCACATACACTTTTTTATATTCCTACTTCCACTCTGATACTATACACTGCCCAAAGATAAATTCACTGTTAAAAACTGCCTATCTAAAATTAATCCCAACAGTGCCCTATCTCTACTAATATATATTTTTTTTATGCAAATTTCAGGCAAAATGGAAGGCGAACAGAAAGTCTCATTTGAAATTGTCCTTGCAGAGACCAACCAAGAAATCATTGATCCAAATGATATTGAATTTATGGATGAAACTTGGGACCAAGAACTACTGCAATGTGTGCAATCAGTAGATGTCCTCCTTGAAAATGAGGACATTTTACACACTCAAACATTACAAGCTATGTTCAATGAAAATAACGACATTTCAGACAGTGAAATGGTAGACATTTTATTAAATTTTGAAACACAATCACAATAATAAATAATTGTTTAAAAAATAAATAAATAAAAAAAAATCAACAAAACAAACAATCAATTAACATACAATATTTGAAAAGTCTATCATTATTTTTTCCTTATAGTACGCTCCCCGGGCCGCTTCCCGGTTCGCGAACCGGGCGCTCCCCACGCAAAAAAAACAAAAAAAAATGTATTTCTTTTTTTGCCCCGCGGGGCCCTTTTAAAGCCTCCACATCAAACCTAGGGGGTCAGGGAGTATCTATTATGCCCCCTTATGGTCATTTCCCCCTTTGTTTTGGCCTCCTCTTGTCTCTCGATCCTACCGAGAGACAAGATGGCGGCCGCTCCGGACTGTTTAGAATGTTGACAGACACCGGAGAGCCAATCAGCTTCGCTTCGCGAAGTTCCGTTACGCGTCAAGTACGCGAACCGGGGCGCTGCCCGGAGCGCTGTTACAGATATATATATTTTTTTGAACCTTAATTTCTCAAAATCCACTGGAGCACATATATTGAGACCTAGCAAAGGCACATCGGGCTAACAGTCCCTACAATTTTGCCAAGTTTCGTGCAAATCCATTCAGCCGTTCGGGCTAAAAGTGAGGCCAACAGCCCTATGGAAATTAACATGGGAAAAACGCGTTTTGGGACCCCCCTTTTTTCTCGGCCCCCCCTTGACGAACCCCCCCCCAAATTTTCAGTGGCTGCTCAGAAACAAAATGTTCCATTTTCCTGAAAATTTCAGCCAATTCCGTCCACAAACGCCAAAGTTATTAGACATAGAATTTTCAAAAATCCCATAGGAAAAAAATCCTAACTATATATACCTACTGGCGACCGCCAGTAGGTAATATATATATATATATATATATATATATATATATATATATATATATATATATATATATATATATATATATATATATATATATATCACAAAAAACTCCTTTGAAAACGCAGGAGACAGACCACAGGACCAAATGCTGAATTCTTCTTTTTTATTTGCTCATCACCGTGAGAGAGTGCATTACGCGTTTCGGGCTCCCTGAGCCCTTGTTCACATGCAACATTTTGTTTGTACATTTTCTGTTTTTATAGTGCCCAATTCTCCCAAGCGTAGCCACCCCTCCCTGTATCATGTGACCATAAACATGAAAGACAGATTTATAACTCAAATGTCTGAATCTCCGTATAAATACATATAAAATCACATGGAAATCTCAATCCATTTTTGTAGTTTCTGGATAAATCCATCCAACATTTTGTATCTAGAAGGGGGCAAAAGAAAAGAGGATAAAGCCATTATAAGCAATCCCTCTTCACTACTTACAAAGTATGTCCACATCTCATAAACGGGACTTAAATAATTTCAATAACATTTGGGCAACATTTTAGATATTTTTCATTAATTTCAAAGAGTGCAAACAGTGCATGTCCATGAAAGTGCAGGAAAATTATTGTGACCACTATTGTGTCAAGGAGGAAGGGGGAAAAAGTGCTTGAGTGCAGTCTGAAACCTACTCGTACATATGATACTTCAATCAGATAATATCGACAATTGGGTTGACCGCCACATTTTGTTCCATATAATACATTTGATAAAAAGCATTTCCAAGTACAAGCAAGTATGTTTTTAAATTATTAAAATTCATAAAAACACCCAGTGTATAATAGAGTTTGTAGAAAAATAGAAAAATATCTCACATTAAATATAGGTAATGAATTACATATATTTACTAAAAAAGGAGAATAAGTCAAGAGAATTACATATATTCCGACTAACAGGGACCCTGACTAGACGGAATCAGAAATATATAGTGATGTATAAGGAAACTGATTAAACATAATCACTAGGCCGAAATAACCTCCAGGTAACAAGGAACTTGACTACCTGGAGGAAAGAATAGTGATTAATGGTATATACTCAAGCCGGATAGTATCAATATATTAATACATGAGGATTATTAAAGAAAAGTATGTAAATCCTCTGTGTTGTTGAGGCCATTCGGGCTTTTACTGTCAAACTCCAATATCATATTGGATTCAAGCTGCCTCAGTTTTAGATTCCTGTCTCCTCCTCTTCTTAATTTAGGTATAGCTGCCACAACATAGTACGATAAACAATTTACATCTCGTTGTGTGTTGACTCAAAATGGCGTGCAACCGGATAACTTGAGTCATGATGCAAAATTGCCCGCAGATGCTGGAGGATCCTGACGTGCACCTGTTTCTAGTGCTTCCAATGTAGTTTAAGCCACAGGTGCACGTCAGGACATAAACTGCAAATTCAGTCTTACATGTGTGTTGACCTACAATTGGAATTGCGGTCTCACTGAATGGGGTGAGGTAGTGTGTCTTATTAACCCCAAACTTGCAGGCCCTACAACTAGAGCATTTGCGGAATCCAGCAATTCTCTGCATCCAATTGGGTTTTTGCTTAAGTTCCGGACATGGTCGGTCCAAAACGGCTCCCATGTTGCGTGCTCTACGAAAAGTTATTGTGGGCTTGGGGGGCAACAGAGCTCCCAGAACCGAGTCAGACATTATAATTGGCCAATTCTTAGTGATCATTTTCCTTATTGAGTTCTCCTGATCACTAAATGCTGTAATAAACCTGGGGCATGATTTGTTATCGGCTTCTTCACTAGAAGAAACTTCTTCTTCTCTGACAAGATTGGATGAAAATAAACTGTCTCGAGGTCTTAAGTTAGCTTTGTTTAGGGCTTGATCAAAAGTTTTCTTAGAGTAGCCTCTTTCCCGTAATCTGATTTCAAGATCCCTTACACATTCAGTGTAGTCTTCATTTGTGCTACAGATCCTTTTAAGTCTGAGGATCTCTCCATAAGGGATACTATGAATGGTGTGCCTAGGATGAAGACTGGAGGCGTGTAGGGTGGTGTTCCCTGCGGTAGGTTTCCTAAATAATGTAGTTTGTATTCTATTTGCACCATCAATGTATATCTTGACGTCTAGGAACGTCTAGGAATATATATATATATATTACCTACTGGCGGTTGCCAGTAGGTATATATAGTTAGGATTTTTTCTCTATGGGATTTTTGAAAATTCTATGTCTAATAACTTTGGCGTTTGTGGACGGAATTGGCTGAAATTTTCAGGAAAATGGAACATTTTGTTTCTGAGCAGCCCCTGAAAATTTGGGGGGGGTTTGTCAAGGGGGGGCCGAGAAAAAAGGGGGGTCCCAAAACACGTTTTTCCCATGTTAATTTCCATAGGGCGGTTGGCCTCACTTTTAGCCCGAACGGCTGAATGGATTTGAACGAAACTTGGCAAAATTGTAGGGACTGGTAGCCCGATGTGCCTTTGCTAGGTCTCAATATATGTGCTCCAGTGGATTTTGATAAATTAACGTTTAAAAAATATATATATCTGTAACAGCGCTCGGGGTAGTGCTCCGGTTCGCGTACTTGACGCGTAACGGAACTTCGCGAAGCGAAGCTGATTGGCTCTCCGGTGTCTGTCAACATTCTAAACAGTCCAGAGCGGCCGCCATCTTGTCTCTCGGTAGGATCGAGAGACAAGAGGAGGCCAAAACAAAGGGGGAAATGACCATAAGGGGGAATAGTAGATCCTCCCTGACCCCCTAGGTTTGATATGGAGGCTTTAAAAGGGCCCCGCGGGGCAAAAAAAAAAAAAAAAATTCATTTTTTTTGCGTGGGGTGCGCCCGGTACGCGCACCGGAAAGCGGTCCGGGGAGCGTACTATGAGGAAAAAAGAATGATAGACTTTTCAAATATTGTATGTTTATTGATTGTTCGTTTTGTTGTTTTTTTTTGTTTTTTTTATTTATTTATTTATTTTGGTTGTACTTCATGAATTAGATATAAAAATGAATAATGTCTCAAACAATTTTTAATTATTAAATAAAAATTTATTGGTCAGAATTTTAATAGTTCAATAAAACTTCCAGCATTACATCATCTGGAATCTCCTCAAACATGCATGTTTCTATGTCTTGTAAGCATTCAATAAATTGTTCATCCAAAGACTGATCCATAAAATCTTCATCTAAAAATTCTTCATTTAAAATCTCCTCAGATGTAATGTCGAAGGAAACATTGATATTTTCGTGCTCCCCTTCCATTTTTTTGCTGTAAATTGCATAAAAAAATAATTATATCAGAAGAGTTAGGGCACTGTTGGGTTTAAGTTCAGACAGGTAGTTCTGTTTTTTTAACAGTGAAGTTAACTTTGGGTAGTGTATGGTAACAGGCAGCAAGTAGAAATATAAAAAAGTGCCTGTGAAGAAGTGTAAGTAAATTCATAATTATAGCAGAGAAGCCTAAGTCAATCAATAAATATAACAGAGGAGCCTATCTGTATCTATAACTATAGCAGGGGGACAGTAAATAATTATCAAAAAACATTTTTACAAATTAATTTAAAGTGCCCCTTACAAATTATCAATTTACTTTACAGAGAGGTGAAAATGCTCTTGAAATGTACTTCAGGAAGTAGTAGTGAAAATGGCTGTGTTTCCCTCTCTTTCTTTATATATATTCAGGTACATAACCAATCAAATGTCAGGTAAAAAAAAAAGAAAATGAAAGTAACATTTTAATTGGTTGTCAATTCCAACACTTCAGATGTGTTTTGTGAAGTAATTTACCTCAGGGTATTTAGAGAGGTCTACAGGCTAAATGGCTAAATGGAATTCCAACCAAATGTGTGAAAATGGTAGGGATTGGTATGTAGTATGAGCTAATCTATATTTGGTGAAGGTGTCTCCAGTCGTTTTTCTGTAAATTACTTTCCCACCTTTTTTGAGCGGGCGCTTCCCAGTGCGCGCCCCGGTACGCGAACCGGCAGCGTTACGGGAGTCCTCCATTTTGTGTTTCGGTAGAATTGAGATACAAGATGGAGGGCAAATAATGTTCAGAATGGGTAGAAGGGGGCACGGTAGACGTATCCTGACCCCCTAGGTTTTCTGAGGGTGGCTGAGGAGGCCCAGATGTGCGAAAAAAACATTGTTTTTCAAATTTTCGCGCGGTTTGCGTCCGGTGCGCGTACCGGGTAGCGCTCCGGAAAGCGTAAATTGTGAAAATTAGTAAAAAAAAGTTACATTTAAAATTTGTTTATAGTGATAATAGTTAGGGTAGCTCTGAGAAGAGCTTTTGGGTCTGTGGTACATTTAGGTACTTATAAGTAGGTACCAATACATAGTCTTAAATTCAGAATGAAAACTCTGTTCCCCTCATCTGAGAAGTGAACTCCATCTCCTCTGTAGATATCTTGCATGTAGTAACGCAAGTTATTGTTGTAGATGCAGCCCATTCCATGGTCTCTCGTGTAAGCTGAAACAGACTTATTTACATGCTTCCTCGATTTCTCAATTTGTGGACAAAATTCGTTGGACCACTTCCATTTCTGTCTTTGGCATATATTGGAATATACCAAGGCAGTTTGAGGAAAAAGTGCCATCAATTGCTCAAAGGTGTCCTTTAAAAGCATTTCCAGACCTACCCCAGTCAAAGTGCCCAAGTCATTTCCTCCACAGTGCACAATTAACAGGTTAGGTTTTGGCAAATGCAAAAAGGTTTTCACCAATGGTATCAATTGGTGACATCTTAATCCTCCGTGGCCAATCCACTTGATTTCCACGTTTAGTAAATTGAGGTTAGGTAAATTTCTGTTATCAGCATACCTTTGAGCCCAGTGAATGTAACTATGTCCATCAATCCAGACAGAAAACATGGTGAGAGGAGGTTCTGCTGCAGTCAGATAAAGTGTGGTAATGAAATGGCAGTTCAAACAGTAGGAGTTTCTAATGAACAAAACTGTGGAGTTTCTGTGCTAATGATTCAGTAGCAGTGATTGGTGGATTTTGATTGCTGAAAACAGAAAGTTAGGGTGCATGGATGAGTTCTTTGAAAGATGTAATTTGAATGGTGAAGAAAAAATCATTTTATGAAAGATTGCACTGGATACGCAGGTGTACTGAGAGTTCAGAGTTCAATTGAAACATTGTTGTGTGAACTTGCAAACATCAGAGGTCTTTCAGGAGGTGGTTACTATGGAAAAAGGCAGAAAGGGCAGAAGGGGAAGGGTGTTGATTTGAAAAAAGTGAGGGAAGAGTTTTGATTGGGTGACATTAGAGATATGTGTGATGAATTACAGCATTTCTGTGCTTTTTTTGGCTGCAGCCTCTGGAGTGCATACCCTTTGTTCTGCTGAAGACAAATCGGTGTGTGTCTGAGACTGTTTTCAAACTCAAAAAGTATTTGCTAAGGTGAGAAAAGATTCATTTAATTTAAATAGAGAATAGTATGCTTTAGGGAGAAAATTAATAAGAAAGTTGTGTATTTAAAATGTTGCTTTGTGTCAAGTGTTTTACAAATAGATTTGGTTTCTTTGAGTTACATAGCCATGTTAAAAGTGACGCAAAAGTGGTGGAAGGGCCTTAAAAATACGCTTTAATGTGTGTTAGGGCATTTTAAGTCACTTCCCCATGAATGTGGGTAAATAAGTGATTTACTTGATGTGTTTAAAAACGTTTTTTGAAATCAATTAGGTTTCTTGATATGTACTGCTAGAGTTTGATAGGTTGCTTGGGGCATATTTACAAGGTCTTTGAGTCCCTTTGATGTTATTTTTCCCATTTTAATTTTAGACATTTCCCCGTGGTGCAAGGTCCTTGTAAATACGCCCCCATGTGTGCTTGGCAAATTTAGATTTTGATTGTTTGAGTTACATAGCCATGTTAAAAGTGATGGAAAAAAAGTGCAAGGGCCTTAAAAAAACGCTTTCTTGTGTGTTAGGGCATTTTAAGTCACGTCCCCATGAATGTAGGTATATAATTGTTTTACATGATAGGTTTAAAAACGTTTTTTGAAATCAATTAGGTTTCTTGATATGTACTGCTAGAGTTTGATAGGTTGCTTGGGGCATATTTACAAGGACTTTGAGTCCCTTTGATGTTATTTTTCCCATTTTAATTTTAGACATTTCCCCGTGGTGCAAGGTGCTTGTAAATACGCCCCCATGTGTGCTTGGCTAATTTAGATTTTGATTCTTTGAGTTACATAGCCATGTTAAAAGTGATGGAAAAAAAGGTGCAAGGGCCTTAAAAAAAAGCTTTCATGTGTGTTAGGGCATTTTAAGTCACTTCCCCATGAATGTAGGTATATAATTGTTTTTCAATTATATCATCTGTGTTTCCTAACATTACGAATCACATTGTGCAGATGAGGTTTAGGCGTGTTCAGGGAGATAGAGGAGGTCTGGCCTTTGTTCAAGAGTGCAGTGGACATGATTCACTTCATTGGTAGGCCTGCACATGTATTATCTCCTCTGTACTCTTCAACAAGCCTAAATTTCATCTGCAACCCTGAGTAGGCCTCACCTCAAACAAACCTCTAGATAGTCCACACCTTATCGTCATCCTGAATCAATCATTTAAAGTGTTAGGGGCAGATTTATGATGGCCGTGCGCCTCTTTCGTGCTGCTGTTCCGTCACTTTTATAATGCAGCAGTGATTTACAAGATGTACCGTGTTGCAAGATAGGCCTCACTTCATTGGTAGGCCTGCACATGTATTATATCCTCTATATTCCTCAACAAGCCTAAATTTCATCAGCAACCCTGAGTAGACCTCACCTCAAACTTTTGTGACGCAGCGGCGGAGCAAAAGATGCGCTATGTTGTGACATATTTACAACTTGAAGCATCAAGGAAGATGTGTCATGCTGTAAAGTCCTGCCCCACATGAAACGTGCGTCAGGTTTCATGTGGGCGTTTTGTTGCAGGGTGGGCAGTCATTTGCATGAAAGCCCTGTAAAACTAACACAGTAAAATTAAGAAGACTTCACTGAGTCACCTTTATGGCATTGCTGAATCAAATCCTTACGCCTGTTTGAAACAGGCATAAGGAGAGATGCACCATGCAATGTGTGGCTTGCCCCTGTGCATTGCAGTAGATTTGTCGCGTTTATGACGTGATTCCTGAAATGCGCCGTTTTTGTGGAACAGATGCGTGATGCATCTGTGCTGTTTTTGCTCAATGGTGCTCTGCATTGTAAATGCGGCACATCATGGGTGGCAGAGCAGTGGCGCACGTTAACTGGTGCATCCCTGGGGATGCGCCAGTTAACATAAATCTGCTCCTTTAAATTTAAGTATTAGCAGGGGACACAGTGTTGGTGAGGTTATCCAAGGTTAAGAAGAGATGAGTCCTGTTCACTGAAAAGTTGGATATAGGCCTCACCTCCTCAGCATCGCTGGACATGGTTAAATAATATCTGCAAAATGTTACTCTTGTTAAACAATTTTACTATTATAGTCTCTGAGATTTGTCTCTTACTCTGCAACATCTCATTGTTGTTCTCTTTCTTTAAAGATAACGAGAACATCAACCATGAGTGATAATGAGCAATCTGTTGATCTCGATCTTATCATTGAACTTGTCATTGAAACGTCAGTGGAAGTAGATCCCTTGGATGATTTATATCCTGTGGATGATGAAGTAGTTGATGAGGATGCTGATTTGTCAGAATTGTATGACATAGGGTGGGCATCTGACCTGCTCGAGCCTATTAACCTATAAAGACTTTTAAAAATAAATTTAAGTTACTCGAAATGAAAAGTAACCATGTAAACCGTTTTATTTAAAATTAAATACAACTTCAAAAACAAATTGTGTGAAGTGTCTTTAATGAAATAGTAAAATATACTAATAAAATTAGTTCAGATTCACATATAAAAGAGCACAGGTCAAATGTAGAAGCATTCCATTTCTTTGCAACTATTTGTGAGTTTTAAATTTCATAATGCACTAAAAATTATTGTATGTAGATTGACAACTAGTATGTTAATTTTTTGACGACTGTTATTGATTTACTGTTTGATAATAGTGGTTAATAACATTTTTTATTATATTTTACCACAGATTCAACTGCAGATCATTTCGAAATTAGAGAATGCCGTCTAAGGATAGAATCCGAAAGGCTACAAAACGTCAAAGACAGCAGATTAATAAATGCTTGCAGCAGTCCTCTACAATAAAATCTCATCAAGTCACCAAGAAAGCTCCGGGTAAGAGAATGAAAACATTCCTTAGAAACATTTGTAGAAACAAAAGTATAACTACAGAACAAGTTTTAGTCCAGAAAAAGAGAGCCAATTTAAACGGAAAGGAAAGGCCAATCAAAAATGTTACTGGTAGAGCAGGAGATAACTCTGTGCATGGTAGTAGAAGGAAAAGTCAGTTTAGGGACATTCGTAGACGAATGTTCCGCAACAGGATAATTGGTAATTTGTTAAAAAATATTAAGAAAGGTCAACAGAAAGTGGTTTTTTATAAGAGAAAAAAAAAGTTGAGAAAATTATTGATCAGGCATTCGAAATTAAGCGAAAGTTATTTATTTTGATAATCAATAGAATTAGGAAACTAAACAAGTTAATTTATGATTTCAAAACAAATAGTAGATGGAAGAGAACAGTCAATCGTAGTAATTTTTGTGAAGTTTTTTCAGGAGAATGGATGCATAGTTCAAGTTCTGAGGCATTTTTTAATGAGGAGAGTTACTTTCAGGATAATGATTTGGTGCATGCAGTTGACACCAGTGGTCGAGCATATGAGGTGAAAGATGGATGTGTGGTTGAAAAAGAAAAACTTGTGACAACAGAGGCAGAAGAGGTGTTAGGTAATGAGGTTTTAGGAAGGCGTCCTAAGGGACCTGTGTACACCTGGAAGTGTAGTAGTATTTGCAGTGTGCGACAGGATTCCATCAATTTGCTTTGTGATTTTGTACGGACATTTAATAAGAAAAGTTTGAAGCAGAAAATGATGTTGTTGCAAGAATTAGATCCTTGCAGAGTGAGAGAAGTGACAGGTTTGCATGGTCATTCACTGGCTTGTCTTTCCAGGAGAGTATGCCAGAGTGTTTTTCATCATTTCAGGATGCTAGCAGTGCATCATAATAAAGTGAGGAAATTAGTTAGAATGTTGTATTATGCTAAGAGTCCAGCAATTATGCTTAAACAATTATGCACTGCTCTTTTGCATGGTTCTGAAGTAGATGTGAAGAATATTTGTGAAGAAATTGAGTTTTGTTACTTTGCAAATAAAGAGGAGAATGTTGAAATTGACCCAGAAGAAGAGGGTAATGTGGAAGATAGTGTACAGGTTTCCAGTACAGATAATTTTCAGAAGGAAATTGCCACGTTTCAGGTGAAATCAAGTGAGAGGCCTAATTTCCCTTGTGTGTGTTGTCGACGCACTTATTATAAGAATCAGACTAAGTTAGTGGATTTATATGCGAAAAGTGAAAGTGAAATAATAGTGAATGGAAGGATTTTGCAACATACTTGATGGTAGAAAATTGTTTTGATTTGGGATTGGATCAACGTGTGTGTACTTATTGTTGTAACAAATTAAATCAAAACCGGATGCCTGCTAGAGCGGTTCATAATAATCTGGAATTGGTTGAGATTCCTTCTGAATTGAAGGATTTAAATACTTATGAATCTATTTTGATTCAAAGTATTCATCCCTTTCAGGCTATTGTAAGAATGGAGCCAAAGACAGGGAAATTGCCTCCATCAGATTTACAGAGAGGATTAAAGGGAAGAGTTGTTTATTTGCCTCTAGATTTGAAGAAAAACATTATTACAATTGGAGTAGAGAAAGTGGAAGAGGAACCTCTGGTTATCTTAGTTAATGGGGTTCCGACAAAGAGTAAGAAAATATGGCAAGATTTAGTGGATGTTAGGAAAGTCAAAAAGGCAACATTGTATTTGAAGAACAACAATAAGTACTACAAGAATGTATATGTTGCAGAAGAGGAAGTAAGTGAAGAAGAGGATAGCGATTTGTGTGCTGGTCAAATTGAGAAAGTAGAACCCTCTAAAAATGAAGAAATATATGAACATTATAGTGTTCATCCTTTGCATTCCAAGGAAGTCATGGGGAATGCTATTGAGTTGTTTCAAATGAAACAAGCCAAAGGAAGTCCCATTAGTGTTTGGGAGGAAAGTTTGGAAGCTCGGTGTTTCCCACAGCTTTTTCCAACAGGTCAAGGAGGAAGATATGATGAGCGACCTGATCAAATTCCTGCTTCTGAATACCGGACTTTACGATTGTATGCAGAAGATCCTAGGTTTCGTCAATGCATTCCCTATTTGTTTCATCTACTGTTTGAAAGCGATCTGTCTGGACTGTCATATGCAGTGAACCACATCTTGAAAAGTGGTGTACAGATGCAAAACATCTCGGCAAGTGACTTTATGGATAAAGTCAATGTGCAAGACAGTATTTTGGATTCTCACCAGATTAATCTCATGGCGTGTCAGCGTGGTACTAATGAGTACTGGTACCGTCGTCATGGTGATTTAAAATGTATGCTGAGGAACTTAGGAACTCCCACATGGTTCCTTACTCTCAGCTGTGCCGAGTATGGCTGGGAAGACTTACTTGAATTTCTACGAGAGGCAAATGGAAACATTGAAAATATCAAATTCAAGACACCCGGAGAACTGTGCTCTTTGGATCCAGTGAATGTATGCAGGTACTTCAATCATACATTTGAAGCTATGATGTCTTTCATCATGAACAAGAAAAATCCACCTCTTGGAGAGGTGTTGGATTTCTTCTGGAGAAAGGAGTACCAAGCAAGAGGTGCTCCTCATATACATATGCTGCTGTGGATCAAGGATGCACCTAAATTTGGAACAGATCCAGATGACTTAGTGATGAGTTTCATAGAACAGTATTCTACATGTGCTGTTCCAAATGCAAAGGAAGACAAAAGCCTAAGAGAACAAGTTTTACGCTTCCAAAGCCATCGTTGTGGAAAGTACTGTCGTCGTAAATTCAGAAACAAGGACAAGTTCTACACCAAATGTCGTTTCGCCTTTCCACGACCGGTGATTTCTAAAGGAAGAGTGAACAGTTTGAAGTCTTCGCTACGACATAATTTGTGATGAAGAAATCACCTAAAAACACATACAATTTGAAAAGGAACGAAGAGTCCAAGTACATCAACGACTACAACCCAGTGATTTTGTCCATGTGGAATGCTAACATGGATATACAGTTTGTGGCTGATAACTGTATGGCTGTGGCTCGGTATGTGACATCTTACATCACCAAAAAAGAAAAGACAGAATTGAAGGATATGTGGGAGGACATTTCCCATGAAAAGAGCCTCAGTAAGAAGTTGTACAGTTTCAGTCTGAAGATGTTGTCACATCGAGAAATCGGAGCTTACGAATGTTCTGACCGGTTGTCTTCAGCAAGTCTCTATGCCAAATCCAGGAGTATCGTTTGGGAGAGTCTTAGTCTTGCTGCAACGCGTAATCGAGTTCTGAAACCTGTGCGGGAAATTGAGTATTTGGCGGAAAAGGAGCCAAAGAGTACCGATATTTTGAAGACCAACATGTTGGATACATATTATCCAAATAGAAGCAGTCACCTCAAGAATGTTTGTCTGTATGAGGTTCTACAAAATTACATATTCAAGAGGAACATCAAAGAAGATATTGATAAAGGAGTGTATGCTGTAATTGGAAGTGAGGGATGTCTGGTCAAGCAAAGAAAATGCCACTTGGTAAACCATCGAAAATTGAATGGCGAATCTCCTGAAAGAAAAGAGTTTTTCTATTTAGCACTTTTGCAACTTTTCAAGCCTTGGCGTGCAGAAGAGGAACTGCTTGGAGATTTCCTCTGTTACGAAGACTCTTTCAATGCCGCCAAGGAGACCATAGAATGTCCTGTTTTTCCCAAATATCTAGAAATGTTGAATGCGGAAATCGAGCAGGAAGCAACGATTGCAGCCGAGATTGCTAGAGACAGTTCTCAGGACAGTCAGAGTTCTGTTTCATTGAGTCAGGATCCACTAGGAGGACCAGTTATCGAAAATGAAGCTGCCACTGCCATGATTGAAGTGGAAAGAGCCATGGCACATACTCAGGTGGATGCGGTTAACTTAGAAGACTTGGAAAGACAACTCAACGTTGAGCAGAGGAAAATATATGACGAAGTTACCAACCAAATTGATCATGGATTAAGTCATGAGAAGAAAGAGTGCTCATGTACGTCGTAGAAGCCTGTCCGACTGTACGTGAGTGGAGAAGCGGGAACTGGAAAAAGTTTCCTCATTAAAGCAATTTCATGTTATTTGCAGAAAAGGACTGAGTCATCGCTATCTTGTGTTGTCACCGCTCCAACTGGACTGGCAGCACATAACATTAAAGGTATTACTTTGCATCGTCTACTGATGCTGCCAGTGGAGCATGATAACAAATTACAATACCACAAGTTATCTGGAGATGCTTGTTGTGAAGTTTCAAGAGTTTTGAGGAAAATGAAACTTCTTATCATTGACGAAGTAAGCATGGTTTCCAATGTCATGCTTGCCTTTGTGCAGTTCTCAAAACAGAGTATGATGTGTTATTTGGTGGCAAACACATCATTGTTTTCGGTGATCTTCTGCAGCTGACACCAGTGAAAGGACAACCTGTGTTCAAAATGCTCACGCATGAAGATACCAGGAAGTGCCTAGGGAGCATTGGCAACGTCAATATATGGTTAAACTTCAATTATGCTGAACTGCGTGAAAATATGCGTCAGGCGAAGGATGAAGATTACAAGAATATTCTACAAGATGTTAGAATCGGAAAAGTGACCGAGCATGGGAAAGAAGCTTTACATGCACGATTACTGTCAAATTTGTATCCAGAACAAGACGTTGTGCCTGAGAATATTTTTCAGAAAATTACTGAGAAGAAATCTGGAATATGTTTGATGCCAACTCTTGCAGAATGTGCCATCTTCAACAACAAAATGAGTAGAGCATATGGGATCAACAATTATTTTGTCTGAGAATTTGAAATCAAAATTGGTTTCATTAGAGAAGACTATATCTAAAACTGCAGGTTTTGAAAAGACTCTGAATGTGTGCTTAAATTGCCGTATAATTTTAAGAAGGAATTTACATGTTGAAAGAGGTCTGGTAAATGGATCAATGGGTAATGTTGTTGATTTTGTGAAATACAGAAATAGAGATGGAATTGAATTTTTAAAAATTAAATTTGATGGCATTGAGGAAGTACAGCTAATTGGTCGTTGCTCTGCTAGGTTTTTGCTTGTAAAAGACTTATATGTTCGCCGTAAGCAGTTTCCTGTTTGCTTGGCATATGCGGTGACAATCCATAAATCGCAAGGTTTAAGTGTAGACAGTGCATTGGTGAATATTGGCAGTTCTGTGTTCAAGGAGGGTATGGCATATGTGGCATTGTCACGAGTCAGAACTTTATCGGAATTGTACTTGATTGAGTGTGATGTCACAAACATTTGTGCGGATCTAGATTGTGTTAAGGAATACAATAGGTTAAGAAGAGAGTATGCGCCACATTTGCCTCAATATCCTTTGTTTGAGAAACGTGTGGTAGGCCGGAAACGAAGAAATGTGACCAATAGTAGGGAGGTTGTAGCAAAAAGATGAAAAGTCGATGAACCTGAAATTATAAGCAGAAAGAAAAAGGATTCTGTTGAAGATGTTGTTGGTTTTCAATTTGAAAATAGTTCTGGTGTCAACTGCTATGCTAATGTAGTGGTTAATGTTGTCTTTTCTCTAGAAACTTTAAAACAACAGATTGTGATCAATTCGGATCAAAGTTTTTGCTGCTTGCTGAATTCTGTGTTAGAGAAATGTAGCACTGATAGAACAAAAATAGAAAGTGTGTCTGAAATTCGAAATCTGTTAGACAAGTGTTCAGGTCAAACGCAATGCTCTCAAAATATTCAGCAAGATTGTCAGGAGTTTTTAATGTATATGTTTGATGTATTGCAAGATGAAGGTGTAGATGTAGATTACCTGTTTGGCCTTTCTTATCAATGGCAGCATCACTGCGAGAACTGTAGGGTATCAAGTACTACTAGTGTAGACTCAGAAAGATTTATATATTTAACTTTGCCAGACAGTAAATCAGTGTCCTTTAATAAGCTAGTAAAATCAGCCGATCACAACATGGAGTGTAGCCAATGTAAGTCAGCAATGCTTTTCACATTATTTATACGAACATATGGCCAGTATGTCATTTTAATGTTCCAACGATGTAGGCCTGATGGAACAAAATTGACAACTTTAATTAAAAATTTTGTGGCTTCGCAGTTGTCAATATCAGGAAGGACGTTTTTAACTGCAGCAATTATATATCATGACGGTCCTTCAACAACATCAGGACATTACACAGCTTATTTAAAGTCTAGAAACGGCTGGTCATTCTGCAATGATTCTGTTTTAACTTTAAAAAAAAATTGCCTTTTGACCTTAAAAAATCTTACCTGGTGTTTTTAAAACCTACATTTTAGGGAAAGAATCTCGGGATCTGCTCTGAGGAATTTCAAGAGGTTCTAATGGCTCCTACACTATTTGGCCTTGAGGATAAGTGTAGTACAGAGTCAAAAGTTACATGTGGAAATGTGGAACATGAGTGAGCAAGAAGGGTGAGTTATTACTAGTACAGGATTGTGCAAGTGATCTTGAACGTTTTCTTTCTGAAAGTTGCGGAAAAAGAAAATGACGGGATTTGCATAGAAGAATTTGAAGAGTTATAAATGGCTCTTACACGATTTGGACTTGAGGAAATGTGCGGTAGAGAGCGAGAAGACATTTATTGTATGTAACATATTTGTCAAAACGATGGAGCTTTTCTTTCAGAAAGTGGTGGGCTGAAAATAATAGCAACACAACAGCGTATAAGCTGTTCATAGGACATCCTTTGACGTCATGGAAAGTAAGTTACTTTTAAGGAGTTCTGATTTCTGATTGGTTATGTTATATGGGTTTTTTAAACACAATCATTTTGATTGTGTTTTTTTTCCCCCGCTGTTATATGATGAATACCTTCAACTCACTGTTTTTAGTGAAATTTGATACATTTTGAGAACAGCAAAAATAAACCATTTAACATGTTTAATTAATTCTGTACTTTTTGTATTTATGATATACATTGAGAACTGTGCAGGAGGCATGGAGAAACTGAGGCTTCTGTAAGTGTCAAGGTAGGTGAGTAATGTACATTGCTCTGTTGCATACAGTCCTCACCTTCTCCGTACTCTTGGATATGCTAGACTACATCTGCACAATGAGATACCTAAGCTGAGGGAATACAGGTGATGTGATTGTGGAATGAGCAAAAAGAATTGCACGTTTTTCAATTACACTACCTGTGTTTCCTAACATTACGAATCACATTGTGCAGATGAGGTTTAGGCTTGTCCAGGGACACAGAAGAGGTCTGGCCTTTGTTCAAGAGTGCAGTGGACATGACTCACTTCATTGGTAGGTCTGCACATGTATTATCTCCTCTGTACTCTTCAACAAGCCTAAATTTCATCTGCAACCCTGAGTAGGCCTCACCTCAAAAAAGCTTCTGGAAAAGCCACACCTTATCATCATCCTGAATCAATCATTTAAAATGTTAGGAGCAGATTTATGATGGCCGTGCGCCTCTTTTGCGCCACCGTTGCGTCACTTTTGTGACGTAGCAGCAGTGCAAAAGATGCACCATGTTGCAACATGGGCTTCACATCATCTGCAACAAGATACCGTCAGTTTAAAATGTATATATTTAGGACTGTGTAGGGGGCATGGAGAAGCTGAGGCTTCTGTAAGTGTCAAAGATGTTGCATATAGTGCTCACCTTTTGCGTAGACTACATCTGTACAATGACATACCTAAGCAAAGGAAACACAAGTGATGTGATTGTGGAATGAGCAAAAAAAATTGCACGTTTTTCAATTACGTTACCTGTGTTTCATAACATTACGAATCACATTGTGTAGATGAGGTTTAGGCCTGTTCAAGGAGATAGAGGAGGTCTGACATTTGTCCAAGAGTGCAGTGGACATGACTCACTTCGTTGGTAGGCCTGCTCATGTATTATCTCCTCTGTACTCTTCAATAACTTAAATTTCATCTGTAACTCTGAGTAGGACTCACCTGAAACAAATCTGTGGATAGGCCACACCTTATCAGCATCTAAAAACAATCATTTAAAATGTTAGGGTTAGATTTATGATGGCCGTGCGCCTCTTTTGCGCCGCTGTTCCATCACTTTTGTGACGCAGCAGCAGTGCAAAAGATGCATCATGTTGCAAGATAGGCCTCACTTCATCTTCAAAAAGATACCGTCAGTTTAAAATGTATATATTTAGGACTGTGTAGGGGGCATGGAGAAGCAGAGGCCTCTAACTTTATTTCTTTGTAAAATTGGATGATTGTCAATCTTTTCCCTTGTCTTTTCTAATTTTTAAATACATGTTTTAATATTTTTCAAATTTTTGTTCTTTCTTTCACAGATTGAAAGTATAAAAATAACAAGTGACTAAGTTAACGACAATTATAAGGTAAATGTTTTGTACTCTTTTCGTTACATTTCTATCACATTTAACTTCTATTAGTTTCACTGCTTCATTTCTTTAACCCTCAGTTTCCTGCCTTTGCTACTTCCCTCATTCCTTTTTCTATTACTTACTTACTCTACTCCTTCCACTCCTTTTCTCAGTCCCTCTGTTCTCATAGTTCCTCACTCCTGTTCACTCACTCCGTCTCTATTACTCTCACTATCTCTGACTCATCACTCTTTCACTACTTGTTCATTATGCTTTCTCCCTGTAGTTCAAACACACTAAGGGGCATATTATCAACACAGGTGATAAAATTATCGCTGCTTTTATCGGCAGAAAACTGCCGCAAAAGCGGCTTTAGCGGCAGTTTTCTGCCGCAAAAGCGGATTTATCGGTAGTTTTCTGCCGATAAAAGCAGCGATAATTTTATCGCCTGTGTTGATAATATGCCCCTATGTTATTTACATTTCTTTGCTGTTTCAATCATTCCTTTTCTGTCACTTCTTCTTTTCTGCTTTCTGTTTTTTCTCTCTGTTATTCCACATGTTTTAACCTTAGTCACTATCATACATCTTGTTTTATTCCTATTTACTTTTGCTCACTTTTTTCTTAACACTTTCCCTCAGGATTAATCTTTTAGTCCGGTTCTATCCCTACCTCTCTTTCCACATCCTTTACTGTTTTTCTTCTTAATTTGAACATTCACTCACATTCTCTAAGAAACTCTTGTTTATTATTCTTCTACTCTCCTTTTTTTCTTTCACTTCCTTATCTATTTTGTTTTTCACAATTATACCCACTTACATCTTTTCTTCGGTAAATAGATCTATTAAACAGTATCTCTGTGTTACTCCCTCTAGCTGTCTTTCTTTTAACATTACTCTCTGTTTCCTTCTCTTACACTTTCTTTTCTTTTTAAAAAAAAAAAAATTCTGATTCGCTTCCGGTTCGCATACCGGCGCGCTAACCGGGAAGCGAACCAAAAGAAATAGAGGTTGCTAGAGTGCTAAACATTCTAGCAATTTTTTATAAAGGGGAGGTAGTTCTGAAAAGAACTTTTTTTTAAATTGTTTTTGTTGTTTTATATATTTTTTTTTTCCTGAACATTTTTTTACTTTTTTTGTATTTTTTGAACGGTTTTATATTTTTGTAGTTTTTTTTGGGGGGGGGGAGAAACGAAAATGATTCATTGTAAAGGGCTCAACAGGAGCAACAACAAAAAAAAAAATTTAATTTCTGGGACGTTTTGAACAATTATGATTCTCAATAGCTAAATTGATTAAATTAATGCTACTTTCTCTGTAGCAAATTATTTGGCCGCAATATACACACACTTGCTTTATTTCCCCAAAGTTCATCTGTATATTTGGGACCGTCTCCCTCGCCTCTGGTCCCGTCACTGTCTGTACATTTGATCTTCTGGCCACAGGAGGAGGGTTATCGTGTAGGTCACGTACTTGCGCAGCAGTGTAGTTGATAGGGTGCTTCCTCTCCATATGGCGATGCATCGTATAATTTCCATAACTATACTTTTTATCTGTCCCTCTGGACAGATCATTTTTACATATCAGGCAAGTTACGTAGCGGGCATATTTAAAAAATTGCCAAATAAAATTCTCTTTCACTCGGGACCTCCTAGGCTCTTCTGGCAAAAAGTGCCTCTCTTCTTCCTCTTCCTCTTGTTCCTCTTCTTCCACCTCTTGCTCAACCACCACCTGAGGAGGTGGTCCTCTCTTCCTAGGAGGTGGTGGTGGTGGTGGTGGGGGTGCACCAGCTGCAGCTACTAATGAAGCCATTTCTTATTAAGTAAAATAGGTCTTCCTCTCACAAAGTTGAAAGTCAGAGTGAGAAAAAAGGAAGGGGGCTTTCATCATTTGGGAAAAAAAATAGTTCTAAACCAATGAAAAGTGTTATTTTTAGGTCACATGACCTAGCCTTACATCATTAGGAAACCAAAAGTGAAATGAACCAATGAAAAGTTTTCTTTGTCATTTGAGATGTCATCAGTGATGTCATCAGTGATGTCATTTGAGATGTCATCAGTGATGTCATCAGTGATGTCACTGACCATGTCATGAATGATGTAATATGTGACATGATCAGCAGTGGATTGCGGGTGCGCGATATATAGTTAGTGCAACTAACTATATATGGAAGTTCAATGGTTTTGTGTGAGTAAAAATAGGTATTTTAAATGCTAATTCCTAACTATATATGGTCTATAACCTATGGTTTTTTCAGTGAATTTTCAAGGTTTTGTAAATGCTAATTCCTAACTATATATAGTGTATAACCTATGTTTTTTTTCAGTGAATATATATATATATATATATATATATATATTCACTGAAAAAACCATAGGTTTCCCACCAGTTATAGTTAGGAATTAGCATTTAAAAAACCTATTAAATTCACTGAAAAAACCATAGGTTTCACACCAGTTATAGTTAGCTGGAAATTTTACTCGCATAAAACCATTGAAATTCCCACGTTATAGTTAGTTGGACTCACTGTAACTTGCACGTGCAATGCACTGCTGATGACGTCACATATTACATCACTCATGACATCACTGATCACACCATCCAGTGAATGTGTGTCTTTCTGAAAAATAAATATGTTTTATAGATGTATATGTAAAAGTTGATGGAAGAATAAATGTTTAAAAAAGTGTCTAAATGGATGTTTTTTTTAAAAAAAATTGATTGGTTAACTGGCTTATTAAGTGTATCTTTATGAATACATATATTAGTGAGTAATGTTTAAATATTTAAATATATGTATTAGTGTTTCACTTTGTGTATAAGTGGCTGCATGGGTTGGTGAGTAGCTACATGTGTATGTATATGTGTTATTAGATGTTTTTCTTAGTATCAGTATGAGTGTTTGCATGGTTTGGTGGGGGTATTACTTAGCACATAGATGCATGAATGACTGACTCTCTCTTTGTATGTGTTTTGAAGACAGCATATGTGCAGGACTGTATGGGTGGATGAGTGTGTATATGTGTGTGTTAGTGAGTGAATGACTGTTTCACTAGTGTCTTTATCAGTAACTACATATGTTTTAATCTAGTATATGTGAATATTGATGTATATAAGTGAGTACATGTGAGAGTAAGAGATTGTAAGAGTTCCTGTTTAAATAAGTATGTGTTTCTAAAAGTGATTGTTTAAGAGAGTAAGTATGTGTAAGTTTCCTTAGAAGTAAAGTGGTAGTGTGTGTATAGCTGTATATGCAAATAAATTGATGTTCAATAGTTTATTTGCATGTGTGAGTATGTGTGAGAGTATCTTTTGGATGACTGTTGGTGTGTAACAGGATGTATAGGTGTATCACTACATATGACGAGTGAGTATATGTATGAGTGACTATATAGAACTGTTGGTGAATGAGTGGATGTGTATATAGATGGTGGAATTATTGAATTGGTTGTTGTAACTGGTATGGGTATCTCCATTTTTTTGAAAATTTTATTTTTTATTTTTGAATATGTGTTTCAAGGGTTACATTACAGTGAAAGGAGGTCTGTCACTCTGTCACAAGGATGGTGTCATCTGTGATGTCATGAGTGATGTCACTGACCATGTCATGAGTGATGTAATATGTGACGTCATCAGCAGTGCGTTGCACTCGCAAGTAATAGTGAGTCCAACTAACTATAACGTGGGAATTTCAATGGTTTTATGCGAGTAAAATTTCCAGCTAACTATAACTGGTGTGAAACCTATGGTTTTTTCAGTGAATTTAATAGGTTTTTTAAATGCTAATTCCTAACTATAACTGGTGTGAAACCTACGTTTTTTTCAGTGAATTTCATAGGCTTTTTAAATGCTAATTCCTAACTATAACTAGTGTGAAACCTATAGTTTTTTCAGTGAATTTCATAGGTTTTGTAAATGCTAATTCCTAACTATATATAGGGCCTCAAACCTATGTTTTTTTCAGTGAATTTCATAGGTTTTTTAATAGCTAATTTCTATAGCTATGAAATATATTTTTTATAATGAATCCTATATTGTATATTTATGTAATACTATTTTTTCATGTATATTTTTCCCTTTTTAAATTTTTTTTTGCTTTGGTGCGCTGCCGGTGCGCGTACCGGTGAACGCACGGGTATGCGCAGTGTTACGGCGCACCCCGGTGCGCGTACCGGTGAGCGTCCCGTTAGGGCTATTGCTGTGAACAAAAACAACAACGTGACATTTAGCGTTGCCGCGTGATGCGTCTTATGACCCACGGCGTAAGCGCACTCGGAAGCGCCCGAGCGCATACGATCGCGCAACGTAAGCGCCCCCGGGCTAAAGGGGAGGGTAAGCGCGTCGGGTCATGTGACCAGAACATAACACTTTTCATTGGTTCAGAACAGTTTTGGTTTCCAAATGATGAAAGCCCGGGTCATGTGACCTGAAAATAACACTTTTCATTGGTTCAGAACAGTTTTGTTTTCCAAATGATGAAAGCCCCCACCTTTTTTCCTCATTCTCACTTTGTTCTTTGAGTGAGGAAGACCTGCTTCTATTGATAGAGAAATGGCTACAGTAGCAGCAGCAGCTGGAGCATCTGCACCACCACCACCACCACCACCACCACAAGGACCACCACAACATCACATTGGTGGTGAAGAAGAAGAGGAGGAGGAGGAGGAGGAGGAGGAGAGAAGGCAGTTCCTGCCTGAAGACAACCCCCCCTATAAACCTAAGGAGCACTTTATATGGGAGTTTTTTAAAATCCCAAGGGGTGCAAAGAAAGTAAATGCTGCAAAGGTGACCTATCTCATCTGTGGCGCTGTACTATCCAGGGGGAACCCTGCAAAAAAATATTCATTTGGGAATCACACAATGATTGGCCACATGCAACGATTGCACCCCAACAACTATTCTGCAGCAGAGGTCAGAGAACTGACCAGAAACCCTCCCCAATCTTCTCCGAGCACCTCCAAACAACCCACTCCATCGGGTCCAGAAACTAGAGAGATGGTCCCAAACATCCAACGCCAGTTTGGAGATTACAAGATTACTTGTATATTTTGTGGGACTTTAATTTCTTATGGGGAGCAGAGCATCAAACTCATAAACCGTGCTGGAGACAACCACCACTTCCCAAAGAAGCCTTAATTTTTTCCTGTTTTTTTTTTGCTCCAGTTGAGCCGTTTACAATTCCCTGTTTTTTGTTTGTCCCCATAAAAAATACAAAAAAAATATAAAATTGTTAATAAAAGGCAAAAAAAGTAAAAAATGTTCAATAAAACAATAAAAAAAAATAAAACAACAAAAAGAATAAAAAACAGTTCTTTTTAGAAGTACCTCCAATTTTTTAAAAAATGCTACATTTTTTAAAAACTCTGTCATTCTTTTTTCTCCAGGGTACGCATACCGGTACGCGCACCGGGGCGCGCACCAAAAAAAAAAGAAAAAAAAATTAATGAAGGAGTGAGCATGAGGGAAGGGGACAGAGAGAGTGATGTTAAGAGAAAGAGAGTTAGAGGGAGCAACACAAAGGGACTGTGTATTAGATAGTAAGACAGAGAGATGGTGTAATAGGGTATAAGTGAGAAAAGGAAAATGAATAAGGAAGCAAAAGAAGGGAAGAGAGAGGAAGAAGACTAAAGCAGAGGTACTAGGAGAATGTGAGTGGGTGTTGAAAGTAAAGGGAAGGACAGTAAAGGATGGGGAATGAGGGGTAGTGACGGAACCGGAGTAAAGGAACAGAGGTGAGGGAGGGTGAGAAAAGAGAAGTGAGTGTAAGTAAAGAGGGGTGAAAAAGGGTGGATGAAAGTGAATAAGGGTAAGACATGGGGAGTGACAGAGAGAAAGGAGAGAGAGAGTAAAGGAAGGAGTGACTGAAAGGGAGTGAGTGAAGCAGCAAAGAAAGGTAAGTGAGGAAGTGTGGATGAGTTATAGGGAGTGAGCATGACAAAAGAGTACTGACAGAGTGAGGGGACAGAGACAGTGAGGGTAAGAGAGACAGAGTAAGGGAACGGGAGTGAGGAACTGTGAGGACAGACGGACTGAGAGAAGGAGTGAGAGGAGTGGAGTAAGTGAGTAAGGGAAAGGGAATGAGTGAGGGAGCGAAGGAAGGGAACACAGGGTAAGGTAAGTAAAGCAGGGGAACTGAAAGAAGTTGAATGTGGTAGGAGAGTGAAGGAAAGGTGAATAAACATGTAGGAAAAGAATAAGTGAGGGAAGCAGAGTGAGGAAACAGTAGTGAGGTAGGGTGAGAGATTAGTAGTGAGGTTAAAGCAAAGGGTGATGACAAACTACATTTTTTTAGTCACACTTACCATATAATTAATGTAAATTTAATTACATGTTTTTACTACACTTTGTATCTGTGAAGGAGAGAAGAAAAAATAAGTTATAATTAGTAAAATATATATTTTAAAATAGAAGAGACAGGTCAAGAGTTTAAAAAACATAAAAGTGTTCTAAGAAATAAAGTAAGAGTGAAGGACACAGAAAGGGAAATAAACTAATGTAGAAGGACAAAAAGAGAGAAAAAGAAATAGAAGGAGAGTAAATTCCTAAGAGTAAGGCAGATACATTCAGTGACAGAGCGGAAGAGAAGAAGGGAGAAATGAACTGAAGGTAAGAAAGATACTAAAAGAATGTGAGTTAGCAAAACTAAATCAGGAAAGAGGAGTAAGTAAAAAGGGAATGACTGAGAGGGAAATGAGTCTGATTGAGGATGCATTTACAAGAATGAGGAATGGAAGATGACTGAGAGTGAGTGAGGGGGAGTCACAGAGTGAAGGGATGAAGGAAGTGAGGATAATATAGAAAGATTGAGGGGAAAGGAGTGAGGAAGTTGGTAGACAGAGGAACTAAGGGAAGGACTGAGGGAAGTGGATTACAATGAGTGAGGAAAGGAAAATGAATAAGGGAGCAAAAGAAGGAAAGAGAGGGGAAGAGGACTAAAGCAGTGGAACAGAGAGAATGTGATTCGGTAATGAAAGTAAAGAGAAGGACACTAAAAAATAGGAAATGAGGGGTAGTAATGGAACCAGAGTAAAAGAAATGGGATGAAGAACGATGAGAGAGGAGCATTGAAGTTGTTGTAAGAGAAATGATAGAAGGTAGATAAACACAAGTGAGCATAACATAAGGAGAGTGAGGGACTGAGGACATAGAGGTAGTGAACGAAAAACAGAGAGAAGAGGAGAAAGGAAAGGAGCAAAGAAAGACAAGTGAGGGAGAGTGGATGAGTTATAGTGACAGAGTGCAACAAAAGAGGTGAGTGAGTAAAGAGGAATTACTAAAAGAGCAAAGAAGGAAAAGACGGAAAAGGGAAATAAAGCAGAGAGACTGAAAGCTGAAAAGTGATGCAAGGGAGAGAGGGGATGCAGGCAGTTGAAATGGGAATGAGGGGTTGTGAAAGATGTGGAGTAAAGGAACGGGGGTGAAAGAGAGTGAGAGAAAGACATTATGAGTGAGTAAAGAGAGCTGAAAGAGGGTTGAAAAAAGAAAGTGAGTTTGAGACAATGGGAACACAATTTAAATTACACAATACAAACTATAGAATAACTTGTACAACATGTTAGATAGTTTATTTTTGCTGTTCTCAGAATATAGTGAATTTCACTAAAAACAGTGAGTTCAAACTACTCATCATATGACAGCGGGAAAAAAAACCACAATCTAAAAGATTGTGTTTAAAAAAAACATATAAACTTAAAAATCACATATGTACACTAATCTTTGATTCACTTACTTTTCTTTTAAGCCAAATAGTACATCATGAAGATCCTTTTAGTTGGAAAATACTCTGCTGTTCTCTAAAAGAAAAGCTCCAAGAATATATGAAATATTTTTCAATGTTTTCATTTCCTCCTTGTGTACAGTCATGACTCTTTGCTCAATCCTTCACTTTTCCTTAAGGCCAAATAGTGTCAGATGCATCAGTATGTTTTTAAATTACTCAAAACAAACTCTGAAATTACCTTTTTCCCGACGTTCTGAAAGAAAAGCTCATAGACAATGTTCACAATGTTCAAATATTCATATTTCCATCTCTGGCTTACTCATATTCAACATTTCCTATAATACTGATGTCACTTACTATGAGATCCACTTACAGTACCTATATGACAACTCAATTTTTTATATTATCTTGATCACTTTTACTCAGAATATAATTTTAAACAGTAAACTAACTTTTATTAACTGCTCCCGTCTTCATAGGCCAATTACCTTTACTTACATTTTGGTTCTAAAAACACTAGGTATGAGTTTTTCAAGTCAAAAGGCAAATGTTGTTTGAAAGTCAAATGAGTATCATTACACAGCTTCCACCCTTTTTGACATTTTAAATAGCATGTGTAATGCCCTGATGTTGTCGAAGGACCGTCATGATAAATAATAGCTACAGTTGCAAAGGTTCTTCCTGAAATTGATAACTGAGAAGCCACGAAATTTTTAATAGAAGTTGTCAATTTAGTTCCATCAGGTCTACATTGTTGGAACATTTAAATGACATACTGACCATAAGTTTGTATAAATAATGTGGACAGCATTGCAGACTTACATTGGGTACACACCATATTGTGATCAGCTGCTTTAACTGGATTATTGAAAGACACTGATTTGCAGTCTGGTAAAGTCAAATATATAAATCTTTCAGTGTCTTTTCTAGTACTACTTGATAAACTACAATTGTCACAGTCATGCTGCCATTGATACGAAAGGCCAAATAGATTTTCTACATCTACACCTTCATCTTCCAATACACCAAACATATACATTAAAAATTCCTGACAATCCTGCTGAATATTCTGTGAAAATTGATTTTGACCAGAACATATGTCTAAAAGATTTTGAATTTCTGAAACACTTTCTATTTTTGCTCTATCACTGCTACATTTCTCAAACACAGAATTCAATAAACAGCAGAATCTTTGATCCCGATTTTCAACAATCTGTTCTTGTAAAGTTTGAAGGAAAAAAACAACATTGACCACTACATTAGCATAGCAGTTGACACCAGAACTGTTTTCAAACTGAAATCCAACAACATCTTCAACAGACTCCTTTTTCTTTCTGCTTACAATTACAGTTTCATCTACTTTTTGTCTTTTTGCTAGTACCTCACTGAAATTATTCTCATTTCTTCTTTTTCGGCCTACCACACGTTTTTCAAACAGAGGATATTGAGGCAAATGTGAAGCATACTCTCTTCTTAACCTATTGTATTCTTTAACACAATCTAGATCTGCACAAATCTTTGTCTCATCACACTCAACCAAGTACAATCCTGATAAAGTTCTGACTCGTGATAATGCCACATATGCCATACCCTCTTTAAACACCGAACTTCCAATGTTCACCAAAGCACTATCTACACTTAAACCTTGAGATTTATGAATCTTCACCGCATATGCCAAACAAACAGGAAACTGTTTTCGGCGAACATATAAGTCTTTTACAAGCAAAAATCTAGCAGAACAACAACTGATTTGTTGTACTTCCTCAATGCCATCAAATTTAATTTTTAAAAATTCAATTCCATCTATATTTCTGTAATTCACAAAATCAACAATATGACCCATTGCTCCATTTACCAGACCTCTTTCAACATTTAAATTTCTTCTCAAAATGATACGACAATTTAAACACACATTCGGAGTCTTTTCAAAACCAGCAGTTTTAGATATACTCTTCTCTAATGAATCCAATTTTGATTTCAAATTTTCAGACAAAATCATTGTTGCTCCCATATGCTCTATTTTATCTATAGCTTCCAGTTTCACAATCTCTTCATTTTCTAACTTTAACATTTTGTTGTTGAAGATGGAACATTCTTTCACAGTTGGCATCAAACATATCCCAGATTTGTTCTCAGTAATTTTCTTAAAAATATTCTCTGGAAGAATGTTTTCATTTGGATACAAGTTTGAAATTAATCGTGCATGTAAAGCTTCTTTCCCATGCTCACTTAGTTTTCCGATTCTTACATCTTGTAGAATATTTTTATAATCTTCATCCTTTGCCTGTCGCATATTTTGAAGCAGTTCTGCATATTTGAAGTTTAACCATATATTAACGTTTCCAATGCTTCCTAGGCACTTCCTGGTATCTTCATGCGTGAGCATTTTAAACAGTGGTTGTTCTTTCACTGGAGTCAACTGCAGTAGATCTCCAAAAACAATAATGTGTTTTCCTCCGAATAAGACATCATAGTCTGTTTTAAGAATTTCTTGCATTCTCAAATGCACAAAAGCAAGCATTAGATTTGAGACCATGCTTACTTCATCAATTATGAGAAGTTTCATTTTCTTCAGGACTCTCGAAACTTCAGAACACGCATCTCCAGATAGCTTGTGGTATTGCAATTTATTATCATGCTCAACTGGTAGCATCAGTAAACGATGTAAAGTAATCCCTTTAATGTTATGTGCTGCCAGCCCAGTTGGAGCAGTTACAACACAAGACAGCGGTGATTCATTCCTTTTCTGAAGATAAGTTGCAATTGCTTTAATCAGAAAACTTTTTCCAGTTCCCGCTTCTCCACTCACTTACAGTTGGACAAGCTTAAATGATGTACATGAGCCCTCTTTTTTCTCATGACTGAATCCATGTTCGATCTGTTCTGTGACTTCGTCAAATATCTGTTTCTGCTCAACGTTTAGTTGTTTCACCAAATCTTCTAAGTTAATTACATCCTCTTCAGCTTGTTCCATAGCTCTTTCCACCTCATCCATGGCAGTGGCAGCTTTATTTTGAAAAATTGGTCCTCCTAGTGGATCCTGACTCAATGAAGTAGAACTCTGACTGTCTTGAGAACTGTCTCTAGCAATCTCTGCAGCAATTGTGGCTTCTTGCTCTATTTCTTCGTTCAACATTTGCTGATAATTTGGAAAAACAGGACATTCTATGGTATCCTTGGTTGCATTAAAAGAATCTTCGTAACAGAGAAAATTTCAGAGTAGTTCCTCTTCTGTACGCCATGGCTTAAAGAGTTGCAAAAGAGCTAAATAATGAAATTCCCTTTTGTCTGGAGATTCGCAACTCAATTTTCGATGATTAATCAAATGGCCTTTTCTCTGCTTCACTAGACATCCTTCACACCCAATGACAGCATATCTTCCATTATTGATATCTTCTGTGATGTTCCTCTTATAAGTATAGTTTTGCAGAACTTCATACAAACAAGTGTTCTCAAGATGACTACTTCTATTTGGATAGTATGTATCCAACATGTTTGTCTTCAAAATATCTGTACTGTTTGGTTCTTTCTCCGCCAAATACTCAATTTCTTCTACAGATTTCAATACTCGGTTTCATGTTGCAGCAAGACCTAGACTCGCCCAAATGATGGTTCTCGATTTGGCACAGAGACTTGCTGATGATAACCGATCAGAACATTCATATGATCCAATTTCTCGATGCGACAACATCTTCAGAATGTAACTGTATAATTTCTTGCTTATACTCTTTTCATGTGAAATGTCCTCCCACATTTCCTTCAGTTCTGTCTTTTCTTTTTTTGTGATGTAAGATGTCACATATCGAGCCACAGCAATAGAGTTGTCAGCAACGAACTGAATATCCATGTTAGCATTCCACATGGACAAAATCACTGGGTTGTAGTCGTTGATGTACTTGGACTCTTCGTTTCTTTTTAAATTGTATGTATTTTTTGGTGATTTCCTCGTCACAGTATGTCGTAGAGAAGACATCAAATTATTTACTCTTCCTTTAGAAATCACTGGTCGTGGAAACCCGAAACGACATTTTGTGTAGAACTTTTCCTTGTTTCTGAATTTTCGACGACAATACTTTCCACAACGATGGGATTGAAAGCGTAAAACTTGTTGCCTTAAACTGTTTTCTTCGGTAGTTTACCGAACAGCACATGTTGAATACTCTTCAATGAAACTCATCACTGTTTCATCCGAATCTGTTCCAAATTTGGGTGCATCTTTAATCCATAACAACATATGGATGTGAGGAGCACCTCTCGCTTGATACTCCTTTCTCCAAAAGAAATGCAAAACCTCTCCAAGGGGAGGATTTTTTTTGTTGGTAATAAAAGACATCATAGCTTCAAATCTATGATTGAAATATCTGCATACATTCACCGGATCCAAAGAACACAGTTCTCCAGGTGTTTTGAATTCTATATTTTGTATATTTGCATTTGCCTCTCGTAGAAATTGAAGTAAGTCGTCCCATGCATACTCGGCACAGCTAAGAGTGAGGAACCATGTAGGAGTTCCTAAGTTTCTTAGCATACATTTCAATTCCCCATGACGACGGTACCAATACTCGTTTGTACCACGCTGACATGCCATGAGATTGATTAGATGAGATTCCAAAATATTGTCTTGCAGATTGATTTTCTCCATAAAGTCCCTCGCCGAAACATTTTGCAGATGTGCTCCACTTCTTAGTATATGATTTACTGCATAAGAAAGCCCAGACAAGTCACTTTCATACAGTAGATGAAACAAATATGGAATGCATTGACGAAACCTTGGATCTTCAGCATATAATCTTAAAGTCCGGTATTCAGATGCAGGAATTTGAACTGGTCGATTGTCATATCGTCCACCTCGACCTGTTGGAAATAGCTTTGGAAAACAACGAGCTTCCAAACTTTCTTCTTATACACTAATGGGACTTCCTTTTGCTGCTTTCATTTGAAACAAGTCAATTGCATTCCCCATTACTTCTTTGGAATGCAAAGGATGAACAGTATAATGTTCATATATTTCTTCAATTCTAGACACATCAACTTTTTCAATTTGGCCGGCTGAACAATCACTGTCTTCTTCTGCAGCTGTTTCCTCTGCTCCAACACATACATGTTTGTAGTACTCATTTTTTTTGACCAAATACAACGTTGCCTTTTTGACTTTCCTAACATCCACTAAATCTTGCCAGATTTTCTTACTCTTTGTCGGAACCCCATTAACTAGAATAACTAGAGGTTCCTCTTCCACTTTTTCTACACCAATGGTATCAATATTTTTCTTGAAATCCAGAGGCAAATAAACAACTCTTCCCTTTAATCCTCTCTGTAAATCTGAAGGAGGCAATTTCCCTATCTTAGGCTCCATGCGAACAATAGCCTGAAAAGGATGGACACATTGAATCAAAATAGATGCATATGTATTTAAATCCATCAATTCAGCAGGAATGTCTACCAACTCAAGATTATTATGAACAGCTCTAGCAGGCATTCTGTTTTCATTTAATTTATTATAACAATATTTACAAATACGCTGATCAGAACTCAAATCAAAAGAATTCTCCACCAACAAATAAGTTCCAAAATTCTTCCATTCACTATTATTTTCCATTTCACTTTTTGCATATAAATCAACTAACCTAGTCTGAATCCTATAATGAGTCCGTCGACAATACACACAAGTAAATGTAGGCCTTTCACTTGATTTCACTTTAAACTTGGTAATTTCCTGGTCAAACTTTTCTGTACTTGAAATCTGTACATTGTCTTCCACATTACCTTCTATTACTGTGTCAATTTCTACACTGTCCTCTTTTTCACCAAAGTAACAAATCTCAATTTCTTCACAAATCTTCTTCACATCTAATTCAGTTCCATGCAAACGAGCACTGTTTAACTGTTTAAGCTTAAGTGCTGGACTTTTTGCATAATACAACCTTCTCACTAATTTCCTCATTTTGTTATGATGCACTGCTAACATCCTAAAATGATGAAAAACACTGTGACATACTTTTCTAGAAAGACAAGCCAGTGAATGCCCATGCAAACCTGTATTTTCTCTCACTCTGCAAGGATCTAAGTCTTGCAACATCTTCATTTTCTGTTTTAGACTTTTCTTACTATATGTACGTAAGAAATTACGAAGCAAATTGATTGAATCCTGTCGCACACTACAAATACTACTACACTTCCAAGTGTACACTGGACCCTTAGTACGTCTTCCTAAAAATTCATCAGTTAACACCTCTTCTGCATCTCTAGACACAAGTTTCTCTTTTTCAATCGGACAACCGTCTTTCACCTCATATGCTCGACCACTGGTGTCAACTGCATGCACCAAATCATTCTCCTGGAAGTAACTCTCCTCATTAAAAAATGGCTCACAACTTGAACTATGCATCCATTCTAAAGAAAAAACTTTACAAAAATTAGTTCGATTAATTACTCTTTTGCATCTACTGTTTGATTTGAAAACATCAATTGTCTTGTTAAGTATCCTAATTCTATTGATTACTAAAATAAATAATTTTTTCTTAACTTCAAAAGCTTGATCAACAATCTTCTCTACATTTTACTTTTTCTTGTAAAAAGCAACTCTCTGTTTACCTTTTTTAACCTTTTTTAACAAATTTAAAACTACCCCATTGCGAAACATTAGTTTACGAATGTCCCTAAATTGGTTTTGCCTTCTATTCCTATACAAATTATTCTCTCCTGCTGCAGTAGTAACATTTTTGGGGGGGCCTTTCCTTCCTCTTCTAATTTGCTCTCTCCTTCTGTATATTCACATTTCCATTAACATTATTTTTTTATCTACATATGTTCCGAAAAAAAGACTTAGTTGTCTTACCAGGAGCTTCTATTGCGTTTTTTGAAGTATTTGTTGTAGGAGAGTGCTTTAATTCTGTTGCTGTTTTTGATTTTTTCCGCTTGGCATCTTTCCTTCTCCTCTGCCATGAGGGCATATTTCCTTACTATTGAAATCTTGATTTCAATCTGTGGTAAAGAAAAAAATAACACATTATAGACCACTATTACCAAACAACAAAGTAATGACAATAAGTAAACAATATAAACACTAGTTTACAACATATCTAATTTTTTACCACAGCAACTATGTAACTAGGAGTAACACAGAGAAAAAGAGCTAGAGGGAGTAACACAAAGAGACAGAGAGAATCAGACAAAGAAACAGGTAGAGGGAGTAAAACATAGAGAAGGAGTAAGACAGAGAGAGTGTATAATATGTTGTAAGACAGAGAAAGGATGTAATACAAAGAGGGAGTAAGTCAAAGAAAGGGAAAAAGGGAGTAAGTCAGAAAAGGTGTGTAACAGGGTGGAAGACAGAGAGAGGGTGTAAGAGGATGTAAGACAGAGAAAGGGTGTTAGAAAGGGAGAGGATGTAAAAGAGACTAAAACAGAGAGAGGCTGTAAAAGGTAGAGAGAGAGAGTAAGTTTGAGAGAGGGTGTAAGAGGATGTCAATCAGAGAGAGGATGTAACAAGGAGTAATGAGAGAGAGGGAATACATCAGAGACAGGGTGTAAGAGAAAGTAAGTCAAAGAGAAAGTGTAAGACAGTGTAACACAGAGTCAGGATGTAAAAAGGAATAAGTCAGAGGGAGGCTGTTAGAAGGGGACTGGTGGAAAAATAGAGTAAGTCAGGAAGAGAATATAAGAGAGACTTATACATTCTTGATAATACTTGGTAAAGAAATGTTGGTGTATAAAGGAATTGTATTTTGTAAATGAGCGAGGTTTCAGTACTGTAATGAAATGCTTATACATATGACATTTTCTCTGTTTTTTAAATGTTATTCTAAAAAAATATTTCAGGCATATGAATTGGTTTTACATTATTGACAAGGATTAGATAATATCTACATGATTTAAAAAATATATTAGCACATTTCACAATCATGTCACATGTGGTTTCTCAGATTAGTAAGTATATTGTACGCATGAGGTGAGGCCTGTCCAGGGGTGCAGAGGAGGTGAGGCCTGTGTCCAACAGTGCAATGGACAGGACTCACCTCCTCTGACCCTTGTACAAGTCTCACCTCCTCCGTGCGCCCTGGACAGGCCTCAATGTATTGGGTATAATTGATGGTAACAGGATGCAGATATAGTGAGGCCTAACCAGGAGTGCAGATGAGGTGAGGCCTGTCCAGGGGAGCAGAGGAGGTGAGGCCTGTGTCCAAGAGTGCAGTGGACAGGACTTCATAAAGCCTCTCCCCCACTGCACTCTTGGACACAGGCCTCACCTCCTCAGCAAATTTCACAATCATGAAAGCCATTTCAACTTTCCTCACCTCCTCTGCACTTTTCACAAACATGTCACCTGTGTTTTCTAAGATTAGGAAGCAGATTAAGCTTTTTTATTCTTCCTTTGTGTCATATTTCTTGATAATACTTGGTAAAGAAATGTTACTACATAGAGGAATTGTATTTTGTATAAAAATAAGGTTTCAGTAGTGTAATGAAATGCTTCTATATATGACCTGTGCTCTGTTTTTAAAATAGTATTTAAAAATCGATTTAGGGCACATGAATTGGACTCCTGGACAGGCCTCACCTCATCTACACCCCTGGACAGACCTCACCTCATCTGCACCCTGTTACCATCAATTATACCCAATACATTTAGGCCTGTTTAAAAAATGATTTAGGGTTGCAGATGAGGTGAGGATTGTCCAGAGGTACAGAGGAGGTGAGGCCTGTGTTCAAGACTGAAGTGGGAGAGAGGCCTCTCCTGGGGAGCATAGGTGGTGAGGCCTGTGTCTAAGAGTGCACTGGACTGGACTTCATGAAGCCTATCCCCCACTGCACTCTTAGACACAGGCCTCACCTCCTTTGCACCCCTGGACAGACCTCTCTTCCACTACACTCTTCAACACAGGCATCACCTCCTCTGCACCCCTGGACAATCCTCACCTCATCTGCAACCCTGAATATACCTCAACTCATCTGCACCCCTAGACAGGCCTCAGCTCATCCACACCCCTGGACATGCCTCATCTCATCTGCACCCTGTTACCATCAATTATACCAAATACATTGATGCCTGTCCAGGGGGCACAGATGAGGTAAGGCTTGTCCAAGGGTCAGAGGAGGTGAGTCCTCTCCACTGCACTCATGGACACAGGCCTCACCTCCTTTGCACCCCTGGACATGCCTCACCTCATCTGCACAATCTACTTCCTAATCTGAGAAAACACAGGTGACATGATTGTAAGACACTATTTATTCCTTCTGAAAAATGTAAAAGCCATTCATTTACCCCAAAATCGTTTTTTAAATAACATTTAAGAAACAGTGCGCAGATCCTATGTACAAGCATTCCATTTCACTAGTGAAACATTACTATTTTACAAAATACAATTCCTCTACCTTGCAAATGTTGATACCAAGCATTATCAAAAAACATCATGACACAAACCAACAAGAAAGAAGCTCAATCTGCTTCCTAATCTGAAGTAACACAGGTGACATGATTGTGAAAGCTTCAAATATATTTATTTAATCATGCACACACTATTTATTCCTTCTCAAAAATGTAAAAGCCATTCATTTGCCCCAAAATCGCTTTTTAAATAACCTTTTAGAAGCAGACCGCAGGTCCTATGTACAAGCATTCAATTTCACTACTGAAACCTTACTATTTCACAAAATACAATTCCTCTAGCTTGCATATGTTGATACCAAGCATTATCAAAAAACATGACACAAACCAACAAGAAAGAATTTCAATCTGCGTCCTAATCTGAGGTAACACAGGTGACATCATTGTGAAAGGTTCAAAAATATTTATTTAATCATGCACACACTATTTATTCCTTCTCAAAAATGTAAAAGCCATTCATTTGCCCCAAAATCATTTTTTAAATAACCTTTTAGAAGCAGACCGCAGGTCCTATGTACAAGCATTCAATTTCACTACTGAAACCTCACTATTTCACAAAATACAAATCCTCTATCTTGCAAATGTTGATACCAAGCATTATCAAAAAACATGACACAAACCAACAAGAAAGAAGCTCAATGTGCTTCCTAATCTGAGGTAACACAGGTGACATCATTGTGAAAGGTTCAAATATATTTCTTTAATCATGCAGACACTATTTAATCATTCTCAAAAATGTAAAAGCCATTGATTTACCCCAAAATCGTTTTTTAAATAACATTTTAGAAACAGAGCACAGGTCCTATGTACAAGCATTCAATTTCACTACTGAAACCTCACTATTTCACAAAATACAAATCCTCTATCTTGCAAATGTTGATACCAAGCATTATCAAAAAACATGACACAAACCAACAAGAAAAAAGCTCAATGTGCTTCCTAATCTGAGGTAAAACAGGTGACATCATTGTGAAAGGTTCAAATATATTTCTTTAATCATGTAGACACTATTTATTCCTTCTCAAAAATGTAAACGCCATTCATTTACCCCAAAATCGTTTTTCACATCACATTTAAGAAACACAGCACAGGTCCTATGTACAAGCATTCCAGGTCACTACTGAAACGTCACAATTTTACAAAATACAATTCCTCTTTCCAGCAACAACTTTTTATCAAGCATTTTCAAAAAACATGACACAAAGCAACATTAAAAAACCACAATTTGCTTCCAAACCTTCTCCATAGAGTATACAAGTCTCTATCTATATTAAATGAATCATTACTCACCTTTACAAATGCTTTGGGAGATTGAAAACAGTGTCAGACACACACACCAATATTTCTTTAGCAGAGCAAAAGGTATGTACTCCAGGCACTGCAACCATGAATGTCACAGAAAATCTCTAATTCTACACACATATCCCTCATGTTAACCAATTAAAGCTCTTCCCTCTCTATTTTCAAACCAACATCCTTCCCCCCCTCAGCCCTTTCTACCTGTTACCATAGCAACTCCCTCCTCACTGACCTCTCAGGTTTAAAAGTTTATTCTACAATGTTACAAATGAACTCAGCAAGGATGTTTGACCTCAAGTGAAGGGGGAAACATGGCGGCGGCTGGTTGAGCCGCGGCAGCACTCCGCATATGGGCTCCTGCAGTTTTTGATATTGGGGGTTCAAACATACCTCTTTAGAGATTAGCCCGCATACTTTTATCGCGGGACGGTGCGCAGCCTCTCCACCATTCCTACCCGCAAGACTGCGGTTTAAACAAGTTACAGCTCTTCCTCCTTGAACGGCGGCGTCTCTCCGCCATACCGCCGACTCCTATGTGTTTAGGGGAGGAGACTCAGAAGACTACAGCGTCTGCAGCGGCGATTGCAGCATCTGTGGCGGCACTCTCAGTACCGGCCTGGGTGCAGGAGTCAGTGTATCCCACAGCAGCAAATCAGCCAGTGCAGAAACCCCCGCGTTTTCCAGCGGGGGGGGGGGGGTGGATCTGGTCGCTGGCCGCCCTGGAGCTTAGGAGGGGTCGTCGTATCCGAGGTGCTCTACTTGGGTAGCGAGGCTCTGCTACTGTAGCGGTACAGGCACAGGCGGAGCAGTGTGAGGAGGGAGAGATTCTGGATGAGAAGCAGCTTCAAGCCCAGCAGCGATGTCAACGTAGACACCGCAGACACCAGAACGAGACTGACAAGAAACGATCCAGTGGTAACAGGGGTGATGGGAGCAGCGAGGATGATTTGGAGAGTTTGAAATTTGTGGGCACATCGGTGTCTGCCGGGGAGGCCACCCGGGGAGGCAGAGGAAAGGGGAGGGGGAGAGGGCGCACGAGAGGGAAATGTCCAACTACTGGTAAAAAAGAAATAAGTAACAACAAAGCGTCTTTTTTTCAAAACTATGAATCCAAAAGCAAGCCTACCGCTTTTAAAGCAGATACATGCATAAATACAAGTGATCGGAGGGATCCGACTAGTGTCAGCATTGGAGAGGGGGGTTTGTGCTTAAAGGCTCATGTAAGCGCTAATAGCAACACTGGTGCTGGTACTGACAATAAAAAATTGTCGACATATCTAACAGGCCAGGTTAAGGTAAAGCGTTCGTATACTCCTAAGTTAGTAATAAATAAGTCAAAGAACTTAGCTACCGCATCAAAAATAACTCCCTCACTGCGTTCCTACTTTAAAGTGGTCCCTCAAGTGGTGCTGTTGGGCAATAACCCCCTCTCCCCTTCACAGAGCCAGGAGGTAAGGGATCCTATCTCAGAAGTACAGATGGCTTCTAAAGAAGTTGAAGGATTATCTATGGAGGAGACGGTGAGCACGAATGTCCCCACTTCTGATCCTTCACTGGATCTCACTTTAGAAGGTGTAGAGGGACCAAATGAAAACAGTATTTCTGCCACTGTTAAACCTAATGAAGACAGCAATATTGCAAGTAATAACAACAATGACAAGGGCAAGTATGATAACGACAGTAATTTGGACCAACTGTCCTCCTCTATGTTAGGAGAGACAGGTCAAGCTGATCCAGTGGGTTATCATATGCCCAGTAATCTGGAACACCCAGTGCCTTCCTCCTTGGTTTTGATCTCCCCACTGGCCCCCCCCTTACCTTTTGCTCCTCCGAGTGTAGCACCTGGATTGAGTTTGCAGTCGGTTTTTCTAGATGCAGGCTCAACAGCTTGTACTAGGGGTGGGGAAGTTTCCAGCATTGCCTATGACGCTACTCACGCCTCGAATACTGATTTGGTCACCACATTGCAGGCCTCCTTTCAGGCAACGTTTGCAACTTTGGCCGCAGACATTAAAAAGGGCTTTGAGACCTCTGCATCAAATCAAGCTGACATCCGATGCTTCTGTCAATCTCTGGATAGTAAGCTTGGTGCCCTCACCACCAGGACAGAAACTCTGGAAGATTCAGTTACAGAAGTGAATATCAATTTGGGCGCCACAAAAGCAGAACTAGTGAATCTTAGACAAGAGAATCGTAGCTTGTCCGATAGAATGGAGACTTTAGAAAATCATGCCCGCAGGAATAACTTACGAATTTTGAATATACCAGAGGAGAAAGAGGGTTCAGACATCAAACAATTCGTGGTCTCTCTGTTAAAAGAAGCGTTACGATTAGACATGTCTGAACAAGAAATAGCCTTGGATATCCAGCGCATCCACAGAGAGCCTTTTCGAAGGAACCCCCAGAGAACAAAACCCAGAAAGGTTTTGGTTAATTTTCTCACCTATTCTGTTAAAGAAACTATTCTGAACATTGTGTTGAAACAGAAGGTGGTAAGCGCTAAGGGGTTCAATTTTCAGATTAGATCGGACTTATCCAGAATTACCCTCGATAAGCAATGGGAGCTCGGTAAGAGGTTGGAAGCCTTCAGAAGTCAGGGGGCCGTTGCTCAGTTGGTTTTTCCGGCAGCACTAAGAGTTATGTATAAGAATACTATGCACAACATAAGATCAGTGCAGGCTGCAGATGAGTTCCTCCTGAGCATGGGTAGGAGGACGGAGAATGCTAAGTAGTTTGGGCCTATTCCCTACTCTATCTCTTCTTTAGTTCTTGGTAGTTATCAGCCTCCTTCCCTTCCAGGTTTCTGACAAGCTCACTAATACCTCGCTAAAAGTTAACTTAAGACTCTGTTAAAAACTTGTTAAAAAGTATAGACCCTCCATTGATGCTGATATAAAGATATTGATGTAAAGGTATAGAATAAGAAAACTAGGAGATACATAGAATAGAGTAAAGTGGTGCTGGGAAGGAGAAAATTATTTAAAAAAAAAAAAAAAAAGGGAAGGGAAGAAAAAAATAAATTAAAAAATAAAAAGGTAGAATGCCTTCACACCTGTTAACACATTCCTGATAAACTTGGTGACAGGATTTACATTCATTTAAGGGTCTTATTACAGGGTTTAATCTCACTTAGTTTTCTTTTTTCTTTTCCCCTAAATTTGGTAGTTGGTTGGTAGTGGCAGGGGTCCATAGTGGTGTGCTATGTCTCTGGGTGTCCAGATAGATAGTGTGGGGGTTTCCCGTGGGTGGGGGGTTTGGAGTGGGAGGGGGGTTAGGGGGGGTGAAAAAAGTAAAAATTGTCCTCTTAAACGTCCTTTAAAACACTTTCGAGAGGGGAAAGACAGGAGTCAGCTAATACATAGCCTATGTACCAGAGTATGGTAGAATTGGTATTCGGTTCTTGTAACTTTTTTTCAGTATAATGCATAATCTTCGCATTTTGTCCTGGAACACTAATGGTCTTCGGACTTGTCCAAGAAGAAATAACATTATGCAATATCTACGAGATTCTGCTGCGCAAATAATAGTGCTCCAGGAGACACATTTGGCAGAAAGCGAAATGCTAAACTTGTTGGGTAAGAATAGATGGATAGATTTCGGGGTTGTCACATCACAAACTTCACATATTAGGGGGTGGCCATCCTTTTCAAAAAATCTATTAGGGCAAGGCTTGTTTCTAAACAGGTAGACCCTTATGGTCGATGGGCCATAGCTTCAGTCATTATTTTTGGTTTACCACTTACGATAGTAGGATACTATGGTCCAAATCAGGACGATCCATCAGTCTTGGCCACACTCTTTTCACAACTATATCTATTCCCAGAACTGGTCATCTTGGCAGGTGATTACAACATAGTCTTGGATCCAATATTGGATAAGTCTCCTTCCAATAGGGCTATAACTCTATCTAAGACTAGGATGTTTTTGTTAGACAACATGAAAGCATTAAATTATAATGATATCTGGAGGACGCTTCATGGGTCTCAAAGGGGGGTCACATTTAGGAACTATAAATTTCACTACCAGTCTCGGATTGACTTCATTTTGATTAGTCATATTTTGGTTAAACAGGTTAAATCAGTCTCTCATCTACCTTTTCATCTTTCTGACCATACAGCCATCCTTCTTGAGCTCGAGGTCGTATCAAGGCCCTCTCTAAGAAACTGGTCTTTTGACAGATCAATACTTGCCTCTGCCGACATCATAGAGGCATTAAATCATGAAGTTAAGTCTTTCTGGGAGATTAATCAGGGGACTGCCCCACCTGGGATTACCTGGGATGCATTCAAAGCTACACTAAGGGGCTATCTAACCAATATATCTGCATATAAAAACAAGACCTACAGGGATTCAGTAGCCTCTCTTGAATTGGAGATAGCAGGAGTCCAAGAAGAGATCGACAGGAACCTAGCAATATTAGGGACCCCATTAGAGGAGTTGCAGGACAGACTAACGGTTTTAAAAGGAGATCTTTCCTCAGTTTTGAGCGCCCGGGTTCTGGAGAGATGGGAGGCTAGTAAACTGGCCCATTTTGAATATGGGGAAGGTGCCGGCAAGCTCCTGGCCTGGAAGTCGAAGACAGATAGGGTTCGAAACAATATTAGTTCTATTAACAAGGATGGAGTAATACACTCTACAGACGAGGGAATTAGTGGAGCTTTTAGAAGCTTCTTCAGCGAAATATATCACGAGGATAAGAATGTACAACCCAACCACGCAAGGGAATGGCTATCTGGGATCTCGCTTCCTGCCTTAAATTTAGAACAAAGGAATGCCCTGTACGGCCCTATTACTCTGGAGGAAGTACGTTCCGCTATCTTTAAAAGCAAAAAGGGCAAGGCGGCAGGACCCGATGGGTTACCCTACGAAATATATAAAGCAATCTGTTTAACATCTCTTCCTCACCTAACAGACTTGTTTAATAGTATCCTACTGGATGGTGTCTTACCTCCCGCCTCTTGGGACAGGGCCTCTATAACTTTGATTTTAAAACCGGGCAAACCATCAACTAACTGTGGGTCATATAGGCCAATTTCAATTCTTAGCACAGACTATAAAATCTTTGCGTCGGTGCTTGCAAATAGATTGGGAGGGGTAGCAAACAACATCCTCCATTTGTACCAGAAGGGATTCGTAAAGGAAAGGCAACTTTATGAACTGACTTACGACCTCATTGGCGCAATAGATATGGCCACATTAGCATCGCTTCCCTTAGCAGTTTTCACTCTTGATGCTACAAAAGCTTTCGATAGGGTAAATTGGATGTATTTAGCGGAAGTGTTGAAAAAGATTAATCTACGTGATAATTTTAGGCGAGCTGTAAAACTACTATACAAAAACCCTTCTGCTTCATTATTGGTTAACTGGGAACTTACTGAGCCATTTAGCATTACGCGAGGAACCCGTCAAGGGTGTCCCCTCTCCCCACTTTTGTTTGATTTATATATAGAACCTTTTGCCCAACTAATCCGTGACAACATTAATATAAAACCTTTTATTTTTGAAGGATGGGAACGGAAAGTCGCACTATATGCGGATGACGTTCTTATCTTTTCATCCGAGTTGCGCTCGGCGTTTCCTACTGTAATATCCATTGCAGAAGAATTTGGTGCAATATCCGGCTACGAAGTCAATGCATCTAAGACTGATATTATGGTCTGGAATCATCCTGCACCGGTCGTAGGGGTACAGCCTAGTTCTACTCTCAGGTATCTGGGCTTAAATATCTATACGGATATTAATAAGATTGTCCCTTTAAATTTTGCTCTTGTGGCTAAGGAGGCTCGTAGATTGATGAGAAAATGGTCGGCTCTTCCTATTTCCCTGATAGGCAGGTCTAATCTGGTTAAAATTACTATTCTACCTAAGATTATGTTTTTGTTTAATACTATTCCTCTTTTTTTCGATCCATCTTTGACTGCCAAACTCCAAACCGAAATAAATAGATTTATATGGAATAGTCATACGCCCAGATTATCTTGAAAGAAGATAAGACGTCGCCGAGAAAAAGGGGGCCTTGCAGCACCAGATTTGCAGTATTACGGATGGGCCTTTCAACTTTCTCACATCAGGATGCTTTTAAAGGCCCCCTAACAACGCCGGGTGTGGGAAACTATTTTCAGCACTTCTTAAGGGGGAAAAAATCAGGCCGACGAACTTTTTGTTAAAGTTTGGTGACCCCAAGTAATTTAAGAAGGTTAAGCTAAAGGTTTTGAGGGATCTAGCTAGAACATGGGGCAATTTTAGACGTGCACTCAAACTGGACTACTATCATAGTAGGGCTCCACTGTGGGACTCTCCGGGCGCTCCGTCTTGGCTTTTGGATAGTCTAGCTCTTTCAGTCAGAGAGGCCGGACTTACATCATGGGGGGACCTGTTTGTTGAAGGAGTTCTACTTTCATGGGAGACCCTGAGTTCAATAATAGGAATTCGTTTCTCACGATTTAAATACCTTCAAATCCAGAGTTGGGCTCAGGCTTATAGTCAAGGCAGGGGTAGGTTTAAAATAGGCACTGAGAGTAATCTAGTAACCCACCTGATTGACAAACCACCTTTCAAAAAAGAGATTACATATTGGTATAACCTCATGTTAGACGAGACTGATGGCGAATTCTTGCTCCCCCACTTGCTCTGGGAAACATATATCACCAACACTGATGTGGAGAGTTTGTGGCTAAAATCATTTAAGATTCTGGGGGACACAGTGAAACCTTCCTGGCTTCGTCGCAACCACTTGTTCACATTGCACAGGGTGTACTATTCTCCACTACGTCTATCAAAGTTCCCCAATAATGCACTGGTGGCCTGCCCTAGATGCGGTCTGGTAGCCGCATCAGACGTTCATATGTTTTTTGAGTGTTCATTCTTAACATTATTTTGGAATTAAATTTGCGCTTCCCTCTCGCTAGCGATAGGTTCGCAAGTCAGCCCTTGCCCTCTCTTAGTCTTTTTTGGTATCCTACCAGAGCTTGATGGCATAAGTAAAGAACTGGTCTTCTATGGTTGTTTATTGGCTAGAAGAGAAATATGTAGACGTTGGAAAGATAAGGCACCTCCTCTCTTTACCGATTGGCGTGCATCTATGTTACAGATGTCTAAATTGGACATGGTCAGGGCTGGTAACCAACATAAGAGAAGATTTTGGCTACTTTTGAACTGGTAACCATGGATCAGAACATCATGGGTTTTTTTTTTCCCCCATGTCCTATGATTTTGCTGCTTGGAAGGGTCGTGTTATTTGATCCCCTTTTGCTATACATACCCTACATGGGCGACTTCGGATACGAAATGTGTTGTATACAGCAGTATGCTAGCCCTGTTGGTACCATGTGATGAAGATTAAGTAGCAGATGCTTTGCACTGCGGGATACTCCAGTAGGAATCTTTAAAATCCCCCCCAGTAAATCTGGGTCAGTGTTCCTGTCATCTCCTCTAATTTTTCGTTACTATATGGTAACCAAGGGCGAATATGAGGACACAAATTTTTTTTTAAAAAAAAGGATGTTTGACCTCTCAATACACCAGCTTATCCGGTGCAATGTTTCTTTAAATGACTTTTTCTTAACCATTCAAATTACTTCTTTCACAGAACAGAACCATGCACCCTAACTTTCAGTTTTCAACTATCTGAATCCACCAATCATTGCTTGTGATTCAAGAGCACTGAAACTCCACAGGTTTTTTTTTGCAAACTCCTACTGTTCCAACTGCCATTTCATTCCTACACTTCATCTGACTGCACCAGAACCTCCTCTCACCATGTATTCTGTCTGGATTATTGGACATAGCTACATCCACCGGGCTCAAAGGTATGCAGCTATCAGAAATTTTCACAACCTTGATTTACCAAATGTGCACATCAAGTGGATTGGCCAAAGAGGATTGAGATGTCATCAATTGATACCATTGGTGAAAACCTTTTACCATCTGCCACACCCTGACCTCATAATTTTGCACTGTGGTGGAAATGACCTAGGCACTTTGACTGGGGTAGATCTGGAAATGCTTTTAAAGGACACATTTGGGCAATTGATGACACTTTTTCCACAAACTGCATTGGTATAGTCCAATATATGCCAAAGACAGAAATGGAAGTGGTCCAACCATTTTTGTCCACAATTTGAGAAAGCACAGAAACATGTGAATAAATCTGTTTCTGCTTACATGAGAGACTATGGAATGGGTTCAATATACAACAATAACTTGTGTTGCAACATGCAAGATATCTACAGAGGAGATGGTGTGCACTTCTCAGATGAGGGGAATAGAATATTCCTCCTGAATTTAAGACTGTGCATTGGAACCTACTAGTAGGTACCTAAATCAGCCACAGAACCCAAAAGCTCTTTTCAGGGCTACCCTACCTCTGATCACTCAAAATGATTACTTTACTCTAACTTTTTTCACTGTTTTTCACCAAAGTACGCTCCCCGGTACGCTTCCCGGTGCGCGTACCAGGCGCTCCCCCCGCGAAAATATAAAAAAAATATATTTTTTTTTGGCCTATATGGGCCTCCTAAGCCCCCCTCAGAAAACCTAGGGGGTCAGGGGGTGTCTACCGTGCCCCCTTTTACCCATTCCCAACGTTGTTTGTCCTCCATCTTGTGTCTCAATTCTTCCGAAACACAAGATGGAGGACTCCCGTAGCGCTGCCGGTGCGCGTACCGGGGCGCGCACCGGTAAGCGCTCCCAACATTTTTTAAAAGTTCATTTACATAAAAACCACTGGAGAGACTTTCACCAAATATAGAATAGGCCCTACTACATACCAGTCCCTACCATTTTCCCAAATTTGGTGGAATTCCATTGTGCCATTTGGACTGTAGCCCTGTCTAAATATCCTGAGGTAAATTACATGACAAAAACACATATGAAGTGTTAGAATTTACAACCAATTAAAATGTTACTTTCATTTTCTACTTTTATTTCCTGACATTTGATTGGTTATGTACATGAATATAAATGAAAAATGAGAGGGAAACACAGCCATTTTGACTACAACTACCTGAGGTACATCTTTAAAGGATTTTCTCATTTATCTTCATCACCTTTCTGTAAGGTAAGTTGTTAATTTGTAAGGGGCACTTTAAGTTAATTTGTAAAAACGTTTTCTGATAGTTATTTACTGTCCCTCTGTGATAGTTATAGATTGAGATTGGCTTCTCTGTTATAGTTATGGATTGAGTTAGGCTTCTCTGGTATAATTATGAATTTACTTAGGCTTCACCACATGCACTTTTTTGTATTTCTACTTCCTGCCTGATACCATACACTGCCCAAAGATAACTTCACTGTTAAAAACTCAGAAGTACCTGTCTGAACTTAAACCCAAATAATTTACAACAAGGCGTGGTGATGGACAGAGTCTCTGAATTAAGCAGAGTACTCTCACCCAGTCAAGAGATCAGGGCTGGATCCAACACCGTTTTTTAGCTTATTGCACCATCCCAGTTTCAGAACCTGGCTGTATGCAAATTAGTCTGTCCCTGGCCCAGTGCATCATGGGAACAGGGCAGACCAGACTACAAAAGCCAATTCTTACACTGGGAAGGAAACAAGCTTCCGGGGACCGGTTTCTGCCATTTCAGGCGTCTTCGGCCCGGCTTGCTTGAATCCTGATGGTGCAATGAGCAAGGGACTCACATCTGAGTATACCCTTCCACGCTTAGGGTGGACAAAATAATTTACAACAAGGCGTGGTGATGGACAGAGTCTCTGAATTAAGCAGAGTACTCTCACCCAGTCAAGAGATCAGGGCTAGATCCAACACCGTTTTTTAGCTTATTGCACCATCCCAGTTTCAGAACCTGGCTGTATGCAAATTAGTCTGTCCCTGGCCCAGTGCATCATGGGAACAGGGCAGACCAGACTACAAAAGCCAATTCTTACACTGGGAAGGAAACAAGCTTCCGGGGACCGGTTTCTGCCATTTCAGGCGTCTTCGGCCCGGCTTGCTTGAATCCTGATGGTGCAATGAGCAAGGGACTCACATCTGAGTATACCCTTCCACGCTTAGGGTGGACAAAATAATTTACAACAAGGCGTGGTGATGGACAGAGTCTCTGAATTAAGCAGAGTACTCTCACCCAGTCAAGAGATCAGGGCTAGATCCAACACCGTTTTTTAGCTTATTGCACCATCCCAGTTTCAGAACCTGGCTGTATGCAAATTAGTCTGTCCCTGGCCCAGTGCATCATGAGAACAGGGCAGACCAGACTACAAAAGCCAATTCTTACACTGGGAAGGAAACAAGCTTCCGGGGACCGGTTTCTGCCATTTCAGGCGTCTTCGGCCCGGCTTGCTTGAATCCTGATGGTGCAATGAGCAAGGGACTCACATCTGAGTATACCCTTCCACGCTTAGGGTGGACAAAATAATTTACAACAAGGCGTGGTGATGGACAGAGTCTCTGAATTAAGCAGAGTACTCTCACCCAGTCAAGAGATCAGGGCTAGATCCAACACCGTTTTTTAGCTTATTGCACCATCCCAGTTTCAGAACCTGGCTGTATGCAAATTATCACCACCCCCTTTTCTGAACCATTTTGTCCACCATAAGCGTGGAAGGGTATACTCAGACATGAGTCCCTTGCTCACTGCTCCATCAGGATTCAAGCAAGCCGGGCCGACGACGCCTGAAATGGCAGAAACCGGTCCCCGGAAGCTTGTCTCCTTTCTTTTTTTTTTTTTTTTTTTTTTTTTATTGATATTTGAGTTGCAAGTTTAAACAGACTATAACATAATTCCTCCATGAGATCATACCAAGATACATGTTATACATCTAATTCAAAAAAAGATAAAGCAAAACAGTTCAGAATATCAAAAAGCAGATAATACATGACTAACCAGTATAGAAAGTTCATTATATCGTTACTTCATCAGTCCACTTCTGAATCGGTGACCAAATTTTTAACCCAAGCTGTTTTTTTTTTTCCCCTTGGTAGCATATATTGCTGACTCAAGTTTATATCTAGCAAGGAGACGTCCCCTCCATGTATAAAAAGATGGTGAATCTATACTAATCCAGTCCTGAGATATACATGCCCGGAATTCAGCCATCATAATGAATAACAAGTTTGTTTGTTCCATATCTTTTGAGTCTTTAGAAACACCAAATAATATAAGGTCAGGCGACAAAACAATATTTTTGCAAAGGATGTGTTCTATAAACTTCTGAACATCACAAATTAATCCATTTAGTTTTACACACGAGAAAAACATATGTAGAGTATCTGCCCCTCTTAAATTACAGCGATTGCATTTGATTCCAGTAATACTCCCCCATTTCAAAACTTTTGCCGGCGTATAATATAAATCGCACAAGATCATATAATGTTGAGTACGATTACGCCCAGAAAATAAAATAGAGGTGGCCATTTTGATTGATTCTTCCAAGAGTACATCCTTTGTACCTAATTTGTCTTCCCATTTATCCCTCAACTTATTAAGGTCATCCACAAGGTAAGTCATTAAAGTATTATAATAGAACCCAATTCTTCTTTTATTATTTAGAGTATCTATAAGTAAGATTGGGGTTAAATCTTGTCTTTCTATATTGGAAGGTGAATTTAGAAAACTATAAATCTGTAAAAATTTAAAATAATCACAAGAAGGAATTTTAAAGTTACTTTGTAGTTCACTGAAAGAAAATAAAGTTTCAGAATTATTATATAAATCAGAAAGAGCGGTGATCCCCTTATCGTTCCATTTTTTCATCACCTGGTGTCTAAATATAGCGGGAAAACAGTGACTTGAGTTTAGTGGCGTATATCTGATGATTTTTCTGATTCCCACCACTTTTTTAATGATTCGCCAAGCTTTATATGCTGCAGTCAATATCTTAAATTTTGTTTTTTTATAATAGCTTGGCTCAATGAATTTTAACAGATGATAGTCCGCATCAGTGCCTACTACCATTTCATAGATATTTGGATATTGTGCCCAGATGATAGGTATTTTATTGCCCACAATTAAGGGAAACATATATTGAAGTGTTGCAGCTAAATAATAAAATAGAAAATGAGGTGCAGCCCATCCCCCCCTATCTTTCGGTATAATCAGCTTCTTATATGCTCTTCTAATGCCTTTATAGCCCCACAAGAATCTTATTGCGGTTCTTTCAATTTCTTGAAAAAAACTTAAAGGAAATTCCAAGGGGATTGTTCTAAATAAGTAAATAAATTTCGGCAATATAAGCATCTTTAAAACATTGTTTCTACCATGAAGAGATAAATGTAAATGGTTTATTCTCTCCAAAGTTGATTTAGCCTTTTTAAGAATCGGAATATAATTGATACTAGGTACCTTAGAGATAGGTATAGTTAATCTAATACCTAAGTAAACTGCTTCTGTAACTATATTTGTAACAGGAGGTGGGTTTGATCCTGTAAACAAAATTTGTGTTTTAGATAGATTTAATTTATACCCGGAAAAAGATCCGAATGTGCCCGCTAATTCTTCAATCCTCAAAAACGTTCTTTCAGTATCTTTAGTGACCACTAAAGATACTGAAAGCTTGTCTCCTTTCTGGTGAAGAATTGGCTTGGTAGTTTGGTCTGCCCTGTTCCCATGATGCACTGGGCCAGGGACAGACTAATTTGCATATAGCCAGGTTCTGAGCTGGGATGGGGCAGTGAGCTAAATAACGGTGATGGATCAAGCCCTGATCTTTGGACTGGGTAAGAGTGGTCTGCTTAATTCAGACACTCTGTTTATCACCACCCCCTTTTCTGAACCATTTTGTCCACCATAAGCGTGGAAGGGTATACTCAGACATGAGTCCCTTGCTCACTGCTCCATCAGGATTCAAGCAAGCCGGGCCGACGACGCCTGAAATGGCAGAAACCGGTCCCCGGAAGCTTGTCTCCTTTCTGGTGAAGAATTGGCTTGGTAGTTTGGTCTGCCCTGTTCCCATGATGCACTGGGCCAGGGACAGACTAATTTGCATATAGCCAGGTTCTGAGCTGGGATGGGGCAGTGAGCTAAATAACGGTGATGGATCAAGCCCTGATCTTTGGACTGGGTAAGAGTGGTCTGCTTAATTCAGACACTCTGTTTATCACCACCCCCTTTTCTGAACCTGAACTTAAACCCAACAGTGCCCCAACTCTACTGATATATTTATTTTTTATGCAATTTACAGCAAGAAAATGGAAGGAAAACAAACCAAAATTAATATTTCTTTCGAAATTGTTGTTGAGAACAATCCTGAGGAAAATATTGATGACTTAGACTTTATGGATCAGTCTCTGGACCAAGAATTACTTAATTGTGTTGAAGAAATAGAATCATGGAATCAAAATGAGGAGATTCCAGATGATGTAATGTTGGAAGTTCTTTTTAAATTTTGAAAAATCAGAACAATAAATTTATATTTAATAATTAAAAATTGTTTGAGACATTATTCATTTTTATATGTAATTCATGAAATAGTACCAAAATGATTATAATATAAAGTGAGACTTATAGTATACTGTGCAATTTTTTTGTGTTACATAGTAATTTTGCTCATAGTTACTTCCTTTCTCCCACTATATTATCTCCAATGAGTATTTGACATCTCTTTTTCATCTCCTGCCTCCATGTTGTTTCTGCTTTCCTGACAGACTATGGTATAGATTCCATATACCACAATAACTTCTGTAACAACATGCAAATTATCTACAGAGGAGACGGTGTACATTGAATTTAAGACTCTGTATTGGTACCTACATGCTGGTACTTAAATCACCCACACAACACAACAACGCTATTCAAAGCTACCCTACCTCTAAGCACTTTAAATTATTATTTTACTGTTTCACTGGGTTTTCCTCATGGTACGCTCCCCGGTGCGCGTACCAGGCGCTCCCCCCGCGAAAATCGAAAAAAAATGTATTTTTTTTCTGCCCCGCGAAGCCCTTTTATGGCCCCCACATAAAACCTATGGGGTCAGGGGGGTCTACCCTGCCCCCTTTTGGTCATTTCCCCCTTTGTTTTTGCCACCTCTTGTGTCTCTATCCTACCGAGACACAAGATGGCATCCGCTACGGACTGTTTGGAATGTTGACAGACACCCGAGAGCCAATCAGCTTTCTGCTCGCGAACTCGCGTAGCGCACTGGTACGCGGCCCGGTACGCATACCGGGGCGCGCTTATAGATATATATATTTTTTTGAACCTAAATTACTCAAAATCCACTGGAGCACATATCTTGAGACATAGCAGAGGCACATCGGGCTACCAGTCCCTACAATTTTGCCAAGTTTGGTGGAAATCCATTCAGCCGTTCGGGCTAAAAGTGAGTCCAACCGCCCTATGGAAATTAACATGGGGAAAACACGTTTTGGGACCCCCCTTTTATCTCGGCCCCCGCTTGACTGAAAGTCTGCGGGATAAAAAATGCGGGAAAATGGCTGCAAACCATGATTAGCAGCAGACTTCCCTGGTGAGCACTAGCTTTACTACAGTGATCTAATGAGCAACTAGAGTGCTAACATTCAGAATTTATGGCAAATGTGTGACACATCTGAATACCTTCTTGATAGAACCAAAGTAAACAAGCATTGAAAATGCAATAGATCTCGCCCTCGTTTAAGTTAAAGCCATTCTGTTTGTAATGAGGTGGCTTTTTAGCTTTGCTTTTATTAGTGTTTTTAAAACTTTCATGTAAATAACATGCATATGTATGCATATATGTATATCTATGCATGCATTTATCTTTATATAGATATGCAGATTATATATGTTTATATATGTATATTACCTACTGGCGATGGGGGTTTCATCAAGGGGGGGCCGAGAAAAAAGGGGGGTTGGCCTCACTTTTAGCCTGAACGGCTGAATGGATTTACACCAAACTTGGCAAAATTGTAGGGACTGGTAGCCCGATGTGCCTTTGCTATGTCTCAAGATATAGGCTCCAGTGGTTTTTACGAAAATTAACTTTGAAAAATATATATTGGGCTACATTGGGCTATATATATGTTGGAGCCCAAATGTAGCCCAATGTAGCCCAATGTAGCCCAATGTAGCCCAAAGATGGCCACCAGAGACAAAAAAAAACAAATGTAGCCCAAATATCAGCCAGATGTAGCCCAACTATAGCCCAATGACAGAATGTCCCAGAGTGTTCTAAAGAACAACTAGAGTGCTAACAGTCCTACTTATTACAAAGGTATGGCACACCTGAAGCCATCTTGATTGGAATAAAGTGGTAACTCTTAAAACATTTAATTTAAAAAGGAACAAAATGAGGGGGTTCATTTTGCCATAGAAAGTATGATTAGCGAATATATGACGAAATCCCGCATACCATCAGTCCGCAAAAAAAATCCTGCATGTACTATTAGGCCGCAAATTAAAATAACGAAAACTTTTAGAACGAATATGCCTTTAGCATACACTAAACAACTAAACTACCCTAAACCCTAAAACACTACCCCCAGCATGACCCTACACTACACAAACAGTACAACACTACCCTAAACCCTAAAACACTACCCCCAGCATGACCCTACACTACACAAACACTACAACACTACCCTAAAACACTACCCCCAGCATGACCCTACACTACGCAAACACTACAACACTACCCTAAACCCTAAAACACTACCCCCAGCATGACCCTACACTACGCAAACACTACAACACTACCCTAAACCCTAAAACACTACCCCCAGCATGACCCTACACTACGCAAACACTACAACACTACCCAAAACCCTAAAACACTACCCCCAGCATGACCCTACACTACGCAAACACTACAACACTACCCAAAACCCTAAAACACTACCCCCCAGCATGACCCTACACTACGCAAACACTACAACACTACCCAAAACCCTAAAACACTACCCCCAGCATGACCCTACACTACGCAAACACTACCACACTACCCAAAACCCTAAAACACTACCCCCAGCATAACCCTACACTACGCAAACACTACAACACTACCCAAAACCCTAAAACACTACACCCCAGCATGACCCTACACTACGCAAACACTACAACACTACCCAAAACCCTAAAACACTACACCCCAGCATGACCCTACACTACGCAAACACTACAACACTACCCAAAACCCTAAAACACTACCCCCAGCATGACCCTACACTACGCAAACACTACAACACTACCCAAAACCCTACAACACTACCCCCAGCATGACCCTACACTACGCAAACACTACAACACTACCCTAAACCCTAAAATACTACACCCCAGCATGACCCTACACTACGCAAACACTACAACACTACCCAAAACCCTAAAACACTACCCCTAGCATGACCCTACACTACGCAAACACTACAACACTATCCTAAACCCTAAAACACTACGCCCAGCATGACCCTACACTACGCAAACACTACAACACTACCCTAAACCCTAAAACACTAGCCCCAGCATGACCCTACACTACGCAAACACTACAACACAACCCTAAACCCTAAAATACTACCCCCAGCATGACCCTACACTACGCAAACACTACAACACTACCCTAAACCCTAAAACACTACCCCCAGCATGACCCTACACTACGCAAACACTACAACACAACCCTAAACCCTAAAACACTACCCCCAGCATGACCCTACACTAAACAACCACCACAACTCTACACTACACTAACACAACACTACACTACACAACACTACACTGCACTACACAATCACTAACCCACGAAAAAATTAACACAAACCCACTTACCTCTCTCGTCATCGTGGTTGTCACAACGCAAATGCATTTACCATACATGCCTTTAAAACGTAATTCTTTGTAAAGGCATGCGCGATAAATGCACATGTGTTTTGAAAAAATGCGGGATAATGGTATGCGAGGTCAATGACATTGCGGGATAATGGTATGCGGACTGAAAGTCTGCGGGATAAAAAATGCGGGAAAATGGCTGCAAACCATGATTAGCAGCAGACTTCCCTGGTGAGCACTAGCTTTACTACAGTGATCTAATGAGCAACTAGAGTGCTAACATTCAGAATTTATGGCAAATGTGTGACACATCTGAATGCCTTCTTGATAGAACCAAAGTAAACAAGCATTGAAAATGCAATAGATCTCGCCCTCGTTTAAGTTAAAGCCATTCTGTTTGTAATGAGGTGGCTTTTTAGCTTTGCTTTTATTAGTGTTTTTAAAACTTTCATGTAAATAACATGCATATGTATGCATATATGTATATGTATGCATGCATTTATCTTTATATAGATATGCAGATTATATATGTTTATATATGTATATTACCTACTGGCGATAGCCAGTGGGTATATATAGTTAGGATTTTTTCTCTATGGGATTTCTGAAAATTCTATGTCTAATAACTTTGGCGTTTGTGGACGGAATTGGCTAAAATTTTCAGGAAAATGGCACATTTTGTTTCCGTGCAGCCCCTGAAAATTTGGGGGGGGTTTCGTCAAGGGGGGGCCGAGAAAAAAGGGGGGTCCGAAAACGCGTTTTTCCCATTCATTTTTCCATAGGGCGGTTGGACTCACTTTTAGCTCGAACGGCTGAATAGATTTACATGAAACTTGGCAAAATTGTAGATATGGTTTGCCCGACGTGCCTTTGCTATGTCTCAATATATGTGCTCCAGTGGATTTTGAGAAATTAACGTTTAAAAAAATATATATATCTGTGACAGCGCTCCGGTTCGCGTACCTGACGCGTAACGGAACTTCGCGAAGCGAAGCTGATTGGCTCTCCGGTGTCTGTCAACATTCTAAACAGTCCGGAGCGGCCGCCATCTTGTCTCTCGGTACGATCGAGAGACAAGATGTGGTGAAAAACGAAGGGAGAAATGAAGGAAAGGGGGCAAGGTAGACCACTCCTGACCCCCTAGGATTGATGAGGGGGATATTAAAGTGCCCCACGGGGCAAAAAAATTAAAATAAAATTTGGGGCGATTTTACGCCGTAGAGGCGCGTCCCGGTACGCGAACCGGGCAGCTCACCGGGCAGCTCACCGGGCAGCTCACCGGGCAGCTAACCGGCAGCGTAGCTGTCAACATTGTAAACAGTCCGGAGCGGCCGCCATCTTGTCTCTCGGTAGGTTCGAGAGACAAGATGTGGTGAAAAAAGAAGGGGGAAATGAAGGAAAGGGGGCAAGGTAAACCCCTCCTGACCCCCTAGGATTGATGAGGGGGATATTAAAGTCCCCCGCGATTTTTCGCGGTAGAGGCGCTTCCCGGTACGCGAACCGGGCAGCTAACCGGCAGCGTAACGGGATTCCGCCATCTTGTGTTTTTGGAGCGTCCGGTTCGCGTACCGGGTAGCGTCCCGGTAAGCGTAACAAGGGGAAAACCAAGAGAAACAGTAAAAAAAAAATTAAGGGAATAGATTTCCAGCAAACTTGGCAAAATTGTAGGGACTGTTTGTTTGATGTGCCTTTGCAAGGCCTCAAGATATGTGCACGTGTGGATTTTGTCTAATTAAGGTTAAAAAAAATATATATATCTGTAAGCGTGCTCCGGCACGCTTACGTTACGGGTTTTGTTTGCGCTGCAGAGCCGATACGTCACGGTTATGCGACGCGTCATGAGGCGTCTCACGTGGCTACGTGATACGTCACGTAATAAAGAATATATTTTACAGCTATAGATATTAGCTTTTAAAAAACCAATGAAATTCACTGAAAAAACCATAGGTTATAGACCATATATAGTTAGGAATTTGCATTTACAAAACCTTGAAAATTCACTGAAAAAACCATAGGTTAGAGACCATATATAGTTAGCTGGACATTTTATTGACATAAAACCAATGAAATTCCATATATAGTTAGTTGCACTAACTATATATCGCGCACCCGCAATCCACTGCTGATGATGTCACATATTACATCATTCATGACATGGTCAGTGACATCACTGATGACATCACTGATGACATCTCAAATGACATCACTGATGACATCACTGATGACATCTCAAATGACATCACTGATGACATCATGACACACCAATACCAGTTACTACATACGCACTCACTGATTCCTACGTCTACACACACATTCACTCATTCACCCATACAATCACTCATACATACAGTCACTCATTATTACAACACTATCATATGCACTCATACACCTATGCAGACACTCACACACTGCCACTCATCCATGGAGTTACTCACACACCTAGTCAGTCCTGTAAAGAATCAATCACACTTCCATTTCCTCATCTATACAGTTAAACACAGAACACCATACTTCAGTGACATCACTGATGACATCACTGATGACATCTCAAATGACATCACTGATGACATCTCAAATGACATCACTGATGACATCATGACACACCAATACCAGTTACTACATACGCACTCACTGATTCCTACGTCTACACACACATTCACTCATTCACCCATACAATCACTCATACATACAGTCACTCATTATTACAACACTATCATATGCACTCATACACCTAGTCAGTCCTGTGAAGAATCAATCACACTTCGATTTCCTCATCTATACAGTTAAACACAGAACACCATACTTTTCACACATATACTAACACATACTTACTCTCTTATACAATCACTGATACAAGTACACATTGATATGCACAGAGTCACACACCTCCCAGCCAGCCACACACACACTCAGTCTTCCATACATCCACTCATTCTTCAATATGTAAAACATATTTAAACTTTACAAAAACACACAGACACTAGATGATGTCATCAGTGATGTCATTTGAGATGTCATCAGTGATGTCATCAGTGATGTCATTTGAGATGTCATCAGTGATGTCATCAGTGATGTCACTGACCATGTCATGAATGATGTAATATGTGACATCATCAGCAGTGGATTGCGGGTGCGCGATATATAGTTAGTGCAACTAACTATATATGGAATTTCATTGGTTTTATGTCAATAAAATGTCCAGCTAACTATATATGGTCTCTAACCTATGGTTTTTTCAGTGAATTTTCAAGGTTTTGTAAATGCAAATTCCTAACTATATATGGTCTATAACCTATGGTTTTTTCAGTGAATATATATATATATATATATATATATATATATATATATATATATATATATGTTTATTATCTACTGGCGGTTGCAGGAGATAGTTATATTTAGGACCTATTTTAATATTTAGAGCCCCGGCTTCGTGCAGTTCTGCCCAGGATTAATTCGGCATGGTAACGGCAGCGGAGAGATATGGCTACCCACTGTGGATTTTAAGAAACTTTAGGAAATCAGCAGATACCTACTAAAGGAACATTTTGTCAAACCACAGATACCAGCATGCAGATGTTGCATACGGGCGGGACTGATGCAATCACTTAAAGATCACCTGCTGAGCTGCCTTCCTCATGAGTCATTGCTGTGAACAAGGGTGAAGGGATGGCCAAAACGCGTCGGTAATCAATGACAAAGACTTGCTGTATTTTTCACGCTGCTGTACAGTGCTACCTGGCAGAATAAAGAAAGTTGCACGAGAGCGTAGGGCCGCCAAGTGTTGGGTGTCTTTCATTTGGAATATATATATATATATATATATATATATATATATATATATATATATATATATATATATATATATATATATATATATATATATATATATATATATATATATAGTAATGGCTCACACTCCATTTCCTTCGTTAATGAAAACAAAGTTCAGCACAGGTACAGGCAAATAGTTCTTTATTTCGCCATTAGTTGCAGACGCGTTTCGGACGTGAGTCCTTCATCAGTGTTTACTTTGTGCGCCATCCGGCGGCTACCTATATACATCATAACGACACGCCCAGCAATGTTATTCAAATGGGTGTCGAAATCGCATGCATGCCTCTGCGAAAGGCGTGGCCATCTTGCAGTGCATAAATTATGCGCTATCACGTTTCTTTACATTTCAACCGATCTAGCCGTGTATCGGCCTAATGGCCGCAAGGCTGGTGTAACTTAATATAAAGCCCTGGATCGGCATATCACCAGCTACCCCCGCTTGCTCCATGCGATTTCGATCAGATTTCCCAGTTTATAACTTCAACACTGGTATGTCCAAATAATATCATCAAATCTAAATTTACAAAAACAGCATTAGTTCAATCGGAATACAGAAGCCTCTGTTTCCATAAACTTTCATGATCTCAGGCTACATAGCAAGATACGAAAACAATCAGATTAATAAATAACCAGAGAACAATTTGAAGTGATTCATTCATTTTCCCAAGTGTACCATTAATTCCTCTCCACTATTCATCCCATGTGGGTGTTTTGTTTGCAGATCAATGATATAGAGGGATTCTAGTCTACCCAACCTCAAGAGTCTGTCACCACCCCTGGGATTAATCGGAACATGATCTATACCAAAATATTGTAGTAAATCCCTATTACTCTGGTGTTCCTTGGCAAAATGTCTTGCCACGGGGTAATTTACATCTTTGTTACAGATGGCACGTTGATGCTCCAAAATTCGCATCTTAACATTGTTAATTGTGCTGCCGATATATTTTAGTCCGCATGGACAAATCAGACAGTATACGACATAGGGGGTCTGACATGTGATGAACTTAGTTATTTTTCTCGGCATTTGTAGACCAGGAATATTATATGTTGAAACCCGTTTGCTGTTTTCACAGGCCTTGCATTTAGCACAGGGAAAGAATCCCTTCATGTCTCTTAAGGTATTGCTTTTCTTGGGTTTAGGGGGCATGAGATGACTTTGTACCAGTTTATCTTTTAAATAAATTTGCTTTCGAAAGGTTATCAAAGGACGGATAGGAACGTCCTGCCTAATAATGGGGTCCAGACGCAGCATGGGCCAATTTTTAGTTAGTATTTTTCTCAATTGGTTGGCATCACTCGAGAAAGTAGTTACCATCCTAAATTTGTTGTTGAGTTCCGATTGGACCTTTTGTTCTTTGACATTCAGTAGACTCCTTCTTGATATTTTGAGAACTTTCTCAAATGTTTTCTTAAGAAGGATGGAGTCATATCCCCTGGTTTCAAATCTTACAATGGACTCCTTGGCTGCATTAATGAAGTCGGAATCCCTTGAACAATTCCGCCGGAGCCTCAACAACTCGCCATAGGGTATACTGCGAATTAGGTTCCCAGGGTGACTACTATTGGCATGTAATATGCTATTGCCCGAAGTGGGCTTCCTATACAACGTTGTCTCAAGTTTGCCTTCGTTAACAAAAACCTTCAAGTCTAAATAGTGCACCTCTTCTCTGCTTAGGTCACTGGTGAAATTCAAGTTCAAGTTATTTCTATTCAGATCCCTGATAAAATCCTCTGCCTGACTGAAGGAGCCCCTCCATATCAGAAATAGGTCGTCTATGTAACGACGCCACACAACAACATTTTCCGCCCATTTGGCGTTATCACCTCCCAAGGCCACCTGCTCCTCCCACCAGCCCACGAACAGGTTCGCGTAGCTGGGGGCGAAGCAGGTGCCCATCGCTGTCCCTGAGATCTGTTTGTATAAATCATTCTGAAATAAGAAAATGTTGTGTGTTAAACAGAATTCCAGTAGTTCGATCAACATCACGCCATGTTCAGTGTACTTCATTGCCCTTTTCTCTAAGAAGTATCTCACTGCCTCGACTCCCTGCTCATGCCGAATACAGTTTTATAGGCTCGTGATGTCGAGAGTTATGAGTATGTATGTCTTATCCCACTGGATATTCTCAACTTGTTCAATACAATCTTTAGTGTCTTTTACATAGGATCTTAGTGTGACAACCAGCTGTGCAAGAAACGAGTCAATGTACATATAGAGTTTCTCAGTGAGTCCTCCCTTTGATGACACAATTGGTCTCCCTGGTGGTAAGCGGAGGTTTTTATGCACTTTGGGTAGCTGGTAGAAAGTTGGTGTTACTGGCTCATGATTCCGCAAGAATAAATATTCATTTGTGTCCAGCATAGATCTATTACGCCATTCATTCAGAAGATCATGGTAGGTTTGTATACTTTGAGCATATTCCTCTCTGTTGGCTCTTATATAACACTTCACATCCCCAAGTTGACGAAGGGACTCTTGGCAGTACTGTTCTCTGGGAAGCAACACAATATTCCCTCCCTTGTCCGAGGGTTTCACGATAATCTCATCATTGTTGCTAATCTCAGACAAGATCTGTGTCTGTATCACAGAGAGATTCCTTTTGTGGAGATTATGTTTCTGTCCCGTAATCCTGAATTTCATCAGATCGTCAATCACTGCTTCTGAAAACGTGTCGATGGCATCATAAGGCATCTGTGGATTAAATTGTGACGGTGCCTTAAAGTCAGTTTCCGGGGCTTGCTGTTCAATATTGGCTCTCCTTGCTCTCATTATCGGATCACCACATGTCTCAAGATCTTGTTCAGTTCTTAATTCTGTCAAGGTTTCCATGAGATTCAAATCATTAAAATGCTCAAGGTATCAGTCATTTCTCTAGTAGTTTTTTTCTTTGTTTTTTGTGTTTTTTTCACTTCTGTGTTTGAGGGCTTTAATGCGAAGAATTTGTGTAATTTAATCTTACGAACCAGCCTGAATAGGTCTATCTGGTCTGCGTGTATTCCAGTCTGTCACTCAGACAAAATGTCAGACCCAGCTGTAAGGTGTCTTCCTCTTCTTTCGTCAGAGTTTTATCAGTTAGGTTGATAATCGTAAGGTTGGATTTGGGGATTACCATCGATTGCCCCTCTTTTTGCGAGGGTTCTGGGATCTTACTCCCCCTCTTCCTCTTCCCTTTCCAGCCTCCTCTTCTGGTTCTTCTTCGTTTTCTGGGGGTCTTAGTTTCTCCCCCCCTCAGCCAGCTTTGGCGTATCAGCTTGAACTCCAAATGAAAAGGACTTTTCGAGGCTATTTTGGATGTTGATGACATTTCATCACCTGATTGTTCCCCCTCAGTCACCTCTGATTCCGAGGTTTCCACAGGTGTAGTTGGCACTGTTCCTTTCTTCTTGTTTAGTGCCTTTCGTGGAGCATCAAATTTTTTCGAAAAGGTGAGGATGCGTCCTAGGGCATAGTCCCGTTCGTCCCTTTCGTACTTTTCTTGTTTTCTGTGTCTGATTTTTAGTTCATATTTCATCAGCCGTTTTTTCATTTCTTCCCGTAGTAGTTCCTGTTTCTTTTTGTCATCACCTTTAGCAATCTCCTTTTCCAAGTTTTCAATTTCCTCCATTGTTTTCGCCCTATTGCTCCATGCGAACTTCACTAGTAGGCCTAACATAGCCTTGCAGGATGCCGCCGTTAATTCCGCCCACTTTGGCGCCGATTGACGAATGTGCGCAAAATTTTACTTAAACAAAACTTATGGCCCGCTCTGGTCTGCTCCTATCCTGAAAGTTTCAGGGTGATTCGGGAAGCGGGGGCCGAGAAAAAAGGGGGGTCCCAAAACGTGTTTTCCCCATGCAACTTCCCATAGGAAACTTTAGACATGGCTACAGCCTTAACTGCTGAATAGAATTACACCAAATTTGGCATAAAGGTAGCCTTTGGTTCAGAAAGACCCTTTTTGTTAAATGGTGTAAATCCGTTTCATAGTTGCTGAGAAAATAAAAAACTAAAAAAAGTTTTGATATCTATGGCCACGCAGGATCTGCGCACCCTCCCGGTTTCGAGCTGAATGCTAATTGGCTGTCAACACTCCAAACTAGGACGTGTTGGCAGCCATCTTGTGCCTCGGTAGAACCGAGGCACAAGAAGCCCCCCGGGGCTTCAAAAATAAATAGGCGGGGGGGCTCAAGGGCCCCCACAAGCCCTGTGGACCGCCACTCCCAGGGCTTTCTGAGATTAATTGCGGGGGGCTCACAGCCCCCCTAGCCCCGGGGACCGCCACCCCCGGGGATTAAAAAATACATGGGTGGGGGCTCAAAGGGCCCCCCCCAAGCCCCGGAGAGCGCCACCGCAGGGCTTTAAGAATATATTTGCAGGGAGGCTCCCGGCCCCCCGCAGCCCTGGGGACCGCCACCCCCGGGGCTTGTGTTTAACTTTAAAATAATAAATAAAAAACCTGTGTGGGGGGCTCCATCCCCCCCACACACCCCGGCGACCGCCACCTCCCGGGGGCTCTAAATATTAAAATAGGGGGGTCCATGATGGATCCCCCAGCCCTGGGAACCACCACCTCCACGGGGCTTTGCAAATGTTGGGAGGGGGGCCGCGCGGCCCCCCTCCTGGAGCCCTGTCATGGCCCTGGGGACCGCCACCACCGACGGCGGGCTCCTGCAGTGTCCCGGGGTGCCCACCCCTGGGACACTGCTGTTTGCTCTGGCAGGGTGGAAGCCTCGCGGCTCCCGCCCTGCCATGGCAAACTGCTTTGGTTTTTGGAAGCGAGAGCAGGAAACCTGCTCTCTCTTCCAAAAATCAAAGACGATTGCTTTTCCCAACGGGAAGCTGCATCTTAGCAGCTCTCCATGTGGAAAAGCAATGCCGGCTCAATAGGGACATGGGAAGCCGGTGGGACCGTGGGGGGATTGGGGACCCCCTCAAGGTGCCCAACGGAGAGGGCCAGCCCCAGGGGATGGAGTCCCCGGGTGTTAGGGTTTTGCGGCGTGGGCTGTGCAGAAGACCTTGACATATGTTTAGCCTTGATCTCCCCTATGTCCTTTATACACGCTCCCTAACGCTCACTGAACTTCCATACACAATATTATTCTTTTGAGACGCTCCCTTATTCACGTAAAGGGACGCGTCTGAACGTAAGCCATTGCTTGGCTTACTGTTCCGGTACCATGCCCCTTCCTTGCTTCCTGGTTTCGAGTAGCGCCTTCCCTCTGCGTATCTGCTTTGCTCCTGCTTCTTCTTAATCCCTGGAGGAAACCTTCTCGGCGTCTTTTGCGATAATCCTATTCCTTGCTTTCCGACATTCAACCTTAGTCGGAAAACGCCCTAACCTCCCGACAATCATCCAGCGCGGAGATTCCCTTTAAAATCTCCAAACGTGCCAGAGACCCGACCAAAAGCTTGCGAGGAGGTTTCTCAGAGATCTCCGTACACACCTGAAACCATTTTTCCCCGCCCTCGGAGCTTGGAGTTCATCGGAGGTCTTTCTCTCCGAACTTTTGACTCAGGCTGTTCATTTTCCCCGCTTATGGGCACCTGTTTGACCGGAAGGTCATTTCTGCATAGCATTTATTTCTTTATGCCCTGATGAGAGAGTGCTCACTCCGCTTGGTCATATTTTCCCAGGCCCGGCGGCAATCTTCTTGAGTGTGTAGCTGCTCCACTCTTTTCCCCCTGGAGAACCGGCCAGTTCACCTCAACTCCATTTCCCATTTATTTAGTGTATGTTTGGTGTATGTGTGCGTCCTTTCCTGAGTCCTGCTCTATTTGGCCTGGTGTCATAATTCCCAGGCAATTCTTTTCTGCACGGACATCCTTCATCAAAGCCGCCATTGGACTTAACAGGGGCAAGTGAACCTCTATACCAAGCACATGTCAATGTAAAAGAATTGGTTGCACTTTGGATATTGTTTAGTAGTATTACTACCTGCCCTGTTTTCTTACAGCACTGACTACACCAGACAGATCAGCATCATCCCAGCTGTTTAACCCCTGGTATGGGGAGAGTGGTGGACACTCCTTGGGTTTTTTCCCCCATACTTTTAGAGAACAGCTATCATGAGTGTGTCTACTATTGCATTCTTGATACTGCTTTTTGGAGGTTAGGGGGATTTATCTTCGCTCCGTTGGAATCCGGCTTGTATCCTTTAAAGTCTGACACCGGCGTACAAGTGGTCCAGGAGGGGGGCCACGCGCCCCCCTCCCCAAAATTTTTATTAAAAAAAAAGCCATGCCCCGGGGATGGGGTCCCCGGGGCTGATTTAGGCCTTTTTTAGGCAATTTTTTTTTTATAAAAAAAAATTGGGGGGCAGGCCCTGGGAGATGGGGTCCCCAGGGCCAAAAAATTAGGAAAAGAAGGGGGGCCACACAGCCTCCCTTCTAGAATTCTTTTTTTTTTTTTAAAGACCGGCATGGAGCCGCCCCCTTCTTGGAGCACTCTGCAAACCGCTCCCTGGCGCGTATGCAGATGGGGAACTAATTCCCCTTGAATGCTGGAGGTCCCTGGGGGTCAACTTGCCCACCAGTAACCGCCAGTATGCGCCAGGGAGCTTCGCTGCAGAGAGGTGTTCTGAGGCAATGCCCCTTTTTACACCTCTCTACAACGCAGCTCTGTGGCGTAAAATGGAGGTACCTGGTGGGCTAGTTGCACCCCAGGGACCCTCAGGATTCAAGGGGAGTTAATCCTCCAACTTAAAACGTGCCACGGGGCGCATTTGCACAGTGGTGAAGGGAGGGAGCGGGGCCTGAGTTGACATGTGTGCAAACACGCCCTGTGGCACGTTTTAAGTTGGCGAATGAATACCCCTTAAATCCTGAAGGCCCCTGAGGGCCAACTAGCCCACCAGATGCTTCCAGTAAATGCCACTGTGCTGCGTTACAGAGAGGTGGTCCAGGCTGTGCCTCTGTTTACACCTCTCTGCAATGCAGCTCTGTGGCGCTTACTGGAGGTACCTAGTGGGCTACTTGGACCCTAGGGACCCTCAGGATTCAAGGTGACTTAATCTCCCAAATTAAAACGGCCACAGATCGCGTTTACACAGTGGCGACGGGAGGGGACCGGGCCTGAGGTGACGTATGCAAACACGCCCTGTGGCGCGTTTTAAGTAGGGGAAATAATTCCCCTTCAATCCTGAGGGCCCCTGGGGGCCACCTAACCCACCAAGTGCTTCCAGTAAGTGCACTGAGCTGCTTGCCGAGAGGTGGACTAGGCCATTCCCATTTTTACACCTCTCTGCAACTCAGCTCTGTGTCGCTTACTGGAGGTACCTAGTGGGCTAGTTGGACCCTAGGTACCCTCAGGATTCAAGGGGACTTTATCCCCCAACTTAAAACACCCACAGGGCGTGATTGCACACATGACATCACAGGCTTCCTCCTCCCTTCACCAGTGTGCAAGCGCGCCCTGTGGTGGGTTTTAAGAGGTAGTTATAACCCCCCTGCCCTATTATATACTAGGGGCTTACAGAGGAGGTCATTCTATTCACTGGGGGACCCCAACACATAGTGTTCCGTAGTGTATGTAGGTGTTTTAACTGTATTCTAAAAGTCTGTTAGCATAGCACTGGCTCTAGGAATGGTTAGTCAGAGTCAGTTACCACCAGTACCCATCAGAAAAAAATGAGGGTACTCGATGAATTTGCAACAAGGCCTCTTTCTGCTCCTGTGTTTGTTCTTTCTGCACGTCTTCGTTCTTCCTGAACTTTTCTTCGCCTTTGAGGACTTCTGTTGCTTCTTTCTGCATTTCTTTTTCTTCTTTCTGTGTGTTTTTCTTCTTTTTTCACATGTCCTACCTCTGTAGGCATAGTTAGAATCTACCATTTAAATAACCTTCGAAATTAACTGACAAAACGCAGGTTTCAGGCACGTTTTAGTCACAAATTAGCATTTAAAAAACCTTTGAATTTCACTGAAAAAACCATGGGTTTCAGACACGTTATAGTTAGGAATTAGCATTTAAAAAACCTTAGAAATTCATTGAAAAAAACATTGGTTTCAGGGGCGTTATAGTTATCTGGACATTTCACTCGTACAAAACCAATGAAATTCCCCCCTTTTAATTAGTTCAGCTAACTATAACTTGCGCGCCCGCAATGCACTGCTGATGACATCACATATTACATCACTGATGACATGGTCCGTGACATCACTCATGTCGTCCCTGATGACATCTCAAATGACATCACTTGTGTTACCAGTTCTATCTTCCATAGATGCTTGACCCACTGATCCATTCTTTGTGAGAGGAAGGCTGGCGCTGTTGATACCCATAATAGGGGCTGTTCTGTCATGTTCTATTAGGGAAGGAAGCTTACTCTGATTCTGTTCTGCTGGACATGTTCTTTGTTTGGTGCTTGATGTTGTGTTGTGCCTGTTCTGTGGAAGAGGGCCTCACACATTACTGGTGCCCAAGCTACATATATTCTGTGAGTGAGAGAAGCTTGCAGTGGTTATATCCATGCAGTAAATGGTTATTTCCAAAGGGCAGTTGCACTGAGGGTGTCTATTTCGTACCTGCTGTTTGACTGAGAAACATGTACATTGCAGTCCCACCACAGACATTGTGCAACAGAGCATAGAGATACTCAAGTAGTGTGTGTGACTGTCAAGCATTTCTATAAAAAATATTCAATAGCTTGTTGCCAACTTGTATGCATGGTCCGGAATTTTGGGAATGAGTCAAGCAATTTGCCAGCCTGTACATGGCACATAAATACTACATACATTCACAAAAGTACAATGAATTAGTTAATCGGGCACCAATTGACCCTTGGAATGAATGAATGATTGATTTAATTTTCTTTCATAAGTAAATAAAGACAGAGAGGCACTAGTATGCTACACCTTAGACCTCTAACTGTTACTGTCTGATTTACATGGTTAAAAAAGAGGTGTGAGAGCAAAGGAAGTAAAGTCATTGACCCAGCGTGGCAACAAGATATTTCTCAAAATGTAATAATAAATATGATAATACAATTTATAATTTTAAAGGCTGTGACACTTTAATATAAATGTAATGTTGCTGCTTATAGAGTGAAAATGTGGTTCTGGGTATTAGGTCCCAATGTTCAGAATGTTCATGGGAAGCCATGGCTTCAAATGTACACAGCGACCAGGGCTTGAGGCATCGTCTGTGTGGTGTCACAACTCAGAACCCTGGCCATCGCAACTAGTATCACATCAGAACCTTCAGTGTTCAGAGAGATCAGGACAGGAAAGGTGAAGTACCAGGGCTCTCAGAGGCAATACGATGGAGGGTCCCAGTGGCCTTACCCCAGCGAACTTTGCAGATGCACCCGGAACCACCCAGGACCTTCCTGGTGACGAGAACGGAGGTAAGAGTCCGGAATGGGGTCAAAATAAAAGGATGCAGACCTGGGCTGTAGAGAAGGGCTGGTATCTCCCAGGCCCAAAGAACCGCTTTGACACAAACTTGGCATAAAAACCTCTGAACTTAAGAAAAGGGTGTGATGTATTTGTAGAGGGTGAGTGATGACTACATGGTTTGTTCAAGTCGAGGTTGAATCCTGAATATTCACTAAGGAATCCTGAATATTCACTAAGTAATAAACTATGTTTAAGTGAAAATGAACAGTTGACAAGGAACCTGCCAAGGTTAAAACAAAGCCCATGCTTAGAGCTGTCTAGAACTTAACACTCAACCATACAAATACAAAATAAAGGTGTGACAGAGGTACAATACTGAACCTTTTATGACATATATCACCTGCTCAGGGATGGCGTTAGGCATGGGCAACGGCCCAGGGTCCCGCACTCAGTACACCAATAGGGGGCCTTGCCCAGCCTCGCACCTATGCTCCAACGCTGCGAGGCCATGGGGATGGGCACTTGTCTCCTGGCCCCAAAGCTGGGGCGGACTGGCCGTAGTGGGCACCGGCGTTTCCCCTTTGTACCGGAATGGTGGGGGCCGGTTTTGGACCGAGGTGGGGTCGTTTTTGTTAGTGGGGACCGGTTTTATAATCAGCCCCTCATAACAAAAGCCCAAGCAGCAACGGGGTTTCGGCCAGAACCCTCCCCTCCCCACGGAGGCTGGTTGAACTTAATTGCCAGGGCTGATTTGCGATCCCTGTCCAGCCCTGCCTTGCAGGCATGTGGCGCGCTGCCAGGAACATGAGAAGTCCTTTAGCTCTCACTATTTAAGCCCTTGATGAGCTCTGGAAGACATGTTTGTCAGTGTCTGAGAGGAGATGTTGCTGCACAGGAGGGGCCCTTCACCATGCAGGTTCAGGATCACCTTCAAATATTGGGGTGCAGATAGGGTTGTCACCTTCACAGGAGAAAAATCCAGGCCATTCGTTGCTGTTTTAGGAGTTTGCAAAGGCCGGGACAAAATACTAACTACCACTTTAAACAAAAGCATCTGTATTATTTATAACAAGTCGTTTCTGTCTTTGTTTACCTGAATTATTACTCAGGGATGGGTGCAGCTCTAGAGCACGTTTAAATGTGTTTTCTGTTTATATTTGAAGTTTTGAATATGTACAGATAAGGCCTAAAAATAACAGTTTTAGGTGATTTGGTACCAGCCAGGACATGAAACAGAACAGAACAGGACAGAAAACCAGCCAGGTGGCAACCCTAGCTGCAAACAGCCTTGAATGAGGGATGAGAAGCTTTTTTTTCCAATTTTGTATAGCACAAATGCGACCTGAAGGTATTGGAGTGCTTAACATGAGAACCACTTACATTATAAAAAGACACATGCTTTTCTTTTCTTAGGCACACGAAGACTAAGTGATTTGCCCAGAATCATAGGATCTTGAGCTGATGCCAAGACTGGAAACTGGTTCCCCAGATATAAAGTCAGCAGCTCTAGCCAGAACGCTACATTCTGGTTAGACAGAGGGTGGCAGGCGGATTCTAAATGAAAGCTCGGCTATTTATGGACGTGTGGTTCTAACTTGACCTCAAGCTGAGCCAGAGCCAGGGAGTACCCCTTTGGTGGCTATTTTTCACATTAATCCTGTTTCAAAGTGCTGCCGTATTGTCAGATCAGTGGACGAGGCACACAGATTGTGTTATCTTCCCAGGATCAAATAGTTTGTTAAATTAGTAGACCCAGGACGGAGTACACTGCTACTTGTTGCAAAGACTACATATTTACCACTGTATTGCATTTAGATGACTAGTACTTATGACTGGGAACCTCCCTTCTCTCAGGAATTATTCAGTATATTTTTAAAAATCTTGTGAATTCCAGTTTTCACATTGAATCAATGTACTCCCAATCTTGCCAAAAAAGGAGCAGCAGAGTAAGAAGCAGGGTCACTGGAATAATCTGGTAGAGTAGGGTCAAATTGTGCGGGAGGGATGAGTAAATTATGCACCAAAAAAGGCATAATATGTGGTGTAGTTCAGCATATTTTACGATATTATTACTTCAATATTTGGTCATTTTTACACTTAACACTGCCTGGGCATTGGTTGCACTAAATAAGTACCAGTTTAACATTCAATTTTAGTAATGAGACATAGAAAGGTAACCAGTTCATCTTTTCAAAGGATATTCTGCTGCAAGGCAACACGTGTTGTTGTGTTAATAGGAACCTTTAAATCATTTGAGCTAGAAACAAAACTATTTTTTATTTAAACCTGCAGATTATGCAGCAGATGATGGATTAGGTGATGAATCTATAATTATGAGAAAATGCAGCAGCCAATCAGTTGCATAATAACAGTGGCCCTTACAATAAATTCAGAAAAGTTATTGCCTAAGAGAACAAAATGTGGCCAAATGGGGGGCAAGGATTGAAAAAAGTGTCTCCTAGTGCCATTTCTCCAACTAGTCCACTAGATTACACTGGGCTGTCAGTGAGTCTGATGGAAAGGCTAAGGGGCTACCTCTCCAAGGAAATTGCCACTCTCTTTCCGGCCATGCTCAGCTTTAAAACATGTTGATTAGATGCCAACTGTCCTAGTTACATGGTTAAAACGTACTATTTAGACCAGGTCCTGTGGCAGTGGGTACTTTACTGGACAGTATGCATTGTAGATACTGATTTACCACTGTTACTTTTCTAAACTTGTCGCTCGAAATTTGCAATTGTGAGCAGTCAAGGCTTACTCCAATATTTGGTAAAGGGATTAGAACTCAAACATAGCATGAAGAGTAGTCGCACTCCAGAAACTCAGGACATATGTAACAACCCCTATCGCCACCACAACGTCACCTATATTGACGTTGTGGTGGCGATAGGGGATGCGTCTTATTTACGATCAGGTTTAAGCCACTTAACATGGCTTGATGCTACCTTGTTAATAAGGCCCCCTTTCACGCTCGGTATGGTTAGCGTGAAAGGGGTAGGCAGTGAGTGTTGTGGTGGGCGTTCCACCGCAACACCCATTTATTTTGACACTGCCCCCTTGTCACAATACGCTCCCTGTGCTATCGTGCCCACCACCAGGGGACCACATAGTGGGCATTTAAAGTCTTCTAATAAGCTTCTAGACCCTCCCCTGCATGCATATCCTGACTTCCAGCCATTTGGACACTTATTGGGAACTGACAACCATTCCCAATCCATGCAGGGTTTTGTGAAAGCGAGCCTGCTTATACTTGAAGCCAGCCTACTCATGCCTGAAACTCCATTACCCAGAATTCCCTGCTCACTGTTTTGTCTCCACCCCTGCAGGCCAAGGATGAGTGGGGGAATTCCGCTCACCTGTGGCTGGCTGCTGCTAGCCTGCTCACACCTGATGCATATGATCACTGTGAGCTCTTTTAATCCCCAGCTACCTTCAGGCCAATGTTGGTCATTGTAGCTGTTTACCGGTGAGACCGAGCCTTGTTTCCAGTGCTCCTGAGCTTTTGCTATTCTTGTTTCCTGAACTTTAGTAATGCCTTGTTCCTGATCTGTTGCTGTTTTTCTTGTTCCTGAATTAGCACTGCCTGCAGTGCTAGCCTGATCCCTGAGCCTTAGTATTCGTTGGTCCTGAACTGCAGCATTTTCCCATTTCCTGAATTAGCACTGCTTGTAGTGCTACCTTGTTTCCTGAGTTCCTGAGTTCCTGAGCTATAGCTATTCCTTGTACCTGAATTAGCACTGCATGCAGTGCTCTTATTTTCTGAGTTCCTGAGCTATAGTTATTCTTTGTTCCTGTACCTGGGCTTCAGCTATTTCGTGTTCCTGATTTGCACTGCCTGCAGTGCTCTCTTGACTCCTTGACTCCTGTGCTGTAGCTATGTCCTGTTTCTTGAACTAGCACTGCCTGCAGTGCTACCTTGACTCCTCAAGCTTTAGTAATTCCCTGTTCCTGAACCAGCACTGCCTGTAGTGCTACGTTGTCTCCCGAGCTAAAATAATTTCCCAGTTCCTGAACAAGCACTGCCTGCAGTGTTACCTTGACTCCTGGAGCGTTGGTAATTCCCTGTTCCTGAACCAGCACTGCCTGCAGTGTTACCTTGACTCTTGGAGCTTTGGTAATTCCCTGTTCCTGAACCGGCACTGTCTGCAGTGCTGTCTAGTCTCCTGAGCTTTAGCTCACTTCTTGTTCATGACCCAGCACTGCCTTCTATGATACTTTGTTTTCTTGATTCCTTAACCTGCACTATTCTAGTATACCTTTGTAGCCACCCCTTCTGTATATCCTTTTCCAGTCCCTGCCCTTCTTCCCATTTCCTTGGTTCCAGTTCTAGTTTGCTGTCTTTCTATTCAGATGTCTTCCTTCTGTTGCCTTGTATGTGTTACCTGCTTTCTGCCAAGTGTGCCCTGTCATTTCCTTCCTTTACTGTTAAGCACTCCTCCTGGCTAGCTCCTTGTCTATTGTGCTTGTGTTTAGTTCTACCCCTTTGCTGTTACTGCCTTGTGTGTTCCTGTTTGATCGCCAAGATCTGTGGGCACAGCTGACTACCTAGGTGGTGTTTGTTGTTCACTGTGAGTATTGTCTTTGATTTACATTTATAACATCACCATAGGTATAAGCTTCACAGACCCTGCCTTTGCATCTATATCCTATATGTGAGTATTTGCAATCAGTATCTATAGCAGCAATTGTGGGTAAGAAACTTACTGAGCTTCAGTCTTCCCATGTGGAGCTCCTGAGTGCTTTACCCCACACCCCACACAGTTTTCTACCCAGTTCCCAGTCCTTGCCCAAGTCCCTGACTGTGTTCCCCACATAGTCCTGGACAGTCCCTGACACCCCTATGGACAAGGGTGGCATACATAGAGGCATCACCAAAATAAAGACCAGGTAAAAAATGGTTCTTAAGTTGGTGAAACAGGGAGAAATGCATTATTTCTACTCGTTTTTACTTTTTCTGTGTGTGCTGCAGTGTACATATAGCCCTTAATCTCCAGCTGAGTTATCTTTGAACATGACCTGTTTTAGAGGGGAGATTTAGAATAAAACCCACACAATATGCTAAATGATTCTTGGTTCCTCTGCTCCCCAATAAACATTTTCGGAAGTCTCTGCACACAAAAAGTGTCTCCACATGTGCAGTGTTTCTCCAAAGGCATACATTCTCCTGTGAAGTCCCTACTTGGCGCGGACCACTGACAAAATATAGAATACAAAAATATAGAAGACAAAAATATCGAAGTAAAAATATAGAAAGCAAAAATATCGAAGTCCTATCTTCAAACAGGTAAGTACAAAAATATCTAATCAAAAATATCGAAAAAAATATATGGTTAGTCAAAATATCGAATTTTTTTAAATGTCTTAAAAGTATTTTAAATTTAATGAAATAATAACTATAATTAACGAAAACATATTTAAAAATACTTAAGTTACTTTAAAATTATTAAATAATTCATTTAAGTTAAAAAAATAAACATACAATTTGATTTTTTAACACATATATATATATTAACATAGTATTAATTAAAAATATACAATATTTTTACTGTAGGATAGTGGGAGGGTAAAATGTACTATTACCACTCCAGCAACTGCAACAGTAGGGTAAACGTTGGATAGCGTAGGGGTAAAAATTACTATTCCAACTCCAGTGAGTGCAACAGTAGGGAAAGCATTGGATAGCGCAGGGGTAAAAATTACTATTCCCACTCCAGAGAGTGCAACAGTAGGGAAAGCGTTGGATAGCGTAGGGGTAAAAATTACTATTTCCACTCCAGAGAGTGCAACAGTAGGGAAAGCGTTGGATAGCGTAGGGGTAAAAATTACTTTTCCCACTCCAGAGGGTGCAACAGTAGGGAAAGCGTTGGATAGCGTAGGGGTAAAAATTACTATTCCCACTCCAGAGAGTGCAACAGTAGGGAAAGCGTTGGATAGCGTAGGGCACAGCTTTCCAAACTTTTCATGTTGCCGACACACTTTTTGGAGATGCAACATTTTGGGACACAGTAAAGCAGTGTAGTGAGTGAGCGCAGCGAGCAAGCCCGAACCACCTAAGGGAGGTTCGGGGGGGGCCTTCTCCAACTGGATTTTTTTTTTAATAAAGTGGGCAAAAGGTGCTTTTTCATGCAAATTTGAGAAAGCATGAAGGTTACTAAAGAAATTGTGAATCTGTTCTAACAAAGACAGTGACTGGCAAAACTGGGTGTAAGGTTAGGTTTGTGCCTGAAGCAAGAATATAATCATGCACACATTGGCACATGCCCCAGTGATTTATGGCACAAAAAGGACTGGTTCACACACTGCCAACCCTTTCAACCATGCACAAAGTCCGCCTGCGCCCTCCCTCTGTCTGTCTCCTTCTCCTTCCCTCTGTCTCCCCTGACTGTCTCCCTCTGCCTCCCTCCCTCTTTCTCCCTCTCTCTCTGTCTCCATCTCCCTCCTTCTCCCTCCCTCTGTCATCCTCTGTCTCCCTCTCCCTTTGTCTCGCTGCCTCTCTGTCTCTGTCTGTCTCAGTCTCTGTCTGTCCCTGTTCTTGCCTCTATCTGTCTGTCTGTCCCAGTCTGTACCTGTCTCCTTCCCTCTGTCTCCCTCTCATCTCTCTGTCTGTCTCTGCCTCTATCTCTCTGCCGCTGTCCCTGTCTCTGCATCTATCTGTCTCTCTCTGTCCCTGTCTATGTATATCTATCTCTGTCTGTCTCTGTCTCCCTCCCCTCTCTGTCTCTCTCTCTCTATCTCCCTCCCTCTATCTCTCCATCTCTCTATCTCTCACCCTCTCTCTCTCCCTCTCTCTCCTTTCTCTCTCTCCCTCTGTCTCCCTCTGTCTCCCTCCCTCTCTCTCCCTCTGTCTCCCTCCCTCTGTCTGTCTCTGTCTATTTCCCTCTTGTCTGTCTCTGTTCCTCTGTCTCCCTCCCTCTGTCTCCCTCCCTCTGTCTCCCTCCCTCTATCTCCCCCTCTCACTCTGGCTGTCTCCCTCTGTCTGTCTCCCTATGTCTCTCTCCCTCTGTCTCTCTCCCTCTGTCTCCCTCCCTGTCTCCCTCTGTCTGTCTCCCTCTCCTTCTCTCTGTCTCCCCCGACTGCCTCCCTCTCCTTCTCACTGTCTCCCCCTGACTGTCTCCCTCTGCTTCCCTCCCTCTGTCTCCCTCTCTCTTTGTCTCTCTGTGTCTCCCTCTTTCTCTGTCTCCCTCCCTCTCCCTCCCTCTCCCTCCCTCTCCATCTCCCTCTCTGTCTGTCTCAGTCTCTGCCTCTGTCTGTCCCTGTCTCTGCCTCTATCTGTCTGTCTGCCCCTGTCTCTGTCTGTCCCTGTCTGTCCCTGTCTCCCTGTCTCCCTTCTTCTGTCTCTCTCTCTGTCTCTCTGTCTGTATCTGCCTCTATCTGTCTGCCCCTGTCCCTATCTCTGCCTCTATCTGCCTCTATCTGTCCCTGTCTGTCCCTGTATATGTCGGTCTCTATCTCTGTCTGTCTCTGTTTCCCTTCCTCTCTCTCTCTGTCTCCCTCCCTCTCTCTCTATCTATCTCTCTCTCTCTCTCTCCCTCTCTCCCTCTGTCTCACCCGCTCTATCTGTCTCCCTCCCTCTCTCTCTGTCTCCCTCCCTCTCTCTCCCTCTCTCTCGCTCTCTGTCTCCCTCTGTCTCCCTCCCTCTCTCTCCCTCTCTCTCGCTCTCTGTCTCCCTCTGTCTCCCTCCCTCTCTCTCCCTCTGTCTCCCTCCCTCTGTCTGTCTCCATCTGTCTCCCTCTTGTCTGTCTCCCTCCCTCTCCCTCCTGTCTGTCTCCCTCCATCTGTCTCCCTCCATCTGTCTCCCTCCATCTGTCCCCCTCCATCTGTCCCCCACATCTGCCTCCCTCTATCTGTCTCCCTCTATCAGTCTCCCTCCATCTGTCTCCATCCCTCTGTCACCTTCCTATCTCTCTCTTTCTCCCTCTCTCCGTCCCTCTGTCTTCATCCCTCTGTCTCCGTCCCTCTGTCTCCCTCCCTCTGTCTCTCTCTCTCTCCCTCTGTCTCCCTCTATCTGTCTCCCTCTTTCTGTCTCCCACTCCCTCCCTCGGTCTACCCTGGACTCCCTCCCTCTGTCTCCCTCCCTCTGTCTCCTTCTCTCTGTCTCCCTCTCTCTATGTCTCCCACGGTTTCCCTCTCTCTCTGTCTCCCTCCCTCTGTCTGTCTGTCTCCCTCTGTCTCCCTCTATCTATCTCCCTCCCTCTGTCTGTCTCCCTCTGTCTGCCGCCCTTCGTCTCACTCTCTGTCTCCCTCTGTCTCTGTCCCTTTGTCACCCTCCCTCTCTCCCTCTCTGTCTCCCTCTCTCTGTCTCCCTCCCTCTGTCTCCCTCCCTCTGTCTCCCTCCCTCTGTCTCCCTCCCTCCCTCTCTCTCCCTCTGTCTCCCTCCCTCTGTCTGTCTCCCTCTTGCCTGTCTCCCTCCCTCTCCCACTTGTCTCTCTCCCTTCATCTGTCTCTCTCCATCTGTCTCCTTCCATCCGTCCCCTCCATCTGTCCCCCTCCATCTGTCTCCCTCTCTCTGTCTCCCTCTATCTGTCTCCCTCCATCTGTCTCCATCCCTCTGTCACCCTCCTCCCTCTGTCTGTCTCCCTCTCTCTCTCTCTATCTCTCTCTCCCTCTCTCTGTCTGTCGCCCTCAGTCTCCATCCCTCTGTCTCCGTCCCTCTGTTTCCGTCCCTCTGTCTCCCTCCCTCTGTCTCCCCCTCTCTCTCTCTCTGTCTCCCTCTATCTGTCTACCTCTCTCTGTCTCCCTCTCCCTCCCTCGGTCTACCCCGGATTCCCTCCCTCTGTTTTCCTCTGTCTGTCTCCCTCTGTCTCCTTCTTTCTGTCTCCCTCTCTCTGTCTCCCACGTTTTCCCTCTCTTTGTCTCCCTCCCTCTGTCTGTCTCCCTCCCTCTGTCTTCTTCTATCTGTCTCCCTCCCTCTGTCTGTCTCCCTCCCTCTGTCTCCCTCCTCCCTCTGTTTGTCTCCCTCTGTCTGTCGCCCTGTCTCCCTCTCTGTCTCCATCCCTTTGTCTCCCTCACTCTCTCCCTCTCTGTCTCCATCTCTCTGTCTACCTCTCTCTCCCTCCCGCTGTCTCCCTCCCCCTGTCTTCCTCCATCTGACTTCCTCTGTCTGTCTCCCTCACTCTGTCTTCCTCCCGCTATCTCACTCTGTCTGTCTCCCTCTGTCTCCCTCCCTCTGTCTTCCTCCCTCTGTCTTCCTGCCTCCCTCACCCTCTGTCTGTAACTCCCTGTCACCTCACCTCAGCTTCCCGGGCCCACACACAGCAGCAGCCATTGTTGTTGATGAGGCTTAGTTGTGAATCGCCTGGCCCCCCGAGAGTAGAGTGTCTCAGAGTCCGTGCTGCTGCGGCGGTGTTTGCTGACACTCTTTCAAAGGAATGCCTCTTAATTAGCAGCATGTCATCCCGCGACACACCCACCATTTGCAGGCGACACAGTACTGTGTCGGGACACACAGTTTGGAGAGCTCTGGCGTAGGGGTAAACATTACTATTCCCACTCCAGAGGGTGCGACAGTAGGGAAAGCGTTGGTTAGCGTAGGGGTAAAAATTACTATTCCCACTCTAGTGAGTTTAACAGTAGGGAAAGTAAACATTTAATATATTATTACAAATACATTAAATATCAATACCAATAAAAAATGTATGAAAATAAATTACAAATATAAAATTATGTAATAACTAATCAATTAAAAATACAAATAAATATTAGTCATTAAAATTAATGTCCTATTAATACAAATGAATTACCAATTAACAATGAATTAACAATAAATGAAAAATCAATACCAATAAATACATAAAAATGATTAATTTAATTACAATTAAATTACTTCCCACCCTATTCCCCAATAAACACACAACTCGTTAAGGAAAATAGATTAATACAATTAACATAATTATTAATTAATCAATTCATAAAAATGAATTACCAATTAAAAATTAATTACCAATTAAAAATTAATTACAAATTAATAAATAATTAAAAATAATTCAACATAAATATCAATAAATAAATTAACATATTTAATTAATTACAATTAAATTACTTCCCACCCTATTCCCCTATAAACCCACAACCCGCTACGGAAAATAAATGAATTAAATTAACATAAAATATCAATTAATCAATTCATAAAAATGAATTACCAATTAAAAATTAATTACCAATTAAAGATTATTTACAAACTATTAATTAATTAACAATGAATTCAAAATAAATACCTATAAATAAACTAACACATTTAAATAATTACAATTAAATTACTTCCCACCCTATTCCCCTATAAACCCACAACCCGCTACAGAATTAAATTACATAACAATTAAATAACATAAAAAACACTTTAGAAAATTCGATATTATTAAAAATTCGATATATCTTAATTACTATATTATATATTTCGATATTTTAACTTTCTATATTTTAAAAATCGATATTAAATTACTTACCTTCAAAACGATATTTTTCACCACTATATTCTGTCCATTCGATATTTTGTCCATTCTATATTTTTACTTCGATATTTGTGCTATTCTATATTTTTGAGTCGATATTATGTCTGTATACCACTTGGCGCTTGCAGCTATGACTGGGGACCATGGCTGTGAGGCCCAGGGAAGGGGACTCTCCTTCTCGAGGTCTTGCAGCACCAGACAATGGATGTGAAGTCCTGGGCAGTGGGGCCACATCCCAGGGGCTTTGCAGCACTACATCATAGCTGGGTGGCTAGAGGATGGGACAACAATCCCATGAGTCTCACAGCTGTGGGTCAGCGTGAGGTGGTCCATGGAAGGGAACCCCCATCCCGCGTCTTGCAGTGCTACACTATTATTGTGAGGCCAATGGTAGAGGGTTCCCCTATCCTGGATCCCTTTCTTGGGCCACACAGCAGTAGACCATGGTTGCAAGGCCTAAGAGAGTGGAGGTCCCTACCCTATGCCTGGTAGCCATGTTGTGGCATTGCCAGGGCATGGAGAGGGCATATCTCCCCTGGGCCTTGCTGTGATGCTTATGTTGCTGCGAGGCTCATGGGATAGTGGTCTCTCTTCCCTAATCCTCTCGGAGCAACACCATATCTGAGAAACCCAGGAGGTGGGAAAGGGCACTTCATGTGGCCCCTCCCCTAGGGCCCATTGAAACTGTCTCACAGGTCTGTACCATGGCTCTGTGCATACGTCGATGTCAAGGTCCATGTCCTGTGATGCCAATACCTGTGATTTCACGTTGTATGCACTTAGAGGGGATAACTCATTCCCTTTCTGCCCTGGAATAGCAATTGGCTAGCGGCATCGCCATCAGTAGTGTAGCGGTTGCAGTGGCAATGGGCCCAGGGTATTAAGTGCTCAATGTTCGCAAATGATGGCTTTATTTTACTGTGCAGCCAATGGGCAAGAGTGAGGAGGTTCTTTCACTTTGCACCAGCACCCATAGCATCATTGCTGTGCTACTTGTCTCTCTTATATGGGTATTGCAGCCATGTTCCAGATCAGTGAGGCATGGGAGAGGTCCTCCCTCTAATGGGCATTAAAGTCCGCCGTCATTGGACAACCAGGGGAGGAGGCACCAGTTCATGTGCTTAGCAGAGCAGGACTAAGGCTGTGAGGCTCTTTGGGGGCCTCTCTCAGGGGTATAGGTCTCAGTGGTGCAGCAGGTGCAGTGCACCAGAGATCATGGATTTTCTGGAACCATTGCACTCAGAATATGGCTGTGCTATACTGACCAGCATCATTTTCTTGCATTAGGGCTCATGGCTACATTACTATGCCACTGGTCCCTTCTGTCATGCACCGCACAGCCATGATCCAGAGCTGCAAAGGCCAGGAAAGGTCCATCCTCTCCTAGGCCTACCAGCCATGGTCCAGAACTGAGAGACATGAGGGAGGAAGCCTGCTGCTTTGGGCCTTACAGCACTGGTCTATAGTTGCAAAGCCCGGAGAAAGAGGCCTCTCTGAAGAGCACAGATATAAATATGGCAGCAAACGCAGTGGGAGTGTGGCATCGTGGGGTTCTGGGTCCAATACGCCCAAATTATGACTGAATTTAACTCTCCACAAAAAAGTTTACAAAAAGTGATGGATGGATTGCCTGAATTAATTACAATCAATCAATTTGGAGTTTAAAGAGCTCAGCTACTCACCCAAAGGGCTCTCAAGGTGCGGAGGGAATGTGTGGGATTACATCAACTGGTAATTCCGCAGTCAGCATCCCACTCCATTATTTTGCACACCATACTACCTCAGTTTGGACCCAGCCATATGCAAATCAGTCTTGACCCTTCTCCAATGGGAACAGACCAGACCAAACTACCATGCCAGGTCCACAATGAACCGGAACACAAGCAACCCAGGACAGGTGCCGCCCTAGTTAGGGACTATCAGCCAGGTATAGCTTGGTTCCAGTAACATAGTGAACACAGTACCCACGTCTGGGGATAACCGTCCCTCTTAGGGCAACTCACTAAAGTATCCAAAAAAGGGAAGGATAGAATGCTTTAATTTATCCCAGCCATTGCTGAGTCTGATGCCCCCTATGATAAATTGAGGTCCACCAGGGGGGCATTGTCTCAATTTGAAAACCTCTGTTCTAACATTTGTTTTGATATTTTGTGCACTTCCAAACTGAGAGATTTTACTTAGCTGATGAGGCACAGATATTTTGGTCTATATTGTTATAGCCCTAGAAGTTATATAGAGTTTTTTTTTGCTTTTTCACACTGTGTCAGACATGAAATACTATCCATGATGGTCATATACTGACCGGACACTACCCTAGAGCCCTGGCCTCTCTCCCAGGGGGCTTACAGCCTTAGTCAAGCACTGTGACACCCAAGGAAATGGAGCGGTTTGTGGGCTTGGCTCGCAGCATTATTTAATTGTTCAAAAATAGGAGAAATGAAATAAGAAGAGATGCATTTCAAATCTGTTACCGGAATCTGCATTTAGGTAATTTACCTAATAAAATGCAGTCTGGAACCATGTACTTGTCTACTAATTATTAGTGTCAGAATATTAAAAGGCTTCAGAGAACGTTGATAGGGGTATTGTAGCCATTGCTCATTGCCCATGACATTAAACCCTGTTAGCCTACATATGATTGTATTCTGGTCATTTCTGGTTTCTCTCAGTGACTTGGGTGATGTTTTATTAGAAGACAAATTATTTTCAACTGTTTTATTCATTTTCGTATCTTTTTTGCACATAGCCTATCTTGCAATGTGTATCTGGGAAACCATCTTGGAGCTTTTATCCACACTGGCTCCCTTCCGGCAATCTACATGCTGAAGCACACCTCACTAGGACATGAAGAAATAGAACCACATCATAACACTGTGATGAAACTCCATAGGTCATCCTTGCTGTCCTGCACTATCTTCAAGCTCAGCTGTATTATCTGCAAAGCTACCACAATGCGTTAACAGTCTACAAACCAGCTACCTTTCCCATCACTCCTTGACGTAATGCTTGTTGGTGACCCTGTACAGTTCTACACTGGTTTTGGCTAGGTTTGCACTATATGACTGACAGCCTTGACTTCTTGGATGACAGGCTTGTCATCTCCAGTAGCTCTCCACACCCTCGCAGCAAGGCCACCTTCAGATGGAAGAAGAAGATGTACTAAAAAGAGTCAAAAATAGAAAAAGGCCTTTCCCATCTATGCCCCGAGGATCTAGAATGTTATTCTCATACCTATCCGGATAGTCCAAAGTCAGCTGCAATTAAGAAAACAGCGAATGCTCAACTTTAAAAGAAGCAAAATCTTGATGCTGTCACGATCCACAACTCCTATCATATGTTGACTGTGTCTTTGACCCTGTACCGTGCTTAGCAGCCTTTCAATTTGGTTTGTGCTATATAAATACCGCATACACATATACGTATCTAATGCACTAATCTGGAATCAAATTGCTAACATTTGATTGAACTTAAGAGATTTGGAAAGACCTAGGCCAAACCTTTCCATCCAGTGTGACTATTATAATGTATTTCCATTCAATTGAAAGTTAAAATATGTGCTTATTTTATTAGTGTTAAGACATATGTTTTTGTTTTACTGATATCCACGCCAATAAAGTTGGATTTTGAAAAGTCGCTGAACAATAGGCAATTGATGACACTTCCAATGATGTTGTTTTCTGTGATTTCACAATGAATGCAAATTGAAAGGGGCTCACACATTCCCTTTCTACCCGGGGCCCCAGAAATCTTATGACCGGCTGTTGGACCTGCGATGGGCATGCCCAGCACAAAGGGGGTCGCTTGGCTCAAGTGACAAGGCAAGTGAAGGCTGTAGTGTTAAGCCGGCTCTGACCCAATAATAAATCCTTGTACATCCACACCAAAAAGAAGGACACCACACCACTGCTGTAGAAAAATACGATTCCTTTATATAAAAGTTCTTTGTTGTAAATAGGGTTGACTGGGAAAGCACATATACATTTCTTTTGGTCATACAGTTCTGGTAATAAATAGTATTAATAAATAGACTAACTTCAGGAATGAGTATCAGAATAAATATCAGAATAAATATCAGAATAAATATCAGAATAAATATTGGTTCATTTAAATAAACAACCACATGTTTCTTCTGGTATCGCTGCCACCAATTAAATACTTTAGAATCATTACATCTGCAATACGTTTCAAATGGGAAAGATAACTCTTACAGTTTATGCTGTTTTCAATGACCAGGTATACGGCTTCTCTGAGCACAAAATAAGGTTTGGGACTCTTTAATAATCACTCAAGGCGTATGCGCGTATATCTAAAAGGCAAGGAAACACAGTAAATACATCATTTGCACTCGGCGGTCACCGGGATAGGATCTCTGCTTTGCCGGTGAAGTCTATGCGCGCCTACGGGCTTTAGCACCACTTGAGCACAGGCGGCACCAGTTCAAAGTCATTAGACTGACGAACGGGCTGCCGGAGAGGTCACACAACCTTCGCGCACAGTCAAATAAATGCCGGTTCACAGTTCCTTCACAACGCTGCATTCACTATGAGGAAACGGGCCCACCTCACATCGGCTGCAATCAAGATACGATTCAGTTGGGCACAGCACTCCTCTCGTTAGCGACGGGGCTCTCAGGGGCTCCACGGACCTCCCTCCGACTTCCGCATTCAGGGTGGTTCCCGCCCACAGCTACAGCTCCCGGGTCACTGGGGAGTGGCAGAGACGCTAGTCCCGCCCAACGAAGGCCGGCCTTTCCCCGCCCCGGCGCACCACCTCACCTTCAATCAGCGCAGGCAGCGCTCTACTCTGGTGGGGCTCGGAGACGTCCGAGCTCCCCTCTAGAGGCACCTGTCGCGAAGGGGGCTCAGCTGACGATCGCGGTCGCGACGAACTTGCTCTCGCCTCGCGACTCGATAAATCGATCACAGTTCACCACCAGGGGGGGCGGGGAGGCACACGAATCTGACCACAGTCTTTGGGGGCAATGAGGTACTCGCTGGGCAGGCGCTGTAGGCGCTAGATCACTTCTCACGTAGCTGACTGGAACGCCAGTCAGACACAACGCCAGCAACCCTTTGCTGCTCTACTGCCTGCGCTACCAGCCACCTCAGGGGTCAACAGGGCAGGTGTCAATCTGGTGTCAAGTCTGGAATCTCTTAATCTCCTTTTCTCTAGTCTGAACTAAAATGGCCGCCAGGGACTGGGCCTTATATAGCCAGTGCCCTGGGGTACTGGCACGAGCCAGAAGGTTCTAGAACCTTCTCTGCCTGTGACAATGACAAGGCACTCTTGAGGGGTATTTAGGACACTCACAGCCACCGTACTGGGGTTCTAGAGCAGCCATTTTGTGTACCTGTGGAAAATAAAGGAATTCCTGTCAGAAATGCGCGCCAAACAAAGGGCGCCAAAACCTCAAAAGGCCAGGGTTCATGAAGGCTCCAATGGGAGTCACTTCACATGAGGAAAAAGGGTGTCCACCATTTTAGGTTCATTTATACAGGTTGACAACCCCAGTTTGTAATGCCACAGGTTTGGGCCAGGCGCCTTGTAAATAGGTGCCACAAACCTTGTGAGCAACTGGGCGTCAAGGAACATCTAACCCCATGAGACAACACATAAAAAGTCCTGGTAGACAAATAAAAAGCGACAAATTTTTGGAGGTACAGGGGAACAAAAGAAATCATAGTGGTGAGGGGACTTTCAGAAGCAGACGGGTCTAACACGCGTCCCCCCCAGCTGAAAGTGGGGAGAGCTACCCAACCCCTTGGGAGTCCTCAACACTGAGGCGGAAATACCTGGAGAGACCGTCTGCATTGGCGTGGTCAACTCCGGGCCGGTGTTCCACCCGAAAGTCCATTCCCTGTAGGGAGATAGACCACCTCAACAGTTTGGGATTTTCCCCCTTCATTTGCATGAGCCAACGAAGGGGTCGGTGGTCTGTCTGAACAAGGAAGTGTGAACCAAACAAATATGGTCGCAGCTTCTTCAGTGCCCAGACCACCGCAAAGGCTTCCCGCTCGATGTTACTCCACCTCTGTTCCCGGGGAAGCAGTCTTCGTGATAGAAAGACCACGGGTTGATCCAGACCCTCTTCATTGAGTTGCGATAGCACCGCCCCAATGCCAATGTCGGATGCATCTGTCTGCACAATGAACTCTTTTGAAAAATCTGGAGCCTTCAGGACTGGAGGCTTTACACAAGGCTTGTTTCAGAGTGTCGAAGGCTCGCTGGCAAGCCTCCGTCCAAATGACTCTCCTGGGTTGCTTTTTGGCCGTGAGTTCTGTAAGGGGTGCCACGATAGTGCCATACCCCTTCACGAATCGTCTGTAGTAACCTGTGAGGCCCAGGAAGGCTCGGACCTCAGTCTGGGTCTTGGGGGGTTTCCAGGCCATGATTGCCTCAATCTTCGCCTGAAGGGGCTGCACCGTTCCCCGGCCCACCAAGTGTCCTAAGTACACTACCGACCCCTGTCCAATCTGAAATTTGCTGGCCTTGATCGTCAAGCCAGCCCGTTCCAGGGCCTGGAGAACGGCTTGCAAGTGCTGCAAGTGATCCTCCCAGCTGCTACTGAAGACAGCTATGTCATCCAAGTAAGCAGCAGAGAATGACTCCATCCCGGTGAGGATCGTGTTCACCAGCCGCTGAAAAGTGGCAGGAGCGTTCTTGAGCCCAAAGGGCATGACGCAAAACTGGTAGTGTCCATCAGGTGTGGAGAAGGCTGACCTTTCCTTGGCTCCATTAGACATGGGAATCTGCCAGTACCCTGCAGTGAGGTCAATGGTACTGAGATATTGGGCAGCTCCCAACCGGTCAATCAATTCATCCGCCCGAGGGATCGGATGAGCATCCGTTTTGGTTACCGAATTTAGTCCTCAGTAGTCCACACAGAATCTCAATTCTGGTGTGGTGCCAGGTGGGGCAGCTTTAGGAACTAACACCACCGGGCTAGACCAAGGCTACTTGAAGGTTCGATGACTCCTAGCTCCAGCATCTTAGCTACTTCGCTTTGGATACTGGCCTTCACCTTGTCAGACAGCCGGTAAGACTTTGACTTCACAGGTGGGCTGTCCCCTGTGTCCACGTCATGGATACACAGGTGGGTCTTACCCGGGACAAGGGAGAACAGAGGAGCGAATGACCCCAAGACCTGGCGACATTCCTCCTGCTGCTCAGAAGTCAGGGTTGGCGAGAGTTTCACTCCCTCCACTGACCCATCCTTTTCTTGAGACGCAAAAAGGTCGGGGAGAGGCTCTGTGTCCTCTTCCTCCGATCCGTCAGTCACCATAACCAACATGACTTCGGGCCTCTCGTAGTGGGGCTTGAGGCGATTGGCATGTAACACCCGATGCGGATGCCGAGGGGTCTTTACGTCCACCAGATAGGTAGACTTGCCCTTCTTCTCCAATACCTCATAGGGGCCTGTCCAACGGTCCTGGAGGGCACTCAGCTCTCCAGGCTCCATCACCCACACCTTCTGGCCAGGCTCCAACTCCACTGGGTGAGCGTTGTGGTCATACCACGCTTTCATAACTGCCTGACTGGCTTCCAAGTTGTCAGAAGCTTGCTTCCACAACTTAGCCATTTGGCTTCGGAAGGCCAGCATGTAGCTCACCACATCCTGGGGTACTTTCCGGGGAGACTTTTCCCAGGAGTCCCTCACCAGGCTGAGAGGTCCACGTACAGGGTGCCCGTACAAAAGCTCGAAGGGGCTGAAGCCCACTCCCTTTTGCGGCACTTCCCTGTAGGAAAAGAGCAAACAGGGTAGGAGGACGTCCCATTTCCTCCGCAGGCTTTCGGGTAGACTTCTGATCATACCCTTCAAGGTTTGGTTGAACCTTTCCACAAGACCATTGGTCTGTGGGTGATAAGGAGTGGTGAACCTGTAAGTCACTCCACACTCCTTCCACATGGCCCGCATATATGCTGACAGGAAGTTGGTCCCCCTGTCAGACACAACTTCCTTGGGGAATCCCACTCGGGTAAAGATCCCCATCAGGGCCTTGGCCACTACTAGTGCAGTAATGGTTCTCAGAGGAATTGCCTCTGGATACCTTGTGGCGTGATCCACCAGGACCAGGATAAACCTGTGACCGGATGATGTAGGTGGATCTAGGGGCCCAGCAATGTCGATGCCCATCCTTTCAAAGGGGGTGCCAACGACGGGAAGTGGTTCCAGGGGAGCCTTCAGCTTCGTCCCTGTTTTCCCACTGGCTTGGCATGACACGCACGACCGACAGTATGTGTCGGACGCCACCCTCATTCGAGGCCAATAAAAGTGGGGGACAAGCCGGGCAAAGGTCTTGTCCTGACCCAAGTGTCCTGCCAAGGGAATCTCATGAGCCAACTCTAATAGGAAGGCTCGGTAACACTGTGGGACTACCAGGGCCCGTGACAATCCGTGCACTGGCGCCCTGGGTTCACTGTAGAGGAGACCATCCTCCCAGTAAACACGATAGTTCCCAGACTCGTTACCTGCTGCCTGGGCTTCAGCCTGTTGCCTCAGACCCTCGAGGGTGGGACATTCCCTTTGTCCCTTGCTCAGTTCCTCCCTGGATGGTCCTCCTTCCACTCGCCACTCAGCGGGGATAGGCAAGTCCTCCAACGGAACCATGTCCTCCTCCGCGGACTCCGGGTCCACCTCCACAGGTGGCCTATCCGTCTCACGGGGCATGGACCTCGAGGCAGGCTCCTCCTGTCCTCGAAATGTTCCCTCATCAGCAGCTGGGTGGGCCATTGTTCCAGGCTCCAACCCACGCGACTTCTCCTCCCGAGCAGCCGCAGACCTGGTACTCACACAGGCCCAATCAGGTATACCCAGCATCTCAGTATGAGTCCGGTATTCCACCTCCTTCCAAGCATTGTGCTCCATATCATTGCCCAGCAGACAATCGACTGGCACGGCGGGGCTTACGGCAACTCGAAGTGAACCTGCAACCCCTCCCCACTCAAAGGGAACCTCGGCCACAGGATAGTGGCCCATTCTGCCGTCAGCCATCGCGGCTGGATGAAGTACGCCTGGAATCACCTGCTCTGAGGACACCAAATGACTCCTTACCATAGTCATACTGGCTCCTGTATCTCTCAGAGCTTCCCCTCTATGGCCATTGATGGTGACCCATTGCCCAAACTTGGTAGTATTTGAGGGCACCTGGATCTTTGGAACCACCTCCCGATCACCCAGGGACACTAAGGTGACACCCGCCCACTCCCCCCCCCTTAACTAAGGGCATCTCCTCCCCGAGCGCTACACTAGCGACTCCCGGTGCCTTTCCTCCAGTGGGAGGGGGTGGTCTCTTTGGGCATTTCACGTCTCCCTTATAATGTCCAATACCACCGCACTCATAGCAATGGATAACCCTTGGCTGCTGACTCTGGCCAGGATTAGGGTTCTTCTGCGGGTTAGCCTTAGAAGTAGAGAAGAAACTTTTCCCCTTAAAGGTGTTTTGGGGGCCTTTGGAGAACTCCTGCTTCTTGTTATCTCCCCCCTCTTTCTTCTGGGGAGCGCCCTGTCCGGACTTCTGAGAATCTCCTCCCGTCCCCTTCGTGGACACTCGGGTACTTGCCCAAATGTTCGCCTCCTCAGCAAGCTTACGGGGGCAAGTAAGTTTGCTGTCTACCAGGTGTTGCCTCAGCTCGGGAAGACATTTCTCGAGTAGATGTTCCTTGAGTATCAGGTCGTACAACCCTCGATAGTCCTCCACCTCATTACCTTGGACCCACCCATCCAGGGCTTTCTTAGCAAAATCCAGGAAGTCAACCCAATTCTGTGAGCTCAGCTTGTGGCTGCCCCTAAACCTTTGCCGGTATTTCTCGGGGGTCAACCCAAACTTCCTGATGAGCGCCACCTTCATGGCGGGGTAATTAACCTGTTCCTCCCGGTCTAGGGCCAATAGGGCATCCCTACCTGTCGGAGGCATGTACCGGTATAATCCACCACCCCAATGCTTCTCATGGATCCCATGGGCTCTTAAGGAGACCTCATAGGCTGCCAGCCACTTGGCTATGTCGTCTCCAGCGGTATAACTGGCGACTACGTCCTTGGGTAAATGGGGCCTGGGCTCCCTGGCAAATTCCTTTGACTCGACACCCTCTGGAGTGATGTTAGGGGCCTGGAATTCGAGTTCTCGTAGCTTGAACTTGTGTTCCATCCTTTTCCTTTCCATCTCCAGCTTGGACTCATGTTCCAACCTCCTCCCCTCCCTCCTTTCTTCCAACTCCATTTTTGCTATTTCCCACCTTAACAGTCTTTCCTCTCTCCTGTCAGCTAACTCGGTTTCTGACAACCCTCTCGATGACACACTGCTGCCCTCCCGTGAGGTTGCCTTGGGGCTGATTGACATCTCACCCACCCCCGGGGGACATTCCGCAGTCCTATCAATGACAGTACCTCTGTCCGATTCCTCCTCCTCCACCGTTCCCTCCGTGTGTGCTTCCACCCATGCTCGCAGACTTGTACGGAGCTCCTCTCTTTTGGCCCCTCGCCTGACAAACACTCCCCTCTCCTGACAGAAATCCTTGAGCTGTGCCACAGTATAGGTCTCCAGCTCTGACATTTCGAATTCCATCTTGTCAGTGAAAAGTGTGGACAACCACCCCGAAGTAGGTGACCAGGATAAGAACTTTGAGGGTCACTTCCACCCACCTCCAGGAAAGAATTTGGAAAAAGCAAAACGTTGAATTTGAGGACCGCTAGGAGAAAACTCCGGGTGTGTACCTGTGGTGCACACTGAATTATTATGGGGTACAAAACAAGCACGGCTCGCAATCCCACCCGCTGAGCACCAATTTTATGTTGGACCTGCGATGGGCAAGCCCAGCACAAAGGGGGTAGCTTGGCTCAAGTGACAAGGCAAGTGAAGGCTGTAGTGTTAAGCCGGCTCTGACCCAATAATAAATCATTGTACATCCACACCAAAAAGAAGGACACCACACCACTGCTGTAGAAAAATACGATTCCTTTATATAAAAGTTCTTTGTTGTAAATAGGGTTGACTGGGAAAGCACATATACATTTCTTTTGGTCATACAGTTCTGGTAATAAATAGTATTAATAAATAGACTAACTTCAGGAATGAGTATCAGAATAAATATCAGAATAAATATCAGAATAAATATTGGTTCATTTAAATAAACAACCACTTGTTTCTTCTGGTATCGCTGCCACCAATTAAATACTTTAGAATCATTACATCTGCAATACGTTTCAAATGGGAAAGATAACTCTTACAGTTTATGCTGTTTTCAATGACCAGGTATACGGCTTCTCTGAGCACAAAATAAGGTTTGGGACTCTTTAATAATCACTCAAGGCGTATGCGCGTATATCTAAAAGGCAAGGAAACACAGTAAATACATCATTTGCACTCGGCGGTCACCGGGATAGGATCTCTGCTTTGCCGGTGAAGTCTATGCGCGCCTACGGGCTTTAGCACCACTTGAGCACAGGCGGCACCAGTTCAAAGTCATTAGACTGACGAACGGGCTGCCGGAGAGGTCACACAACCTTCGCGCACAGTCAAATAAATGCCGGTTCACAGTTCCTTCACAACGCTGCATTCACTATGAGGAAACGGGCCCACCTCACATCGGCTGCAATCAAGATACGATTCAGTCGGGCACAGCACTCCTCTCGTTAGCGACGGGGCTCTCAGGGGCTCCACGGGCCTCCCTCCGACTTCCGCATTCAGGGTGGTTCCCGCCCACAGCTACAGCTCCCGGGTCACTGGGGAGTGGCAGAGACGCTAGTCCCGCCCAACGAAGGCCGGCCTTTCCCCGCCCCGGCGCACTACCTCACCTTCAATCAGCGCAGGCAGCGCTGTACGCTGGTGGGGCTCGGAGACGTCCGAGCTCCCCTCTAGAGGCACCTGTCGCGAAGGGGGCTCAGCTGACGATCGCGGTGAACTTGCTCTCGCCTCGCGACTCGATAAATCGATCACAGTTCACCACCGGGGGGGCGGGGAGGCACACAAATCTGGCCACAGTCTTTGGGGGCAATGAGGTACTCGCTGGGCAGGCGCTGTAGGCGCTAGATCACTTCTCATGTAGCTGACTGGAACGCCAGTCAGACACAACGCCAGCAACCCTTTGCTGCTCTACTGCCTGCGCTAGCAGCCACCTCAGGGGTCAAAAGGGCAGGTGTCAATCTGGTGTCAAGTCTGGAATCTCTTAATCTCCTCTTCTCTAGTCTGAACTAAAATGGCCGCCAGGGACTGGGCCTTATATAGCCAGTGCCCTGGGGTACTGGCATGAGCCAGAAGGTTCTAGAACCTTCTCTGGCTGTGACAATGACAAGGCACTCTTGAGGGGTATTTAAGACACTCACAGCCACCGTACTGGGGTTCTAGAGCAGCCATTTTGTGTACCTGTGGAAAATAAAGGAATTCCTGTCAGAAATGCGCGCCAAACAAAGGGCGCCAAAACCTCAAAAGGCCAGGGTTCATGAAGGCTCCAATGGGAGTCACTTCACATGAGGAAAAAAGGGTGTCCACCATTTTAGGTTCATTTATACAGGTTGACAACCCCAGTTTGTAATGCCACAGGTTTGGGCCAGGCGCCTTGTAAATAGGTGCCACAAACCTTGTGAGCAACTGGGCGTCAAGGAACATCTAACCCCATGAGACAACACATAAAAAGTCCTGGTAGACAAATAAAAAGCGACAAATTTTTGGAGGTACAGGGGAACAAAAGAAATCATAGTGGTGAGGGGACTCTCAGAAGCAGACGGCTCTAACACCGGCCCTGCTCCTCTTGCAGAAGTTAACTGTGTCAAGAGGGGCTCGAAGCCAGCAAAGGCACCAAAGTTGGCTCGAAGCATTTGCACCTACATATCTAAGGTTGCACCACCAGCATCTCCATTTTTTCTAAGTCCTCTGTGTAATTACTGTGGAGCCCTTTGGCCAGCAACAAAATGTAAAGCTTGTATGTTACACACGCCACATTGTCTTCGCTATCCCTACACATTTTATGTGAATATATATATTGATACTTTTTCAGATGCTGTCATTAGGGACCTGATGGCAATGCGAGTGGAACGCACATTTAAAAAACAGACATTTAACCCCTTCGCTGCTAGGCCTTTTCCCCTCCTGTGCTAAGCCTTTTTTTGGCGATTTGGGGTAATGCGCGCTCAGGCCCCTGTAACTTTTTGACAGCTTAAGGTATCCAGGCCAAATTTGCGTCCTTTTCTTCTGACTTCATGTGGATTGTAAAGGTGCCCAGGGTTTGTGGATTCCCTTGCAGGGGTCCCAGAAATTAGGCATAATACAGTAAATGTTTTGTTTTTTTCAGAAAATTGAGAACAACGGGCTGCAAATGAAAGCCTCTGGGTTTTTCCCTGCAAATGTTATCAAAAAAGGGTTTGTGGGGCTGAAATTTCCATTTTCTCAGCTTTTAGGGAATGACAGTCTTTTGTCAGAGAACCAACATTTTTCACACAGTTTTGGCATTTTTCTGGGACATAGGCACTGTTCCCTCTAGGCCGCGCGCGCGCGCGCGCGCACCTTCTCTGACGTCAGCGCGCACCACCTATCGTGGAGCGCGCACACAGGCCGTCGCAAGAGATTCGCGCCGCCCGCCGCTTTTAAAAAGCGAGCGGCGCGAACATGATATGCAGCACATTTCCAGTGGTGGCGGCGGCGGTTGGCGGCGGTGCGGGTGTAAGAAGTTGCAGGTAAGGAGCGGGAAGCGGGAAGCGGGAGGCGGGAGGCGGGAGGCGGGAGGAACGAGGAACCGGTGGTTATTGTGGGGGCTATGTATTTGATCTGACCGGGAATTATCTGCTGGAAAATCTTAAACGAAACCGTAGCCCAGGCGGCCTCTCGTGCGTGCCGCCCCCTGCCCTGGTGTGAGTGATGGGGTGGTTCCTCTATGGGGGCGCGGGTAAAACTCTGCGTTTAGCTGGTCTCGGAGATAGAAGCGCTCTGGGCTCCACTGACCGAAATCCTCGCTGACATCGATACTGCCCCCCAGATCGAAAGACTATGACCCCAGCCAGGTGCATAGCTGCCAAGGTTTCAGATTGCTGTGTGTGACATTTTCATAAATGCAGTGTAAATATGTGTGACATTTCAACAATTATGAGTGACACTTTGTCACAATCAAAATAAAGCAATGAAAACCAGGAAAACATATAAATATGAGCAGTTAAACCCATTTGAGCAACAAGACATTCTAAGAAGATGTTAAAACTGCTAGAAAGCACAGCACCAGAAACTGAAGCACCAAGTTCTCTTCTGCTGATTGTACTGTTAAACAAAACGAGGACTCATGTCTGCACCAGTCATTTCAGTGTGCGCCACGCCACTGCAAACAAAAGAATGTTTCTGTAAATTTTAGCGGTCAGTTATTGTAATAGGGTTAGATTATGTTGTTTTTAAAAACGGCGCTGTTTACTTGCCACTTACTCACCTCAAGTAGAGAATAACATAACTTCTGTAGTGAGGGGATAAATAGAGAGGGAGGCGGATAAGCACTGTTTTCAATGGGCCTTCTCACTTGAAAGGAAACATCAACGTTCGCTGGGGTACAGAATGTAGCCACAGTGCACTGCAGACTCCACTACCGAAATTTTCAGCAGGTGTTCCTCTTTAATTACTTCTACTACTCTTACTAACGTAAAATAACCAGCTTTACCCAATTGCTTTCTTGACTGCTCCGTTATAAATCTGGCCTAATCAAATGAGTAAAGGGACATCCGTTTTATTTAAGAATACTTATAGTTTTACGAGTAGTTCAGAGTTTTCACTTACTTCAATTCGAGGCAGGCGACGAGCGAAGGCAGCGCCATGGCATTAGGTGCCTCACCCCGGCTGGGACATGCTCTCACAGCTGCAGGCAGCAGCCCGCCAGCAGGCTCCGGTAGGGTCCGAGTTTGTTGACCCATAGTCCAGGGGATCATGATTATACAGACAGCAAGGGCCGAAAGTAACGAGCAGCAGGTATCTCTGCTACAGGTCGGCTGCAGGCTCCCAACTGAGTCAGCTGCCGCCAACGCTGGTGGGACACATGGTGAGCCTCAGGAGGCCGAGGGCCCGAGGTAAGCCTGCGGTGGTGCGAGGAATCACGGCGCGGGTCAGGGTGGCTTGCGCATAGCCTCAGCTGCCTCTACCAAGACTCAGCACGGACCCAGCTCACTGTCCAGTGAACGCCGGCGCCAATGATGAAGGAGGCACCAAAATAATCATTGCGGCGTAGCGGGCAGCGGCGGCAAACTAGAAAAAAAACATAACTGCTGCACACACAGAGCGATTATTGATACACTGTTGCAATCACGTGACCACGTCACGTGAATGCCATGCCCCTGGTCGGCCTGCAGCAGCTGTGCTGTAATGACTGTCTGGTCTGGTTATTGGTGCGGCCAACGCGGTAATAGGCCACCGGGTCGGCCCGACACTCTGATTTGCCAGCCATTCTAGTTCACTAGATTATTGCAAGACACTCTCGCACAGCAGCATGCGGTCCGACGCTGCGTGCTCATCAGGAGTATTTGGCCAAGGCGGCAATTCCGGTCCTACTTGTCTCTGCCTCTACACTGGCGGCGGTATCAAGGAGGCTTTACAAATGCGTGACCTGGCATTTTATTGCGGCGATGCGGACCACTGCCCAAAAATGCGTTAGTATCACGCCTGAAGCGTGATACTTGGCAGGACTGCAGGTGACCCCTCCAGTGCTCTTGGCCTCTCGGGTCCCGCTCCTGGGGGACATCCGTACCGGAAGCCGAGGTCGTAATTTAAAACAAATGTAGGTTCGTGCGCTTAACTGAAGGTGACATACATTGTGCAGTAGACATGGTGCAAGACTTGACTTATTAATTTAGCCCAATTTCTTCTTCTTTCCCACTCATCTCCCTTCCCTGCTTTTCTTTTCTACCCCCTGCGTCTTGGTTCTCTTTCTTATTGACCCTCTTATTCCAATCCCTTTCAAATTGATTCCGTCTGCCTGACTTCAAACGCTTTGCTGTAAAACCGTTTTCATTCGTGAACTGTTGTCCACCTCCGGAACAGGAAGCTAAACCCGTGCCAAATATTAAGAATCTGGATTACAGCAGAATACCAACAATGGGCAAAATAATAGGCAACAAAAAGAAAAGAAATGCAGTAAAAACTTATGATAAAAAAAGGATTGTTTTGCAGGTATCCATATTGCCACCAAACTGTAAAGTAAAATCACCATGTCACCACTAATTTTCAAACTTAGCACAACTTCAACAGCGGTATTTAAATTTTACACAACCATCAGCACAGCTTGACCTCCTTAAGGCACATAAAACAGAGATTACATACAAGGTTGGAAACTAAACAAGGGTACTTGACAAAAAGACAGTAATAATGCATGCGATTAGACAAAAGTGTAAAGCAGGAAACTTGGTACACAATAATGTCTTGTACATAAATGTTATAAAGGTAAACTGTAGCAGATCACTGAAACACCCAAAAACCTTTCCACCCGGGCAAGTTATGTCAAAGACGTGATGCCAGCCTTCAGATCAGGCCAAAAAGATTTAGGAAATCCTCGGTGAAACAACATGGCATTTAACTGCTCTTATTTGGCCAGTGTCAATGTAGTGCAATCTGTATTGTGTTTGGTTTGTGTAAAAGCAGGACATGAAAAGCAAGTTAGAAAAAAATAGGCTTTTAATAGCATTCAAGGAGATTGCAGAGCCAAGCGTGCCCATCGCTTGCGGCATTATTTATAAAGTAAAAGCCTTCACGCGCACGGGAGCCATTCTGAAACCACTGACAGAAATCAATATGATTCTCTGATCAAGCTGTCCATTTTCACCCCATCTAGCAACAACACTTCTCAGTTCTCACTCCCACTGCTCTCCGTTTGAATAGCGTTGCTTAGCAACATTAGCCTTAATCCGCAAAAATATAGCCTATTTAAAGGTATGTGGGGGGGGGGGGGCTGGGAGGAAACCGAGTGCCAGTGTGGTTTAGTCGTTAGACACCTGCATCCTGAACACCCCACCTACAAGTGGGCTTTGCACAAACACACATACCTTTAAATTCTACATACCATTTTTAAAGGTACTTTAACAAGTGATTTATCATTGGTGATACAGGGCATAAAGGCACAAAAAACGAGTGAGGCACAGGACAGAAAGGCACAAAAAACGAGTGGGGCAGAAGGGCACCAAAAACGAGTTGGACACAGGACAGAAAGGCACAACAAGCATTGGAAATGCAATAGGTCTCGCATTAGAAAAGTTGGAGCTATTGGTCTTGTAAATGACAAATATTTTATTTATGTGTTGGTTTTTAAAATAGCTACATGGATAGCTTTGTCATTTCCAATGCCAATAGCTATAACTTTCGCGAATGTGACACCTATAGCATTTGGAGTGCAACATGTTTTGTATGTACGTGACTTAGATGGCAGCTCTGGTCGTTAGGCCACATCTCTAGAGAGCACGAGCGTGCAGCTAGGGAGAGAAGCACAGAGTGCAGCAAGGAAGGGAAGCACGGAGAGGGAGCCCAAGAGTGAAGCAAGGGTGAGATGCACGGACAGGGAGCCTGAGAGTGCAGCAGGGGACAGAAGCATGGAGAGGGAGACAGTGTATCAGGGGCGAGAAGTACGGACAGGGAGCCCAAGAGCGAAGCAAGAGAGAAGCAGGAGAGGGAGTCTGACATTATAGAAAGGGAGAGAGTTGAGCATAGAAAGGGAGAAGATGAGTTTGGGAGAGAGGCATGAGAGGTGAAAGGCAGAGCAATGGAGATAGACCTGGGAAAGGAGTAACCATGGGGCAGACGGAGATGAGAGCAACAGGGAAAAACTAGTGGTGTTGACTAATGGCGAAATGGTATAAATGATGCTGTGTTAGTGCTCATTGACAATCGTGTGTACCTTGCGGAGAGATGGGAGAGGGGAGGGGAAAGAAGGGAGAGTGAGGGATTGTAAAAGGAACCACTTCAAGAATGGTGACATGTTGCTTAAAATACCTAAACAACTCATGGCTCTTCGAGCTGCGAGTGAAGTGATCGATAGGGCGTAGTTATTCAAAAGAGAACCCCTGGTTCTGGCTTTAAGAGTAAAACACAGACTTTGTTGGCATCAAGCCAACATGATGTACTCCAGTTCTGCTTCCAGTCCTGCATGGTTCACCAGCTTTTCATCAGGCATTTTAACCTCCTCAGCTACTTATTGAGTCAACTTCCAGTAGGCAAAACTGAGATCTCTCTGCAGCAGGTCCATCATTCTTCAGTTATCTTGACATATTTATGGTTGCCTGAAAATTGCTTGAACGTAGTCAATCATATTTTTGGTGCGCCACTGCAGCAGCTTCAGGTGGGATCTTTTGATGGATTGTGTGCTTCTCAGCCATCCTGTGGGTTACCTTGTTCACCCACCTCAACCATTTGCGGTTTGTATTTTGTGCTACACCTTCTGTAATGCCGCTTTCCCCCTGGGATTCACATTTATAGACCAGTTTAAGATAATGGATGCTAATAATGGAACACATGGGCACACCCCTGTTTGTCCTAGGCTGAAATCCCAGGTAATTATTTGGTCATTTTTTGTCTTGGGCCTCTTGACCGGTCCCATGCACAGTTTGTAATTCTTCGGGCGTTTGCTGACTTACTTGTCTTCACTTGTAGGTTTCCAGTCTGTACGGTATTTGGATTACAGTGGTCAGGTGCGAGTACCACAAAGACAAGGTAATTCTGTTTACGTTCCTCGTTGGGTTGGGGGTTGCTGGGTAAATAGATTCAAAATCTGCACCCTTTTTTCTTTTGCAGGTTCGTGAGACCGTACTACAAAGACAATTGCACAGGCAGATGTGAGTGCAGGCAGAAGAGGTAATTGTTGGGTTGAGTTAAACTGTGGTGAGTCTTGAACAATGTAGTACCATATATACTTACCGATGTTTTCTTCTGTTTCAGGTTTCACAGCAAGAACCCCATACATTTCAAGAGGCGCACGTGAGTGCAGGCAGAAGAGGTAATTGTTGGGTTGAGTTACACTGTGGTGCGTCTTGAACATTGTAGTAACATATATACTTACCGATGTTTTCTTCTGTTTCAGGTTTCACAGCAAGAACCCCATACATTTCAAGAGGCGCACGTGAGTGCAGGCAGAAGAGGTAATTGTTGGGTTGAGTTACACTGTGGTGCGTCTTGAACATTGTAGTACCATATATACTTACCGATGTTTTCTTCTGTTTCAGGTTTCACAGCAAGAACCCCATACATTTAAAGAGGCGCACGTGAGTGCAGGCAGAAGAGGTAATTGTTGGGTTGAGTTACACTGTGGTGCGTCTTGAACATTGTAGTACCATATATACTTACCGATGTTTTCTTCTGTTTCAGGTTTCACAGCAAGAACCCATACATTTAAAGAGGCCCACGCGAGTGCAGGCAGAAGAGGTAATTGTTGGGTTGAGTTAAACTGTGGTGCGTCTTGAACATTGTAGTATAACAGTTTGCATTCATGAGCTAGGCGTCAACGTAAGCCATGTTTCCTTATTTTGCAGGCTTTGTGGGACAGCAGGCTCAAACCGGCGGGTACGGAAATGTTCAAGCGCAAAGCTGTAACTTTGGGAGAGTGCAGTGCTTCACCACAAAGGAAGAAATGTTGCCTTGTATTCAAGGAAGAGTGGATGAAGGAAATTGTGGAGGCTGAGACACAGAAGTCACGAAGCAAGGTCCGCATGCAACTCGGGGAACTATTTCAATACAGTCCGGATGTGGGCTTGATTTGCAAAGCATGTGCCGAAGCCAAGATTGTTGGGGACTTTTCCACAGGGAAGAAATGGAGTGATGGCTGGAAACTGGACTACATGAAACGCCATCTACTTAGCAAAGTACACGAGTCTGCCATGGTGATATTAAGAAACAGAAGTGCTGCTGCCAGGTTTGGTTTTGGAGTACGGGCAATGCTGACAGAAACTGCCACAGACAAAGCAAATAGAATGGAAGTAGTTGAACGCCAAAGATCTATGCCTGAGGAGATAAAGATTCTCATCAACAACGTGTTGCTGGCAGTCAAGATGAACACTTCAATGTTATCTGTACAAGACATCCATGACCACTTAGCTTTGTATGTGAAGATACCAGACAGCTGGAGGAGCAAGAACTATGCCTTTGAGTTCCTTGAGGCCATCAATAGCGTGATACACTGTGAAGCTATGACAGAACTTCGGCAAGCTTTGTATCACACCTTGATAATTGATGAGAGCACAGATATTTCTGTTTCAAAAATGCTCATCCTGTATTTCAAGTTCCGACCTGTAACATCAACTGAGCATAAAACACAGTTTGGGGGCATAGTGAAGCTGACTAGCTGTAATGCTGAGGCTATCACTACTGCCGTGAAAGAATTCTACACTGCCAATGAACTGGACCTCATGAAAATGGTCATGTTCACATCTGATGGTGCATCTGTGATGCTGGGGAAGAATAATGGTGTTGCTACTCGCCTTAAACAATCCATTCCTCATCTAGTTGAGCAGCATTGTGTCGCCCATCGAGAAGATTTGGGAGTTGATGATGCTTGGAAGAGGGTTCCAATGATTAAAGAGATGGAGACATTATTGAGGACTGTCTACACTGTGTTCTCCAGATCTCCTGCAAGGAAGTCCAAGCTGGATGAAATTGCATCGGTCACTGAATGTGAAGTTGTCTCTTTTCGACCACTGAATGAAGTCCGGTGGCTTTCAAGGCATTTTGCTGTTGGTGCACTAATTCGTAATTACGAAACTGTTCTTAAGTACTTTGAGCATGAGAAAGTTGAGGAGAATGATCCAATTGCTAAATATTGTTATAAAAAGCTATCGGACTCCAACTACCATATTTCCCTTGCAGTACTTAATGACATTCTGGGTGAATTTGCATCTTTGTGCAAACTATTCCAAAAAAGTTCTTTAACTACTGTTGAAGCCGTACAGTATGCAAGAGCAAAGATTGGCCAAATGAAGCAACAGTATTTGGGGGACACTGTCTTTTGGAGCAGCAATGTAAGAGAGCTGATGGTTTTGTACAAGGATAGGCAAGAGTTTGACAGTGGGCCTATTTTGTCTTTTGTTTCCCTTCTTTGTGAGCACATGCAAAAAAGGTTCCCTGAAGGTGAGCTAAAAGAATGGGCAAGTTTTGAGATCCAGGCAATAGCCACACAATCTCATTTTGATTTTGGGACTGAGAATATTGAAAGACTTGTTGAAAAGTATAAAAATGTCTTGGCCCTGGGTGATTGTGAAACACCAGAAGATGTTGTTCGACAGTACAGAGACTATAAATATGTGGTGGCAGAACATGTTAAGGGTGGGTTATTTACCACCTTTCAAGACATGGTGACTTTCACTGTACGCAATGCTGCTCAGTATAGTGTTGTGTCTCAGCTTGTTGATGTCTGCGCAACATTTCAAGCATCTAGTGCAGACTGTGAACGAGGATTCAGCCTCATGAATACTATCAAGAGCAAATTGAGGAATAGACTAGAGCAGAAGCATTTGGACATGCTGATGAGGACAAAGGCCTACCTCCTGAACGGGAAAGTTGACCTAGACCGAGTTTATCAGCACTGGAAAAATGGCAAGGATCGCCGTGAGAAGCAACCCTGTCACCCATCTAGTGACGCCACTTGACGTGTCTGAACAGCCCTCTACCTTCTTGTGTATATGTGATATTGTATAGGCTCGCAGCATTTCCCCACCCAATGAACTGTGCTCCAGTTAAGAATATTTATTAAAATCTAATGATGGTACCACCATTGAAGTCTTGTGCTTTTGTAAACTTGAAGTGTACTTGCCAGTGTAACCAGTTCATGTCATGGCGTGCTTATCCAATATTGCAAACTGCCCTTAAGACCCTTATTGTGGCGCTGTATGTGTGAAAACGCACTATCTTTTGGCTTTTTAAAGAAAAATTTTGGAGTGCCATTTGGCGCCGCAGACGCGCGCGGTTTGGTTCCTGGCGCACATAGCCATGGTTGCAGCGCACAGAGACCCTCCACTGCCGCACACAGAGGAAAAAAATTAGAGGGAACATTGGACATAGGCTATTTTTGCTATTTTTAGAGCTTTCAACCTCCTTCCAGTTAATGGTAGAAATGAGTTTGAAAGCAATAATGGATCCTGGAAAGCTATACATTTTCGAGAAGTAGACAAAATCCTGAATTCAGAAAGGGGTCATTTGTCTAAATTCATGAAGGTTTCTTTATAGAAACTAACAGTTAGATATTGGAATAATTGAAAATTAGTTGAAAAAAACAGCCTTTTGTCTCAACGTTTTCACCTGTAACTTCTTGTAATGTTTGACATATGTTTGAAAGCAATATACCATTCCATCCATTTGACCTTCCTGGTTGTGGGGATATATAGGACTTGTAGTTTCACCAAGAACCCGACAAACCCAGAGCCAAAAACTGAGCAGCAACTTGCAATGGTATTTTATTATTTACTGGGTATAGAGCACTTATTCTTGGAAAATGTATACATGGAAAAATCGGTATGAAAGACACCTATGTATTTCTGAATTGGGTAAAAATTATAGAGTTTAGAAACAGTATATATTTGCACATTTTTAAAATTGGAGATACTCATACTAGCATGAGAATTATTGGTCATTTTTCAAAAAGATTTTTTTTTACACAATATCTTTCATTGGGAAGGGAGATATGCATGAAAACTCAATAGGTAATAACAGTTGATTTACAAATCTGAATCACCCCAAGTCTCCCGATAAAAAAGGTACCTCACTTGTGTGGGTCGGCCTTGTGCCTGCGACAGGAAACGGCGCAAAATGCAACGTGGTCACTCCTCAATTTTGCAGGTAAAAATTGACCCTTTTATGGCAAAGTGCCTAGCTGTAGTTTTTGCACCCTAGCTCTGCCGGCACCTAGGGAAACCTAGCAAACCTATACATTTTTGAAAACTAGACACCCGGGGGAATTCAGGACGGGGTGACTCAACTGCCTCCCACCAGGTTCTGTTACCCAGAATCCCTTGCCAACCTAAACAATTGTGGGAAAAAACGCGTTTTCCTCACATTTCTGTGGAGGAAAGTTCTGGAATCTGCGTGGATCAACAGATTTCCACCCGCCCGTGTTCCCCAAAGTCTTATGAGAAAAATGGTACCTCACTTGCCTGGGTATGCCTAGTGCCTGCGACAGGAAAAGGCGCAAAACGCAACGTGGTCGCACCTCAATTTCGCAGTCAATACTGGCCCTTTTTTGGCAAAGTGCCTACCTGTAGTTTTTGCACCCTAGCTCTGCCGGCACCTAGGGAAACCTAGCAAACCTATACATTTTTTAAAACTAGACACACAGGGGAATTCAGGATGGGGTGACTCGACTGCCTCCCACCAGGTTCTGATACCCAGAATCCCTTGCAAATGTAAACAATTGGGGGAAAATACGCATTTTCCTCACTTTTCTGTGGTGGAAAGTTCTGGAATCAGCGTGCATCCACACATTTCTACCCACCCAGCATTCCCCCAGGTCTCCCGAGAAAAATGGTACCTCACTTGCCTGGGTCTGCCTAGTGCCTGTGACAGGAAACAGCGCAAAACGCAACGTGGTCGCACCGAAATTTCGCAGTGAAAACTGGCCCTTTTTTGGCAAAGTGACTACCTTTCGTTTTTGAACCCTAGCTCTGCCGGCACCTAGGGAAACCTAGCAAACCTATACATTTATGAAAACTAGACACCCTGGGGAATTCAGGATGGGGGAAACCAACTGCCTCCCACCAGGCTCTGTTACCCAGAATCTCTTGCAAAGCTAAAAAATTGTCAAAAAAATGCATTTTCCTCACATTTCTGTGGTGGAAAGTTCTGGAATCTGCGTGGATCAACAAATTTCCACCCACCCCGCGTTCCCCCAGGTCTCCAAAAAAAAATGGTACCTCACATGCCTTGGTCTGCCTAGTGCCTGCGACAGGATACAGCGCAAAACGCAACGTGTTCGCACCGCAATTTCGCAATGAAAACGGGCCCTTTTTCGGCAAAGTGCCTAGCTTTTGTTTTTGAACACTAGCTCTGCCGGCATCTAGGGAAACCTAGCAAACCTATACATTTTTTAAAACTAGACACCCAGGGGAATTTAGGATGGGGTGACTCCACTGCCTCCCACCAGGTTATGTTACCCAGAATCCCTTGCAAATCTAAAAGATTGTCAAAAAAATGCATTTTACTCACATTTCTGTGGTGGAAAGTTCTTGAATCTGCATGGATCAACAAATTTCCACACACCGCGCGTTCCCCCAGGTCTCCCGAAAAAAATGGTACCTCACTTGCCTGGGTCTGCCTAGTGCCTGCGACAGGAAACAGCGCAAAACGCAACATGTTCGCACCGCAATTTTGCAGTGAAAACGGGCCCTTTTTTGGCAAAGTGCCTACCTTTTGTTTTTGAACCCTAGCTCTGCCGGCATCTAGAGAAACCTAGAAAACCTATACATTTTTGAAAACTAGACACCCAGGGGAATTTAGGATGGGGTGACTCCACTGCCTCCCACCAGGTTATGTTACCCAGAATCCCTTGCAAATCTAAAAGATTGTCAAAAAAACGCATTTGACTCACATTTCTGTCGTGGAAAGTTCTGGAATCTGCGTGGATCAACAAATTTCCACCCACCCCGTGTTTCCCCAGGTCATCCGAAAAAAATGGTACCTCACTTGCCTGGGTATGCCTAGGCCTGCGACAGGAAACAGCGCAAAACACAACGTGTTCGCACCGCAATTTCGCAGTGAAAACGGGCCCTTTTTTGGCAAAGTGCCTACCTTTCGTTTTTTAACCCAAGCTCTGTCAGCACCTAGGGAAACCTAGCAAACCTATACATTTTTTAAAACTAGACACCCAGGGGAATTCCGGATGGGGTGATTCCACTGCCTCCCAGTAGGTTATGTTACCCAGAATCCCTTGCAAAGCTAAAAAATGGTCAAAAAAACCCATTTCACTCACATTTCTGTGGTGGAAAGTTCTGGAATCTGCCTGGATCAACACATTTCCACCCACCCCGCATTCCCCCAGGTCTTCCGAAAAAAATTGTACCTCACTTGCCTGGGTCTGCCTAGTGCCTGCGACAGGAAACAGCGCAAAATGCAACGTGTTCGCACCGCAATTTCGCAGTAAAAACGGGCCCTTTTTTGGCAAAGTGCTTACCTTCCGTTTTTGAACCCTAGCTCTGCCGGCACCTAGGGAAACCTAGCAAAACTATACATTTTTGAAAACTAGACACCCAGGGAAATTCAGGATTGGGTGACACAACTGCCTTCCACCAGGTTCTGTTACCCAGAATCCCTTGAAAACCTAAAAAATTGACAAAATAAACGCATTTTCCTCACGTTTCTGTGGTGGAAAGTTCTGGAATCTGCGTGGATCAACAAATTCCAACCCACCCGCGTTCCATCAGGTCTCCCGAAAAAAATGGTACCTCACTTGCGTGGGTAGGCATAGTGGCTGCAACAGGAAAAGGTCCAAATCGTATGGTGGAGACTTAAAATAACCTATAGTATAACTACCTTCTTTTTTGGGGGGGGCTTCTGAGTTTTTGGCCCGGGGCTCGGCGGCAAACTTCTGAAACTATCAAACCCAAACAGTTCTGAAAACTAGACACCCGGGGGAGTCCAGGGAGGTATGGCATACGGGGTTCCCCCAATGTTTTCCTACCCAGAATTCCTTGTAAACCTTATTATTAGGTAAAAAAATAAATTTGCAAACTTTTTTGCGAGGGATCTCTGTGCCGGCAAAAATGTCCTACCGCCCAGCGTTCCCCTTGTTCTCCCGAGTAAAATGATACCTCACTTGTGTGGGTGGACCAAAGCAGAACAGGCCAAAAATGCATTTTTAACAAAATGTAGCATTGAGGATTGACAAATTAAGCACAGAGAATTCTACTGTTTTGGGGTCATCCTAGTCACAGGCCTTTGGCCCACCCACACAAGTGAGGTATCATTTTACTCGGGAGATCAAGGGGAACGCTGGGTGGTAGGACATTTGTGCCGGCACAAAGATCCCACGCAAAAATGTATGTAAAAGTGTTTTTTTACGTAAATTTAAGGTTTGCGGGGAATTCTGGGTAGGAAAACATTGGGGGACCCACATATGCCATACCTCCCTGGACTCCCCCGGGTGTCTAGTTTTCAGAACTGTTTGGGCTTGGTAGTTTCCAGAGATGGCCGCCGAGCCCTGGGCCAAAAACTCAGGTGCCCCCCCAAAAAATAAGGTAGTTTTGCTAAAGGTAATTTTTAAGTCTCCACCGTACGATTTGAGCCTTTTCCTGTTACAGCCACTATGCCTACCCACGCAAGTGAGGTACCATTTTTATCGGGAGACCTGGAGGAACACTGGGTGGGAGGAAATTTGTGTGAGCCCAGTGATGCAACACTTTCCCACACAAAAATGTGTGAAAAAACTGTTTTTTCCAGCTAAAATTGAGGTTTGCAAGGGATTCTGTGTAAGGGAACGTTGGAGGATCCATGCAAGCCATACCTCCTTGGAAGCCCCCGCGTGTCTACTTTTCAGAAATGTGTGGGTTTGGTAGGTTTCCCTAGATGGCCGTCTAGCAGGGGGTGAAAAAGCCAGGTAACCCCTCTTGCAAAAGCTGGTGGTTTTGACATTGTCCAAGGGGTTCCTCCCCAAAACAAAAACAAAAAAACATTAGGGCTACTCAAAATGGCCACCAAAAGGAGAGTGACCCTTGCCCAAGGGGCCACTCCTCTGCTCTTTGCCCCAGTGCATAGACACATTTGTATACTAATGCCCCCAAAAGGGGAGCGACCCTTGTCCTAGGGGTCGCTCCCAAAAACTAAAAAAACAATAGGGCCACACAAGATAGCTCCCAAAAAAAGAGTGGCCCTTGTCCAAGGGGCCACTCCACTGTTCTTTGCCCCAGGAAAAAAACATATAAAATTTGTAATGCCCCACAAATACAGGAGCGTCCCTTGTCCAAGGGGACGCTCCCCAAAACAAAAATAAACTAAAGGGCTGCACAAAATGGCCCCCATAATGAGAGTGACCCTTGCCCAAGGGGCCACTCCCCAAACGCACAAACAATGCCCCAAAATGCCGTTTAAATAAAAAAAATAGGCAACTTCTACCCCCCCCCGGGGGCCAGAGAAAGCGAAACTATTTGCCCCCAAATATGGGAGCGACCCTTGCCCAAGGGGCCGCTCCCCAAACCAACAAACTTTGCCATTCAAAAAAAAAAAAAATTCCCTGGTGTCTAGTGGACATTCCTGCTGCACGATCGCACGATCGTGCAGCAGGAATGCAGAAAGAGACATCGAGGGAAAGGAAAACCCTTTCCCTTCCCCCGATTCCTCTTTCAATTCAATCCCCCCCTCCCCAGCCCCAAAACTCACCTCTTTCTCCAACGACGCGCAGGAAGCAAATGGCTTCCCTGCGCGTCGGAGGAGAAAGGGAACCTCCAATGACGTCAGCGCGCCTCGCACGCTGACGTCATTGATGACGCAGGCGGGGGGAGGCAGAGGAAGGTCTTCCCCTTCCTCCCCCGTAAAAACGAAATAGATCGGGCACCCGCTGGGGGAGCGCTGGTGCTCGTCATGAGCACCCGAGCACTGTATGCCATGACGAGCTCAGCTCGTCATGAGCATACAAGGGGTTAACACAACAAAATCTCAACGATTGGCTATCAAGGCACTCTCATAGGATACATCTATCGTATTTAAGCCCTCCGATAAAGGAGGTAATATTGTTATCCTAGCACGGGAACAATATGTAGACGAAGCCATGCGCTAACTAGGAGACAAGAATTGCTATGAATTAACAATCAAGAAGGAGTACCAAGAGAGTATTGCGAGATCACACAGCCTACTGAAAAAATGGCACGACAAGAAAATGTTGGAACTGGAGGAATACCTTTTTTTAAAACCAACTGATCCAACCATGCCAACATTTTATCACTTGCCCAAAGTGCACAAAGACATTGTAAAGCCACCTGGAAGATCTATCATTTCCTCGATTGGGGGACTGACTGAGAATCTTTCCAAGTTTCTGGACCACTATTTGTTTGAGTTTGTCCTCTCATTAAATCCTACATCAGGGACACAACGGACTTTATTGAAAAAATCGAGAAATTGGAGTGGCAATCCACATATTGTCTAATAGCACTTGACATAACCAGTCTATATACATGTATCGAGCATGGGCAAGGCCTGCATGCAGTTGAGCACTTTCTGAAAAAACGGCCAATAAAACAGGCCATGCATAACAAAATGTTCCTGGAACTTATTGACTTTTGTCTTAGGAATAACATCTTTCTTTTCCAGGACAACATGTTCAGACAGGTGTCTGGTACGGCAATGGGCTCCTGCTTCGCCCCCAGTTTTGCGAATCTTTTTATAGGCTGGTGGGAGGAGCAGGTAGCCTGGGCCCCAGGGAACAAGGCTTGGACAGATAAAGTGGTTGCCTGGTATAGGTACATAGATGACCTATTTTTTGGTATGGGAAGGGTCTATGGAAGAGGCTGAGAGTTACATCAAGTTACTTGACAATAATAGCTGCAATCTTAGATTCACTGGTCAAATCAGCAGAGAAACAGTTAACTATCTTTACTTGAAAGTTGAGGTTAGTGATGGTAAAATAAAAACTTCACTATACCAAAAACCCACTGCGGGCAATAGCATACTGCACGCGTCCAGCAATCATCCCCGTAGACTAATCAATAGCATTCCCTAAAGGGAATTTTTACGGCTGAGACGAAACAGTACACTTGATAGTGATTTTGAGAAAGCAGCTAAGGACAGTGTGGATAGAGTCCTAGTAAGAGGATACAAACGGAATCTCCTACAGGATGCACTTAACCGTGTGAGAAAACTATCTCGACTGACGTGTTTAACAAAAAGGGTGGACCAAGTGCAGACGGTGGCAAATTCCGATTGATAACGCCATATTCCGTGGACTCACACAGATTGAGGTCCATTATGAGCAAGCATTGGCATATTCTCAAGACAGACACTATTGTCGGGTCTGATATCCCAGCTGTCCCATTGATAACTTTTAGAAAAAAGCTAGATCATTACGAGACCACTTGGTACACAGCCATCTTGATCCAATGGTGAAACAACCTGGGACGTTAAAGGATGCGAAAGGATTCTTCCCATGTGGGAGATGAAAGGCTTGCGCCTCCAGTAAACACACTTTGTCATATGAAGTAGAAGGCTGTAAGGGAGGAAGGAAGATTAATAAGTTTATGTCATGTCACACCAGCCATGCAGTGTACTGCCTTAGCTGTCCGTGTAATTTGAAATACATATGCAGCACCATTAACCCTGTGAAACTCAGAATCCTCGAGCATATGCGAGCGATCGTGAATAAGGATTTTTCCTATCCGGTTGCTCGTCATTTTGCTATTAAACACAACAGCGATAGGAGTCTCCTTAAATATTTCTGTTTAGATCATGTTCCAGAAAATATAAGGGGAGGAAATAAATTACAGAAATTGAGGAGGCTGAAGTCACGCTATATAGTGGACCTAGAGACCAAGGCCCCAGGAGGCCTTAATATCGGGGAAGAAATGGCAGCACATCTTGGTTGAATTATGTTTATACTGAGACAAAAGAATCTTCAACTGTGAAAGTATTATTCAATCAATCAATCAGGGGTTTGTTAAAGCGCGACTACTCACCCGTAAGGGTCTCAAGGCGCTAGGGGTGGGCAGGGGGGTTCAGGTTCCATTCCATCAAGGAGGGGGTCTGTCGAAGAGCCAGGTTTTGAGGTTTCTTGCGAAGATGGGAAGCGATGTTGTCTGTCTGAGGTGGAGCGGAAGGGCGTTCCATGCTTTGGCAGCGAGGAAGGAGAAGGAGCGGCCTCCCGATCTGGTCTTTCTGGTGCGGGGGACTACGGCGTAGGAGAGCTGGGCTGATCGTAGGGTCCTTTGGGGTGCGTGGAATTTGAGTCGGCTGTTCAGGTATGCTGGTCCGATGCCGTGGAGGGCCTTGTGTGCGTGGGTGAGCATCTTAAAGGTGATTCTCGCCTCGACGGGGAGTCAGTGGAGTGTGCGCAGGTACTGGGAGATGTGGCAGTGTTTTGGCAGGTTGAGGACCAGTCTTGCGGCGGAGTTCTGGATGTTCTGTAGCTTGCGGATGAGGTTTTTGTTTATTCCGGCATAGAGTGCGTTGCCGTAGTCGAGTCTGCTGGTGACCAGGGCGTGAGTGACTGTCTTTCGGTGTTCGAGGAGGATCCATTTGAAGGTCTTACGAAGGAGGCGGAGGGTGTTGGAAGCAGGAAGATGAGACACAGTTGATCTGGCGGTCCATTTTGAGCTCGGAGTCCAGGATGATTCCCAGGTTGCGTGCGTGGTCTGTGGGGGTTGGCGGGTTTCCGAGGGCGGTGGGTCACCAGGTGTTGCTCCAGGCGTCGGGGTTTGGGCCCATGATGAGTACTTCTGTTTTGTTGGTGTTTAGTTGTGGGCAGTTGTTTTTCATCCATTTGGCGACGGCTTCCATGCCTTCTCGAAAGTTGCGTCTGGCGGTGTTGGGCTCGTTGGATAGGGAGAGGATGAGCTGGGTGTCATCTGCGTATGACACGATGTTGAGTCCGTAGGTTCTGGCGATGGGGGCAAGTGGAGCCATGTAGACGTTGAAGAGCGTCGGGCTGAAGGAGGAGCCCTGGGGGACTCCGCAGGTGGTAGGTGTGGGGTCTGAGAGGAATGGGGGGAGTCTGACCCGCTGCGTCCTGCCGGAGAGGAAGGAGCAGATCCAGTCGAGGGCCTTGTCCTGCATTCCTGCGTCATAGAGTCTGCGTATTAGGGTGCGGTGGGAGACTGTGTCGAACGCCGCTGATAGGTCGAGGAGGATGAGGGCTAATGTTTCTCCTTTGTCCAGTAGGGTGCGGATATCGTCTGTTGCGGCGAGGAGGGCGGTTTCCGTACTGTGGTTTTTTCTAAAGCCGGATTGGGAGGAGTCGAGGATGTTGTGTTCTTCAATGAATGTGGCGAGTTGGCTGTTGATGGCTTTCTCGATGACTTTCGCTGGGAACGGGAGCAGGGAGATGGGTCTGTAGTTATTGAGGTCGGTGGGGTCCGCTGAGGGTTTCTTTAGGAGGGGGTTCACCTCGGCGTGTTTCCAGTCGTCGGGGAACGAGGCAGTCGCCAGGGAGCGGTTGATGGTGTGGCGGAGCATGGGTGCGATGGTGTCGGCGGCTCTGTTGAAGATGTGGTGGGGGCAGGGGTCTGTGGGGGCCCCTGAGTGGATTGACTTCATTGTCTTCAGTGGGTCTTCGGTGGTGAGGGCTGTCCAGTCATCAATCACTGGTTTCCGGGTGTCGGGGTGGTTGGTGAGGGTTCAGTGTGTTGGTTGTCTTCATCAAAGTTGTCGTAGATGCTCTTGATTTTGTGGTGGAAAAAGGTGCTGAGTTTGTCGCAGAGGTCTTGTGAGGGAGGGATGTCGGTAGACTCGCTGGTGGGTTGGGCGAACTCCTTGATGATGCTGAAGAGTTCCTTGCTGTTGTGTGCGTTGGTAGAGATTCTGTCTTCAATCGCTTTTTTCCTCGTTTCTCTGATGAGTTGATGGTGGGCATTGGTGGCGGCTCTGAAGTTGTTGTGGGCTTCTGTGGATTTGGTGTTTCTCCAGGGCTTTTAGATGCGGTGGCATGTGCGCCTGGATTCTCGAAGTTTGGTGGTAAACCATCAGGCTTTCTTGGCACGGGTATTGTTGTTTTTCTTGAGGGGGGCTACGGTGTTGGTGCTGTCCGAGATCCATCTATGCAGGGTTCGGGCTGCGGTGTTGGTGTCATCGTTTTCCGCGATGGTTGGGGTGGAGTTGTTGAGTGAGGAGGTGAGCTGGTCGTCGGTGATTTTGGTCCAGTTTCTTTGTGGAAGCAGGTGCTGGTGTCTGTGGATGGTGGGTGTTCTGAAGGTGAAGTGGACGCAACGATGGTCGGTCCATGGGAGTTCAGTGGTGTGGCTGAAGGTGATGGAGTTTCCTGTAGTGAAGAGGGGGTCGAGGGTGTGTTCTGCTGAGTGCGTGGGCTCGGTCACGATCTGGCGGAGTCCAATGTTGTGGAGGTTGTCCAGGAGGCATGTGGTGTTGGGGTCCAGTTGATTGTCGAGGTGGAAGATGAGGTCTCCCAGCAGGGTGTAGTTGGTGGATGCGATGGCCTGCGGGGAGATAATGTCCTTGATGGAGTTGGCGAAGGGTCCGCGGGGTCCAGGGGGTCGGTAGATGAGGGTTCCTCGGAGGGCGGCGGTGGGGCTGGCCAGTATCTTGAAGTGAAGGTGTTCCATCAGTTCTGTGGACTCGTCAGGGAGTGTGCTCAGGCGGGGGCTGGATTTGTGGACGATGGCGATTCTTCCTCCTGGGTGGGTGGGGCGGTCCTTCCTGGAGATCTTGTATCCTTGGGGGATGGCGATGGCGATGTCCGGTCCCGAGGTGGTGTTGGTCAACTTGATTTGCCCTCCAAGAACGATTCAGTGTACACCTTTGTGAATTTTTAATTCTGCGTTTTATTTAATAATTCTCTTTCATGAGAGAGTTCTAAAGGTGATAATCATATGTGGAACTTTGGGAAAAGAAGAATGTTTGAAGTGAGACCCTGCAAAGCACAGTGGGGCGGATTCTGCAAACATATATCCCCAAGATTTGACTATTATATGAGGACCCAGCAGCCATTGGGCTGCAATTGCTGATCCACGGCTTAATTGAACTAACATGCACTATGTGGTGCGGTAGATTCATTAAAAGTACGGCACTACAGAACACGCCGTACTTTTTTAGTAACGTTACCTGTAATTTATAGGGGTAGACTTTGTCCTCGTATATGCTGTCAACAGGGGTAGATATGCACAGAACACGCACCATAAGATTTAAATTTTAGGATGTGGTATAATTATGGCAAGTGGGAGGCAACCTTGATCTGGTGGTTGCCTATGCCGATACATGGCAGGATTAAAGCAAAAACTGTACATGAATTTGAAACAGGATGAAAATGCTTATGTTTGCGCAAAAAAACACATTCAAAGATGGCGCTCATTGACAAATGTATAGCATAGTACCTTGTCTGTTGCTACCACGCCTTACAGGTTCTTTAAAAATGGTGCTGCGCATTGCGTTCCCTTATGACACCGAGGAAGGGACGCTTCCCGAAACGCGTCTGTCTTGCAATAAAGTTTGTTGAAGAGCTTGTTTCCGCTCCAGGGAAGACATGGCTTGGCAGTTCGGGCTGGACTGTTCCCAAAAGGCACAGGGTCAGACTGATTTGCATATAGCCATGTCTGAACTGGGGTGGCTGAGTGAACTAAAGAATGGTGGTGGATTAAACCCAGATCAGTTGACTGGGGGTGAGTGTTTGATTTGTTCAAACGCTCCGTCCATCATCCCCTTTTGTATCGCTTTGTTCGCCCTAAGTGTGGCGGGGTATGCTCAGACGTGAGTCCCTTGTTCACTTGGCCACTGGATTCAAGATAGCCTGGCTGATGAGGATTATGAATCCGAAACCGGTCCCAGGATGCTTGTTTCCGCTCCAGGGAAGACATGGCTTGGCAGTTCGGGCTGGACTGTTCCCAAAAGGCACAGGGTCAGACTGATTTGCATATAGCCATGTCTGAACTGGGGTGGCTGAGTGAACTAAAGAATGGTGGTGGATTAAACCCAGATCAGTTGACTGGGGGTGAGTGTTTGATTTGTTCAAACGCTCCGTCCATCATCCCCTTTTGTATCGCTTTGTTCGCCCTAAGTCTGGCAGGGTATGCTCAGACGTGAGTCCCTTGTTCACTTGGCCACTGGATTCAAGATAGCCTGGCTGATGAGGATTATGAATCCGAAACCGGTCCCAGGATGCTTGTTTCCGCTCCAGGGAAGACATGGCTTGGCAGTTCGGGCTGGACTGTTCCCAAAAGGCACAGGGTCAGACTGATTTGCATATAGCCATGTCTGAAGTGGGGTGGCTGAGTGAACTAAAGAATGGTGGTGGATTAAACCCAGATCAGTTGACTGGGGGTGAGTGTTTGATTTGTTCAAACGCTCCGTCCATCATCCCCTTTTGTATCGCTTTGTTCGCCCTAAGTGTGGCAGGGTATGCTCAGACGTGAGTCCCTTGTTCACTTGGTCACTGGATTCAAGATAGCCTGGCTGATGAGGATTATGAATCCGAAACCGGTCCCAGGATGCTTGTTTCCGCTCCAGGGAAGACATGGCTTGGCAGTTCGGGCTGGACTGTTCCCAAAAGGCACAGGGTCAGACTGATTTGCATATAGCCATGTCTGAACTGGGGTGGCTGAGTGAACTAAAGAATGGTGGTGGATTAAACCCAGATCAGTTGACTGGGGGTGAGTGTTTGATTTGTTCAAACGCTCCGTCCATCATCCCCTTTTGTATCGCTTTGTTCGCTCTAAGTGTGGCAGGGTATGCTCAGACGTGAGTCCCTTGTTCACTTGGCCACTGGATTCAAGATAGCCTGGCTGATGAGGATTATGAATCCGAAACCGGTCCCAGGATGCTTGTTTCCGCTCCAGGGAAGACATGGCTTGGCAGTTCGGGCTGGACTGTTCCCAAAAGGCACAGGGTCAGACTGATTTGCATATAGCCATGTCTGAACTGGGGTGGCTGAGTGAACTAAAGAATGGTGGTGGATTAAACCCAGATCAGTTGACTGGGGGTGAGTGTTTGATTTGTTCAAACGCTCCGTCCATCATCCCCTTTTGTATCGCTTTGTTCGCCCTAAGTGTGGCAGGGTATGCTCAGACGTGAGTCCCTTGTTCACTTGGCCACTGGATTCAAGATAGCCTGGCTGATGAGGATTATGAATCCGAAACCGATCCCAGGATGCTTGTTTCCGCTCCAGGGAAGACATGGCTTGGCAGTTCGGGCTGGACTGTTCCCAAAAGGCACAGGGTCAGACTGATTTGCATATAGCCATGTCTGAACTGGGGTGGCTGAGTGAACTAAAGAATGGTGGTGGATTAAACCCAGATCAGTTGACTGGGGGTGAGTGTTTGATTTGTTCAAACGCTCCGTCCATCATCCCCTTTTTTATCGCTTTGTTTGCCCTAAGTGTGGCAGGGTATGCTCAGACGTGAGTCCCTTGTTCACTTGGCCACTGGATTCAAGATAGCCTGGCTGATGAGGATTATGAATCCGAAACCGGTCCCAGGATGCTTGTTTCCGCTCCAGGGAAGACATGGCTTGGCAGTTCGGGCTGGACTGTTCCCAAAAGGCACAGGGTCAGACTGATTTGCATATAGCCATGTCTGAACTGGGGTGGCTGAGTGAACTAAAGAATGGTGGTGGATTAAACCCAGATCAGTTGACTGGGGGTGAGTGTTTGATTTGTTCAAACGCTCCGTCCATCATCCCCTTTTGTATCGCTTTGTTCGCCCTAAGTGTGGCAGGGTATGCTCAGACGTGAGTCCCTTGTGCACTTGGCCACTGGATTCAAGATAGCCTGGCTGATGAGGATTATGAATCCGAAACCGGTCCCAGGATGCTTGTTTCCGCTCCAGGGAAGACATGGCGTGGCAGTTCGGGCTGGACTGTTCCCAAAAGGCACAGGGTCAGACTGATTTGCATATAGCCATGTCTGAACTGGGGTGGCTGAGTGAACTAAAGAATGGTGGTGGATTAAACCCAGATCAGTTGACTGGGGGTGAGTGTTTGATTTGTTCAAACGCTCCGTCCATCATCCCCTTTTGTATCGAAAAGCTGTAAGAACCCGTGAGTGCTGCCGTTTTCTTCCACGTAGATGGGATTGTTAGGAGAACTGTGGAGCAGTGATATATATATATATATATATATATATATATATATATATATATAGTATATATATTACCTACTGGCGGTCGCCAGTAGGTATATATAGTTAGGATTTTTTCTCTATGGGTTTTTTGAAAATTCTATGTCTAATAACTTTGCCGTTTGTGGACGGAATTGGCTGAAATTTTCAGGAAAATGGCACATTTTGTTTCTGAGCAGCCTTTGAAAATTTGGGGGGGGGTTCGTCAAGGGGGGGCCGAGAAAAAAGGGGGGTCCCAAAACGCGTTTTTCCCATGTTAATTTCCATAGGGCGGTTGGCCTCACTTTTAGCCCGAACGGCTGAATGGATTTGCACGAAACTTGGCAAAATTGTAGGGACTGGTAGCCCGATGTGCCTTTTGTAGGTCTCAATATATGTGCTCCAGTGGATTTGGAGAAATTAACGTTTAAAAAAAGATATATATCTGTAACAGCGGACCGGTTAGCGCTCTGGTTCGCGGACTTTTCGCGCAACGGAGCTTTGTGAAGCGAAGCTGATTGGTTCTCCGGCGTCTGTCAACATTCCAAACAGTCCGTAGCGGCCGCCATCTTGTCTCTCGGTAGGATCGAGAGACAAGAGGAGGCGAAAGCGAAGGGGCAAATGACCATAAGGGGGAATAGTAGATCCTCGCTGACCCCCTAGGTTTGATGTGGAGGTTTTAAAAGGGCCCCGCGGGGCAAAAAAAAAACAAAATAATAATAATCGAACGGCTGAATGGATTTGCACGAAACTTGGCAAAATATTAGGGACTGGTAGCCCGATGTGCCTTTGCTAGGTCTCAATATATGTGCTCCAGTGGATTTTGAGAAATTAACGTTGAAAAAAAGATATATATCTGTAACAGCGCTCCGCTTCGCGTACTTTTCGCGTTACGGAGCTTTGCGAAGCTGATTGGTTCTCCGGCGTCTGTCAACATTCCAAACAGTCCGTAGCGGCCGCCATCTTGTCCCTCGGTAGGATTGAGAGACAAGAGGAGGCCAAAGCGAAGGGGGAAATGACCATAAGGGGGCATAGTAGATCCTTCCTGACCTCTTAGGTTTGATGTACCATTTTGCCAAGTTTGGTGTAATTCCGTTCAGCCATTCAGGCTGTAGACGTATGTAAATGTCCTATGGAAAATTGCATGGGGAAAACACATTTGAAAGTGTTGAAATTTAGAACCAATTAAAATGTTACTTTGGTTTTGTATTTGTGTGTGATGAAAGTTAATTGGTTATGTATATATGTCAAATGAGAGGAAACCACAGCCATTTTGTGATACTACTGTCTGAGGTACATTTGTGAGGAATTTTTGGTGGTGAATTTCTGGTGTTTGATTTACACAGTACTAACACTTCTGCTACTTTTAAAAAGGTGAGTTGTTAATTTGTATGGGGAACTATGTTGTACACTTGAAGATAATTTGAAAAATGTTTTCTGTTATTTATTTGCAGTCCTTCTGTTATACTAAATACTTGATAAAGTTAGTTTTATATTATGTATTACTAAAGACGATAAATGAAAGTGATTATTTTTTTCTGCAATTTACAGCAAGCAATTTCAAAATAAAATGGCTCACAATGAAGAGACCGTGGCAATTTCTTTTGAATTGTCCAACACATTGATTGAAATTGAGAGCACCAATAATGAAATATTGTCACAAGGAGGACATGACTTGTATGATTCCATTAGATTGATTGAAATGGACAGCACCAAGAATGAAATATTGTCACAAGGAGATGACTTGAATGATTCCACTACATTGATTGAAATTGAGAGCACCAATAATGAAATATTGTCACAAGGAGGAGATGGCTTGTATGATTCCATTAGATTGATTGAAATGGACAGCACCAATAATGAAATATTGTCACAAGGAGGAGATGACTTGAATGATTCCACTACATTGATTGAAATTGAGAGCACCAATAATGAAATATTGTCACGAGGAGATGACTTGAATGATTCCACTACATTGATTGAAATTGACAGCACCAATAATGAAATATTGTCAGAAGGAGGAGATGACTTGAATGATTTTTTTGATCAATCTCTTGATGGCGAATTTATCGAGTGTTTGGAGACCATAGAGTTACAAGAATCATCATTGGAGACTTTTAATGAGGACATTGCTGATGAGGACATGTTACTAGTTCTTTCAAATTTAGAAAATTCTGAAGAATAAATTTATATTTAGAAATCAAAAATTGTTTGAGACATTATTCATTTTTATTTTTAATTTATGAGGTTGTAGCGAAGTGATTGTAGTATAAAATGAGACTTATAGTATAGAGTGCAACATTTTTATGTTACATGGTAAGTTTACTCATATTTACTTCCCTTCTGCCACTATATTATCTCCAATGTGTATTTGACATGTCTTCTTCATCTCCGGCCTCCTTTCTCTCACTGTGTGTCTCCGATGCATCTTATCGCTGCTATTTTGTGTAATTACAGAAGAGAGTAAAATAAAATAGTTCGGAACGTGAAAAGGGGGCAAAGTAGAGTACTCCTCACCCCCTAGGCCTTTTTAGGCGGTCCCAAAAGGATCAGTTTCTGCTTTCCTGAGAGATTATGGTATGAGTTCCATATACCACAATAACTTGCATTACAACATGCAAGATATCTATCTCCTATTACCAACTTTTGGAGATATTCGCGCTAAGCGCGAATATCTCCAAAAAGTAACACCTGCCCTGAGCAGTTCTTAGCCATGTTATCCAATGGGAGGTGGATAACATGGCTAAGAGTATTAGCTCGGTAATGCATGAATATCGCTGAGTTTTTAGCGATATTCATGCATTGCGGCCGTTTATTATCGCATTTGCGATAAACCTTGATAATAGTAAGGTTTATCTTCGATAATTTCTGACGATGCTTAGTGGTAAAAAATTGGTTGGTAAGCATCGTTAGCGATAAATATCGCTTAACTTTGGTAATATGCCCCAACGTCTGTTAACGTTCGATTCGAAGGAAATGAGGAAGTGTTGAAAAACATTGTCTGCGCCATCTTGCCTTTTTTGAAATGCCACACTTTTGTCGTGCACGGCAGCCATTTTAGATGTCTTGACCAGACCCACTCTCTGCACGCTGTCGATTCGTAGCATGGCTCCTCACCCTCGTAAGCATCTCCCCCAGGCACTGGTCACCACCGCTCTCTGTCTTATGCATGGGCAATAAACCTTCCCCCATCTGCGCTGCTCTTCCCTGAGAATCACACTCTGTGCCCGCCCGACACCTCCCTTTCGCCCTATTCACTACCGCACCCTCTGACACTCCTCTTCCTCTGTGTCCGATTGTCCAGGCTATCAGCTAGCCCTGCAGATGTAGTTTATGGCTCCAGCTGTAAAGATTCACCCCTCTTCAAAGGAGTTATAGTAGATCAAGGCCCACACCCGATGAGATCCGTCACACCACACGTGTTCCTACTATCTGAAAACCATCCTGTATTGTGATTGGTGAGGGGACCGAGCCTGAAGCGGAAGATTCTAGGAATGACTCTTTGTACATCAAAGTTTTTACAATTATGTGTCACATTAAAAATATATAGCACTCCAACAAAGTAGTAGGAATATAAAACTTTAATAACATATAAATATATACAACAAAACAAAAACAGTAAAAACATTTAAACAACGAAGAGACCGTGGCAATTTCTTTTGAATTCCTGATGAGGACATGTTACTAGTTCTTTCAAATTATGAAAATTCAGAAGATGTTGCCTGGGGGTGGGTCGTCAGTAGCAGTCTGTTGTGCGAATAGTTCCAAGGCAGCAGAACGCGCTGAAATCTAGATGGCACGAAAGTGATGTCTAGTAAGTTGCCGCCCAGCAAATAACGGCGTGGGGCGCCGCGGGGGTGAGTGAGTCCAGTAGGCACCACAGCTATTCTTACCGGCATTGCAGAATTACTGCTGGGGACAATGCCTGTGCTGTAGCAGGGTCACAGCAGAAACAAAAAGGATTCTGTTGAAGATGTTGTTGGTTTTCAATTTGAAAACAGTTCTGGTGTCAACTGCTATGCTAATGTAGTGGTTAATGTTTTGTTTTCTCTAGAAAATGTAAAAGAGGGGGAGGCAGTCCAAAGTTCCGTTAAAAGGGCAAAGGAAAGGATCGGTGGTTTGAACTATCAGTCAAAAAGGGGAGGGGGTGCAATAATTTTTCCTACCGGGTCACACTGTGCTTTCACCGGAAGTGAGGTCTGCAGGATTGTAGTAATTCAAAGTGAGGCTGGCGCCAGCATGGGAGCGCCGACGTCCCGCGGATACAGTTTCGTCACTCCACGGGCGATCATGGCAGTCATTCCCCATCGGGGGTCGGAGACTCCCGCGGCTCCTCTAGAATCTTCAAGGTCGTGGAGGACTACGGTGGTGGAGTCAACCAGTGACCGGGCCATTTCTTTATGTTGGGCCCGCTCTTGCCAGGTCGACCGCCATTTTGAGAGTTCGGCAGCTACCGGCGATCGCGGGGTCACATGAGCGGACGGGCTCCACCCTGCCGGGCGAGACGTTGCAGCATGGCCACAGTGGAAGAACCGTTATCTAGGTCGTTCTGAAACTGTGCAGCACTGTAGTTGTTAGGATGCCACCGCCTGGAGCGCTGAGGGTGCAGCTGGGAAGCCTCCACCTGGGGAGGCGGGAGAGGCCTGTTCGCACCGTCTCTCCCTCCCAGTGCACCCCACGGCGTCTCGCTTGAGATTTGTTATGGCCGGACCAGGCGATGAGGACGAGGGGGGGGTCGGAGGCATGTGCAAGACATCCCCCTCCAGTGTTGTCGCAGCCATTATAAAAGAAAGAAGTGTCCCGTCCGTCTTCGGGCCGGGCTTCCGGTGGATGTCGGCCGGACGCCCCTGGCTCTGGCCCCATGAACGGGTTTCTTGGTTTATCGGCTGCAGCCGGATCCCGTCGGCCTCGGCCCCCCGACCGTTGGTGGTCGGACCGGAAGAGCATGTGGCGGGACTACCTGCAACTCTCAAGGGCCACCGCGGCCGGACTGGGAGAGAGAGGGGAGGGTCGAGGAGACATTCCCCCCCCCTGCAACTGTTCAGCGTTGTAAAGGCAATCCCCTGGCCGGGTCCCGCTGGTCTCGGCCTCTCCTCCGGCTACACCCTACGTTAGGATCTCCTGGCCGAGGCGTGGCAGCAGGACCTGCCTTATATGGGCTGCTCCCGGCTGGGCGTAGCCGGAACCCTGCCCCACCTTGGAAGTTTCCAGAGTGGGGGTGGATGTTCTACTGACTTGCATTTTCCCTAGTCTATCGATTTTTTTGGCGTGGCAGGCGGTGGGACAGCGAGGGGTGATTTGGTTTCTCTTACTGTTTTTCTGGTCTCTCACCACTGGCATATTTTAACGTTTTCTTGTTTCTAGGACATTAATAGGTTTTATCATTACGTTATGTTATCGTTTCTTTGTTCGTGGTTTAATAAAAGTTCATGTTCATCAGTGGCCTACTGATTTTCGTTTTCCTATTTTTTTCTTTCCAGGTTGTTTCATGGTAAAGTTTCTGTTAACAGGATACAGTGATCACTTCGTTATTATTGCATATGTCCTTTTCACTAGGGGTGCTCTCTGGTCGGGCCAGATGACGTATCTCTAGTAAATGGTCCGGGTGAAAAAGGTGCATCAATCAGTGGGGAGTAGATAGGCATGACAGATTACAACGGGGGAGAAAGGTCCGCATTACATACCCTTTCACTACTTGCAAAGATTTTCCTACGTTTATTTGCAAACAGGGAATACCTCCAAAAAGAACTAATTCCCAAACAGTCAATGTTCGGACAATCAATCAATCAATGAGGAATGAAATAGGTACGACGTGTTAAAGGCTTGCGTTACCTACCCTTCACTATCTGCAAAGGGAGATAGAATATTCCTATTCTTCCTCGTTTGCAGGTAGAGAAGATCGTTAAGAGAATTAACTTCGAACAATTCAATGCTCGATTGAAACAATCAACAAGGGGTACTGTGAACACAAATGAACGCCGCTTATATACATACGCATTGCTATTTTCAACAGGTTGTTCCTAATGTTTCTATTTTAGCGAGGTCAAAAGAGATCCCATTAGTGGCCTACTGATTTTGCTCGATTCCTTTTTTTTTTTTACACGATTTTTCGCTATCTGCAAAGAGTAAACAGAGTATTGCGACTCTGTGCTTGTTTGTAAATAGAGAATGAACCAAAGAGAACAATCAATCAAATGGAGAGAGAAGCAGGCACGACGGATTACAAAGGGGGAAAGGGCTGCGTTAACTACCCTTCACTATCTGCAAAGAGAGAGTACTCCTAATAGAAATGAGGGGTGGGGGGCAGCAATCAAAGCAGATCAGTGTGCATAAACACGAAAAAAAAAAAATCTTACCACGTACTTGACATTCGACAGCTTATGATATTTGCTATTAAAAAACCATTGAAATTCACTGAAAAAACCATAGGTTATAGACCATATATAGTTAGGAATTAGCATTTACAAAACCTTGAAAATTCACTGAAAAAACCATAGGTTATAGACCATATATAGTTAGGAATTAGCATTTAAAAAACCTTATTTTACTCACACAAAACCATTGAAATTCCATATATAGTTAGTTGCACTAACTATATATTGCGCACCCGCAATCCACTGCTGATGATGTCACATATTACATCATTCATGACATGGTCAGTGACATCACTGATGACATCACTGATGACATCTCAAATGACATCACTGATGACATCACTGATGACATCTCATTTGACATCAATGACCACATCACTGATGATATCATTCATGTGACAATACAATGCATCTCCTCACATTTTAATATAACCTCTGTTTCACCCAGTGTTAAAAACAGAGTATAATTTTTGAAACCATTGACACACCAATACTAGTTACTACATACGTACTCACTGATTCCTACGTCTACACACACATTCACTCATTCACCCATACAATCATTCATACATACAATCACTCATGTTTACAACACAATCATATGCACTCATACACCTATACAGACACTCACACTCTGCCACTCATCCATGGAGTTACTCACACACCTAGTCAGTCCTGTAAAGAATCAATCACACTTCCATTTTCTACTCTATACAGTTAAACATAGAGCACCTTACGTTTTCAACCATATACTAACACATACTTACTCTCTTATACAATCATTGATACAAGTACACATTGATCTGTACAGAGTCACACACCTCCCAGCCAGCCACACACACACTCAGTCTCCCATGCAAATACTTGGGCAATCAATCAATAACCCATATAGTTACTCATATAGCTACTGATCAACACATGCAGCAGTTTACAGAACAACAGACATAATGATGCACAAATTAAGACAGTTTAGTCACTAACCCATGCACTCAGTGAGACACATTTAATCACTCACTCATACATTCAGTCATGCACCTACTAAATCCTTCGTCCAGACACTTATACATCCACTCATTCTTCAATATGTAAGACATATTTTAACTTTACAGAAACATAGTCACTGGATGTTGTCATCAGTGATGTCATCAGTGATGTCATTTGAGATGTCATCAGTGATGTCATCAGTGATGTCACTGACCATGTCATGAATGATGTAATATGTGACATCATCAGCAGTGGATTGCGGGTGCGCAATATATAGTTAGTGCAACTAACTATATATGGAATTTCAATGGTTTTGTGTGAGTAAAATAAGGTTTTTTAAATGCTAATTCCTAACTATATATGGTCTATAACCTATGGTTTTTTCAGTGAATATATATATATATATATATATATATATATATATATATTACCTACTGGCGGTCGCCAGTAGGTAGTTATAGTTAGGATCTACTTTCCATAGGAAATCCGCAACATTCTATTGGGAATAACTTTGGCGCCGGTGGACGAATCTTCGCGAATTTCTTAAAGAAGATGGCCCACTCCGCTCTGCTCCTTCCCTGAAAGTTTTGGGGGGGATCAAGCGGGGGCCGAGATAAAAGGGGGGTCCCAAAACGTGTTTTCCCCATGTTAATTTCCATAGGGCAGTTGGACTCACTTTTAGCCCGAACGGCTGAATGGATTTCCACCAAACTTGGCAAAATTGTAGGGACTGGTAGCCCGATGTGCCTTTGCTATGTCTCAAGATATGTGCTCCAGGGGATTTTGAGTAATTTAGGTTCAAAAAAATATATATATCTATATGCGCGCCCCGGTACGCTACGCGAGTTCGCGAGCGGAAAGCTGATTGGCTCTCGGGTGTCTTGTCAACATTCCAAACAGTCCGGAGCGGCTGCCATCTTGTGTCTCGGTAGGATCGAGACACAAGAGGTGGCAAAAACAAAGGGGGAAATGACTAAAAGGGGGTAGGGTAGACCCCCCCTGACCCCCTAGGTTTGATGTGGGGGCCATAAAAGGGCACCGCGGGGCAAAAAAAAAAAAAAAAAGAAAAATTGATTTTCGCAGGGGGAGCGCCCGGTACGCGCACCGGGGAGCGTACCGGGGAGCGTACCATGGAGAAAAAAGAATGACAGAGTTTTTTAAAAATTTAGCATTTTTTTATAAATTGGAGGTAGTTCTGAAAAGAACTGTTTTTTTTATTCTTTTTGTTGTTTTATATTTTTTTATACTTTTTTATAAAGATTTTATATTTTTTTGGAGATTTTTTTCAGGGGAAAAACAAAAACAGGGATTCCAAAACTGCTCAACAGGAGCAAAAAATTTTGAAAAATTAGGGACGGGGAGGGCAGCGGTGTTCCTGTCTCTTTATTGCAATGAGTTCAACGCTCTGCTCCCCATAACAGAGCAGTTCATCACAGTCCACGCATAGAAATGTTATGCCTGCAAAGACCGGCTGCACGTTAGGGACCATTCTTCCACGTGCTGTTCCTGAAGGTGTTGCTCCACCAGTGGAGATGCTGCTGCCATCTCTTGGTAAATTCCGTGCCAGGTCCCTGACACTCTCCCTGGCATAGTTATTTGGGTGTATTCTCTGGACATGCCTAATTAAAGTGGCATTTCCAAAGCTATATTTCCTATTAGGATTGCCTCTGGATAAAATACTGCCACATATCTTGCAGGTTACCTTAGCAGCATTAACCTTTTTTCTTCCTTCATGGATGTCAAAAAATTTCCAAATGAAGTGGTCCTTTGTTTTGTGGTGAGGAGGGTCCTGGATGACTCCCTTGCAGCCGTTGCTGTAGATCAGGAAACTTTGAGAAGCAGATAATGCACAGAACACCTCTTGCTCTCTCCAAGTACAAAGCAATAGTGAGAGAAATGGGTGGGTTTCTCGATATTTGGAAAAAAAATGTTCTGAACCAATGAAAAGTGTTATTTTAAAGTCACATGGCGTGACGCGCTTACGCTACGTGCCCTGGGGCGCGTCCCGGGGCGCGTAGCGTAAGCGCGTCGGGGCACTTATGTTGCGCGATCGTATACGCTCGGGCGCTTCCGGGTGCGCTTACGCGGTGCGTCATAAGACGCATTTCGCGGCTACGCGATATGTGTCTTATGACGCAAGGCGTCGCGGCTATGCGATACGTCACGATGATGTTTTCGTTCGCGGCAATAGCGCTAACGGAACGCTCACCGGTACGCGCACCGGGGCGCGCCATAACACTGCGCTTACCGGTGAGCGCATCCGTACGAGCCCCGGGAGCGCTCCGGGGCAAAAAAAATAAAAAATAAACATAAAAAAAACAGTATTACATAATTATACAATATAAAATTCATTATAAAAAATATTACATTTCATACCTATAGAGATTTGCTATTAAAAAACCTATGAAATTCACTGAAAAAACCATAGGTTTCACACCAGTTATAGTTAGGAATTAGCATTTAAAAAACCTATCAAATTCACTGAAAAAAACATAGGTTTCTCACCAGTTATAGTTAGCTGGAAATTTTACTCGCATAAAACCATTGAAATTCCCACGTTATAGTTAGTTGGACTCACTATAACTTGCGCGTGCAATGCACTGCTGATGACGTCACATATTACATCACTTATGACATGGTCAGTGACATCACTCATGACATCACTGATGACACCATCCTTGTGACAGAGTGACAGACCTCCTTTCACTGTAATGTAACCCTTGAAATACATATTCAAAAAAAGAAACAAAAATGTTCAAAAAAATCGAGATACCCATACCAGTTACAACAACCAATTCAGTAATTCCACCATCTATATACACATCCACTCATTCACCAACAGTTCTATATAGCCACTCATACATCTACTTACTCATCATATGTAGTGATACACCTATACATCCTGTTACACACCGACAGTCATCCAAAAGTTACTCTCACACATACTCACACATGCAAGTAAACTATTGAACATCTATTTATTTGCATATACAGCTATACACACACTACCACCTTACTTCTAAGGAAACTTACACATACTTACTCTCTTAAACAATCACTTATAGAAAAACATACTTATTTAAACAGGAACTCTTACAATCTCTTACTCTCACATATACTCACTTATGTACATTAATATTCACATATACTAGATTAAAACATATGTAGTTACTGATAAATACACTAGTGACACAGTCATTCACTTAGTAACACACACATATACACACTCATCCACCCATACAGTCCTGCACACATGCTGTTTTCAAAACACATACAGAGAGTCAGTCATTCATGCATCTATGTGCTAAGTAATACCCCCACCAAACCATACAGACACTCATACAGATACTAAAACAAACAAAAGACTTCTAACCCATATACATACACATGTAGCTACTCACCAAACCATGAAGCCACTTATACATAAAGTGAAACACTAATACTTATATTTAAATATTTAAACATTACTCACTAATATATGTATTCACTAAGATACACTTAATAAGCCAGTTAACCAATCAATTTTTTTTTTAAAAACATCCCTTTAGACACTTATTTAAACATTTATTCTACCATCAACTTTTACATATACATATATAAAACATATGTATTTTTCAGAAAGACACACATTCACTGGATGGTGTCATCAGTGATGTCATGAGTGATGTCACTGACCATGTCATGAGTGATGTAATATGTGACATCATCAGCAGTGCATTGCACGCGCAAGTTATAGTGAGTACAACTAACCATAACGTGGGAATTTCAATGGTTTTATGCAAGTAAAATTTCCAGCTAACTATAACTGGTGTAAAACCTATGTTTTTTTCAGTGAATATATATATATATATATATATATATATATATGTGTATATATATATATATATATATATATATATATATATATATATATATATATATATATATATATTATGACTTACTTGCAATATACAAACTGCAGGGTTACATCCAGAATGAGGAGCAAGCTGCATTACGCCATGCCAAACATGTGCTTTATAACAGAAGCTCTGCTCTTATGGGGGCTTTATCTCACATTCTATATGTTTAAATGTCTTACCACTCTTCACACCAAATTTTAGTAGCTATGTTAGAAACACAAATAGCAATCTCTATAAAAAAAACTGATGATAATGAAAAGAAAAGATTAAATTAAATGCTTAAATTCACTGTGCAAAATATTTTCATGATGGACCAAAAACAACATGATGGATTGGAGCAAACGTATTTAGGTTTTGCCATAGTGGTGCTAGATGGATTCTATTGGAACATATTTGTTGAGAAATGGTGGAAAGTAGGCTGTGGATTCTTTACAAATTCATAATAGTCCGGCACATATTACTACACTACAAAATTCTGCTTTCAGTTCATTGCCTGGATGGTAAATCTTCCATTATTTGCAGTACCACCTTATGGAAACTGCTGCTTTAACCTTCTTGCAATGGTAGTCAAACCATCAGAATGCCATAAAAACATGGTTTGCTTTTACCAGAAGTAATACTGTTATCACCCCTGGCATCACACATGGACCCTGGAACAGTGCAGCTACCGAGTGAGGGAAGCTTGCATTGCTGAAGTTCTTGCTGTAAAAGTTGTATTAACAAAGAAAGTCTCTACTGCTGATACACGAGGTATCAGTTTAGCAGGTGAGTGAAGTTTTCTTTGCTGGTGCCCCTGGCATCACCCATGGACCCTAGAACTGTGCAGATTCTGTGCATGTTCAGAGAGTGAGGGAAGCTTGCACTGCTGACGTTCATTCTGTAAACATTCTGTTAACCAAAAAAGCTTCTACTGCTGATAAACATGAGGTATCAGTTTTGGGTGTCAGTGAAGCATACTTTGCTGGTGCCACTGGCATCACACATGAAACCTCAAACAGTGCAGATACTTTGCATTTTCAGAGACAGAGGGAAGTTTGCATTTCTGATTTCCATGTGGTACATGTTTGGTTAACCAACAAAGCTTTGACTGCTAACACGCTTAAGGTAAGAGTTCTGCAGGTGAGTGAAGCTTTCTTTGCTCTGCCTATACTGTGTCTGTTGGATGTAGGGAAGATTGCACTACAGATTTCCTTTCACTGTTTCTGGTGCTCGTGAGGGAAGCTTGCACTGCTGGTTTCCAATCTGTACCTTTTCTAAGAAAGATAAAAGACAACACTGCTGTTGCCCAAGTGGCAGAGCGAGGGAAGTGCTCACTACTAATGTCCCTTGTGTACCTGTTTTGGTAATGGAGGAACCTTACATATCTAATGTCAATGCTGCACCTGTTATGTGAGGGAATGTTGCAGCCACTCCTGATGCCATGCTGTACCTCTCTGAGCACGAGGAAATGTGCACTTCTGAATTCTATATGCATCCTGTTCTCTGAGGGAATGCGCTGCCACTCCTGCTGTCATGCTGTACTTCTCTGAGCAGGAGAAAATGTGCACTTCTGATGTCTATAAGAATCAGGTTCTGTGAGAAAAGGAATCTTGCATCACACATGTCCATTATAGCACTCTGAAGGAGTGAATCTTACCCTGTTAATGTTTGTGATATACCTTTGTCATTGGTATGGGAAGCTTGCACTATTGGTGTCCATGCATTACCTGTTATATCAGGAAGTAAAGCTTGCGCTTCTGATTTCCAAGAAGAACCTGTTCTTTGTATTAGGGAAGCTTGCATTACTGATTCCCATAGTGCATCTGCTCTGTGGGGGATAAAGCATGCACTTCCACTAACTTGTTATGTCTGTTCTTTGCGGGAGGACAACTCACACTTTTTAAGACCATGCTATACATAGTCTATGAGGGAGGGAAGCTTGCATTGGTGTTGCTCACGCTGCATATGTTCAGTTATCAAGGCAAGCTTCCACTGGTGATGTCCATGCAGCACATGTTCAATTATCAAGGCAAGCTTGCACTGGTGATGTCCATGCAGCACATGTTCAATTATCAAGGGAAGCTTGCACTGGTGATGTCCATGCAGCATATGTTCAATTATCAAGGGAAGCTTGCACTGGTGATGTACAGGCAGCATATGTTCAATTATCAAGGGAAGCTTCCACTGGTGATGTCCAGGCAGCATATGTTCAATTATCAAGGGAAGCTTGGACTGGTGATGTCCATGCAGGAATGTTCTATTATCAGAGGAAGTTTGCACTGGTGACGCTAATATCACACATGTTCTTTAACAGAGGGAAACACACATTTCTGATTGACATGCTGGGCCCACTCTTTCATGAGGTGAACACTGCAATGTTGATGCCCAAAGGTGTACCTTTTGTTATAGTGAGGGAGTCTTGCTCATTTGATGCCCTTGAGGTGCTTAGTGTGGGAAGATGTAAAACATGGTCAGAGAGGGAGGAACGTGTGCACCGCTTACCTACATGGAGTTCCTGTGGTTGTAGCAAGTAAAGCTTGCACTGCTGATGCCTGTGCTTCACCCTCGTGTAAAGGAGGGCAGCTTGCTCCCCTGGTGCTAATTCTATGCATATTCTGTGAGTGTATGAAGCTTTCATTGGTGATGTCAATGCTGTGCATGTTACCTCATCATAGGAAGGTTGAAGTTGTCATGCCCATGCTCTGCTTATTCTTTGAAAGGGAGACACGTGCACTGATGATGGCCATGCTGGACTTGCTCTTTGATGCAGTGAGGACTACACTGTAGGTATCCACACTGCAACTTATATGATAATGAGGGAAGCTTGCACTGTTGCTTTCCTTGAGTTACCAGTTCTGTCATACATACATACTTGACCCACTGATTCATTCTTTGTGTGAGGAAGGCTGGCTCTCCTGAAACCCATAAAAGGGGCTGTTCTGTCATGTTCTATTAGGGAAGGAAGCTTGCTCTGATTCTGTTGTGCTGGACATGTTCTTTGTTTGATGCTTGGGGTGAGTTGTGCCTTTTCTGTGTAAGAGTGCCTTACTTATAACTGATGCCCAAGCTACATATATTCTGTGAGTGAGAGAAGCTTGCAGTGGTTATATCCATGCTGTAAATGGTTATTTTCAAAGGGCACTTGCACTAATGGTGTCTATTTCCTACCTGCTCTTTGGCTGAGAAAAATGTACACTGCAGTCCCACCACAGGCATTGTGCAACAGAGCATTGAGATACTCAAGTAGTGTGTGTGACTGTCAAGCATTTCTATAAAAATATTCAATAGCTTGTTGCCAACTTGTATGCATGGTTAGGAATTTTGGGAATGAGTCAAGCAATTTGCCACCCTCTACATGGCACATAAATATTACATACATTCACAAAAGCACAATGAATTAGTTAATCGGGCACCAAATGACCCTTGGAATGAATGAATGAATGATTGATTTAATTTTCTTTCATAAGTAAATAAAGACAGAGAGGCACCATTATGCCTAAACCATGCACCTCTAACTGTTACTGTCTGATTTACATGGTTAAAAACCAGGTGTGAGAGCAAAGGAACTATCCCCATTGGCCCAGCGTGGCACCATGATATTTCTCAAAATGCAATAATTAATATGATAATACAATTTATAATTTTAAAGGCTGTGACACTATAATATAAATGCAATGTCGCCGCTTATAGAGTGGAAATGTGGTTCTGGGTATTAGGTCCCAATGTTCAGAATGTTCAAGGGAAGCCATGGCTTCAAATGTACACAGTGACCAAGGCTTGAGGCATCGTCTGTGTGATGTCACACTCAGAACCCTGGCCATAGCAACTAGTATCACATCAGAACCTTCAGTGTTCAGAGAGATCAGGACAGGAAAGGTGAAGTACCAGGGCTCTCAGAGGCAATACGATGGAGGGTCCCAGTGGCCTTACCCCAGCGAACTTTGCAGATGCACCCGGAACCACCCAGGCCCTTCCTGATTACGAGAACGGAGGTAAGAGTCCGGAATGGGGTCAAAATAAAAGGATGCAGGCCTGGGCTGTAGAGAAGGGCTGGTATCTCCCAGGCCCAAAGAACCGCTATGACACAAACTTGGCATAAAAACCTCTGAACTTAACACCTTGAACGCTATGGGGATTTTTCTCCTGTGCTGGAATTTGACAGATACCACTATTCATGACGAGCTGGGCTCGTCATCAGCGTAGCAGGAGGCTACTGCATGACGAGCCCAGCTCGTCATGAGCGTGGAAGGGGTTAAGAAAAGGGTGTGATGTATTTGTAGAGGGTGAGTGATGACTACATGGTTTGTTCAAGGCGAGGTTGAATCCTGAATATTCACTAAGTAATACACTATGTTTAAGTGGAAATGAACAGTTGACAAGGAACCTGCCAATGTTAAAACAAAGCCCATGCTTAGAGCTGTCTAGAACTTAACACTCAACCATATAAATACAAAATAAAAGTGTGACAGAGTTACAATACTCAATCTTTTATGACAAATATCATCTGCTCAGGGATGGCGATAGGCTTGGGCAACGGCCCAGGGCCCTGCACTCAGTCCACCAATATGGGGGCCTTGCACCTATGCTCCAACGCTGCTAGGCCATGGGGAGGGGCACTTGTCTCCTGGCCCCGAAGCTGGGCCGGACTAGCCATAGCGGGCACCGGCATTTTCCCATTGTACCGGATTGGTGGGGGCCAGTTTTGGACCGGGGGGTGTTATTTTTGTTAGTGGGGACCGGTTTTGTAATCAGCCCCTTATAACAATCAGCTTGAAATATTGGGATGCAAATAGTGTTGTCACCTCTCAGGAGAAACATCCAGGCCATTCGTTGCTGTTTTAGGAGTTTGCAAAGGCCGGGACAAACTAATAAGTGCCACTTTAAACATAAGCTTCTCTATTATTTATAACAAGTCGTTTCTGTCTTTGTTGACCTGAATTATTACTCAGGGATGGGTGCAGCTCTAGAGCACGTTTAAATGTGTTTTCTGTTTATATTTGAAGTTTTGAATATGTACAGATAAGGCCTAAAAATAACAGTTTTAGGTGATTTGGTACCAGCCGGGACAAGAAACAGAACAGAACAGGACAGAAAACCAGCCAGGTGGCAAAACCTAGATGCAAACAGCCTTGAATGAGGGATGAAAAGCATTTTTTTTCAATTTTGTATAGCACAAATGCGACCTGCTTAACATGAGAAGCAGTTACATTATACAAGGACACATTCTTTTCTTATCTTAGGCACACGGAGACTAAGTGATTTGCCCAGAATCATAGGATCTTGAGCTGATGCCAAGACTGGAAACTGGTTCCCCAGCTATAAAGTCGGCAGCTCCAGCCATAACGCAACATTCTAGTTAGACAGACGGTGGCAGGCGGATGCAACAAGAAAGCTCAGCTCTTTATGGAGGTGTGGTTCTAACTGGACCTCAAGCTGAGCCAGAGCCAGGGGGTACCCCTTTGGTGGCTATTTCTCACATTAATCCTGTTTCAAAGTGCTGCTGTATTGTCAGATCAGTGGATGAGGCACACGGATTGTGTTATATGCCCAGGATCAAACAGTTTGTTAAATTAGTAGACTCAGGACGGCAGTACACTGCTTTTTGTTGCAAAGACTATATATTTACCACTGTACTGCATTTAGATGACTAGTACTTATCACTGGGCACCTCCCTTCTCTCTGGAATTTTTCAGTACATTTTAAAAATCTCGGTGACTACCAGTTTTTATATTGAATTAATGTACTCCCAATCTTGCCAAAAAGGGAGCAGCAGAGTAAGAAGAAGGGCCATTGGAATAATATGGTAGAGTAGGGTCAAATTGTGCGGGATGGAAGAGTAAATCATGCACCAAAAATGGCATATTATGTGGCGTAATTCACCACATTTTATGATATTATTACTTCAATATTTGATGATTTTTATCACTTAACACTGCCTGGGCATTGGTTGCACTTAATAAGTACCAGTTTAACATTCAATTTTAGTAATAAGACATTGAAAGGTAACCAGTCCATATTTTCAAAGGATCTTCTGCTGCAAGGCAACACGTGTTGTTGTGTTAATAGGATCCTTTGAACCATTTGAGCTACAAACAAAAATATGTTTTTATTAAGATTAAGCAGCAGATGATGGGTAAATCTATAATTATGAGAAAATGCAGCAGCCAATCAATCGCATTTTCCCAGTGGCCCTGGCAATAAATTCAGAAAAGTAATTGCCCAAGAGCACACAATGTGGCCAAATGTGAGGCAAGGATTGAAAAAAGCGCCTCCTAATTCCATTTCTCCAACTAGTCCACTAGACTTCACAGGGCTGTCAGTGAGTCTGATGGAAAGGCTTAGGGGCTGCCTCTCCAAGGAAATTGCCACTCTCTTTCCGGCCATGTTCAGCTTTAAAACATGGTGATTAGATGCCAAATATCCTAGTTACATGGTTAAAACTTTCTGGTTAGACCAGGTCCTTTGGCAGTGGGTACTTACTGGACAGTATGCTTGTAGATACTGATTTACTATTATTACTTTTCTAAACTTGTCCCTCGAAATTTGCAATTGTCAGGAGTCAAGGCTTACTCCAATAGGTGGTAAAGGAATTAGAACTCAAACATATCATGAAGAGTAGTCACACTCTAGAAACTCAGGGGCATATGTAACAACCTCTATCGCCACCACAACGTCACCTATATTGACGTTGTGGTGGCGATAGGGGCTGCGTCTTATTTACAATCAGCGTTAAGCCACTTAACATGGCTTGATATTCCCTTGTTGATAAGGCCCCCTTTCCCGCTCGCTATGGTTAGCGTGAAAGGGGTAGGCAGTGGGTGTTGCGGTGGGCGTTCCACCGCAACACCCATTTATTTTGACACTGCCCCCTATGGACAAGGGTGGCATACATAGAGGCATCACCAAAATTAAGACCAGGTAAAAAATAGTTCTTAAATTGGCGAAACAGGGAGAAATGCAATATTTCTACTCATTTTTAATTTTTCTGTGTGGGCTGCAGTGTGCAGCACACATGGAACAAGCAAAATACCACGGTTTGTTCTTGTACAGGAATGTGTCCCTTTCTGTACATAAACAATCTAAAAAAAACGCATTTTGTCACTTTCATGTGTGCTGCATAAAGCTGCTCACATGAAAGTGACAGAATGGCATTTTAGGATTGTTTATGTGCAGGAAGGGTCTCCTTCCTACACATAAACAATCCTCCTCTGCATGCAGTCACGCTTGCACTATGGTGCAAGGGTGCCTGCATTGGCGGTAAGTTGCAAAACGTAGTGCCACCACAGGGGGAAATGCAAGGCTGTACCAGATTCTTGTAAATATGGTGCAGCCTTGCGTTTCAGAAGTGGCGGAGAGAGGCGTTTTAGATTTAGAATGAAACCCACACAATCTGCTAAGTGACTCTTGGTTCCTCTGCTCCCCAATAAACATTTTCCCAAGTCTCTGCACACAAAATGTGTCTCCACTTGTGCTGTGTTTCTCCAAAGGCATACATTCTCCTGTGAAGTCCCTACTTGGCTCTTGCAGATATGACTGGGGACCATGGCTGTGAGGCCCGGGGAAGAGGACTCTCCTTCTCGAGGTCTTGCAGCACCAGACAATGGATGTGAAGTCCTGGGCAGTGGGGCCACATCCCAGGGGCTTTGCAGCACTACATCATAGCTGTGTGGTTAGAGGATGGGACAACAATCCCATGAGTCTCACAGCTTTGGTTGTCCATGGAAGGGAACAAACCCTCCCGCGTTTTGCAGGGCTACACTATTGCTGTGAGGCCAATGGAAGAGGGTTCCCCTATCCTGGATCCCTTTCTTGGGCCACACAGCAGTAGACCATGGTTGCAAGGCCTAAGAGAGTGGAGGTCCCTACACTATGCCTCGTAGCCATGTTGTAGCATTGACAGGGTATGAAGAGGGCATCTCTCCCCTGGGCCTTGCGGTGATGCTTATGTTGCTGCGAGACTCACAGGTTAGTGGGCTCTCCTCCCTAATTCTCTTGGTGCTACACCATGTCTGAGAAACCCAGGAGGTGGGGAAGGGCACCTCATGTGTCCCCTCCCCTGGGGCCCATTTAATTGTATTGTATTGTATTTAATATTTATACCACGCATCTGTCACCCTATGGGTATCCTGGCACCAGAAAGGAAAAATCAGATGGAAAAAACAATACAGAAATGTTTGTGTCAGGTGGAAACGACAGTCAATACTGTTTGATGAGCCTGAAGTAGGTCTTTTGGTTTTAGCAAAGAGCCATGTCTTTAGACTCTTTCTAAATTCTAACAGGGTATCGCTCAGTCTAATATTTTGAGGCAGTTCGTTCCACAGCCCTGATGCCGAAGTACAGAAAGCTCTACCACCTAGCCTTGACTTCCTAATCCTGGTGGTTACTGCCAGCCCCAAGCTGGCGGAACGCAGAGACCTGGCTGGTTTGTACCAGGTGAGCCTTTCCTGTAATGGGATAGGTCCCGTGTTGTGTAGTGCTCTGTAGACAATGCAGAGAGACTTAAAAGCAACTCTTCTCCCAATTGGCAACCAGTGTAGTTCTCTAAGTGCCAATGTAGTGGAAGAACTACGGGGTCTGTTTAGAGCTAGCTTGGCCGCCATGGACTGGACTCTCTGGAGCCCCTGAAAGATGTAAAGAGTAGCTCCCAGGTATAGGGAATTACAGTAGTCCAGTCTTGCCATGATCACACTTCTGACCACTAGTGGTCTAGTCGCATCGGGCAGAAGAGGCAAGATCTGTCTGAGCGCTCTCAGTAGGCCGCAGCAGACACTGATGGTTTTGTTTGTCTGTGAGGTCAATTGGAGATCGTCATCCAGCATAACTCCCAGGTTACGCATGGTCTTCACTGGGATACAAGGCTCTGCTCCCGATGCGAGCCTGATCTCACAGGACGGCTGCTGGCTCATTTTCGGTGTTTGGCAATAGACTACCTCAGTCTTCCCCTCGTTAAATTGGAGAGAGTTTATTTTCAGCCACTTGGAGACCTTACTCATACAGTTCTGGAAGGTCTCCATGGTCACTGCCTGCTTTCCCTCTAAGGAGAACACCAATTGGGTGTCGTCGGCGTAGTTAACCAGATCAATCCCATATGACTTTATCATAGGGATCAGAGGCTGTAGATACAAATTAAAAAGAATTGGGCTAATCGAGGAACCCTGTGGTACTCCGTGGACAGCCCGAGACTTGGGGGAGGTAAATGGGGCCAGGGTCACTACCTGCTGTCTGCCCATCAGATAGGATTGGAGCCACTTTAAGGCCCTGCCCTTCACGCCCAGTTTCTCCAGTCTGTGCACCAGGACTGCATGGCTGACCGTGTCGAATGCGGCTGACATATCCAACAGTACTAGTACTCAGGAGTTGCCACTGTCAGCTCGCATTCGAAGAGTGTCCAACACGGTCGCCAGTGCAGTTTCCGTTCCATGTCCTGGGCGGAAGCCAAACTGATCCTTGTCCAATAGACAATTATCTTCCAAGTAGCCTGACAAGGACCTACTGACTAATTTTTCTACAATCTTTATCGGGTAGGGCAGGAGCGATATAGGTCTGAAGTGTCCTGGAATTGTGGGGTCTAATGAAGACTTTTTAAGCTGGGGAGTGACCACTGCCTGCTTCCATACCTCCGGCACTACGCCTTCCTCCAAAGACTGGTAGCAGATCGGGTACAACCGGGGAAACAGCTCTGGCCCATATTCCTTCCAGATCTTATGTGGAAGGGGATCTAGCGGGGACCCTGATGACACACTTTGTGCCAGGCTGAGGAAAAGCTCCATTGTCAGAGGGGTAAAACTTTCCAAGGACGATGAGATTGTGGGCGAATCTTCCTCCGCCACCTGGTCTGCTATAGCCTTACTACCATCTCTACCCTCCTCCAGCCCCCCCACAATTTTAGCGATCTTTTGCTCAAAATAGGTGGCGATCTCGTTGCACAGCTCTTGGGTTGCAACCACTTTATTGCTCATACATGCGCGTTGTGAGAGGTCCCTGATGATGTTAAAGAGTGTTTTAGTGATATTGGGAGATTGAAGGATAGTGGTGGCATAGAAGAGTGCTTTGGTTTTAGCTATAGCCCTTTTGTATTCTGCCTGCAATATTTTCAGAAGTTTTTTGTCTAGCTCTGAATAGCATTTTCGCAATTTTCTTTCTGCCTGTCGGCATTGATATCGCAGGGTTTTCAGCTCCTCATTGAACCAAGGGGCAGACGGCTTTCTTTTGTTCTTAACCTTTTTCAGGGGGGCGTGTCTATCCAGGGTACTTAAAATATGATTGCAGTATTCCTGGTAGTTTAGATCTATTGACCTCTCTGGGTCATAGGGTGTTTCATTTATGAAAGTGGGTTTTGTTTCGTCCATTGACAGTTTAGCCCAATTTCTCCCCCTCCTATAGGTTACCGGGTCCTTACTTCCATTCCCTTCAATTGGTAGGGAGATCTGAAAATGAACCAGGGAGTGATCAGTCCAGCACTGAGGTAAGATATCAATCATCTTAGTCTCAGTCTGGTTTGCAAAGATTAGGTGTAGGATATTTCCGCCTGAGAGCGTGGGTTTTTGTACTAGCTGTTCAAGGCCCCAGTTACCGCATAAATCCTGTAGTCCCTTCAGATGATTTCCTAGGGACCCATTGTCCCAAAGGTTAAAATTTCCCAGGATCAGTAGTCTAGCGTGGGTCAGAGCCAAGGCAGCAATGGAATCAAACAGCGCCTGATATTGTGTATCCGCGCCGGGCGGCCTGTAGCAAATTGCTCCGGTCAGGATTCTTCCCTTGGGTTCTTGCAGAGAGAACCCCAATAGTTCTATCCCCGCTATCTCATCAGTCTGTGATGAGATAGCGGGATGACCCCAAGTCCCCCGCCCCTTCCTTGCGGCCTCGGTTTATGGAACAGGTTGTACCCTTCCGGGCATGCAAAGCCTAGTTCTACCGAGGTATCTGCACGAGTCCAGGTCTCAGTGATAAAAAGGACATCCAAATCCATGTCCGTTAACAAACTTGCCACCTCCTGATGGTGTTTGACCAGAGATCTGCTATTTATCGGCCCGCAGTAAAGATTTCTAGGGTTTGGTGAATGTATAGATGGAGGTGTTCCCCATATCCCTTTTCTTATGTTAATTAGTTCATCCCTGGAGTACTTTATTCCATCAGCGTTTCCAGACCCTGGCCCGTCCGAGGCACGGACGGGCACAGACGGGCTTTCCTCTGGCGCTCCGCTGCGCGCGTGCGTTGCGCGCTTCCATGCTGGTCCCCTAAATAGTGTGTGGCGGGAAAGTGCGGCAACACTAGAACGCTACCCCCGACACGTCCAGGGAGCGTCTCTGGCCTCCCACACCTAAGATGGTGGTCGGAAAAAGGAAGACTGGGGATTTACCAAGTGGTGAGTGGTGCTTCTTAAGCTCAATTATAGTGCAAGCAATGCGATCGTAAATGGAAAGGGCAGTGTTTTTAAAATAAATTTTTAAATCAGATGTCAGCAAACAGATAATTTTAAAAGCGAGTCGAAAATCACTCAGGTATTACGATAATTTTAAAAGTAGGCAACAATCAACACAGCTTGTCCCTGTAGCAGCTAACAGCGTACTGTTCCTATTCTGTGTTCAGCACGAGTCAACTGGTCCCCTAAATAGGGTCTGCCGGGAAAGCGCGGCAACACTAGAACGCTACCCACGACACGTCCAGGGAGCGTCTCTGGCCTCCCACACCTAAGATGGTGGTCGGAAAAAGGAAGACTGGGGATTCACCAAGTGGTGAGTGGTGCTTCTTAAGCTCAATTATAGTGCAAGCAATGCGATCGTAAATGGAAAGGGCAGTGTTTTTAAAATAAATTTTTAAATCAGATGTCAGCACACAGATAATTTTAAAAGCGAGTCGAAAATCACTCAGGTATTACGATAATTTTAAAAGTAGGCAACAATCAACACAGCTTGTCCCTGTAGCAGCTAACAGCGTGCTGTTCCTATTCTGTGTTCAGCACAAGTCAACTGGTCCCCTAAATAGGGTTTGCCGGGAAAGCGCGGCAACACTAGAACGCTACCCCCGACACGTCCAGGGACCGTCTCTGGCCTCCCACACCTAAGATGGTGGTCGGAAAAAGGAAGACTGCGGATTCTCCAAGTGGTGAGTGGTGCTTCTTAAGCTCAATTATAGTGCAAGCAATGCGATCGTAAATGGAAAGGGCAGTGTTTTTAAAATACATTTTTAAATCAGATGTCAGCAAACAGATAATTTTAAAAGCGAGTCGAAAATCACTCAGGTATTACGATAATTTTAAAAGTAGGCAACAATCAACACAGCTTGTCCCTGTGGCAGCTAACAGCGTGCTGTTCCTATTCGGTGTTCAGCACGAGTCAACTGGTCCCCTAAATAGGGTCTGCCGGGAAAGCGCGGCAACACTAGAACGCTACCCACGACACGTCCAGGGAGCGCCTCTGGCCTCCCACACCTAAGATGGTGGTCGGAAAAAGGAAGACTGGGGATTCACCAAGTGGTGAGTGGTGCTTCTTAAGCTCAATTATAGTGCAAGCAATGCGATCGTAAATGGAAAGGGCAGTGTTTTTAAAATAAATTTTTAAATCAGATGTCAGCACAAAGATAATTTTAAAAGCGAGTCGAAAATCACTCAGGTATTACGATAATTTTAAAAGTAGGCAACAATCAACACAGCTTGTCCCTGTAGCAGCTAACAGCGTGCTGTTCCTATTCTGTGTTCAGCACGAGTCAACTGGTCCCCTAAATAGAGTTTGCCGGGAAAGCGCGGCAACACTAGAACGATACCCACGACACGTCCAGGGAGCGTCTCTGGCCTCCCACACCTAAGATGGTGGCCGAAAAAAGGAAGACCGGGGATTTACCAAGTGGTGAGTGGTGCTTCTTAAGCTCAATTATAGTGCAAGCAATGCGATCGTAAATGGAAAGGGCAGTGTTTTTAAAATACATTTTTAAATCAGATGTCAGCACACAGATAATTTTAAAAGCGAGTCGAAAATCACTCCGGTATTACGATAATTTTAAAAGTAGGCAACAATCAACACAGCTTGTCCCTTTAGCAGCTAACAGTGTGCTGTTCCTATTCTGTTTAAACTGTCTCACAAGTCTGTACCATGGCTCTGTGCATATGTCGATGTCAAGGTCCATGTCCTGTGATGCCAATACCTGTGATTTCAAGTTGCATTCAATTAGAGGGGCTACCTCATTCCCTTTCTGCCCTGGCATAGCCATTGGCTAGCGGCATCACCATCAGTAGTGTAGCGGTTGCAGTGGCACTGGGCCCAGGGGTATTACGTGCTCAATGTTCCCAAATTATGGCTTTATTTTACTGTGCAGCCAGTGTGCAAGAGTGAGGAGGTGCTTTCACATTGCACCAGCACTCATAGCACCATTGCTGTGCTACTTGTCTCTCTTATATGGGTATTGCAGCCATGTTCCAAATCAGTGAGGCATGGGAGAGGTCCTCCCTCTAATGGGCATTAGGAGGGCGGAGGCACCAGTCCATGTGCTTAGCAGAGCTGGACTATGGCTGTGAGGCTCTTTGGGGGCCTAACTCTGAGGGAGTGAATCTTACCCTGTTAATGTTTGTGATATACTTTTTGCATTGGTGTGGGAAGCTTGCACTATTGGTGTCCATGCATTACCTGTTATGTCAGGAAGTAAAGCTTGCGCTTCTGATGTCCAAGAAGAACCTGTTCTTTGTATTAGGGAAGCTTGCAATACTGATTCCCATAGTGCATCTGCTCTGTGGGGGGTAAAGCATGCACTTCTACTCATTTGTTATGTCTGTTCTCTGCGGGAGGACAACTCACACTTTTTAAGACCATGCTATACATAGTCTGTGAGGGAGGGAAGCTTGCATTGGTGTTGCTCATGCTGCATATGTTCAGTTATCAAGGCAAGCTTCCACTGGTGATGTCCAGGCAGCATATGTTCAATTATCAAGGCAAGCTTCCACTGGTGATGTCCAGGCAGCTTATGTTCAATTAACAAGGGAAGCTTGCACTGGTGATGTCCAAGCAGGACATGTTCTATTATCAGAGGAACTTTGCACTGGTGACGCTAATGTCACACATGTTCTTTAACAGAGGGAAACGCACATTTCTGATTGACATGCTGGGCCCACTATATCATGAGATGAACACTGCAATGTTGATGCCCAAGGTGTACCTTTTGTTATAGTGAGGGAGTCTTGCTCAGTTGATGCCCTTGAGGTGCTTAGTGTGGGAAGATGTAAAACATGGTCAGAGAGAGAGGAACGTGTGCACCGCTTACCTCCATGGAGTCCCTGTGGTTGTAGCAAGCAAAGCCTGCACTGCTGACGCCTGTGCTCCACCCTTCTGTAAAGGAGGGCAGCTTGCTCCCCTGGTGCTAATTCTATGCATATTCTGTGAGTGTGGGAAGCTTTCATTGGTGATGTCAATGCTGTGCATGTTCCCTCATCATAGGAAGGTTGAAGGTGTCATGCCCATGCTGTGCTTATTCTTTGAAAGGGAGAGGCGTGCACTGATGATGGCCATGCTGGACTTGCTCCTTGATGAAGTGAGGACTACACTGTAGGTATCCACACTGCAACTTATATGATAATGAGGGAAGCTTGCACTGTTGCTTTCCTTGTGTTACCAGTTCTGTCATACATACATGCTTGACCCACTGATTCATTCTTTGTGTGAGGAAGGCTGGCTCTCCTGATACCCATAATAGGGGCCGCTCTGTCATGTTCTATTAGGGAAGGAAGCTTGCTCTGATTCTGTTGTGCTGGACATGTTCTTTGTTTGATGCTTGGGGTGAGTTGTGCCTGTTCTGAGTAAGAAGGCCTCACACATTACTTATGCCCAAGCTACATATATTCTGTGAGTGAGAGAAGCTTGCAGTGGTTATATTCATGCTGTAAATGGTTATTTTCAAAGGGCAGTTGTACTGATGGTGTCTATTTCGTCCCTGCTCTTTGGCTGAGAAAAATGTACATTGCAGTCCCACCACAGGCATTGTGCAAGAGAGCATTGAGATACTCAAGTAGTCTGTGTGACTGTCAAGCATTTCTATAAAAATATTCAATAGCTTGTTGCCAACTTGTATGCATGGTTAGGAATTTTGGGAATGAGTCAAGCAATTTGCCACCCTCTACATGGCACATAAATATTACATACATTCACAAAAGTACAATGAATTAGTTAATCGGGCACCAAATGACCTTTGGAATGAATGAATGAATGAATGAATGATTGATTTAATTTTCTTTCATAAGTAAATAAAGACAGAGAGGCACCATTATGCATACACCATGCACCTCTAACTGTTACTGTCTGATTTACATGGTTAAAACGAGGTGTGAGAGCAAAGGAACTATCCCCATTGGCCCAGCGTGGCACCATGATATTTCTCAAAATACAATAATTAATATGATAATACAATTTATCATTTTAAAGGCTGTGACACTAATATAAATGTAATGTCGCCGCTTATAGAGTGGAAATGTAGTTCTGGGTATTAGGTCCCAATGTTCAGAATGTTCAAGGGAAGCCATGGCTTCAAATGTACACAGCGACCAGGGCTTGAGGCATCGTCTGTGTGATGTCACACTCAGAGCCCTGGCCATAGCAACTAGAATCACATCAGAACCTTCAGTGTTCAGAGAGATCAGGACAGGAAAGGTGAAGTACGAGGGCTCTCAGAGGCAATACGATGGAGGGTCCCAGTGGCCTTACCCCAGCCAACTTTGCAGATGCACCCGGAACCACCCAGGACCTTCCTGATTACGAGAACGGAGGTAAGAGTCCGGAATGGGGTCAAAATAAAAGGATGCAGGCCTGGGCTGTAGAGAAGGGCTGGTATCTCCCAGGCCCCAAGAACCGCTATTACACAAACTTGGCATAAAAACCTCTGAACTTAAGAAAAGGGTGTGATGTATTTGTAGAGGGTGAGTGATGACTACATGGTTTGTTCAAGTCGAGGTTGAATCCTGAATATTCACTAAGTAATACACTATGTTTAACTGGAAATGAACAGTTGACAAGGAACCTGCCAATGTTAAAACAAAGGCCATGATTAGAGCTGTCTAGAACGTAACACTCAACCATATAAATACAAAATAAAAGTGTGACAGAGCTACAATACTCAACCTTTTATGACAAATATCATCTGCTCAGGGATAGTGATAGGCATGGGCAACGGCCCAGGGCCCCGCTCTCAGTCCACCAATATGGGGGCCTTGCACCTATGCTCCAACGCTGCTAGGCCATGGGGAGGGGCACTTGTCCCCTGGCCCCGAAGCTAGGCCGGACTGGCAGTAGCGGGCACCGGCATTTTCCCATTGTACCGGAAGGGTGGGGGCCAGTTTTCGACCGGGGGGGGAGGGTCATTTTTGTTAGGAGGGACCGGTTTGGTAATCAGCCCCTTATAACAAAAGCCCAAGCAACAGTGGGATTTCGGCCAGCACCCTCCCCTCCCCCCGGAGGCGGCTGGTCAAAATTAATTGCCAGGGCTGATTTGCAATCCCTGTCCAGCCCTGCCTCGCAGGCATGTGGCGCGCTGCCAGGAACAGGGGAAGTCCCTTCGGTACGACAAGCAGCTCTCACTATTTCAGCCCAAATGAGCTTTGGAAGAGATGGTTGTCAGTGTCTGGGAGGGGCCGTTGCTGCACAGGAGGGGCCCTGCACCATGCAGGTTCAGGATCAGCTTGAAATATTGGGATGCAAATAGGGTTGTCACCTCTCAGGAGAAACATCCAGGCCATTCGTTGCTGTTTTAGGAGTTTGCAAAGGCCGGGACAAACTAATAACTACCACTTTAAACATAAGCATCTGTATTATTTATAAGAAGTCGTTTCTGTCTTTGTTGACCTGAATTATTACTCAGGGATGGGTGCAGCTCTAGAGCACGTTTAAATGTGTTTTATGTTTATATTTGAAGTTTTGAATACGTACAGATAAGGCCTAAAAATAACAGTTTTAGGTGATTTGGTACCAGCCGGGACATGAAACAGAACAGAATGGGACAGAAAACCGCCAGGTGGCAACCCTAGATGCAAACAGCCTTGAATGAGGGGTGAAAAGCATTTTTTTCCAATTTTGTATAGCACAAATGCGACCTGCTTAATATGAGAAGCAGTTACATTATACAAGGACACGTTCTTTTCTTATCTTAGGCACACGGAAACTAAGTGATTTGCCCAGAATCATAGGATCTTGAGCTGATGCCAAGACTGGAAACTGGTTTCCCAGCTATAAAGTCGGCAGCTCCAGCCAGAACGCAACATTCTGGTTAGACAGAGGGTGGCAGGCAGATGCTACATGAAAGCTCAGCTCTTTATGGACGTGTGGTTCTAACTGGACCTCAAGCTGAGCCAGAGCCAGGGAGTACCCCTTTGGTGGCTATTATTCACATTAATCCTGTTTCAAAGTGCTGCTGTATTGTCAGATCAGTGGATGAGGCACACGGATTGTGTTATATGCCCAGGATCAAACAGTTTGTTAAATTAGTAGACTCAGGACGGCAGTACACTGCTTTTTGTTGCAAAGACTATAGATTTACCACTGTACTGCATTTAGATGACTAGTACTTATGACTGGGCACCTCCCTTCTCTCGGGAATTATTCAGTACATTTTTTTAAATCTCGGTGACTACCAGTTTTCACATTGAATCAATGTACTCCCAATCTTGCCAAAAAGGGAGCAGCAGAGTAAGAAGATGGGCCATTGGAATAATATGGTAGAGTAGGGTCAAATTGTGCGGGATGGATGAGTAAATCATGCACCAAAAAGGGCATATTATGTGGCGTAATTCACCACATTTTATGATATTATTACTTCAATATTTGATGATTTTTATCACTTAACACTGCCTGGGCATTGGTTGCACTTAATAAGTACCAGTTTAACATTCAATTTTAGTAATAAGACATTGAAAGGTAACCAGTCCATATTTTCAAAGGATCTACTGCTGCAACTCAACAAGTGTTGTTGTGTTAATAGGATCCTTTGAACTATTTGAGCTACAAACAAAAATATGCTTTTATTAAAACCTGCAGATTAAGCAGCAGATGATGGGTAAATTTATAATTATGAGAAAATGCAGCAGCCAATCAATCGCATAATCCCAGTGGCCGTGGCAATAAATTCAGAAAAGTTATTGCCCAAGAGCACACAATGTGGCCAAATGGGAGGCAAGAATTGAAAAAAGCGCCTCCTAGTTCCATTTCTCTAACTAGTCCACTAGACTACACTGGGCTGTCAGTGAGTCTGATGGAAAGGCTTAGGGGCTGCCTCTCCAAGGAAATTGCTACTCTCTTTCCGGCCTTGTTCAGCTTTAAAACATGGTGATTAGATGCCAAATATCCTAGTTACATGGTTAAAACTTTCTGGTTAGACCAGGTCCTTTGGCAGTGGGTACTTACTGGACAGTATGCATTGTAGATACTGATTTACTATTATTACTTTTCTAAACTTGTCTCTCGAAATTTGCAATTGTCAGGAGTCAAGGCTTACTCTAATAGGTGGTAAAGGAATTAGAACGCAAACATATCATGAAGAGTAGTCACACTTTAGAAACTCAGGGTCATAGGGTCACTATGGTGCAAGGGTGCCTGCATTGGCGGTAAGTTGCAAAACGTAGTGCCACCACAGGGGGAAATGCAAGGCTGTACCAGAATCTTGTAAATATGGTGCAGCCTTGCGTTTCAGAAGTGGCGGAGAGAGGCGTTAAGCCAGGCTGGCTAACGCCTCCCTCTGCCACTTCATTGTACATATAGCCCTTAATCTCCAGCTGAGTTATCTTTTAACATGACCTGTTTTAGAGGGGGATTGAGAATGAAACCCACACAATCTGCTAAGTGACTCTTGGTTCCTCTGCTCCCCAATAAACATTTTCCCAAGTCTCTGTACACAAAATGTGTCTCCACTTGTGCTGTGTTTCTCCAAAGGCATACATTCTCCTGTGAAGTCCCTACTTGGCTCTTACAGCTATGACTGGGGACCATGGCTGTGAGGCCCGGGGAAGAGGACTCTCCTTCTCGAGGTCTTGCAGCACCAGACAATGGATGTGAAGTCCTGGGCAGTGAGGCCACATGCCAGGGGCTTTGCAGCACTACATCATAGCTGTGTGGTTAGAGGATGGGACAACAATCCCATGAGCCTCACAGCTGCGGTTGTCCATGGAAGGGAACACCCCTCCCGCGTCTTGCAGTGCTACACTATTGCTGTGAGGCCAATGGTAGAGTGTTCTCCTATCCTGGATCCCTTTCTTGGGCCACACAGCATTAGACCATGGTTGCAAGGCCTAAGAGAGTGGAGGTCCCTACCCTATGCCTCGTAGCCATGTTGTAGCATTGCCAGGGCATGAATAGGGCATCTCTCCCCTGGGCCTTGCTGTGATGCTTATGTTGCTGCGAGACTCACAGGTTAGTTGGCTCTCCTCCCTAATTCTCTTGGTGCTACACCATGTCTGAGAAACCCAGGAGGTGGGGAAGGGCACCTCATTTGGCCCCTCCCCTCGGGCCCATTTAAACTGTCTCACAGGTCTGTACCATGGCTCTGTGCATACGTCGATGTCAAGGTCCATGTCCTGTGATGCCAATACCTATGATTTGAAGTTGCATGCAATTAGAGGGGCTAACTCATTCCCTTTCTGCCCTGGCATAGCCATTGGCTAGCGGCATCACCATCAGTAGTATAGCGGTTCCAGTGGCACTGGGCCCCGGGGTATTACGTGCTCAATGTTCCCAAATTATGGCTTTATTTTACTGTGCAGCCAGTGTGCAAGAGTGAGGAGGTGCTTTCACTTTGCACCAGCACTCATAGCACCATTGCTGTGCTACTTGTGCCTCTTACATGGGTATTGCAGCCATGTTCCGAATCAGTGAGGCATGGGAGAGGTCCTCTCTCTAATGGGCATTAGGAGGGAGGAGGCACCAGTCCATGTGCTTAGCAGAGCTGGACTATGGCTGTGAGGCTCTTTGGGGCCTAACTCTGAGGGAGTGAATCTTACCCTGTTAATGTTTGTGATATACCCTTTGCATTGGTGTGGGAAGCTTGCACTATTGGTGTCCATGCATTACCTGTTATGTCAGGAAGTAAAGTTTGCGCTTCTGATGTCCAAGAAGAACCTGTTCTTTGTATTAGGGAAGCTTGCCATACTGATTCCCATAGTGCATCTGCTCTGTGGGGGGTAAAGCATGCACTTCTACTCATTTGTTATGTCCGTTCTCTGCGGGAGGACAACTCACACTTTTTAAGACCATGCTATACATAGTCTGTGAGGGAGGTAAGCTTGCATTGGTGTTGCTCACGCTGCATATGTTCAGTTATCAAGGGAAGCTTCCACTGGTGATGTCCAGGCAGCATATGTTCAATTATCAAGGGAAGCTTGCATTGGTGATGTCCATGCAGCATATGTTCAATTGTCAAGGGTAGCTTCCACTGGTGATGTCCAGGCAGCATATGTTCAATTATCAAGGGAAGCTTGCACAGGTGATGTCCATACAGCACATCTTCTATTATCAGAGGAAGTTTGCACTGGTGACGCTAATGTCACACATGTTCTTTAACAGAGGGAAACACACATTTCTGATTGACATGCTGGGCCCACTCTATCATGAGCTGAACACTGCAATGTTGATGCTCAAGGTGCATCTTTTGTTATAGTGAGGGAGTCTTTCTCAGTTGATGCCCTTGAGGTGCTTAGTGTGTGAAGATGTAAAACATGGTCAGAGAGGGAGGAACGTGTGCACCGCTTACCTCCATGGAGTCCCTGTGGTTGTAGCAAGCAAAGCCTGCACTGCTGACGCCTGTGCTCCACCCTTCTGTAAAGGAGGGCAGCTTGCTCGCCTGGTGCTAATTCTATGCATATTCTGTGAGTGTGTGATGCTTTCATTGGTGATGTCAATGCTGTGTATGTTCCTTCATCATAGGAAGGTTGAAGGTGTCATGCCCATGCTGTGCTTATTCTTTGAAAGGGAGACACGTGCACTGATGAATGCCATGCTGGACTTGCTCCTTGATGCAGTGAGGACTACACTGTAGGTATCCACACTGCAACTTATATGATAATGAGGGAAGCTTGCACTGTTGCTTTCCTTGTGTTACCAGTTCTGTCATACATACATGCTTGACCCACTGATTCATTCTTTGTGTGAGGAAGGCTGGCTCTCCATATACCCATAATAGGGGCTGTTCTGTCATGTTCTATTAGGGAAGGAAGCTTGCTCTGATTCTGTTGTGCTGGACATGTTCTTTGTTTGATGCTTGGGGTGAGTTGTGCCTGTTCTGTGTAAGAGGGCCTCACACATTACTGATGCCCAAGCTACATATATTCTGTGAGTGAGAGAAGGTTGCAGTGGTTATATTCATGCAGTAAATGGTTATTTTCAAAGGGCACTTGCACTGATGGTGTCTAATTCGTACCTGCTCTTTGGCTGAGAAAAATGTACACTGCAGTCCCACCACAGACATTGTGCAACAGAGCATTGAGATACTCAAGTAGTGTGTGTGACTGTCAAGCATTTCTATAAAAATAATCAATAGCTTGTTGCCAACTTGTATGCATGGTTAGGAATTTTGGGAATGAGTCAAGCAATTTGCCACCCTCTACATGGCACATAAATATCACATACATTCACAAAAGTACAATGAATTAGTTAATCGGGCACGAAATGACCCTTGGAATGAATGAATGAATAATTGATTTAATTTTCTTTTATAAGTAAATAAAGACAGAGAGGCACCATTATGCCTACACCATGCACCTCTAACTGTTACTGTCTAATTTACATGGTTAAAAACGAGGTGTGAGAGCAAAGGAACTATCCCCATTAGCCCAGCGAGGCACCATGATATTTCTCAAAATGCAATAATTGATATGATAATACAATTTATAATTTTAAAGACTGTGACACTATAATATAAATGCAATGTCGCCGCTTATAGAGTGGAAATGTGGTTCTGGGTATTAGGTCCCAATGTTCAGAATGTTCAAGGGAAGCCATGGCTTCAAATGTACACAGCGACCAGGGCTTGAGGCATCATCTGTGTCATGTCACACTCAGAACCCTGGCCATAGCAACTAGTATCAAATCAGAACCTTCAGTGTTCAGAGAGATCAGGACAGGAAAGGTGAAGTACCAGGGCTCTCAGAGGCAATACGATGGAGGGTCCCAGTGGCCTTACCCCAGCGAACTTTGCAGATGCACCCGGAACCACCCAGGACCTTCCTGATTACGAGAACGGAGGTAAGAGTCCGGAATGGGGTCAAAATAAAAGGATGCAGGCCTGAGCTGTAGAGAAGGGCTGGTATCTCCCAGGACCAAAGAACCACTATGACGCAAACTTGGCATAAAAACCTCTGAACTTAAGAAAAGGGTGTGATGTATTTGTAGAGGGTGAGTGATGACTACATGGTTTGTTCAAGTCGAGGTTGAATCCTGAATATTCACTAAGTAATACACTATGTTTAAGTGGAAATGAACAGTTGACAAGGAACCTGCCAATGTTAAAACAAAGCCCATGCTTAGAGCTGTCTAGAACTTAACACTCAACCATATAAATACAAAATAAAATTGTGATAGAGCTACAATACTCAACCTTTTATGACAAATATCATCTGCTCAGGGATGGCGATAGGTATGGGCAATGGCCCAGGGCCCCGCACCTAGTCCACCAATATAGGGGCCTTGCACCTATGCTCCAACGCTGCTAGGCCATGGGGAGGGGCACTTGCCTCCTGGCCCCGAAGCTGGGCCGGACTGGCCGTTGCGGGCACCGGCATTTTCCCATTGTACTGGAATGGTGGGGGCCAGTTTTGGACCGGGGGGGGGGGTCATTTTTGTTAGTGGAGACCGGTTTTGTAATCAGCCCCTTATAACAAAAGCCCAAGCAGCAGCGGGGTTTAGGCCAGCACCCTCCCCTCCCCCCGGAGGCAGCTGGTCGAAATTAATTGCCAGGGCTGATTTGCAATCCCTGTCCAGCCCTGCCTCGCAGGCATGTGGCGCGCTGCCAGGAACAGGGGAAGTCCCTTCAGTACAACAAGCAGCTCTCACTATTTCAGCCCTAATGAGCTTTGGAAGAGATGCTTGTCAGTGTCTGGGAGGGGCCGTTGCTGCACAGGAGGGGCCCTGCACCATGCAGGTTCAGGATCAGCTTGAAATATTGGGATGCAAATAGGGTTGTCACCTCTCAGGAGAAACATCCAGGGCATTCATTGCTGTTTTAGGAGTTTGCAAAGGCCGGGACAAACTAATAAGTACCACTTTAAACATAAGCTTCTCTATTATTTATAACAAGTCGTTTCTGTCTTTGTTGACCTGAATTATTACTCAGGGATGGGTGCAGCTCTAGAGCACGTTTAAATGTGTTTTCTGTTTATATTTGAAGTTTTGAATATGTACAGATAAGGCCTAAAAATAACAGTTTTAGGTCATTTGGTACCAGCCCGGACATGAAACAGAACAGAACAGGACAGAAAACCAGCCAGGTGGCAGCCCTAGATGCAAACAGCCTTGAATGAGGGATAAGAAGCATTTTTTTCCAATTTTGTATTGCACAAATGCGACCTGCTTAACATGAGAAGCAGTTACATTATACAAGGACACATTCTTTTCTTATCTTAGGCACACGGAGACTAAGTGATTTGCCCAGAATCATAGGATCTTGAGCTGATGCCAAGACTGGAAACTGGTTCCCCAGCTATAAAGTCGGCAGCTCCAGCCATAACGCAACATTCTAGTTAGACAGAGGGTGGCAGGCGGATGCTACATGAAAGCTCAGCTCTTTATGGACGTGTGGTTCTAATTGGACCTCAAGCTGAGCCAGAGCCAGGGAGTACCCCTTTGGTGGCTATTTCTCACATTAATCCTGTTTCAAAGTGCTGCTGTATTGTCAGATCAGTGTATCAAACAGTTTGATAACTTAGTAGACCCAGGACGGCAGTACACTGCTTTTTGTTGCAAAGACTATATATTTACCACTGTACTGCATTTAGATGACTAGTACTTATGACTAGGCACCTCCCTTCTCTCGAGAATTATTCAGTAACTTTTTAAAAATCTCGGTGACTACCAGTTTTCATATTGAATTAATGTACTCCCAATCTTGCCAAAAAGGGAACAGCAGAGTAAGAAGATGGGCCAATGGAATAATATGGTAGAGTAGGATCAAATTGTGCGGGAGGGATGAGTAAATCATGCACCAAAAATGGCATATTATGTGGCGTAATTCAGCACATTTTATGATATTATTACTTCAATATTTGATGATTTTTATCACTTAACACTGCCTGGGCATTGGTTGCACTTAATAAGTACCAGTTTAACATTCAATTTTAGTAATAAGACATTGAAAGGTAACCAGTCCATATTTTCAAAGGATCTTCTGCTGCAAGGCAACACGTGTTGTTGTGTTAATAGGATCCTTTGAACCATTTGAGCTACAAACAAAAATATGTTTTTATTAAGATTAAGCAGCAGATGATGGGTTAATGTATAATTATGAGAAAATGCAGCAGCCAATCAATCGCATAATCCCAGTGGCCCTGGCAATAAATTCAGAAAAGTTATTGCCCAAGAGCACACAATGTGGCCAAATGGGAGGCAAGGATTGAAAAAAGCGCCTCCTAGTTCCATTTCTCCAACTAGTACACTAGACTACACTGGGCTGTCAGTGAGTCTGATGGAAAGGCTTAGCGGCTGCCTCTCCAAGGAAATTGCCACTCTCTTTCCGGCCATGTTCAGCTTTATAACATGGTGATTAGATGCCAAATAGCCTAGTTACATGGTTAAAACTTTCTGGTGAGACCAGGTCCTTTGGCAGTGGGTACTTACTGGACAGTATGCTTGTAGATACTGATTTATTATTATTACTTTTCCAAACTTGTCGCTCGAAATTTGCAATTGTCAGGAGTCAAGGCTTACTCCAATAGGTGGTAAAGGAATTAGAACTCAAACATATCATGAAGAGTAGTCACACTCTAGAAACTCAGGGGCATATGTAACAACCACTATCTGTCAAGATTACGTTCCACAGGATCCGGTCGTTGATAATGGGGGTCCACCTCCTAACGTTACCAACTCCCTGATCTGAGAACACAGGGAATTGGAACCATTAAGAGAGGGAAGTCAGGAACTGGGAGGGTACTGCTGGGACAAAAGCTCTGAAATGATATAAGAACAGACAACACAGTTAAACATAACATAGCTACATCATAGCTACTCTCTTCGATTCTCGCTAAGAATGAAACACCCGTTAAACACACATACACACCTGAACCACAGAGTCTATTTATACCCAGCAGAGTAAACAGTGAAAACAAGGAAGGCGTCTTAGCTCTCTCCACCTGCAATGAGCCACTGAAGTCAGCAGCTACTAGAAATCACAGCCAAGGCAAAGTACACCAAAGGTTCCCCAACACCTGGAATATTGTAAAACCATATCCAGCTTGCTGTGAAAGGAAATGTGCAAGAGGTTGAATCCCAATCAAAAAAAATGAACTGTAGATTGTGGCAGTCACCACGAGAATTCTCTATACAGGGGAACCAAGTAAACCTGGGATGAGTCCAGGTCCCTTCTCTGAGACCTGTACGGTTGATGCAACAACTGACAGTTTTTATGAAATGCACCTTGTCTTGCTGGTATGAGAAGACGTGGCAATACGAGGTGCCTGTACGGATGATGTCCAACTCTGGTGCAGTGACTATGTGGTGAGCCCTGATGAAACTGCCAATAGACTCAGTAGGCAGTGAAACATGTCGGCCACAGGTAATGGTACGCTAGTCTAAGCTACCAGCCCTTTTATCTCCGCAGCCTACATCTGGTCCCCAATAAAGTTATATTGGTGTAGCTGTGGATTTTAATCATCACTCTTTAAGTCACACCAAGATTTTACACTTGGTTTTTCTCGTGCACCTTTATGTTCTTCCTTTGAAACTCTCTATTTATAAATTTTGTGTTGGACACGTATTTCTTTGTCTTCCGATAAAGAGAGGTGACCGATGATGAGAAAGGGGTGAGAGTCGGTACCATCAGCCAGTAACCCCGAGGGTGTGCGCCCGTGAGGTACCTCTCTTTGTCACCACATATTTTTTTGGACAGAATGTTTGCCATAAATGTGTGAGTGGTCTGTTCCTTTTAAAACGGACAGTGCGGGTACTGTCAAATTATAATCTGTATGTGTTTGAGCCTCTTAGATTAAATTTGAGATTACACTACCAGTGATGTAGTGTTGGACTGTCGGGCATAACCTGATCCACAGCTACATTGAGAGTGGCTCTGTAGTACTTATGTCAAATAATAAATATATTGACATAGGATATGCATGCAAAATCTAGCCCAGTAGAGCAAGTTATATCCAGTCCTTGGTGCCGGGATTTGTTGTGATTGTATGTAGTTGAGTGGAGGGCCATCCCTTGAGCACCAGTAAATCCCTCTAAGCTCCTTTTTAGGTTTAATGTCTTAGCTCTCTCCACCTGCAATGAGCCACTGAAGTCAGCAGCTACTACAAATCACAGCCAAGGCAAAGTACACCAAAGGTTCCTCAACACCTGGACTATTGTAAAACCATATCCAGCTTGCTGTGAAAGGAAATGTGCAAGAGGTTGAATCCCAACCAAAACAAACGAACTGTAGATTGTGGCAGTCACCACGATAATTCTCTATACAGGGGAACCAAGTAAACCCAAGGAATCACAGCAGCAAGTGGTTGGCCAACACACCTTGCTCCGCTACAAACGAAGAAATGATTAATCATTTAACAGTAGCGCGTGGCCAGCCGACACACGGCGCTCCGCTCTAGGTCTGGAAGGAAATGGAGAACACGGTAACTTGTGGCAGCCACTACTATGTTCCGCGAACGAACGATATCAGGGAGGAACGATGCAGACACGCGTGGCCAGCCGGCACACAGCGTTCTGGAACAGTTTAAGCGCAGCCGCGCTGCTGCTCCCGGAGCCCCGAGAACAGGAGAAGAAGAAAGAACAACGGTAACGTGCGGTCGGCCGACACACTACGTTCCATTGATTAACGAGGAGCTGTAGGACGATCACTCACCCACAGCTACTACTAGGAGATCAGGAACACCTCCAAACAACGAGGCAGGAGCAGCCAAGCGATGTCACAAGACCCGTACCTGCGGACCTCAAGCAAGATCCGGAAACAAACAGAATTACGCGCATGAGCCGATGCGCTTGCAGTCTCTAAGTAGCTTCCTGGTACCAAGGCTCATGGGAGTTGTAGTTCATCATGGGAGTTGTAGTTCATAGGCTAGGTAGGCGCGAAGGGAGACCGAACCCTGACACTATCGCCACCACAACGTCACCTATATTGACTTTGTGGTGGCGATAGGGGCTGCGTCTTATTTACAATCAGCGTTAAGCCACTTAAGATGGCTTGATGCTACCTTGTTGATAAGGCCCCCTTTCCCACTCGCTATGGTTAGCGTGAAAGGGGTAGGCAGTGGGTGTTGCGGTGGGCGTTCCACCGCAACACCCATTTATTTTGACACTGCCCCCTATGGACAAGGGTGGCATACATAGAGGCCTCACCAAAATTAAGACCAGGTAAAAAATTAATCTTAAGTTGGCAAAACAGGGAGAGATGCAATATTTCTACTCATTTTTACTTTTTCCTCGTGTGCTGCAGTGTGCAGCACACATGGAACAAGCAAAATACCATGGTTTGTTCATGTACAGGAATGTGTCCCTTTCTGTACATAAACAAACAAAAAAAACGCATTTTGTCACTTTCATGTGTGCTGCATAAAGCAGCACACATGAAAGTGACAGAATGGCATTTTAGGATTGTTTATGTGCAGGAAGGGTCTCCTTCCTACACATGAACAATCCTCCCCTGCATGCAGTCACCCTTGCACTATGGTGCAAGGGTGCGTGCATTGGCGGTAAGTTGCAAAACGTAGTGCCACTACAGGGGGAAATGCAAGGCTGTACCAAATTCTTGTAAATATGGTGCAGCCTTGCGTTTCAGAAGTGGCGGAGTGAGGCGTTAAGCCAGGAAGGCTAACGCCTCCCTCTGCCATTTCATTGTACATATAGCCCTTAATCTCCAGCTGAGTTATCTTTTAACATGACCTGTTTTAGAGGGAGATTTAGAATGAAACCCATACAATCTGCTAAGTGACTCTTGGTTCCTCTGCTCCCCAATAAACATTTTTCCAAGTATCTGCACTCAAAATATGTCTCCACATGTGCAGTGTTTCTCCAAAGGCATACATTCTCCTGTGAAGTCCCTACTTGGCTCTTGCAGCTATGACTGGGGACCATGGCTGTGAAGCCCGGGGAAGAGGACTCTCCTTCTCGAGGTCTTGCAGCACCAGACAATGGATGTGAAGTCCTGGGCAGTGGGGCCACATCCCAGGGGCATTGCAGCACTACATCATAGCTGTGTGGCTAGATGATGGGACAACAATTCCATGAGTCTCACAGCTGTGGGTCAGGGTGAGGTGGTCCATGGAAGGGAACATCCCTGCATCTTGCAGTGCTACACTATTGTTGTGAGGCCAATGGTAGAGGGTTCCCCTATCCTGGATCCCTTTCTGGGGCCGCACAGCAGTAGACCATGGTTGCAAGGCCTAGGAGAGTGGAGGTCCCGACCCTATGCCTGTTAGCCATGTTGTAGCATTGCCAGGGCATGAAGAGGGCATCTCTCCCCTGGGCCTTGCTGTGATGCCTATGTTGCTGCGAGGCTCACAGGCTAGTGGGCTCTCTTCCCTAATCCTCTCGGATTAGAAACCCAGGAGGTGGGGAAGGGCACCTCATGTGGCCCCTCCCCTCGGGCCCATTTAAACTGTCTCAAAGGTCTGCACCATGGCTCTGTGCATACGTCGATGTAAAGGTCCATGTCCTGTGATGACAATACCTATGATTTCAAGTTGCATGCAATTAGAGGGGCTAACTCATTCCCTTTCTGCCCTGGCATTGCCATTGGCTAGCGGAATCACCATCAGTAGTGTAGCGGTTGCAGTGGCACTGGTCCCAGGGGTATTCTGTGCTCAATGTTCCCAAATGATGGCTTTATTTTACTGTGCAGCCAGTGTGCAAGAGTGAGGAGGTGCTTTCACTTTGCACCAGCACTCATAGCACCCTTGCTGTGCTACTTGTCTCGCTTATATGAGTATTGCAGCCATGTTCCAAATCAGTGAGGCATGGGAGAGGTCCTCCCTCTAATGGGCATTAAAGTACACCCTGATTGGACACCCAGGGGAGGAGGCACCAGTCCATGTGCTTAGCAGAGCTGGACTATGGCTGTGAGGCTCTTTGGGGACCTCTCTCAGGGGTATAGCTGTCAGTGGTGCAGCAGGTGCAGTGCACCCGGGATCATGGATGTTCTGGGACCAATGCACCCAGATTATGGCTGCGCTTTACTGACTAGCATCATTTTCTTGCATTAGGGCCCATGGCTACATTACTATGCCACTGGTCCCTTCTCTCATGCACCGCACAGCCATGGTCCAGATCTGCAAAGTTCAGGAAAAGTCCATCCTCCCCTAGGCCTACTTGCTGTGATCCAGTGCTGGGAGGCATAAGGAAGAAAGCCTGCTGCTTTGGGCCTTTCAGCACTGGTCCATAGCTGCAAAGCCCAGGGCAAGAGGTGCCTCTGAAAGGCAGAGATATCAATAGTGCAGTAAGCGCAGTGGGAGTTGGGCCTTGTGGGGTTATGGGTCCCATGCACCCAAATTGTAGCTGTATTTTGCTCTCTACAAAAAGTCTACAAACGTTGATGAATGGAATAGCTGCATCCCACTCCATTATTTTCACCCCTTGCTACCTCAGTTTTGACCCAGCCATATGCAAATCAGTCTTGACCCTGCCTCAATAGGAACAGACCAGGCCAAACTACCAGGCCATGTCCTCCCTGAACCGGAACACAAGCAACCCAGGACAGGTGCCGCCGTAGTTAGGGATCATCAGCCAGGTATAGCTTGGTTCCATTAACAAAGTGAGCACAGGTCCCACGTCTGGGGATACCCGTCCCTCTTAGGGCAACTCACTAAAGTAGCTAAAAATGGGATGGATAGAATGCGTGAATTAATCCCAGCCATTGCTGAGGCTGATACCCCCTATTTTAAACCGAGGTCCACCAGGGAAGCATCATCTCAATTTGACGACCTCTGCTTCCACCATTTGTTTTTATATTTTGTGCACTTCCAAACTGAGAGGTTTTACTTAGCTGATGAGGCACGGATATTTTGGTCTATATTGTTATAGGTCTAGAAGCTATATGGAGATTTTTTGCTTTTCCAATCTGTTTTATACATGAAAATACTATGGTAATATACTGACTGGACACAACCCGGGAGGCCTGACCTCTCTCCCATGGGGCAGTCCAGCACTATGAGACCCAAGGAAATGGACCACTTAGTGGCCATTTTTTAATTGTTCAAAATTAGGAGAAATTAAATGAGAAGAGATGCATCTCAAATCGGTTAACTGAATTTGCATTATGCTAATTTACAAAATGAAATGCACTCTGGATCCATGTACTTGTCTACTAATTTTTAGTGTCAGAACATTTAAAGGCTTCAGAGAACGTTGATAGGCGTGCTGTAGCCATTGCCCCTTACACATGACATTAAACCCTTTTAGCCTACATATGATTGTATTCTGGTCATTTCTGGCGTTTCTCAGTGACTAGGGTGAAGATTTTGTTAGAAGACAAACTATTTTCAACTGTTTTATTTCCTTTCACATCTTTTTTGCAAATACCCTATCTTGCAATGGGAATTTTGGAAACCATCTTGGAGCTTTTATCCACACTGGCTCCCTGAACCCCTTCCATGCGTGGGACGGCCGGGAGACATCCTGCGCCACGGTGCTCGTGTGCACAGGACGGCTTCCGGCTGTCCTCGCACATGACACGGGAAATCCCTCTGGTGCGGGCACCAGAGGAATTTCCTTTTCCCCCCTGACAGCCTCGGGAGCTGGGGAAGGGCTTCCTCAGCTCCTGAGGCTGTCTGTGTTGTTTCTGTGAAATGAAGATCAGAGTGCACATCGTGTTGACTTCTTGTACAGAAACAGAAACTAAAATGAGCATTGAGGCTCATTTCAGTTAACTTTCTATGTGCTAAGGGGGCTATCTCAGCCCCCTGAGCACGTAGAAAGATGGGAGAAGTGATCCATCCACTAGGCACCAGGTAGGGGAAGTGGCCTTGCCCCCACACCCTGAACAATTAGAGTCTTTCTGTCCCCCTGTGGCGCAGATGGGGGTAGTAGCCCCCAATCTGCCTCCCGGGGGGGACAGAAAGCTCACTAGATGCCAGGTTTTTTTTAACATTTCATTTTGGGGTGGGGGCTGCTAAAGATGGGCATGCCAACGCCCCCACTCCCCCCACAAAATACCAGTCTTTATGCCCCCCTGGGGGGAATAGGGGGGCAGTAGACCCCATCTGCCCACCCGGGGGTCAGAAGCCCACCGCTGCACTATAACAGTCTTTCTGCCCCCTGGGTGAAGATGGGGCAGTAGCCCCCAATCTGCCCCCCGTGGGGGACAGAAAGCCCACTAGGCGCTAGCTTTAGTTTTTTTTATGATTAACTTAGGGTTAGGGGCTGCCCAAGATGGGCATACCAATGCCCCTATCCCTCCCCCCACAAAATTCCAGTCTTTCTGCCCCTAGACACCAGGGATTATTTTTTTATTAGGCCGGGGGTGCGGGCTGCTCAGAATAGGCATGCAAATGTCCCCACCCTACTCCCCCAAAGAAAACTAAAGACTTGCTGCCCCTCCAGGAGGAAGATGGGGGCAATAGCACCTGATCTGGGGGGTGGAAAGCCCACTAAGCGCCAATTTTAATTTTTTTATAGGTAGGGATGGGAGCTGCCCAGAATGGTCATGTCTAGGCCCCACCCCCCAAAAAAATGATATAGTCTTTATGCCCCCCCCCCCCCGGGAGGCAGATGGGGCAATAGCCCAATATATGCCTCCACGGGGTGGGACAGAAAGTCCACTAACCACCAGGGATTTTTTTTTCAGAAGTTCGGGGTGGGTGTTGCCCAGAATGGGCATTCCAATGCCACCACCCCCCAAAAAAAGATTCCACAGCCTTTCTGCCTCCCCAGGAGGCAGATGGGGGCAGTAGCCCCTGATTTGCCCCCGGGGGGCAAAAAGTCTACTAGGCACCAGCGATTATGCTGGATTTTCTATTAGTAGGGGTGGGAGCGTCCCAGAATGGGCATCTCAATGACCCCCCCCCACCCCAAACAAAATAGCCACAGCCTTTCTGCCCCCCTTGGGGGCATATCGGGGCCATACTCTGGATGACATTTTTCAGGATGTGCCTACCTGTAGATTTTGAACCCTAGATCCTGCGACTGGAAACGGCCCAAAATGTGACTTGGATAAATCACATCTTCACAGTGAAAACTTACCCTTTGTTTGCAAAGTGCCTAGCTGTAGATTTTGAACCCTAGCTCTGCCGGCACCATGGAAACCTAGCAAACCTATAATTTTTTTTAAACTAGACACCCAGGAGAATCCAGGCTGAGGTGACTTGTCTGACTCTCACCAGGTTCTGTTATCCAGAATCGCTTGCAAACCTCAACATTTTCCTCAATTTCTGTGGTGGAAAGTTCTGGAATGTGTGTGGATCCACAAAATTCTACCCACCCCGCATTCCCCAATGTCTTCCGAGAAAAATGGTACCTCACTTGTGTGGGTTGGCTTCGTGCCCATGACAGGAAACGGCCCAAAACGCAACGTGGACACACCACATTTTACAGTAAAAACTGACCCTTTTTTTGCAAAGTACCAGGGAGGTGTGGCTTGCAAGAGTCGCCCAACGTTTTCCTATCCAGAATGCACTGCAAACATCAAATTTAGCCTAAAAAATCACTTTTTTCTCAAATTTCTGTGCGGGAAAGTTCTGGAATGTACGTGAATCCACAAATTTCCTACCACCCAGAGGTACCCAGGTCTCCCAATAAAAAATGATCTCTCACTCGCGTGGGTGGGTCAAGTACCCCCTACAGGCAAGGGCCCAAAACGTATTGAGGAGACATCAAAATTACCTATCACAAAACAACGTGGTTATGCAAGGGGGCCACGTGGGTTTTTGGCCCCGGGCTCGGTGGCCATCTTGGGAAACTACCAAACACACACATTTCTAAAAAGTAGACACCCGAGGGAATCCAGCGAGGTATGGCTTGTGTGGATCCACCAAAGTTTGCCTACCCAGAATGCCCTGCAAACCTCAAATTTAGCTGAAAAAATTACCCTTTTCTCAAATTTCTGAGTGGGAAAGTTCTGGAATCTACGTGGATCCACAAATTTCCTACCACTCAGCGCTCCCCCCAGGTCGCCCAATAAAAATGATACCCCACTCGCGAGGGTGGGTTAAGTACCCGCGACAGGCAAGGTTCCAAAAACATATTGAGGGGACATCAAAATTACCAATCACAAAACAACCTGGTTTTGCAAGGGGGGGTCACCTGGGTTTTTGGCCCCGGGCTCGGCGGCCAACTTAGGAAACTACCAAACCAACACATGTATGAAAACTAGACATCCGGTGGAGTCCAATGAGGTATAGCTTGCATGGATCCCCCAACGTTTTCCTATCCAGACTGTCCTGCAGACATCAAATTTAGGTAAAAAAACAAAGGTTCCACATATTTTTGGGTGGCATCACTGTGTCGGCACAAATATCCTACCCCACAGCGTTCCCCTCAGACTCCCGAGTAAAATTAATACCTCACTTGTGTGGGTGGGGCAGGGGCCTGTGACTGGGAAGAGCCCAAAACATAGGGAATAAGGGTGAAGCACTGAGAATTCTAAGCGCTAAATTTTTTTTAAAATACGTTTTTGCCCTATTTTGCATCGGCAACCATCTAGATTTACCTACTAAAGCCACACATTTCTAAAAACTAGAGACCCAGGGGAGTCCAGGGAGGTATGGCTTGCGTAGGTCGCCCAAAGTTTTCCTACCCAGAATGCTTTCAAACCTCAAATTTTGCTGAAAAAATCACTTTTTTCTCAAGTTTCCGAGTGGGAAAGTTCTGGAATCTATGTGAAGATTGCAGTGGTTATATCCATGCTGTAAATGGTTATTTTCAAACGGGCACTTGCACTGATGATGTCTATTTCGTACCTGCTCTTTGACTGAGAAAAATGTACACTGCAGTCCCACCACAGGCATTGTGCAACAGAGCATAGAGATGCTCAAGTAGTGTGTGTGACGGTCAAGCATTTCTGTAAAAATGTTCAATAGCTTGTTGCAAACTTGTATGCATGGTTCAGAATTTTGGGAATGAGTCAAGCAATTTGCCAGCCACTATATGGCACTTAAATACTACATACGTTCACAAAAGTACAATCAATTAGTTAATCAGGCACCAAGTAACTCTTGGAAATCCTGCCGTCCTTTAAATTTCTGGAATAATTATTTACGTATGAAAGGAGAGCAAATCAAAGACAGAGAGGCGCCATTATGCTACACCTTACACCTCTAACTGTTACTGTCTGAATTACATGGTTAAAAACGAGTTGTGAGAGCAAAGGAACTGCCATCATTGGCCCATCGTGGCACCTTGACATTTCTCAAAATGCAATAATTAATATGATAATACAATTTATAATTTTAAAGGTTGTTACACTATAATATAAATGTAATGTCGCAGCTTATAGAGTGGATATGTGGTTCTGGGCATTAGGTCCCAATGTTCAGAATATTCATGAGAGGCCATGGCTTCAAATGTACACAGCGACCAGGGCTTGAGGCCTCATCTGTGTGATGTCACAAATCAGAACCCTGGCCATAGTAACTAGTTTCACATCAGAACCTTCAGTATGCAGAGATATCCGGACAGGACAGGTGAAGTACCAGGGCTCTCAGAGGCAATACGATGGAGGGTCCCAGTGGCCTCATCCCAGAAGACATTACAGATGCACCCGGAACCACCCAGGACCTTCCTGATTACGAGGACGAAGGTAAGAGTCCGGAATGGGGTCAGAATAAGATGCAGACCTGGGATGTAAAAAAGATATCTCCCAGGCCCAAAGCACCACTATGACACAAACTTGGCACAAAAACCTCTGACCTTAAGAAAAGGGTGTGATGTATTTGTAGAAGGCGAGTGATGACTACATGGTTTGTTCGAGTCGAGGTTGAATCCTGAATATTCACTGAGTAATAAACTATGTTTAAGTGGAAATGAACAGTCAACAAGGAACCTGCCAAGGTTAAAACAAAGCCCATGCTTAGAGCTGTCTATAACTTAACACTCGACCATATAAATACAAAATAAAGGTGTGACAGAGTTACAATACTGAAACTTTTATGACAAATAACGTCTGCTCGGGGTTGGTGCTAGGCATGGGCAGCGGCCCAGGATCCCGCACTCAGTCCACTAATATGGGCCCTTGCGCGGCCTCACACCTATGATCCAGTGCTGCTAGGCCATGGGGAGGGGCACTTGTCTCCTGGACTCGCAGCAGGGCTGGACTGGCCTAGTGGGCACCGAGCATTTCCCTGTTGGGTTGGAACAGTGGGGGGCAGTTTTTAACCAGTGGGGGTCCTTGTTGTTAATGGGGGACAGATTAGCCATGGTCTAGTGGGGAGAGGCATAAGGGAGGAAGCCTGTTGCTTTGGGCCTTGCAGCACTGGTATATGGCTGCAAAGCCCAGGGCAAGAGGCCCCTCTGAAGGACAGAGATATCAATAGTGCAGCAAGCGCAGAGGGAGTGTGGGCTCATGGGGTTATGGGTCCAATGCGCCCAAATTATGTTTGTATTTTACTCTCTACAAAAAAGTCTACAAACAGTGATAGATGGAATGCCTCAATTAATCACATGAACTGGTAATTCACCCACTCCATTATTTTGCACACCCTGCTACCTCAGTTTGGACCCAGCTTATGCAAATCAGTCTTGACCCTGCTCCAATGTGAACAGACAAGACCAAACTACCTGGCCACGTCCTCTCTGAAAACTAACACAAGCAACCCAGGACAGGTGCCACCCTAGTTAGGGATCATCAGCCAGGTATAGCTCGGTTCCGGTACCATAGTGAGCACAAGACACATGTCTGGGGATACCCGACCCTCTTGGGGCAACTCACTGAAGTATCCAAAAAAGGGAAGGATAGAATGCTTGAATTAATCCCAGACATTGCTAAGTTGGATGCCCCCTATTATAAACTGAGGTCCATCAGGAGGGCCTCGTCTCAATTCGAAGACCTCTGCTTTCACCATTCATTTTTATATTTTGTGCTCTTTCAAACTGAGAGATTTTACTTAGCTGATGAGGCAGGGATATTTGGTCTATATTGTTATAGCCCTAGAAGTTATATAGAGATTTTTTTCTTTTTCATTCTGTTTTAGACATGAAATTCTATCCATGATGGTCAAATCAAATCAAATCAAAATAAACTTTATTCGGCTATACAAGGATAACCATAAAAGATACATAGCGACAATACATGAAAAAGATCAGGCATATATATAAAAATACATAAAATTCAATAAAAAGGCTAAAGGCCATAATCAATAGAATTTAAAAGAGACAAGACCAGCTTGCAAGGTGCACTAAGAGTTCACAGCTTATCCCATCATAAATATTCCAAGATTTCATCAGGCCCCACGTCAGTTTTCCATACATTGTCTTGATTTCAAAATTGACTTAAGGTACCCCACCACAAATGGAATACAATCATCCTTTCATAATTGCAAATATAAAAGTGCAGGTCGCACTTGCCTGAAATTTAGCTTTTTTACAATAGGGACCAGAAAATGTTTTTGTGGAACTGAGTACAGATTACAGAAAAACATAAAGTGAGATAGGTCTTGCGGAGACAGGCCGTCGCAGCTGCAGGGTACTAACTCATGACTAGTATAACTGCCCTTAGGTCTTGCTAACAAGAGATGTAACGTGTGCGTCCTAAACCTGGTTAAGAGAAACTTTTCATGTGTTGACATTGACCCTAAAAGATATGGCTCTGCTAGTGGGTTTGTTTTGAGCATTATGTGTCTACGAACACTTTCTTTATTTAGTTCCTGCTCATCCCTGTCCAATTTTTTAAATGCCAGGTAGGAAGCCTCAACAAGCTCCACATCCATCCATCCTAGTATTTTTTTCAGGCTTATGGAATAATTCTGCACGCCCTATCCCTTCAAAGCTATGTCTAATGTGTCTGAGCCACGAAATTCTAGGAGCCTTATCTAGGGACATATATTCACGTATTATATGATGGTCATATACTAACCAGACACAACCCTAGAGGCCTGGCCTCTCTCCCATGGGGCTTGCAGCCCTAGTCCAGCACCGTGAGACCCAAGGAAATGAACCAGTTTTAGGGCTTGGATTGCAGTATTATTTAATTGTTTAAAATTTGGAGAAATGAAATGAGAAGAGATGCATCTCAAATATGTTAACTGAATCTGCATTATGCTAATTTACATAATGAAATGCAAATTGAAACCATGTACTTGTCTACTAATTATTAGAGTCAGAACATTTAAAGGCTTCAGAGAGCGTTGATAGGGGTGTTGTAGCCTTTGCTCATTCCACATGACATTAAACCCTTTTAGCCTACTTATGATTGTATTCTGGGCGTTTCTGGTGTCTTACTTTTTTTTTTTTTATTATTTTTTTTTTCAGTTATATCCCCCCCCCCCCAAGACCAAGGTATTAAATCATACCATACAAAAAGCATGTAAAAATAAAGATAAGAAAGAGAGAAAAAACATACAGAAACCAAAAAAGAAAAAAACAACACCACCACAATAATCAATCATAAATACATACAGAAAATACATTATGTAGCTCAAGTTAAGCTTCCCTAGGTGTGGTTTTGTATCCACTGAAGTAGTGGTCTCCAAATCTGCATAGCTCTTTTGTTTTTGTTACTGCCCTTGGTTTTATATATTGCCACCTCCAAACTACATATCGCTAATAATCTTGTCCTCCATTGTACAAAAGCCGGAGGATTTTGGTCAAGCCAAGAAGAGGCTATGCAGAGTCGGAGAACCGCCATAGCTATGAAAATCAGGCCTTGCATATGTGTAGGCCGTTGGTTATTGGCTTCTCCTAACATGATTTCTTCCGTTGCAATAGTCATTCTCACATGAAAAATCCCTGATAAAAAGTCAGATATTTCATTTATCAAATTAGATAATGTGTTACAGGAAGAGAACATGTGAGTTATATCGGCTGCGTATAGTCAACAGCGCGGGCATAATGTTCCTTTTCCTGATGTCCATTTTGCAATCTTCTGAGGTGTATAGTAGAGGGAAAAAAAAGTTTTATAGAATTGTGCCTGCAATTTTATAGACATAAGACATGTTTGCGCTAGTTCATACGCGCGTTCGGGAATTGAGGGGAGAATTGTTAGTCTGGTTTGCCAATCAGCTAGCTGTTTGGCCATGTCATCTGGGAATTTTTCACTCAATATTGCATACATTTCCAGGATTTCGGGGTGTTTGGCCTACATATGGTTTCTATTGTGGTACTGATTTGAAATTTTTCTCTTCCCCCTATTTTTTTTAACAAATAATCCCTAATCTGCAAATATTTAAAAAAATCCCTATGGGTGATGTCATATTCTGACTGCAGCTCTGAGAAGCTTTTTAGGCGACTAGGTGCAAAAAAACAGCCTAATTGATTAATCCCTGCCTCTTTACATCTAGTCATACAGCTATCCTGAAAGATTGATGGTAAATCATTATTATGGTTAACTGGTGTGTAGCATGAATACCGGCTCAGTCCTAGCAGTTTTCTTATATTGCTCCAGACTTTATAAATGCTAGTGATGCTCTTAAATTTCACTTTCTTGAAATAATTATCATTAACATGTCGCCAAAGACATCCCTCGCACCCAGCTCCCAGAATCAATTCTTGCGGAGTTGGAATAGGGTGATTGCACATACCCTGTCCTATAATGGGTATCCCGGAAATCATCTTGGAGCTTTTATGCACACTGGCTCCCTTACGGGCATTCTAAGCAAATAAGAAAGGGACCCCCTGTGACTAGTAACAAGTTCCTAGGTCAGGGCACAAAATTAATCAAAATAACAATACCTAGGCAACTTCGGGGTCCTGCAAGGATATCAGGTACAAGAACACATTGATAATAAAAACACAAATTTTGTGTGCAGTGAAACAGTGTACAGGATAGATAAACTAGTATACCAAGTTTATATAAATGTGATTTATTTAGCAAGTATCACATAGAATAATTTTTATTTAAAAAGAACATATACACAATGAATCAATAAAAAAGTTTATACATAAGATTTCAACATATATGTCACATGTAAAATCAATTTGCACAAGTAAAATGATACATTTGTAAAAAACAACAACCAAGTGGATAAATGAGGAATCTCTACGAGTGTTTCGGCGTTACACACGCCTTCTTCGGGAGACCACTTGTGATTTCTAGATTTGCATGAAGACATACGCAAGGTAATAAGTTGCAGGGGTCACGTCAGTTACAACATGAATATTCTGCCGACCTATTTATAGACTGGTGATAGTGAGGTAGCAATCGACTGGCGGTCCTTAATTTCTAGAGCGTTATGGCTGACTGTCAGCGAGAATATAAACGGTCACAATTTGTTTAATACTGTTTATAAAATAAGGAACAGGCTACCTCATATGCGATCCAATGTAGAATTAATAAAGACAGTGCTGTATGCGTCACCAATTGGATTAAAAGATCAGCGTGATTGACTGGTGAAATACTTATCGCAAAAGATTGGCATCATCTTATGGTGAGTTTTCGGAACTGAATACGTGATGAGACAGGTTTCTTTTAGTCATTTAAATCAGGCATGGATGGCCCTTTAAAAGCAGGGGCAGATTTTGCCGTTTCAGATGTCCATAACGCCTGATGGGGTTCTGGTATTCGGGCATTCTACATGCTGCAGCACACCTCACTAGGGCATGAAGAAATAGAACCATATCATAACACTGTTATGGTACTCCATATATCCTCCTTGCTATCCTGCACCATCTTCAAGCCCAGCTGTATTATCTGCAAAGCTATCACAATGCGTTAACAGTCTACAAACCAGCTACCGTTCCCATCACTCCGTGATGTGATGCTTGTTGTTGACCCTGAACAGTGTTCCGCTGCTTTTGGCTAGGTTTGCCCTATATGACTGACACCCCTGGCTTCTTGAATGACAGGCTTGCAATCTCCAGTGGCTCTCCACACCCCCGCAGGAAGGACATCTTCAGATGGAAGAAGATGTGCTAAAAAGAGACAAAAATAGAAAAAGGCCTTTCCCATCTATGCCCCGAGGATCTAGAATGTTATTCTCATACCTATCCGGACAGTCCAAAGTCAGCTGCAATAAAGAAAACAGCAAATACTCAACTTTAAAAGAAGCAAAATCTTGATGCTGTCACGATTCGCAACTCATATCATATGTTGACTGTCTCTTTGACCCTGTACAGTGCTTAGCAGACTTTCAATTTGGCTTGTGCTATATAAATATCTCATACACATATACGTATCTAATGCACTAATCTGGAAACAAATTGCTAACATTTGATTGAACTAAAGAGATTTGGAGAGACCTAGGTCAAACCTTTCCATCCAGTGTGACTATTATAATGTATTTCCATTTAATTGAAAGTTAAAATATGTGCTTGTTTTATTAGTGTTGACATATGTTTTTGTTTTACTGATATCCACGCCAATAAAGTTGGATCTTGAAAAGTCGCTCACTAATAGGCAATTGATGACACTTCCTATGATGTTGTTTTCTGTGATTACACAATGAATGCAAATTGAGAGGGGCTCACACATTCCCTTTCTATCCGGGGACCCAGAAATAAAGTTGGCTTGAAGTATTTGCACCTACATATCTAAGGAGGCACAAACAGCATCTTCATTTTTTCTAAGTCCTTTGTGTAATTACTGTGGAGCCCTTTGGCCAGCAACAAAATGTAATGCTTGTATGTTACACACGTCGCATTGTCTTCACTATCCCTAAAAAATATTACCTACTGGCGGTCGCCAGTAGGTAGTTATAGTTAGGACCTAGTTTCCGTAGAAAATCCACCACATTCTATTTGAAATACCTTTGGCACCAGTGGACGAATCTTCGTGAATTTCTCCAAGAAAATGGCATGCTTGGTTCTGCTCCTTCCCTGAATGTTTGGAGATGATTCGTCAAGTGGGGGCCGAGAAAAAAGGGGGGTCCCAAAACATGTTTTCCCCATGCAATTTTCCATAGGGACCTTTAGCCAGGGCTACAGCCCGAACGGCTGAACGGAATTAAACGAAATTTGGCAGAGAGGTAGAGTTTTGTTAGCAGATTGTGGTTTTTGTTAAATGGTGTAAATCTGTTCAGTAGTTTCTGAGAAAATTGCAAGTAAAATCATTGTCATATCTAGCGTCGGAGTTCAGTACGCGTACTGAAATCTGTTCAATTACGAGCGCGAGCTGCATGCTGATTGGCTGTGAACTGTCTGTCAACGCTCGAAACCAGGAAGTGTTGGCGGCCATCTTGTGCCTCGCTAGAACCGAGTCACAAGAAAACAGTAAAACAAAGTTGAGAAATAAGGGAAGGGGGTAGGGTAGAGATATTCTGACCCTCTAGGCTTGGTCAGGGGGTCGTACATGGATGTTTAGGCTCTATTTTTTATTTAATTTTTTTTAAAGAAAAATCGCGCCGTACACATATGTAAATACCTACAATTACGAGAAGGAGCTGCATGATGATTGGCTGTCAATACTCCACACCAGGAAGTGTTGGCAGCCATGTTGTTTGTCGGGAGAGCAGAGTCACAAGAAAAAAGTAAAACAAAGTTGAGAAATAAGGAAAGGGGGCAGGGTAGAAACATTCTGAGCCTATAGTCTTGGTCAGGGGGTGGTACATGGATCTTTAGGCTCAATTTTTATTTTTTTACAAAATAAAAAATGGCGGGGTACTCGTGCAGTACTTGTACGCGGTGGAAAAGGTGAAAAAAAAGTAGAAGTCCGTTTATTCATTAGGTCCGGGGGGGAAATATACGGGGGCAATTTTTCTGCATAATAGGGGCTTGTAAGGTGCCCCGAGCACTGGGGAATGGCACTCCTCTGGTTTTATTTTGAAGTATGCGGGGGGGGTTATGGTCCTACTCCCCGCAGTCTCGGTGAGCGGCACCCCTCGGGTCTTTATTAAAAAAAAATATGTTCTGAGCTCTCTCTCTCTCTCCCCGTACACGTCGCGGGGAACGCCACCTTTCTGGGGCAGTGATATGTAAAATGACCTTCCAGCTCTGGGTATCTGCATTGTCTGGAGTTTTTTATTAATGTTGGGAGGGTGGGCTTGATAATACGTCCTTGTAAATTAAAATAACAAGGCCGTATTATCAAGCTCATTATCGCCGTTTTATCGGCAGTTTCTTGCCAATAAAACAGCGATAATTTTAAAACCGGTCCTTGATAATACGCACCTAAGTTTACTGGTCAAAAAAAAAAGAGCAATGGGCCATATTATCAACAAAAGGCGATACATTATCGTCACTTTTATTGGCAGGAAACTGCCGATAAAGCGGAGATAATGGGCTTGATAATATGTACTTGTGAATAACCATAGCAGCCTAGGTTAGGATCAGAATCTGGGCTGCTATGGGAATTTACAAGGGCTATGTTTTTTTTGTTAATGTTGGGAGGGTGGGCTTGATAATACGTCCTTATAAATTTCCATAGAAGGCTATGCTCTGGTGTTAACATGGGCTTCCATGAGAAATAAGAAGGCCGTATTATCAAGCTCATTATCATCGTTGTATCGGCAGTTTCCTGGCAATAAAATGGGAATAATTTTACCACCGGTCCTTGATGATATGCACCTAAGTTTATTGGTCAAAAAAAGAGCAATGGCCCATAGTATCAACAAAAAGGCGATACATTATCGTCGCTTTTATCGGCAGGAAACTACAGATAAAACAGTGATAATGGGCTTGATAATATGCCCTTGTGAATAACCATAGCAGCCCAGGTTAACACCAGAACCTGGGCTGCTATGGGAAGTTACAAGGGCCTATTATCAAGCATATTATCGCCGCTTTATCTGCAGTTTCCTGCCGATAAAAAGAGCGATAATCTATCGTCTTTTGTATGTAAAGCTTTCCTTTTTTTTGGTGTAGCAGTTGTACTCTCTTCGCATGCTCAGCGTCGTTTCGAAGTTCACGTTTTCTTTTTCTTCAAGTTCAACAAGCAAACCTTTCTTTATATCAGTTAGTAAATCTGTCACTTTCTTTTCCCGGTTCGTGTGATTCATCCGGTGCTGTACTTTTGTACAGTATTAATAGCCATATTTTTTATATATTTATTTGAAAGTTAGTGTCGAGGCACCAAACGTTGATTACGTACTCCGTCCACCGCCATTTTAGTAGTTTCTCACCGTTGTATTTATTATATCAGTTAGTTAGAACTCAGTAGTTTTCAATCCTAGTCTTGAATATCTTACTATAGTATTTCAACATTATTTTTATTGTGGACCGTCATACCCCTCCCCCACAAAATAAAAGAAGTTGTAGTTTTTTTTATTAACTTTTATTAAACAATAAATATAAACAAAATCAATTATAACTATATTAGAACTGGTAAAATACCTTAAACAATGTTATAAAGAAATTGTGAAATGGATTCCAAAAGGTGTCCGATTGGTAATCTGCAAAAGAAAAAAGAGATTTAGAGTTTAGAATTATGTAGATGTGAGTAAATGAGCTGCAGCATTAGAAGTTGTGGTAACTGTACAGTTTTACGTGTGCAGTGTGACTCGTATATTCCTGTTCTGTTATAGAGCCGCTTTCAAGTGGTGTCTTTTGTGGAAGTGCCTATTGCGTTACTGACGCCCGTTATGGCGACTTATTTCTAATGCATTCCTATGAAGGATTTTTAGATCTAGGCCTCTGTGCTTACCGTCGTATAAACCTTGCGGCCAAACACTGCAGGCACTTGGATGCCCACCTTCAGGTGGGCTGATCTTCTACACGTCCAAGTAGACAGCAGTATCTAAGTTTAAGAGAGATAGAGAAATGATGTCACAGAGAGTGAGAGAGAGAGAAAACATTAAAACTGTGTCGCAGAGTCTGGAGTTGAGATTTTTTGATGAACCAGACATAGATTTACTAGCTCCTTGCATCACTTTACCCATGTTAAAAGTGACTCAAAAGTGGCGTAATAAGGTTGATGATCTGTTTGTCAGACTGTTGCAACCTATCTGTTGTCACTGCTTGGAGGTAATTATGGATTTTACAGAGAAGCTGCTGTACACTATGCACTCTGGGCCATAATATCAAGCCTGGGTGACAAAATTATCGCCACTTTATCGGCAGGAAAGTGTCGCTAAAGTGGCGATAATGAGTTTGATAATATGCTCTATGGAATTTCAATCGAAGGTCATGTCAGATGTCCTTCACATGTAACATGAGTTTCGATTGGAATTCCATAGAGCATATTATCAAACCTATTATGGCCACTTTAGCAGCAGTTTGCTGCCGATAAAGTGGCGATAATTTTGTCGCCAAGGGTTGATGATATGGCTCTCTCTCGTTTCACAAATAAAACTAACAGTACAGTTTTACGAGTGCAGTGTACCTGGTACATTTCAGTTGTTATAGTGCCGCGTTCAAGTGGTGTCTATATGGAAGTGCCTACTGCGTTACTGATGCCCGTTATGCCGAATTATTTCTAATACATTGCTATGAAGGCTTTGTAGATCTAGAGTGCCGTGCTTACCTTGTATAAAGAGTGCGGCCACCGGAGTTCACCATTCGACTTGAATTCTGCCTCTATATGTCAAAGTATATTCAATAAGTTGCAGAGAATTCCATTGCTGTTGCTCGATAGGCCGTGGTTGCTTCTGAAGGATGTTTGGTGAAGGAAACAAAAGGACATTTTGATTAGTCATCGTAAACTGAGTTGCGTAACTACTATCAAAAGTGAACTTTAATGTGGGTTCTTAATATTCCGTAGTTAAGACTGTTGCTGCTCCAGCAAACAAAGGAAGATCAATAAGTTAATAGAGGCCTGGGATGGCCTCGTGACGCAGAAAAGAAAATAGTATCATGGACGCACAATTAATAATAATAGAGGCCTAAGCACGTGGCGTAGTACAGAAATACGACACAGAAATTTATGCACGCACAATTTTTAAGATTAGAGGTGTATAGGACCTCGTGACTTATAAAGAAATATTTCAATTATGTAAGTACAATTTAAAACCATTGAGGGGTAGGAAAGCCATATGAAGGATAAAAAAATAGCATTATGTATATATAATTTAGAGTGGAGGCTGATGTTGTGACGTCTTCTCTTACCTTTGCTTTTTTCGTCTTTTGTCGTGTCTTGAAAGGCTGCGGTTTTGCTGAGTCTGGGGTATTTTCGACAGTCTGTCTGTCATCGCAGCACAGGCAGGCAAAAGAAGCGTGCTCCCGTCAGTGCCCGCATTATATGGGAACCGCAGGGGCTGATTACACCAATGCCAGGGCCGTCATTGGTAGCGTTTTCGCGGTCTGCAAGAATGATGGCCCTGGGGGACATGCCATTGGGTAATGTATTGCTTTCCAGGCTAAATGATAGCAAGCATGCTAGGTGGTGGCACGTGGGTAGTGTGGGCGGGCGTGCACCGCACATGTGCAAGCATGAGTGTGTGCACTAACCATTAACAACAGAGAGAGATGGGGGCGGTGTTATAATGTACGCAGAGGCAGGCCCAGAATCGGATCTGCAATGAGTCAGCACTTCTAATCATTGTCCTTAGCGCGCCCTGAGGTCTGATTTGTCACTGAGAGGGTGATCGCACCATAGTTTGTACTGCTTATCATACTCAGCGTGTACCCGCGCATACGGTACGAATATGCTTTGATGTTACGCGTCGCATTAGAGCTTCGGAGTGATGTCATGTACGGCGTTCTGTACGCGAAAGGGGGGAATGTTTCTACTTGGTTTAAAACATGTATGTATTTAATGTAGATACTAAGGGCAGACATTTGGGATAACTATGATTTTTTTTAAATACTTTTAATAATCCTATATTACTTTTAAAAAGAATTACACAAATCGCGGTAGAACATTATGCGTACTCGTATTGAAAGAGCTGTGCAAGCGCATCATAAGCGTACACAAAGCCATGTGACTTTAAAAGTAGAGATTTGATTGGTTCGTAACTTTTCCTATTGCGAGTGTTGAAAGTTCCGTCCCATTATAATTATTCGACTACGACTTTCTAAGAAGAAGCATTTGTTGTGAGAATCTTCTCAAATAGAAGGAAGTTCACCATAATAAGAGCAATGGAGTCATCTTCCAGCAGTTCTTCAGAGGAATATTTAATTCCTGAAGAAGCTCCAAAGAAGAGGAAAGAAGCTCTAATTTGGACATTTTTCACTTTTCCAGAAGGTCAAAAAAAGGTTAATGCTGCAAAAGTAACCTGTAAAATTTGCCAAAGAACTATTTCAAGGGGTGATCCATGTTAAAAATACTCCTTTGGCACAGCAAATATGGTGTGACACGTGAAGAACTTGCACCCCAAGAACTTTGCTCGAGCTGAAAGACGGAGGTTGTTCGAGAACCCACCTGCTCCTACACCAAGCACATCAACTGCAACAGCATTTTCTGCAAGCAGTCCACACCCACATATTGATTCTGACTGTGCTAAAGTTAAAATTCTTTGCATTTATTGCGATAAACTTTTGTGTTATTGGGAACAGTCTATAGACCTGATGAAACGCAGGATGCAGGATTATTGCTGTCCTCAACATTAGTTGTTCTTTTTTTCATTCTTTTGTTCCGCTTGGAATTTGTTGAGAAAACACAAAAAAAATACAAACCAAAAAAAAAGTTATTTTTAGAACTACCTTCACTGGTCAAAGAAAGAACTATATTTCTATGTTAGTGTGTAAAAGTTTGTCAGAATGAATGTGCAGTTCATAAATGAATGAATGAATATATTACTAGGGGAATAGAGGGGACCCCGCCTGCTATAGGCCAATCTCCCTGTTAGACTCTGCTCTAAAAATCTTGGGCAGAGTCATTCTACAGAAATTGGGGGATTGGCTGTCGGGCAGGGGGTGCTCTCTAACCTGGTTTTAGAGAACACAGGAGTACCATGGACCAATGTTTAAATTTGCACCTCCTCATACGTAAATATACAATTGCAAAGGAGGGTCTTTTATACTTGGGGTTCATGGACTTATCCTCGGCGTTCGATTTGGTTAATCGTTCAAAATTATGGCGAATCCTGCGGGAAATAGGTATAGATGCATCCTTGGTTAATTTTCTTAGTGACCTTCACCAGGACCTCTCTGCCTCTGTCAGGGTTACGCAGGAAGGCCGGTGTACAGGTCAATTTAGCTCTAGGGGGGGTCAGACAAGGGTGCATACTGGCCCCACTCCTTTTTACGATTTATATTAACGCCCTCTAAAAATCCCTGGGCGTGGCTACCCTAGACACTCCGCGTATATTGGGATCGGGGATCCCGGTACTCCTGTACGCGGATGACGCTGTATTACTTGCATGCACAGGATTGGGCCTACAGAGGCTGTTGGACCACTTCGGCAGCTTCATGGAGTCCCTAGACTTAAAAGTCAATATTAAAAAATCTCACGTACTGGTGGCCGGGGCCAGAAGGAAGAATAGCAAGGTTAAAACCTTCACTTGCATGGGCGCGGAATTAATGAGGGTTCCGGTCTTCACTTTTTTTGGGAGTCCTCTTTGATGAAAAGGGCAACTGGGGACCCCAGCAGAAGCTGAAGAGCAATGTTGTTGCAAGATCCAAAACAGCCCTTTTTAGCTTCTCTAAGAGGTTGGGAGCACGGCCCGTGGAGGCTATGCTCAAGATATACAAATCCAAGTGTTTAGCGATTGCCTCTTATGGGGCAGCCATATGGGGTTACGCACCTCTGAATAAAATACAAGTGGTAGAAAACAGGTTTCTTAGAACTCTTTTGTCAGTACCCCAGTCAACCCTGACATTTTACCTACATACTGAATTAGGCTTGGGATATATCTCAGACCACCTAAAAATGGCCCCATTGATTTGCTGGGCGAAAACGAGGCTAAATGAGGAGATTACCCTTAATCACCTGATCCTAAAAGATTGTGCAGCCCTCGAGAAAGCAGATAGGATCCCATGGCTGACGTACGTTAGAGGGGCGTGTGCCAGACTAGGACGACCGGAAATATATACATCTCCGGAGGGCATAAATAAAGAGGATTTAGGTTGGATTAAATATAACTTTCGGAACTTGTTGGAGGCGGAAAGGGAGGAGCAGGAGCTAGGAAAACCAGCTGTGAGAAGCAATTATGGTTTACTAACTTCCCCATCTATTGAACCGAATCTAAAGATTGTTACTAAGCCGTTTCACCGCTTTTTGTTGGTTAGATTTCGGTTCAATCTAATTTATCTTACTTTGGGTATATTTCCCAATTGCGGGAAACCGGAAGATGCCGCACCATGCTCCTGTGATAGGTTCTCTCCACAAGACACACTTCATCTTGTAATGTTCTGTGAGCATTTTTCAGAGGCGCGCAAAAAATTCTTAAACCCTATTTTACGAGAAGCTGGATTTGTACAAGTGAGGCCTGCTCTTTTATATTTGCAAATGCTGAGTAGTGTGCATGTTATTTTCAGCGTAGCAAGCTTTCTGGTGGCTGCAGCCCGGGTAAATAATAAAAGACTTATTTGTACAGGACTGTTTTGTAGGTCCAACAGGGGGCTTATGGTTTTAATTCAAGAAACCCAATGATGCACTTTAAATTGTAAATATCGTACCTTTGAATCTTTTTCGGTATTGGATAATGGGCATTTTAAGCAATCGCCTTATGATACATTTAATGTTTGATCTTTGTATTGTAAATAGTGTATTTATGAACAGTAACAAACGAATGCTTATTTATTTTTTTAACTATTTTAATAATTGGTGGATGTATGTATTGTTTCTTCTTTTATGATTTTAATTAATCGAAATAAAGAACTTTGACTGACTGACTGACTGAATGAATATATTACTAGTGTATGGAGAATGTGAAAGTGCAGAGCTATAAGGAAGTGCTACAGTATAAATCTAAAGGTGTTTACCTGTAGTATGTGCGAAGCACTTGAATGTAACATATGTACATAAATATGTTAGAAGTCTATGCTTCAATTTGCGCTGCTGGTTAAACTGCCTGGGTGAATTTGTATGTGTTAGGGGCGGATTTACAATCCCCTTGTGCCTCTTTTACACAGCCGTTGCGTCACTTTTGTGACACAGCGGTAGTGCAAAAGATGTGCCATGGTGTGTGCTATTAGCAATGTGACGCATCTGGAGGGTGCATTACATTGTAAAGCCCTGCGCCAGAAGAGGCTTTCCTGTACAGAAGGGGGTGCAGCAATGCCTCCTAAAAGTGACTGAGTGAAATGTATAACATTTCATTCAGTCACTTTTGAGCTTATGCTGCGTCAAAACCTTGCACATGCTTGAAGCAGGTGTAAGGATTGATACAGCTTTGTGAGCATAGGGCCCCAGAGCATTGCTGGAGTTGTGTTATACTTGCAACCGAGGTCAAGCAATAATTAATCCATAAATTCCTTTGCAATTTAGTTTTGTTATTATTTTATAATAAGAATATGAAATATAATCTAAAAAATTAAATACATATAAATATTTATATTAAAAATATAAGAAATTAGAATAAAAAGAAAGACATAATAATTAATACATTTATAACTTATCATTTACAAAACCTTTGAAATACACTGAAAAAACCATAGGTTTCACAAACGTTATAGTTAGGAATTAGCATTTAAAAAACCTTGCAAATTCATTGAAAAGACAATAGGTTTCACACACGTTATAGTTATGAATTAGCATTTAAAAAAACATGCAAATTCATTGAAAAAACCCTAGTTTTCACTCATTATAGTAAGCTGAACATTTCTCTCATACAAAACCTTTGAAATTCCTCCGTTATAGTTAGCTCAGCTAACTATAACTTGCGCGCCCGCAATGCACTGCTGATGACGTCACATGTAACATCACTCATGACATGGTCAGTGACATCACTCATGACATCACTCATGACATCTCAAATGAAATCACCGCCAAGTACTCACCTGTGCCAACCAGAGAATCCCAAATTCATGACAGTCCGGCACATATTACTACACTACAAAATACTGCTTTCAGTTCATTGCCTCAATGGTAAATCTTCCATTATTTGTAGTACCCCCTTATGGAAACTGCTGCTTTAACCTTCTTACAATGGTAGTCGAACCATCAGAATGCCATAAAAACATGGTTGGCTTTGACCAGAAGTAATACTGTTATCACCCCTGGCATCACACATGGACCCTGGAGCAGTGCAGATACTGAGTGAGGGAAGCTTGCGTTGATGAAGTTCTTGCTGTAAATGGTTTATTAACAATGAAAGTCTCTACTGCTGATCCACGAGGTATCAGTTCAGCAGGTGAGTGAAGTTTTCTTTGCTGGTGCCCCTGGCATCACACATGGACCCCGGAACTCTGCAGATTCTGTGCATGTTTAGAGAGTGGGGGAAGTTTGCACTGCTGACATTCATTCTTTAAACTTTCTGTAAACCAAAAAAGCTTCTACTGCTCATAAACATGAGGTATCAGTTTTGGGTGTCAGTGAAGCATATTTTGCTGGTGCCACCAGCATCACACATGGACCCTCAAACAGTGCAGATACTTTGCATGTTCAGAGAGTGAGGGAAGCTTGCATTGCTGATGTCCATGCTGTACATGTTTGGTTAACCAAGAAAGCTTCTACTGCTGATACGCTTAAGGTATGAGTTCTGCAGGTGAGTGAAGCTTTCTTTGATGTGCCTATACTGTGTCTGTTGGATGGAGGGATGATTGCACTACATATTTTCTTTCACTGTTTTTTGTGCTCGTGAGGAAAGCTTGCACTGCTGGTTTCCAATCTGTACCTTTTCTAAGAAAGATAAAATACAACACTGCTGTTGCCCAAGTGGCAGAGCGAGGGAAGTGCTCACTACTAATGTCCCTTGTGTACCTGTTTTGGTAATGGAGGAACCTTACATATCAAATGTCAATGCTGCACCTGTTATGTGAGGGAATGTTGCTGCCACTCCTGCTGCCATGCTGTACCTCTCTGAGCACGAGGAAATGTGCACTTTTGATGTCTATATGAATGCTGTTCTGTGAGGGAATGACGCTGCCACTCCTGCTGTCATGCTGTACTTCTCTGAGCAGGAGAAAATGTGCACTTCTGATGTCTATAAGAATCAGGTTCTGTGAGAAAAGGAATCTTGCATCACACATGTCCATTCTAGCAACTCTGTGGGAGTGAATCTTACCCTGTTAATGTTTGTGATATACCTTTTGCATTGGTGTGGGAAGCTTGCACTATTGGTGTCCATGCATTACCTGTTATGTCAGGGAGTAAAGCTTGCACTTCTGATGTCCAAGAAGAACCTCTTCTTTGTGTTAGGGAAGCTTGCATTACTGATTCCCATAATGCATCTGCTCTGTGGGGGGTAAAGCATGCACTTCTACTAATTTGTTATGTGTGTTCTCTGCGGGAGGACAGCTCACACTTTTGAAGACCATGCTATACATAGTCTGTGAGGGAGGTAAGTCTGTATTGGTGTTGCTAACGCTGCATATGTTCAGATATCAAGGGAAGCTTCCACTGGTGATGTCCAGGCAGCATATGTTCAATTATCAAGGGAAGCTTGCACTGGTGATGTCCAGGCAGCATATGTTCAATTATCAAGGCAAGCTTCCACTGGTGATGTCCAGGCAGCATATGTTAAATTGTCAAGGGAAGCTTGCACTGGTGATGTCCATACAGCACATGTTCTATTATCAGAGGAAGTTTGCACTGTTGACGCAAATGTCACACATGTTCTTTAACAGAGGGGAACACACATTTCTGATTGACATGCTGGGCCCACTCTATCATGAGGTGAACACTGCAATGTTGATGCCCAAGGTGTACCTTTTGTTATAGTGAGGGAGTCTTGCTCAGTTGATGCCCTTGAGGTGCTTAGTGTGGGAAGATGTAAAACATGGTCAGAGAGGGAGGAACTTGTGCACCGCTTAACTCCATGGAGTCCCTGTGGTTGTAGCAAGCAAAGCCTGCACTGCTGACGCCTGTGCTCCACCCTTCTGTAAAGGAGGGCAGCTTGCTCCCCTGGTGCTAGTTCTATGCATATTCCGTGAGTGTATGAAGCTTTCATTGGTGATGTCAATGCTGTGCATGTTCCTTCATCATAGGAAGGTTGAAGGTGTCATGCCCATGCTGTTCTTATTCTTTGAAAGGGAGACGCTTGCACTGATGATGGCCATGCTGGACTTGCTCCTTGATGCAGTGAGGACTACACTGTAGGTATCCACACTGCAACTTATATGATAATGAGGGAAGCTTGCACTATTGCATTCCTTGTGTTACCAGTTCTGTCATACATACATGCTTGACCGACTGATTCATTCTTTGTGTGAGGAAGGCTGGCTCTACTGATACCCATAATAGGGCATGGTATGTCATGTTCTGTAAGGGAAGGAAGCTTTCTCTGATTCTGTTGTGCTGGACATGTTCTTTGTATGATGCTTGAGGCGAGTTGTGCCTGTTCTGTGTAAGAGGGCCTCACATATTACTGATGCCCAAGCTACATATATTCTGTGAGTGAGAGAAGCTTGCAGTGGTTATATCCATGCTGTAAATGGTTATTTTCAAAGGGCACTTGCACTGATGGTGATTTATTTCGCACCTGCTCTTTGGCTGAGAAAAATTTACATTGCAGTCCCACCACAGGCATTGTGCAAGAGAGCATTGAGATACTCAAGTAGTGTGTGTGACTGTCAAGCATTTCTATAAAAATATTCAATAGCTTGTTGCCAACTTGTATGCATGGTTAGGAATTTTGGGAATGAGTCAAGCAATTTGCCACCCTCTACATGGCACATAAATATTACATACATTCACAAAAGTACAATGAATTAGTTAATCGGGCACCAAATGACCCTTGGAATCGATGAATGATTGATTTACTTTTCTTTCATAAGTAAATAAAGACAGAGAGGCACCATTATGCCTACACCATACACCTCGAACTGTTACTGTCTGATTTACATGGTTAAAAACTAGGTGTTAGAGCAAAGGAACTATCCCAATTGGCCTACCGTGGCACCATGATATTTCTCAAAATGCAATAATTAATATGATAATACAATTTATAATTTTAAAGGCTGTGACACTATAATATAAATGTAATGTCGCCGCTTATAGAGTGGAAATGTGGTTCTGGGTATTAGGTCCCAATGTTCAGAATGTTCATGGGAAGCCATGGCTTCAAATGTACACAGCGACCAGGGCTTGAGGCATCTGTGTGATGTCACAACTCAGAACCCTGGCCATCGCAACTAGTATCACATCAGAACGTTCAGTGTTCAGAGAGATCAGGACAGGAAAGGTGAAGTACCAGGGCTCTCAGAGGCAATACGATGGAGGGTCAAGTGGCCTTACCCCAGCGAACTTTGCTGATGCACCCGGAACGACACAGGACCATACTGATTACGACGATGAAGGTAAGAGTCCGGATTGGGGTCAGAATAAAAGGATGCAGACCTGGGCTGTAAAGAAGGGCTGGTATCTCCCAGGCCCAAAAAAACACTATGACACAAACTTGGCATAAAAACCTCTGAACTTAAGAAAAGGGTATGATGTATTTGTAGAGGGTGAGTGATGACTACATGGTTTGTTCAAGTCAAGGTTGAATCCTGAATATTTACTATGCAATACACTATGTTTAAGTGGAAATGAACAGATGACAAGGAACCTGCCAATGTTAAAACAAAGCCCATGCTTAGAGCTGTCTAGAACTTAACATTCAACCATATAAATACAAAATAAAAGTGTGACAGAGGTACAATACTCAACCTTTTATGACAAATATCATCTACTCAGGGATGGTGATAGGCATGGGCAACGGCCCATGGCCCCGCACTCAGTCCACCAATATGGGGGCCTTGCCCGGCCTCGCACCTATGCTCCAACGCTGCTAGGCCATGGGGAGGGGCACTTGTCTCCTGGCCCCAAACTGGGCCGGACTGGCCGTAGCGGGCACCGGCATTTTCCCATTGTACCGGAATGGTGGGAGCCGGTTTTGGACCGGGGGGCGGGGTCATTTTTGTTAGTGGGGACAGGTTTTGTAATCAGCCCCTTATAACAAAAGTCCAAGCAGCAGCGGGGTTTCGGCCAGCACCCTCCCCTCCCCCCGGAGGCTGGTTGAATTTAATAGCCAGGGCTGATTTGCGAACCCTGTCCAGCCCTGCCTCTCAAGCATGTGGTGCACTGCCAGGAACAGGGGAAGTCCCTTCGGTACTCCAAGCAGCTCTCACTATTTCAGCCCTAATGAGCTTTGGAAGAGATGCTTATCAGTGTCTGGGAGGGGCCGTTGCTGCACAGGAGGGGCCCTGCACCATGCAGGTTCAGGATCAGCTTCAAATTTTGGGATGCAAATAGGGTTGTCACCTTTGCAGGAGAAAAATCCAGCCCATTCGTTGCTGTTTTAGGAGTTTGCAAAGGCCGGGACAAACTAATAACTACCACTTTAAACATAAGCATCTGTATTATTTATAACAAGTCATTTCTGTCTTTGTTCACCTTAATTAGTACCAGGGATGGGTGCAGCTCTAGAGCACGTTTAAATGTGTTTTCTGTTTATATTTGAAGTTTTGAATATGTACAGATAAGGCCTAAAAATAACAGTTTTAGGTGATTTGGTACCAGCCCGGATATGAAACAGAACAGAACAGGACAGAAAACCAGCCAGGTGGCAACCCTAGATGCAAACAGCCTTGAATGAGGGATGAAAAGCATTTTTTGCAATTTTGTATAGCACAAACGCGACCTGAAAGTATTGGAGTGCTTAACATGATAACCAGTTACATTATACAAGGACACATTCTTTTCTTTTCTTAGGCACACAGAGACTAAGTGATTTGCCCAGAATTATAGGATCTTGAGCTGATGCCAAGACAGGAACCTGGTTCCCCAGATAAAAAGTCGGCACCTCCAGCCAGAACGCCACATTCTGGTTAGACAGAGGGTGGCAGGCAGATGCTACATGAAAGCTCAGCTCTTCATGGACGTGTGGTTCTAACTGGACCTCAAGCTGAGCCAGAGCCAGGGAGTACCCCTTTTGTGGCGATTTCTCACATTAATCCTGTTTCAAAGTGCTGCTGTATTGTCAGATCAGTGGATGAGGCACACGGATTGTGTTTTATGCCCAGGATCAAACAGTTTGTTAAAATAGTAGACCCAGGACGGCAGTACACTGCTACTTGTTGCAAAGACTATACATTTTCCACTTTACTGCATTTAGATGACTAGTACTTATGACTGGGCACCTCCCTTCTCTCCGGAATTATTAGGTACATTTTTAAAAATCTCGGTGACTACCAGTTTTCACATTGAATCAATGTACTCTCAATCTTGCCAAAAAGGGAGCAGCAGAGTAAGAAGAAGGGCCATTGGAATAATATGGTAGAGTAGGGTCAAATTGTGCGGGAGGGATGAGTAAATCATGCACCAAAAATGGCATATTATGCGGCGTAATTCAGCACATTTTATGATATTATTACTTCAATATTTGGTGATTTTGTTTCACTGAACATTGCCTGGGCATTGGTTGCACTTAATAAGTACCAGTTTAACATTCAATATTAGTAATAAGACATTGAAAGGTAACCAGTCCATATTTTCAAAGGATCTTCCGCTGCAAGGCAACACGTGTTGTTGTGTTAATAGGATCCTTTGAACCATTTGAGCTAAAAACAAAATATTTTTTTATTAAAACCTGCAGATTAAGCAGCAGATGATAGATTAGGTGGTGAATCTATAATTATGAGAAAATGCAGCAGCCAATCAATTGCATAATACCAGTGGTCCTGGCAATAAATTCAGAAAAGTTATTGCCCAAGAGCACACAATGTGGCCAAATGGGAGGCAAGGATTGAAAAAAGCGCCTCCTAGTTCCATTTCTCTAACTAGTCCACTAGACTACACTGGGCTGTCAGTGAGTCTTATGGAAAGGCTTAGGGGCTGTCTCTCCAAGGAAATTGTCACTCTCTTTCGGGCCATGTTCAGCTTCAAAACATGGTGATTAGATGCCAAATATCCTAGTTACATGGTTAAAACTTTCTGGTTAGACCAGGTCCTGTGGCAGTGGGTACTTACTGGACACTATGTATTGTAGATACTGACTTACTAATATTACTTTTCTAAACTTGTCCCTCGAAATTTGCAATTGTGAGCAGTCAAGGCTTACTCCAATAGGTAATACCCCAGATGACTTTTTTCAGGATGTGCCTACCTGTAGATTTTGAACCCTAGATCCCACGACTGGAAACGGCCCAAAATGTAACGTGGATTATTCAAAGTTTCACAGTGAAAACTGACCCTTTCTTGCAAAGTGCCTAGCTGTAGATTTTGAACCCTAGCTCTGCCGGCACCTATGGAAACCTAGCAAACCTATACTTTTTCTTAAACTAGACACCCAGAAGAATCCAGGCTAGGGGGACTTGTCTGGCTCTCACCAGGTTATGTTACCCAGAATCCCTTGCAAACCACAAAATGTTCCTCATATTTCTGTGGTGGAAAGTTCTGGAATATGTGTGGATCCACAAAATTCTACCCACCCCGCATTCCCCAATGTCTTCCGAGAAAAATAGTACCTCATTTGTGTGGGTTGGCTTTGTGCCCATGACAGGAAACGGGACAAAACGCAATGTGGACACACCACATTTTCACAGTAAAAACTGACCCTTTTTTTGCAAAGTACCAGGGAGGTACGGCTTGCAAGGGTCGCCCAACGTTTTCCTATCCAGAATGCCCTGCAAACCTCAAATTTAGCTGAGAAAATCACATTTTCCTCAAATTTCTGTGTGGGAAAGTTCTGGAATCTACGTGAATCCACAAATTTCCTACCACCCAGAGGTACCCCAGGTCTCCCAATAAAAAATGATTCCTCACTTGCGTGGGTGGGTCAAGTACCCGCTACAGGCAAGGGCCTAAAACATATTGAGGAGACACCAAAAATGACCTATCACAAAACAACCTGGTTTTGCAAGGGGGGCCACCTGGGCTTTTGGCCCCGGGCTCAGTGGACATCTTGGGAAACTCCCAAACCCACACATTTCCTCAAAGTAGACACCCGGGAAAATCCAGCGAGGTATGGCCTGCATGGATCCCCCAAAGTTTGCCTACCCAGAATGCCCTGCAAACCTCAAATTTAGCTGAAATAAATATCTTTTTCTCAAATTTCTGAGTGGGAAAGTTCAGGAATCTACTTGGATCCACAAATTTCCTACCACTCAGCGCTCCCCCCAGGTCTCCCAATAAAAATTATACCCCACTCGCGAGGGTGGGTTAAGTACCTGCGACAGGCAAGGTTCCAAAACATATTGAGGGGACATCAAAATGACCTATCACAAAACAACCTGGTTTTGCAAGGAGGGGTCACCTGGGTTTTTGGCCCGGGCTCGGCGGCCATCTTAGGAAACTACCAAACCAACACATTTATGAAAATTAGACATCCGTGGAGTCCAACGAGGTATAGCTTGCATGGATCCCCAACGTTTTCCTACCCAGAATGTCCTGCAAGCCTCAAATTTAGGTAAAAAAACACATTTTCTACATATTTTTGGGTGGCATCACTGTGTCGGCACAAATGTCCTACCCCACAGCGTTCCCCTCAGTCTCCCGAGTAAAATTAATACCTCACTTGTGTGGGTGGGGCAAGGGCCTGTGACTGGGAGGAGCCCAAAACATAGGGAATAAGGGTAAAGCACCGAGAATTCTAAGCGCTTCATTTTTTTTACAAAATAATTTTTGACCAATTCTGCATCGGCAACCATTTAGACATACCTACTAAAGCCACACATTTCTAAAAATTAGAAACCCAGGGGAGTCCAGGGAGGTATGGCTTGCATAGGTCACCCAAAGTTTTCCTACCCAGAATGCTTGCAAACCTCAAATTTAGCTGAAAAAAATCACTTTTTCTCACGTTTCCAAGCTTGCAGTGGTTATATCCATGCTGTAAATGGTTATTTCCAAAGGGCACTTGCACTGATGATGTATATCTCGTACCTGCTCTTTGACTGAGAAAAATGTACACTGCAGTCCCACCACAGTCATTGTGCAACAGAGCATTGACATGCTCAAGTAGTTTGTGTGACTGTCAAGCATTTCTGTGAAAATGTTCAATAGCTTGTTGCAAACTTGTATGCATGGTTCAGAATTTTGGGAATGAGTCAAGCAATTTTCCAGCCACTATATGGTACATAAATACTACATACGTTCACAAAAATACAAAGAACTAGTTAATCAGGCACCAAGTAACTCTTGGAAATCTTGCCATCCTTTACATTTCTGGAATTATTATTTACGTATGAAAGGAGAGCAAATCAAAGACAGAGAGGCGCGATTATGCTACACCTTACACCTCTAACTGTTACTGTCTGATTTACATGGTTACAAACGAGTTGTGAGAGCAAAGGAACTACCATCATTGGCCCAGGGTGGCACCTCGAAATTTCTCAAAATGCAATAATTAATATGATAATACAATTTATAATTTTAAAGGTTGTTACACTATAATATACATGTAATGTCGCCGCTTATAGAGTGGATATGTGGTTCTGGGCATTCGGTCCCAATGTTCAGAATATTCATGAGAAGCCATGGCTTCAAATGTACACAGCAACCAGGGCTTGAGGCCTCATCTGTGTGATGTCACAACTCAGAACCCTGGCCATAGCAACTAGTTTCACATCAGAACCTTCAGTGTGCAGAGATATCTGGACAGGACAGGTGAAGTACCAGGGCTCTCAGAGGCAATACGATGGAGGGTCCCAGTGGCCTCACCACAGCAGATATTACAGATGCACCCGGCACCACCCAGGACCTTCCTGATTACGAGGACGAAGGTAAGAATCCGGAATGGGGTCAGAATAAAAGGATGCAGACCTGGGCTGGAAAGAAGGGCTGGTATCTCCCAGGCCCAAAGCACCACTATGACACAAACTTGGCACAAAAACCTCTGACCTTAAGAAAAGGGTATGCTGTATTTGTAGCGGGCGAGTGATGATTACACGGTTTGTTCGAGTCGAGGTTGAATCCTGAATATTCACTGAGTAATAAACTATGTTTAAGTGGAAATGAACAGTCGACAAGGAACCGGCCAAGGTTAAAACAAAGCCCATGCTTAGAGCTGTCTAGAACTTAACACTCGACCATATAAATACAAAATAAAGGTGTGACAGAGTTACAATACTGAACCTTTTATGACAAATAACATCTGCTCAGGCTTGGCGCTGCGGCATGGGCAGCGGCCCAGAATCCCGCACTCAGTCCACCAATATGGGTCCTTGCACACCTATGATCCAGTGCTGCGAGGCCATGGGGAGGGGCACTTGTCTCCTGGAATCGCAGCAGGGCTGGACTGGCCGTAGTGGGCACTGAGCATTTCCCTGTTGGGCTGGAACAGTGGGGGCCGGTTTTGAACCGGTGGGGGTCCTTGTTAGCGGGAGACAAATTAGCGATTGTCTAGTGCTGAGAGTCATAAGGGAGGAAGCCTGTTGCTTTGGGCCTTGCAGCACTGGTGTATGGCTGCAAAGCTCAGGGCAAGAGGCCCCTCTAAAGGACAGAGATATCAATAGTGCAGCAAGCACAGAGGGAGTGTGGAGTCATGGGGTTATGGGTCCAATGCGCCCAAATTATGTTTGTATTTTACTCTCTACAAAAAAGTCTACAAACAGTGATAGATGGAATGCCTCAATTAATCACATGAACTGGTAATTCACCCACTCCATTATTTTGCACACCCTGCTACCTCAGTTTGGACCCAGCTTATGCAAATCAGTCTTGACCCTGCTCCAATGTGAACAGACAAGACCAAACTACCTGGCCACGTCCTCTCTGAACCCAAACACAAGCAACCCAGGACAGGTACCACCCTAGTTAGGGATCATCAGCCAGGTATAACTCGGTTCCGGTACCATAGTGCGCACAAGACACATGTCTGGGGATACCCGACCCTCTTGGGGCAACTCACTGAAGTATTCAAACAAGCATTTACAATGCAATAGGTCTCGCATTATTAAAGTTGGAGCAATTGGCATTGTGAATGACAATGTCCTTTATTCATTGTTTTTAAAACCTGCAATCGGTGCATAAACACGCACTTTGAACGTATATTCCTTGCTTACAATGAGCAAAGCTGGCAGTAAAAGAGACTTACAGCCTTGCTTCTCATAAGCATGGACTATAAGTGCAAAGTGCTTGTTTACGCAACGATGCAAATGAATAAAAGGCATTGTCATTTACAATGCCAATAGCTCAAACTTTAATAATGCGAGACCTATTGCATTGTAAATGCTTGTTTTGTTATGCTATGCTATGTTTTGTTTTGCTATCCTATGTTTTGTTTTGTTATGCTATTTTTTGTTTTGCTATCCTATGCTTTGTTTTGTTATGCTATGTTTTGTTTTGCTATCCTATGCTTTGTTTTGTTATGCTATGCTATGTTTTGCTATCCAATGCTTTTTTTGTTATGGTATGCTGTGTTTTGTTATGCAATGCTATGTTTTGTTATGCTATGCTGTTGAGGGTGTGGGGGGTGAGGGTGGGTGAGGGTACGTGAGGGTGTGTGAGGGTGAGGATGTTTGAGGGTGAGGATGTTTGAGGCTGAGGGTGTTTGAGGGTGAGGGTGTTTGAGGGTGAGGGTGTTTGAGGGTGAGGGGGTTTGAGGGTGAGGGGGTTTGAGGGTGAGGGGGTTTGAGGGTGAGGGGTTGCGAGGGTGAGGGGGTTGTGAGGGTGAGGGGGTTGTGAGGGTGAGGGGGTTGTGAGGGTGAGGGGGTGAGGGGGTGTGAGGGTGAGGGGGTGTGAGGGGGTGTGATGGTGAGGGGGTGTGATGGTGAGGGGGTGTGACGGTGTGATGGTGAGGGGGTGTGATGGCGAGGGGGTGTGAGGGGGTGTGAGGGGGTGTGAGGGTAAGTGTGTGAGGGTGAGGGAGGGTGTGTGAATGTGAAGGAGGGTGTGTGGGTGAGGGTGAGGGTGAGGGGGTGTGCGGGTGAGGGTGTGTGAGGGTGAGGGGGTGGGGGTGAGGGGGGTATGTGAGGGAGGGTGAGGGTGACAGGGTTGAGGGCAACAGGGGTGAGGGTGTGAGGGTGAGGGGATGTGAGGGTGAGGGGGTGTTAGGGTGAGGGGGTGTGAGGGTGAGGGGGTGTAAGGGTGAGTGGGTGTGAGGGTGAGGGGGTGTGAGGGTGAGGGGGTGTGAGGGTGAGGGGGTGTGAGGGTGTGTGAGAGGGTGAGGGGGTGTGTGAGGGGGTGTGTGAGGGTGAGGGGCTGTGTGAGGGTGAGAGGGTGTGTGAGGGCAAGGGTGTGTGTGAGGGTGTGTGTGAGGGTGAGGGTGGATGAGGGTGTGTGTGTGGGTAAGGGTGTGTGTGAGGGTGAGGGGGTGTGTGATGGGGTGTGTGAGGGGGTGGATGAGGGGAGGGTGAGGGGGTGTGAGGGTGAGGGGGTGTGAGAGGGTGAGGGGGTGTGAGGGGTGAGGGGGTGTGTGAGGGTGAGGGGCTGTGTGAGGGTGAGAGGGTGTGTGAGGGCCAGGGTGTGTGTGAGGGTGTGTGTGAGGGTGAGTGTGGGTGAGGGTGTGTGTGTGGGTAAGGGTGTGTGTGAGGGTGAAGGGGTGTGTGAGGGGGTGGATGAGGGGAGGATGAGGGGGTGTGAGGGTGTGGGGTTGTGAGGGTGAGGTTGAGGGCGTGTGAGGTTGAGGGTGTGTGAGGGTGATGGTGTGAGGGGGTGAGAGGGTGTGTGAGGGGGTGTGTGAGGGTGTCTTTCATAAGACATAGAAACAAAGAGGTCTGTGTTGAAGCAAGGGAGCCTTCAGTATACACAGCCTTGTATTTGTAAGTCGAAAAGTATATACCATGGCTCAGAGGCACTAATGAGAAGCTTGTGGGAGAGAAGGGAGGTAGAATAAGGAGGAAACAAGGGGAAATAAGGAGTGATGGAGGGAAGGAATAAGGGCTGTGACTGGCTGGAAAAAGAGCAAGGTACATGGGAAAAAGCGCCAGGGAAGGAGGAATGAGGGGCTTTTGCAGGTTGGGTAGCGAAAATCACGGAGGGGAAGAGACGACGGCAATAGGGAGGGAATAGAGGGGGCAGAGGGCATAAGAAGAACAAGGCACAAAATGGATAATTAAATACTCCAGTCAATCAACACAAGAGGAGTTTGACAATATCGCACATCAATGGATGAAGGCTACAGAGCAAAAGAAACCAACATGTTAAGGCCGATCGCCTAAAGCAAGTATAGAACACGTTTAATGTGAATAGCACAAACATCGCACATGTCCCACCAAACAGCACTGCAAGCATTGATACTGAACGCTCCCGGAAAGTTACACCGACACACACATATGAAAAGAGACACAGAGATACACACACCCGTTCACTGGAGGTGCGCACAAACACATTCTCACAAAATACATACACACTGGTCCTCCCAAAGGCACACAGACACCACAGACCAACGCAGACAGCACAGCTTCCTATCTGAGCAAAACATCTGTGGCAAACATCTAGACCAATACACAGAGCAGGCGCACGGCTGTATGCGGTAGAGGGCGTGGTGCAGAACGGAGAGGGCGCATTTTACCATTGCCTGTACTGCACATTGCCAGACAACGCCACAAAAAAACAGTGTCTGCCTTCTTCAGCAGACTTAAATAACATAAACAGAAAACCTCCAGCTGCCAGCAGGATAGTAAAATACAGTGTAAACGTGCACACACAGGGGGTGCCACTCCGCACCACCTTATGTGGAAACAGGTTGTTCTGCGAATGAGAGCAGTGAATCAAAGCACAAGGTTAATTGAATTGCACTGTTATATCTTGGACCTTAAACATTGAATTTACAGTCTTATTGTTAAGCACAAACACATACTTGTGCAGCTATATAGCCATTTATTTGTGCATAGCAAGCATGCCCTGGGTATTGATGCATGTGTGAACACTCCCCATCCCTGGGGGAACACGCACGGACGCCCTCCCTGCTGAAGCCATCTGAGTGGGGTCGCTGCACAGTGCTGCCTTCAGTGCGCACAGCCCTAAAGGTGCCTCACAGATATGGCACTGCAACAGACTGTGGAACGAAGGATTCTCACACGAAACAGCAGAAAGAACACTGTCACCACTCAAACTGACTGAAGCACATTAGATGGCTAAAGACCAATAACGGTCACTTATCCAAGAGAGATAAACAAGTGTTCTCCAAAGTGGGAGCCCGGGCATGTTCATCTTCTAAAACGGTAGAGCCAGGGAATATTTTACTGCAGTATCTCAACCCAGGTACCGCCGCGAGGGACCCAGAGTGAGGAGGGAGTCAGGCGGGATCAAACTAAAGCAGACTGTGGTGGTAAAGCTGAATGGCTGCACACTGTTCAATGTGTGCACCAGGGAGCTATATAGCGCCAACCTAGCAGAAGCCGCAGTCTGGAGCTCCATCAGGGGCCAGGCTGCGGCTCCGCGGATGTTAATGTTGAGCCTGCACTGGGCCCGCGCTGCCCCGGGTTTTGGAGTGTCATTCATAATAGCCAACGTTGTCATCTGCAGGATGACACCGTGGCAGGAAGGTGGCTCTGTTGTGACTGGCTCATGGAATTCAACGACTTTCATTCTAATGAAGAGGTGATGGTGGCTCTAATGAGCAGAGCGCGAGACAGCGCGGGATTAGGTACATTCATCGGACTTTCGTATTAACATTACATAGATGGCTACAATGTCTTTATTCGGGAAATGTGTTTGCAGCTATTTCAGATGAGGCAGTTTACTGCATCTCTGTGACCGCTAAGGACAACAAGAAAGTGAACGAGTGGTGTGCGCTCGCTGGGGAAAACAAGCGCGGCAGCGAAGCTGCCATTTGTAACCTAACCTAAAACACATGGCCGGCTGCGCGCTCTGCTGAAGCTGCTGACTTTGGCGCTGGAGACCAGGGTTCGAGCCTCGGCGTGGGCACCGTTATTTAATTATTAAACAATTAAACGCAATCTCGGAGTGGGGGTGGGGAGAAACAAATTAAAAAAAATAATACACACTGAGGGGGAGACAGATACAATAAAAAACAAGTAATATCCGCGGGTGTGAAAAAAATAAAAATGAATGTGTCCTTTTAACGTACCTGGTGCTCGTGTAAAGCGTTCCAATGGCATTAGGTCGATGGCGAAATGGGGGAGAAGATGGAAAAAGTCCCCGCCGGGCCGCCACGCTGCCTGCGAAGTCTCCGCATTCAGTCCCGGTCCCGAGATGGGGGACCGGGTGAAGAGCGGCCGGGAAGCGCTACCGCCGCCCGCCCGAGAGGCAGAACCGCCGCCGAGCACCGCCAGAACAGGTAAGTGTGTTGAGGGAGAGGAGGGGTGAGTGGGGGTAGGGTGTACGCGTGTGTCTGTTTGAGTGTGTCTGTGCGTGCGTGTGTCTGTCTGTGTGCGCGTGTGTTTGTTTAAGGAAGGGTGCGTGTGTGTATGCAGTGTGTGTATGTGCGCATGCGTGAGTGTAGAGTGTTTGCGCAAGGGAATGAGGCAGGAGAGGGGCACGGCGCCGTGCGCGCTCACGAGCTCAAAACTGAGCAGCTCTGCACTCGTGCACCCTCTCCTGTCCACATTCCCGAAAACGGGCGACATAAGGTCTTTCGCTGACGCGAGACCTAAAAAGGGAAGGATAGAATGCTTGGATTAATCCCAGACATTGCTAAAGTTGATGCCCTCTATGATAAACTGAGGCCCATCAGGGGAACCTCGTCTCAATTTGAAGACCTCTGCTTTCACCATTTATTTTTATATTTTGTGCTCTTCCAAACTGAGAGATTTTACTTAGCTGAAGAGGCAGGGATATTTGGTCTATATTGTTATAGCCCTAGAAGTTATATAGAGATGTTCTTCTTTTTCATTCTGTTTTAGATATGAAATACTATCCATGATGATCAAATCAAATCAAATCAAAATAAACTTTATTCGGCTATTCAAGGATAACCATAAAAGATACATAGCGACAATACATGAAAAAGATCATACATATATAAAAATACATAAAATACAATAAACAGGCTAAAGGCCATAATCAATAGAATTTAAAAGAGACACGACCAGCTTGCAAGGTGCACTAAGAGTTCACAGCTCATCCCATCATAAATATTCCAAGATTTCATCAGGCCCCACGTCAGTTGTCCATACATTGTCTTGATTTCAATATTGACTTTAGGTACCCCACCACAAATGGAATACAATCATCCTTTAATAATTGCAAATATAAAAGTGCAGGTCGCACTTGCCTGAAATTCAGCTTTTTTAGAATAGAGACCAGAAAATGTTTTCGTGGATCTGAGTACAGATTACAGAAAAACATAAAGTGAGATAGGTCCTGCGGAGACAGGCGGTCGCAGCCGCAGGGTACTAACTCATGACTAGTATAACTGCCCTTAGGTCTTGCTAACAAGAGATGTAAAGTGTGCATCCTAAACCTGGTTAAGAGAAACTTTTCATGTGTTGACATTGTAGGAGAGTAGGGTCTGCTATCCTATGGTCACCCCAAATGTTTTCTTTTTGCTTCACTGGTTTGTGACTTAATGTGGCTGTGGGCATGCTAATCAGACCCACAGCCTGCTGTTCTCTCTCTAAATTAATGCCAATGCACATTAGGTGCATTACGCAATTCGAACTGGTTCACCTTATTGGCCCCTGTAACAGTGTACCCCAGGTACCAAGGGCATAGGTGCTTCCAAGGCCTACCAGGGGCTGCAGCACGTATTGTGCCACCCCTGGCCTGGCCTCCATATTTGACACAACTGTCTGATCACTCATCTGGGGTAAGTTGGTGTAACCACCCCTTACTTAGGTATAGTATACCTATATCTAACCTAAAATGGACACATATGTTCCTATCAGCCACTCCTATGGAAGGCCTCATCAATCCTGGAGGCAGAGTGCTTGGAAATATGTGAGATGGTGCTCTGGCATGAGCTGAGCCTGTCTGCAGCTTTCAGAACCAAGTCCTTTAGCTGTTTCATGATACTGCCATACCATATACTCTTAAGTGCATTATGAACCTCGCGGTTAAATGCTATCTTTGGTTTGGCTTTATCAAAACATGTCGAGTAAGGTGTCATAAGAATTGGAATACTACCCCCTCGCCAGTTCTGGCGACGGGGGTAGAATTTCACCCTTCTAGAGGGGCACGACATGTACCTAACCTGAACCCCGGTTAAAGTTAAACGTGAGCCTTAGCATCACAAAATGGATGCTGCCACCACAGACACAAGTCTGACCTCCTGCTGCTGGGAGTTCTTCCAGCGAGGGAGGCTTGGACAAAGGGTTTCCTGCCTTGGGAGGTGCTAGCACCACCCCAGACAGGATTTTGTGTATTGGGTAGGACAGGGCTGAATAGAATCAGACATGCTGGGGCACACAAGGTGTCCCTGTGCATTTACCAGTTCAAACCGGTGCTGGGGCTTTCCAGCCTCAGTCTTGGCGCGAAGCTGGACAAAGGAAAGGGGGTGTCACCACCCCCCTTCCTGGTCCCACCCAGAGGAGGGACCTAGCAGGTGATCCGGCCCCTAGAATTGGAATAAGAGTAGGAGCTGTGTCTCAGGACTTCAGATCATCCTGAACTCGACTTGAAACTAAGAAGAAAACTGGACTTCGACATTCTGCTGCACAGAAGACTGAAGAGAATCTCCCTTGTGGCCAAGGAGTGACCACCCTGTGAATACAGGCACCAACCAGCAACTTGACATCTGCTTTGCCGCCACCTCCCGCCGGAGCCCGAGCCCAGAGCCTGACAAGACCCAGACTACCAGACGCCTTAGAGCCTGATCCACAGTCCCTGAAAAGAAGAGACCCGTGGAGGCACCGAGAGACGTGGGACCGGACATCTTGGAAGACCCCCAAGAAGCTGACTGCGCAGCACCCGAGGCACCCTCGATGCTGTGCTTTGGGGTTTGAGAAGCCCTGACATCGAGCAGCATTTGCACCGAATATCAGCTCCCCAGCATCTCCACGATCTGCGTGGGGCCCTTTCGCACTTTGCCACTTGACGCGCCATCCCGGCAACTTGCCACGTGGCTAGCGGCCATCTTGGCAACGAAAACTACAAACTACACTGCTGGTCTGGTTGCCCCAGACTGGCCCTCGCTCCCCTGAAAAGGAGCACTCGCTCTGACCTTGCTGGTCCGAGTGAGAAGCTTGCATCGATTCCTGCGTGGCTTGCATTAGCCAAGGCCTGTTTGCTCCGATCAAAAAGCTGACACCGCCAACAGCTAGAGCCTTTGTGGGACAGCTCGTGACCAACGCCTGAACATCCTTGACCTCTTCGTGTCCATGTGGCTGCAGAGACAATCTTCACTTCTTCACCTGTTTGCACCTGACATTGCCTGGTTCCATCCTGGTTCCACGGTAGTCACTGGCTAGTGACTTTGAACATTGTCCCCTCTGCTTTCAGGTCTTCACCTCTTCAGATCCACCCTTGGATCCACCGGAACTCTCCTCGACGACCCGCCTGCAGCATCTTCAGCTCCAAGCACCATCGATCTGCGTGGCGAAACCCGACACTACTTCGCACCTGTGCACCCGCTTCCTGTGGGTGAGGTAACTCAGCAACGCCGGTGTTCCCACACTGGTATACACCTCTAGTGCCTGTGTCTAAAGTTCTGTCCTCCTAGGTCCATCGGAAGGTTCCTTAAACACTAACTTTGTAACTTTTACGCACCATTGACATTGCATTGGTGCATGCGTGTGCTTTTAGCGCTGCACCCGAGTCCCGCGGGCCTTTCCCGACTTCATCACGGTTAGTCCCAAACAGCTCCAGAGATTCCCCAGGCCCTAGGCCTCTTTCCTTTCCCCATAGTGGTTCTTATACCACTATTTTAGTATACGGTTTAGGTGGCCCCTAGGGCTCATCCATATTGTGCAACTTTTATATATTTAAACTGTGTTTTGTTTTAACGCATTTGCTTCTGTGCTCATAAAGAGTATAGGGGATATTTGTAGAAATAAATCTATATATATTTTCAATTTATATCTGTGTGGTGTCGTTTCATTTGGTATTCAAGGGGATTGTGTATGGTAAAACAGCTTGCTTCACATGCCTTTACAGAGTTTAGCCTAAGACTGCTTAGTCCATGCTACCCCTAGGATAGCTTGTCTATAAGGTTGACTTACAACCAATCATCATAAGGGTTGCTTGGCATGGTACAAGGTGATCACTAGAACTAGTGAGCATCATATACCAGGCCAACTTCTCACATTGGTGAGCAGCGGATTGGGATTTGAGCTTGCTGTTGTTTTACCATTACAATCTTTGAGAGTATCATTTGAAAGATCATACAGGTACCTGATAGGTACATTAAAACAAGACTAGTATACTTAAGTTCTACTGAACTTAGTTGTTGTAGAGGATAGGGAGTAGCACACCCTGACTACAACTACTAGATAGGTTTAGTAGGTAAACACCAGTGTAGGTAGATTGCAACATATCCACCCACACTAGAGCAATGTCTGGAGCAGAGGGATCCACTGGACCTATCTCTGTTGAGAGTGGCCCTCCAAGGGCACCATCCAAATTTGCTATCTTTAACTTTAAAGAACTGAGGCAGCTGTGTTCCTTAAGAGGAATCAAAACGGGTCCTACCCCTACAGCAGACCACCTCAGGGAGCTTTTAGAAAAGTCTGAAGCTCTAAAGACCTCCAAACCAGGCCCCTCAGGGACTGGAGTTGGAGGCTCTCCCTCTGAAGATGATAACACTGATACCCCTGCCCCTGTCATCCAGATAGATGAAGAAAACCAGACCACTGGGGATACTCAGCCTGAGGATGAGGAAGAAGAGGAGGAGGAGGAGGAAAGTGGGTCTGATGATGAGAGAAATAGTCAGGTGTTAGTCAGCAGGCTTAACCAGGCTAACTTAAGCATATTCGGGACTGAAAGTGGGTCCAACCCATTCAGACCCCCAAGTGGACTTAACCAGGAGCCGGGGAGGAGGAGGAATCACTCAGGTGAATCCAATACCTCCCAAGCTTCTAGAGGTTCTCATGGTCACTCCAGAAGAGTGATGTCTAGCCCTCATAGAAGGGAACATGAGGCCAAAATGAGAGAGGCTGAACTTAGGATCCAGAAGCAAGAATTAGAAGTTGCCCTGGCCAAAGAGAAGCTTGCTAGAGCAAGACAGCCTAGAGAGGGTGGATTAGGATCCACTGGTGGCAGCACTATCCCTAAGGATAAAGACAGGTCCTATGACAATAGAAACCTGAGTAAGATTTTGCCCCCCTACAAAGCTGGGGATGATATCCACAAGTGGATGACTGCACTTGAGAGAGCCTGCAGAGTCCAGCAGATCCCTCAGGAGCAGTGGGCAGCAATCTTGTGGCTCTCCTTTGAAGGTAGAGGCCGAGACAGACTCCTCACAGTTAGTGATGGGGATTCTAGAAACTACCTGGTCCTGAAGAGTGCTCTGATTGATGGGTTAGGCTTAACCACTGAACAGTACAGGTTAATGTTCAGAGACACCCAGAAGACACAGACTCAGGACTGGTCTGAATTTGTTGAATGTGCCACTAAGGCTCTGGAGGGCTGGTTGCTGGGAAGTAAGGTTACAGACTATGAAGGATTGTACAATTTGCTTATGAGAGAACAGATTTTAAATAACTGTCAGAACCAGCAGTTGCATCAACATTTGGTTGACTCAGATCTAACCTCTCCCCAAGAATTGGGAAAGAGGGCAGACAAATGGGTTAGAACCAGAGTTAAGCAAAAGAACCAGAACCAGGGTGGTGACCAAAAGAAAACAGACCAGAAGGGTGGGGAGCAAAAAGCTAAAGACCAGAAGTCTTCAACAGGGCCCCAAACTAATACTGAGGGTGGGTCCCAAACTTCCAAGAAGAAGAAGAAAGAAGGTCAAAGGAAACCCTGGTGTAGTACTTGTAAAAACACCTCTCACTGGACAAGTGATTGTAAAAAGGGTGGAGCCCCCAACACTGCAGCCCCTAAGGCACCTGCACCCACTAGTACAGTTAGCAGTGTTGGTCCACAAACTAAGGGGGTAGTGGGTTTCACCTTGGGAACTGAGGGAGATTCTGGCTTAGTCAGAACCCCTACGCAGGCTATTCTGATTTGTGATGTGGAAATAGATTTTTCCACTACTGTCAGTCCCAGTAATCTGGGCAAGTACAGGCAGACGCCTTTGATTAATGAAAAAGTGGCTCAAGCATACAGGGACACATGTGCCAGTGTCACCATGGTGACACCTAGCTTTGTGGACCCTGGACAGTACATCCCAGGTGATAATTACCTGGTGACCAATGCCAGAAATGTCACTACTACACATAGTGTGGCAATTGTTAACTTTTCCTGGGGAGGGGTAACTGGCCTAAAAAGAGTTGTGGTTAGTGCTGATCTCCCAGTTGAATGTTTGTTGGGCAATGACCTGGAGAGCTTTCTATGGTCAGAAGTTGAGTACAGGACTCATGCAGAGATGTTAGGGATATCATCACATGTCCTTGCTGTGACCAGGTCACAGGCCAGAAAGTGCCTCTCTGAACCTCAGGTCTTGGATCCTGGAACAATGGACCAAGCACCTCCCAAGACAAGGAACAGAAGGGTAAAGGCTGTGCCTTCCCAACTGCCTACAAGTGAGGATCAGCTTTCACAGGAAGATGATCTTGAGACCCCTGAAGGAACTGTCCTTGAAGAGCTTGAACCTGATCAGGTTGAGTTTCTGGGGACAGGGGGACCTTCTAGGGCAGACTTGGGGCAGGCTCAGTTAACCTGTCCTTCTCTTGAGCCCCTCAGACAGCAGGCTACTGCTGAGGCTGCTGGGAATGCTCAAGGTACCCATAAAGCATATTGGGATGATGGGCTCCTTTATTCAGAGGGTAGAGACCCCAAGCCTGGTACAACCAGGAGGTTGGTCATACCTCTGCAATTTAGGGGCTTCCTTCTTAACTTGGCCCATGATATTCTCTTAGCAGGACACCTAGGCCAGAATAAGACTTGGGACAGGCTTGTCTCTCACTTTCACTTGCCTCACATGTCTGAAGATACCAAGGAGTTTTGTCGCTCCTGTGTAACCTGCCAAGCCAGTGGCAAAGCAGGTGGTACCACAAAGGCCCCCCTGATACCACTACCTGTGGTGGGGGTGCCCTTTGAAAGAGTGGGGATTGACATTGTACGTCCAATGGATCCCCCTATAGCATCTGGGCACAGATTCATACTGGTGGTGGTGGGCCATGCCACCAGGTACCCAGAGGCAATTCCACTTAGGACCACAACAGCTCCTGTTGTGGCCAGGGCCTTACTTGGAGTGTTCTCCAGAGTGGGGTTTCCTAAGGGGGTAGTATCCGATAGAGGTGCCAACTTCATGTCAGGATACTTGACAGCTATGTGGAAGGAATGTGGTGTCAACTGCAAGTTCACCACTCCCTATCATCCACAATGCCATGGGCTTGTTGAAAGATTTAACAAGACCCTAAAGGTATGATCAAAGGATTACCAGAAAAGCTCAGGCGAAGATGGGACATCCTTCTACCCTGCCTTCTGTTTGCTTACAGAGAGGTCCCACAAAAGGGGGTTGGCTTCAGCCCCTTTGAATTGTTGTTTGGGCACCCTGTAAGAGGACCCCTGTGTTTGGTGAGGGAAGGATGGGAGTTACCTCTCAAAAAGCCCAAGCAAGACATAGTGGACTATGTACTTGGTCTCCGCTCCAGGATGGCTGAGTACATGGAGAAGGCATCCAAAAACCTTGAGGCTAGCCAAGAATTACAGAAATCTTGGCATGACCAAAAGGCTGTCTTGATTGAGTACCAGCCTGGACAGAAAGTATGGGTGTTGGAGCCAGTGGCCCCAGCAGCACTCCAAGACAAATGGTCTGGACCCCATACTATCATTGAAAAGAAGGGAGAGGTTACCTACTTGGTGGACCTAGGAACTCCCAGGAGCCCCCACAGGGTGCTCCATGTTAACAGGCTGAAAGCATATGTTGACAGGGCAGACATGGGCTTGCTCATGGCCACAGATGAGGGGCAGGAGGAAGAGAGTTACCCTCTCCCAGACCTGCTGACTCAGAACCCTGAGGATGGCTCAGTTGATGGTCTGGCCTTAGATGGCAGCCTCACTGAACATCAGCAAAATGACTGTAGACAAGTTTTGCAGTCATATCGACATATGTTCTCCCTGACACCCAGTCAGACTAACTGGTGTACCCATGTGGTGGACACTGGTGACAGTCTTCCTGTGAAAAACAAGATTTACAGGCAACCTGACCATGTCGGAGATTGTATCAAGACTGAGGTGCAAAAGATGCTGGAATTAGGTGTCATTGAGCCTTCAGAGAGCCCCTGGGCTAGCCCAGTGGTTCTTGTCCAAACAGATGCTTCTAAGTTGGGAGTGGGAGCTGTGCTTTCACAACTTAATGTAGATGGTCAAGACCAGCCCATTGCTTTTATTAGCAGAATGCTGACCCCCAGAGATAAACGTTGGTCAGCCATTGAGAGGGAGGCCTTTGCTGTGGTGTGGGCCCTGAAGAAGTTGAGACCATATTTGTTTGGCACTCACTTCAAGATTCAGACCGACCATAAGCCCCTCTTATGACTTAATCAGATGAAGGGTGAAAACCCCAAACTGCTCAGGTGGTCCATTTCCCTACAGGGGATGGACTTTATAGTGGAGCACCACCAAGGGACTGACCATGGTAATGCAGATGGTCTCTCCAGGTACTTCCACTTAGAACAAGAAGACACAACTGGTCAAGGTTAGTCTAATGTCCCTGCGTTTGGGGAGGGGGTTGTGTAGGAGAGTAGGGTCTGCTATCCTATGGTCACCCCAAATTTTTGCTTTTTGCTTCACTGGTTTATGACTTAATGTGGCTGTGGGCCTGCTAATCAGACCCACAGCCTGCTGTTCTCTCTTTAAATTAATGCCAATGCACATTAGGTGCAATACGAAATTGGAACTGGTTCACCTTATTGGCCCCTGTAACAGTGTACCCCAGGTACCCAGGGCATAGGTGCTTCCAAGGCCTACCAGGTGCTGCAGCAAATATTGTGCCACCCCTGGCCTGGCCTCCATATTTGACACAACTGGCTGATGACTCAGCTGGGGTAAGTCGGTGTAACCACCCCTTACTTAGGTATAGTATACCTATATCTAACCAAAAATGGACACATATGTTCCTATCAGCCACTCCTATGGAAGGCCTCATCAATCCTGGAGGCAGAGTGCTTGGAAATATGTGAGATGGTGCTCTGGCATGAGCTGAGCCTGTCTGCAGCTTTCTGAACCAAGTCCTTTAGCTGTTTCATGATACTGCCATACCATATACTCTTAAGTGCATTATGAACCTCGCGGTTAAATGCTATCTTTGGTTTGGCTTTATCAAAACATGTCGAGTAAGGTGTCATACGAATTGGAATACTACCCCCTCGCCAGTTCTGGCGACGGGGGTAGCATTCAACCCTTCTAGAGGGACACGACATGTACCTAACCTGAACCCCGGTTAAAGTTAAACGTGAGCCTTAGCATCACAAAATGGATGCTGCCACCACAGACACAAGTCTGACCTCCTGCTGCTGGGAGTCCTTCCAGCGAGGGAGGCTTGGACAAAGGGTTTCCTGCCTTGGGAGGTGCTAGCACCACCCCAGACAGGATTTTGTGTATTGGGTAGGACAGGGCTGAATAGAATCAGACATGCCTGGAGCACACAAGGTGTCCCTGTGCATTTGCCAGTTCAAACGGTGCTGGGGCTTTCCAGCCCCAGTCTTGGCGTGAAGCTGGACAAAGGAAAGGGGGTGTAACCACCCCCCTTCCTGGTCCCACCCAGAGGAGGGGCCTAGCAGGTGATCCGGCCCCTAGAATTGGAATAAGAGTAGGAGCTGTGTCCCAGGACTTCAGATCATCCTGAACTCGGCTTGAAACTCAGAAGAAAACTGGACTTCGACATTCTGCTGCACAGAAGACTGAAGAGAATCTCCCTTGTGGCCAAGGAGTGACCACCCTGTGAATACAGGCACCAACCAGCAACTCGACGTCTGCTTTGCCGCCACCTCCTGCCGGAGCCCGAGCCCAGAGCCTGACAAGACCCACACTCCCAGACATCTCAGAGCCCGATCCACACTCCCTGAAAAGAAGAGACCCGTGGAGGCACCGAGAGACGTAGGACTGGACATCTTGGAAGACCCCGGAGAAGCTGACTGCGCAGCACCAAAGGCACCCTCGACGCTGTGCTTTGGGGTTTGAGAATCCCCGACACCGAGCAGCATTTGCACCGAAGATCAGCCCCCAGCATCTCCACGATCTGCGTGGGGCCCTTTTGCACTTTGTCACTCGATGCGCCATCCCGGCCATTTGCCACGTGGCTAGCGGCCATCTTGGCGACAAAAACTACAAACTACACCGCTGGTCTGGTTGCCCCAGACTGGCCCTCGCTCCCCTGAAAAGGAGCACCCGCTCTGACCTTGCTGGTCCGAGTGAGAAGCTTGCAACGATTCCTGCGTGGCTTGCATTAGCCAAGGCCTGTTTGCTCTGATCAAGAAGCCGACACCTCCAACAGCTAGAGCCTTTGTGGGACAGCTCGTGACCAATGCCTGGACGTCCTTGACCTCTTCGTGTCCACGTGGCTGCAGAGACAATCTTCACTTCTTCACCTGTTTGCACCCGACATTGCCTGGTTCCATCCTGGTTCCACGGTAGTCACTGGCTAGTGACTTTGAACATTGTCCCCTCTGCTTTCAGGTCTTCACCTCTTCAGATCCACCCTTGGATCCACCGGAACTCTCCTCGACGACCCGCCTGCAGCATCTTCAGCTCCAAGCACCATCGACCTGCGTGACGAAACCCGACACTACTTCGCACCTGTGCACCTGCTTCCTGTGGGTGAGGTAACTCATCAACGCCGGTGTTCCCACACTGGCATCCACCTCTAGTGCCTGTGTCTAAAGTTCTGTCCTCCTAGGTCCATCGGAAGGTTCCTTAAACACTAACTTTGTAACTTGTACGCACCATTGACATTGCATTGGTGCATGCGTGCGCTTTAAGCGCTGCACCCGAGTCCCGCGGGCCTTTCCCGACTTCATCACTGTTAGTCCTGAACAGCTCCAGCGATTCCCCAGGCCCTAGGCCTCTTTCCTTTCCCCATAGTGGTTCTTTTTTTTTTTTTTTTTTTTTTGGTTAAAAACTTTTATTGAGCAACAAAATCATGTTTACAGAAATGGGTCTACAACCGCACGGGCTGACCGCTAAGATCGACGTACAATGTGATAAAAAACAATGGTCGCCACTCTGGCGGTCAGGCACAAACCGGATACAAAATGTCGCCCACAATATAAACAAGATAAGGCAATTTTCTTTTTTTTTAACACACCAAAAGCAACAAACATCAAAAAAGGCGAATGCGTAATAAACAGAGTCAGCCCTGAAGGGGGGGGGAAACCCACTAATCAGGAATACGAAATCACAATCAGTAGGATGAGGCAAGGTGGGGGGACAGCGGGGAGGTCAATCAAACCAAAGGACAGTATACGAAATTTCAGGAACGCCAGCCTAGGGAGATAAGGTAACATCAGGGGCTTCCACCAGTGGAGGAGCACAAATATCTCCGCGATAGGCGTTCCACTGACACCAGATCTTCGTCCATGCCCTAGGTCTGCCCCTGGCTGTGTAAACAGTCTTTCGCGGAACATAGACCAGTCCATGTTTTCTTCCCACACAGAGACCGTGGGGGGCCTGTGTGAGCCCCAAAGTTGCGCTATGTCCCGCTTCGCAACCATATACCCCAGGGTCGCCCATCTGGTCTGGGCCACCGAATAGTCGGTAGGTTCCCACACGTTCAACAAGCATCTCCGAGCCTCCGGCACCAGGGCAATTCCAGTCACATCAGCCATCACCGCAAGCACCTCAGTCCAATAGGCAGCCACCCTCGGACACTCCCAAATAATGTGAAGACACGTAGCACTCAACCCACAACCACGCTTGCATAGGCCATCCGGGGAAAAACCCATCGCAACCAAACGAGGACCAGTAACATACACCCGGTGGAGGATCTTGAGCTGAACCAGACGGAGACGGGCAGGAATGGCGACCTCTTTCGGAGAAGATAGTGCTGACTGCCAATCCTCGTCATCCAATTCCAGCCCGTCGCCGACCCATGCCTCTCTAAGTCGAACAAGCAAGTCAGCGCGATTGTGATTCAGCTTCTTATAAATCAAGGAGATAGTGCTATCAGGGAGATGACCATCCAGGATACGATCTTCGAGGGGGGAGGACTCGGGGATGGCGGTACCGGAAGTCAGAACAGAAGTGAGGGCATGACGGACCTGTAAATATCTAAAAAATTCTCTATCACTCAGGTCATAATCATTCCGAGGGGCCTCGAAGGTCTTCACCGCTCCATTCGCACACACGTCACCCACTCTACAGATTCCAATCATGTCCCAGCGGTCAAACCCCTTCGTCGTCCAGAGACATCCCAGACGCTCAGATGCATAAAGCGGAGTCGCCAGCGTCACTGGTTCATCCCACCCCAAGCTCACATTCGCAGCGCGCCATACACTAACCGCAATCCTGGTCGGTCCCGTAAGGTGGCGCCCAGTCGACCTAGAATAAAGCGCTCTATTAAAATCCCCACCCGGCAGTTGGAGTCTGTCCATTTCAAAGGCCGGATCCGGACCCGGGGAATACATTGAGTGGTTAATGGCAGACAGTTGGGTAGCCCAATAATATCTCCTGATATCAGGAAGTGCTATGCCCCCGTCATACCAAGGGATGGTGAGCTTCGCAAGGGCAATACGTGGACGCCCGTCCCAAATCAGTTGCCTTTGTAGACTCTCGACCTCTCGGAAATAAGTAGCGGGGATATCATCATAGGAATTCTGGAGTGCGTAAAGGAATCGCGGTAAGGACATCATCTTGAAAAGGGCGGCTCTGCCCAGCGGCGACAAGGGTAATTTACGCCAGCGAGCCACGTCCAGCCTAAGTCTATGAAGCGGGGGAAGGAGATTACGTTCAAACCGGAGCGACGAATCCAGTGTAATAAAAAAAAACAGATATTTGAAACCGGACTGAACAACCTGAATGGGAAATCTATTCGGCAACGGGGGCAAATCACCCGAAATAACATAGACACAGGATTTAGCCCAGTTTATAATCAAACCAGAATTTTTGCCAAACGAGGTGAGAACGTCAAATAAGACATTTAAAGATTTACGCGGTGAAGTAAGATAAAGAAGAATGTCGTCCGCGTAAAGCGAAACACGATCCTCAAAATCTGGGGACCAACGTATACCCTTGAGAGAAGGCTCCCAGCGAAGCCACGCAGCTAGCGGCTCTAACGCGAGAGCAAAAAGCAGTGGAGACAAGGGGCACCCCTGTCTGGTCCCCCTACCGAGGGAAAAGGGAACCGAAACTCGACCGTTAACCACGACCTGTGCCAGGGGGTCGGTATACAGAAGCTTCACCCATCCGATAAACCCCGGGCCAAAACCAAACTTCTCAAGAGCCGCCCAAAGGTAGGGCCACTCTATCGTGTCGAAGGCCATCGAGGCGTCCAACGAAGCCAAAATGGCCGGCTCCGTCAGAAGCCCCGCCCTCGCGATGGCTCCATGAAGGCGACGCAGATTAAGAGCTGTGTTACGGCGCGGGATAAATCCGGATTGGTCCGGATGAATCAAGTCACTAATGACCGTTAGGAGGCGAGTAGCCAAGATCTTGGCAAGAACCTTAGGCTCAACATTTAACAGGGAGATGGGTCTATATGACGAACAAAGATCCCGGGGCTTACCATCTTTAGGAATTACCACAATCGTAGCCAGGCGCTGGTCATAAGGGAGAGCACCCCGCTCATGAGACTCCGAAAACATTGTTCGAAGATAGGGCGCAATCTTATCAGGACGCAGTTTGTATAACTCAATTGGCAAACCGTTCGGGCCCAAAGCCTTGCCCGAACGGAGAGAGCGAATTGCAGTCGCTATTTCGTCCGTAGAGAACGGGCCCTCCATAGAGACCCGCTCCAAATCAGAGAGGCAGGGCAAAGCTATGTCGCGCAGCAAGAGGCGAGAGTCGTCTGCATCCCTTTCCAACACTGGGGAGTAAACCGCACGAAAATAGTCCGCAAAACATTCCACTATTTCCTCCGGGTCCGTCACTTTCACACCATTCAAAGTCTGAATCACAGGCACTACTCGATTCGCCCTCTCCTTCTTGTCCAACCAGGCAAGCAATTTACCCGCTTTGTCCCCAACATCATACAGACGACCCTGTTGCTCTCTAAACATCATTTTGGCCGCATCTGTGACCAGAGACTTATAGGCAAATTGCTTCAGACCCAGGGCATGGAGTTTGTCACGAGTAACATTCGATTCCAGGTCAGCCTCCATCTCAAGTATTTCCATCTCAAGATCTACCACCTCCCGATTCCTCGCCTTTTTGGTTTCAGCAATGAGAGACAGGGCCTGCCCACAAATTACTGTCTTAAAAGCCTCCCATAGGGACACCGCAGAGGAGACAGACCCCTCGTTTTCTAAAAAGTAGTTGTCCAGGGACTTAATCAATTGACTACGGGTCTCAGGGGAGGTCAGGTACCAAGGGTTGATAGGAGCCACCCGGCCCGCCGCCTCCACCCCCACATCAAAACAAAGCCAGAGCGGAGAATGGTCCGAGATGCCCCGGGGGAGGTGTCTAATCTCCCGGACAGCCGATGACTGTGCAGCTGGCATGAGGAAGTAATCCAGTCTAGACAAACTCCCATGGGCCCCAGAATGGAAAGTATACTGAAGCTGAGTGGGGTGCATAAGTCTCCAACAGTCCACCAAACCAAAAGTATCCAAAAAGCCACCCAGCCACAATTGGGCCGAAGGAGTATCCCTAGGGGGGTAACGATCACTCAGACCGGAGAGGACAGAGTTAAAGTCACCAGCCATGAAAAGAGCACCATCAGGGAGTCCCAACAGCACTCGGCCCAAATCGGAGAAGGTAGAGGTCTGCAGGCCGGGGGGCACATAGACGGTGAACAGGGAAAGGGTCCGGCCCTCGTATCGTCCCACGAGGACGGCATAACGCCCCGATCATCAAGGATTACATCATCTATCGCAAGGGGAAGGGAAGCCCGGACAAGGATACCCACCCCCCTGGAACCCGTTGTAAACCCTGAGTGCGCGACAAGACGATAGCCCCACCTATTCATTGCACGACAAGTATTACCCACTAGATGTGTCTCCTGCACAAAGACAATATCGGGAGACAAACGTCGCAGGCATCGCAACACCACCCCCCGTTTTATACGATCCCCTAGACCATTGACATTCCACGAAATAAACCTCAACCCGCTACCCCCCATCCCACAAAATAATGCAGGAACCATCCCCCATTGAGCATGACACTGAGAATTCAATTATCAAGATAGAATCGCCTTGAAAAACCAAAACACAAACCACAAACGCTCCACCAACCCACCCCCCAACATCCAAGAAAACACCCCCCACCCTGCACCCCTGCAGTAAGCAAAGAAGCCACCCCAACATGCAGTGTGCCTGTCGCCCAAAAACCCCCGTTCTACAAAAAGACCCCGGAGGAGGAAAAGGCCCTGTCCCACCCGCCACCCCGACAGAGATAAAGAAAGAAGAGAATACACAGAAAATAGAGGCGCTCAAGTACAGAACCCAGGAAGAAATCACATGATACGGAGACAGGGGCCCAGACAACAAGTTCAGCTCTCTACACCACCCTCGGCACCACCCGGGTGCTCGGTGGGCTCAGTCAAATTAGGCCGGTCCGGCAGAGAGTCCAGCCAGTCATTTACCGAATCAGGTCGATCAAAGAAAAGGGTCCGTTCATTGTACTCAACTCGAAGCCTGGTAGGAAAAAGCATGGCGTATCTCAGACCCAAGTCCCGAAGACGCTTCTTGGCTCCACGGAAGCCCATTCGTTGTCTCTGCACAAGCTGTGAGAAGTCCGGGTAAAAGTTCACCGTGGCATTTTCGAAGGCCACCGGGCCCTTAACTCTCGAGGCCTGCAGGATAGCGTCTCGGTCCCTATAATGAAAAGGTTTTGCGACAATGGGCCTCGGCGGGGCGCCCGGCTTGCCCTGGCCACCCGGAACGCGATGGGCACGTTCCACCGCAAAGAATTTGCTCAATCCAGATGGAGAAAGGTAGTTTTGTATCAAGTCCTCAACCAGGAAATCAACAGAATGTGGATCAGGATTTTCCGGAACACCAACCACACGCACGTTGCAACGCCGTGCTCTGTTTTCAAAATCCTCCAAGCGCTGAGTCATGAAATCGTTCACCTTTCTGAGGTTGCCGATCTCCGTCTGTATCTCCGAGACGTCGGCCGTGAGGCTAGATGACTTGAGGTCCAATGACTTCACCTTCTCATTGGTTTTAGATAAGTCGGCCCGAATCAAGTTCACATCAATAGCCACAGTATCAATTTTGTGGGCCAGAGCTTCATACTGTTGGCCGATGGTTTCTCTCATGCCAAAGATGGCGCCCATGATGTCCTGCAGGGACGGCTCCGCCGAAGCCTCCAAAGGGTGCCCCACTGCACTCGGGCCAGGCAAGGCGGCACCGGGGTACCCCTTCGATTGTGTGTACCGGTCCATGATATTAGACTGGACCGGGCCTCCGCGAAGGGGCGTCTTGGTCTTCCGCCTCTCTTGGTCCCCTCTGCCAGTCATAGTGTAGACCACGTCCCCGAGGGACCCACGCGACCTGGTGAAAATGGCCGCAGGAAGACAGGGCGCCGGAGCCAAAAGTCAGCAGCGAGGGCACATCGAGGTGTGAACCGGCCCGGAAGGATACGAAGCAGGCAAAAGGTGCAACTGCGACCTCGCGCCGCTGGACTCAGCACCGGCCAGACACCTCCGCTGGAAGACGTAGTCTGAGTCAGAATCGAAACCGAAAGTTAAGAGGGGGACCCATAAGTCGAGTCCCCCTGCCGCTGTTGTTCAACTCAGACACGGCAGCAGAGCCTCACCAAGACCCGGGCGCACCACCAGGGCGGGCCCCGAAAGTTCGAGTCGACGTAGCTTCGGTGCCCCTGGTCCAATTCGAAATCCAAAAACAATATTAAGATCAGCCCAGGTTCCTCTTCATGAGTCCTTGTAATGAATCAGGATAAGTTCAGGATATCATGCCGGGAGTGGCGGGGGTCCGGAGAGCGCTGTGCTCACGCGGCCATCACGGATGCCCGCCAAGCTCCTCCCCCCCCCATAGTGGTTCTTATACCACTATTTTAGTATATGGTTTAGGGGGTGCCGCTCGCAGTCGATTTAAGGACTTGCCTTGCCTCTGGTCGTTTGTTTCCTGGTTGCCGTGAAGGGTAACACTTTGCAGGGGATTGTTTGCCGCCACCACCGGACCGGGACTGCGAGGCCCACCAGGCTGTGCGGTCGAAGATCACGCACACCTGCCGCCTCTTCCCGTGTCCCCTCCCCTTTCGCTTACCTTTTGTACATAGGTTGAATTAGCAACGCGTATGCGGGACGCGTGTGTGGGACATATCCTGGGACAAAGCCTGGACTAAGAGTGGACACTCTGAGACACTCAGAGCACCGAGGAAACTGGACTGGGCATAGCCCCTTGGTCCCTGGCTATTGTCTTACATCACAATTATTATTCAATCAGTCTACACAGGTTTTGTTTTCTCTTGACACTCTTGGACTGTCCCCCATAATGTCCCTGGTATTATTAAGCCCGGACCAGATTAGGTCTGATAAACAGGGGGGTCCGTTAAATAGAACACTTGACAATTATTTTGTAAAATCTAATTCCGACACGCCTAAGGAAACTGCTTTGGTGGAGCGCCGAGCTGAACGCCGCCGTTCCGTGGAAAGCATGAAACAAAGGTCAGTGATCTTGTTACCTTCACCTGTTACCTCTACAAATGATACTAGCCAGAAATCCGATGACATTGTATACATAATGGATAGTCAGCCCTTGGTTTCGAGTGATTCAACGCCTATATCTAGAACTTCTCCTAAGTTGGATACAATTGGTCCCCCTTAACAAATCTTACGAGCACTCCTGGTTTAACTAAGTCACCCGCCCTTATGCCAGCAAAAACAACACGAAACAGGGTTAATAAAACAATGCCTGCGCCTAGAATACATGGCCCACCACCCACCAAAAAACGGCGTAAAATGAGGGATCTTCATCAACCAAAACTGAGTCACGCAGATTTTGGAAAAAAGGCGAAGATTAATGTCACAAACCCTACTGATCCATTAGTAGCTCCAGAAGGAAATAACATTATAGCATCACCCTCACCAAAAATACCTATAGACAAAGAGGTTAGCATGAACTGCAGTGTGGGTGATAGCATGCCCCAAACAGCTCATGCACATGTTACATTGCATAGCATAGAGAGCTTAGTTAAAAAATATTCGACAGCCATTTTAGAGAAGCTGATCGAAGTGGAAGGTAGATTAGAGAAAATTGAGCAAGCATTGGGAAACAAGGAAGTTGCCATCACCTTAGCTCCAAACAATGCAATTCAAACCACTGTACTGCCAAGCCAATCTACCCAGCCTACTCTAAATGTTCCAATCCCTTCTCCGTCTATAATCCCATCAACTTTTAAGCAATTAGGAATAAAAACCACTACACAACTAAATCTACCCCCTAATCAGTTACAAGATAAACTCGATCAGACATCGGCTGTTTTAGTCAGTAAACCCCCTAATAGTACGGTAAATATTTCACTGGAGAGACCATCAAGGGAGGTGGGTGTCACTAGGAATACCTGGGGGAGAACCAAACAGACACCACTACCCGAACTTCCGCCAGAGGCAGTACCCTATGTGGTAGTGCTAACAGGGGTGCCTGTTCTAGAACCTGCTAAATGTGAGGGATTCGCCCAATTGAAGAACAAAGTTATGCACTGGCTAAATCTATTCAGGCCGATTGCTAATCATATTAGTGGCGAAATCATTCACGTCCGCCGGTTGCAATGGTTGGGGGGTAGACCTAAAAACACCAAGGGGGATGTGGTGGTAGTTAACTTTAGGGATCCTAATGCCGTCCAATTTATATTAAATTGGCCGCCAGGAAGCACGAACAACTGCATAATCCCTAAACCACTGACATATTTTTATCCAAGGTCAGTGGTGTTTCCTATGCAACACCAACCATCGGAGCATTTACTAACACAAAAACAATCATCCACGTATCCTCCGACCACACAAAGTATTGGGAATAGTCATAATGTACCCTACCCGCCATCTTTACAGACTGTTGGGAACTCACAATATGTGCCCTACCCCATGCAAGCGTCAGAATCCTGTGGTTGGAATTATGTGCCAGTAAGATCCTACAATGCAAATAACAGGAGAATGGATCATTTACAACCATTTACACCGTTAGAGACCACTAATAGATTCGATATATTTAGTGGCCTAGATGATTGCGACTGATGTTTATTGAGACGGGAGGAGGAGGAAAGTCAAATAAGTATCTCTAGTGCAGAGCGTGTTGTTAGTGAAATGGAAGTGTTGTTGAACCCCAGGTTACCATCACTGGTTAAATCGGTAGCTGGAGATGCTTCTGCCCCCGGTGAGAGTTGTATTCCATCAAATACAGTGGCTGTGCCAAAAAACAGATCGAACAGAATGGCAACATCTGAGGAAACCCTCTTGGTATTACATTCTGAGGGTTCCGTCGGATGTAGGGAGTCACCAATGTTAATCTCTGGAACTCCAGCTGTACCTAGGGAGCTAGTTAAACTGGTCTCCTGGAATATAGCTGGGGTCTCAAAGAACTTGAGGGACCCAGAGTGGGCCAGTTACATTGATTCTCATGATTTCTGTATGCTACATGAAACTTGGGCGGTAGTAACACCTCACAGACTAGGGTATAAGACCTATGGAATTGGAGCGATTCCATCTAGGAGTGGAAGGCCCTCGGGTGGATTACTAATCTGGGTGAAAGTAAACCTAAGGGTGCAAATTGAGGTGGTGGACACAAATACCCAAGACATATTGGCATTAAAAATCAGTATATGTGAAGGGAAAAACCTATTCCTAATAAATATTTACAATAGGCCATCACCTTCATCAAGTGAATCGCCAATACTATCCAAACTAGATTGCCTCCTAAGCAGACTGGATAGCAGGGAGGATTATATTATCCTGGCCGGCGATTTAAACTGCAATTATGAGCCAATTTTGGGCGTTAGCGATATCTTCGAGGAGGAAGATCAGGCTAATAAAATCCCCGCCTTGGAGAATGTCAAATCAGTAAAATGTTCAGTACTGGCTCTTCAAATAACCAAAATATGTACGGAATATTGTCTCAGGGCCTGTAACGGACGGTTATCGTCTGATAGTATGAAAAAGTCAACTTTTACTAGAGGGAACTGTAAAAGTAACTTAGATTTTGTGATTGCTTCCATACCAATTTGGGCGTATCTCCTGGACTTTGAGGTAAATGAGAGATTGGAAAGCGACCATTTCCCTCTATATCTTGTGATGGAAACCTCATTGTTTGGGGAATCAGTTCTTTTCCACCCAGTAGAAGAAAGTAATGGAGGCAATACTGAGATTCATATTAGTAACAATAGGAGATCACTTAAATGGCCATTCATATTGGATCATGAGGATATTCTCACAGAAATATACACACTCTTTGCAGGGATCTTTGAACCATATACAGATCCAATGTTAGGAGAGGACAATAAAACCCATTTTATGTCACTACACCAAAAAATGTTCAATGACTTAAAACTGTTAGTCACCAAAATGCCCAAGAAGAACCAGCAAAAGACACAGAATCTCCCCCATAGCAAGCCTTGGTATGGCAGAACTTGCAGAGAGTCCAAAAGGGCACTTTTACTAGCGATTACATCTAAACTACCTTCTGAAAATAAAATAGCTAGGAACAATTATAAGTCGGTTCAAAAGATTTGTAAAATAGCATGGGAGGAAGAAAAATAGGCCGATATGCTGTTGGCTGCAAAATCACGTGGCAATACAGCTTTTTTGAGGCTAGTAGCAAATGGGAACCATATAGGGAGAGTGGTTAAGGATGTCTATCTGGATGAACAAACCTGGATTAACCACTTCACTAATCTCTACAAAAAATATGATGAACCATATATGGTCATAAATGGCATAAGTGATGAACATCTTACAGACTCCCTGGACTTTACACTGGGTGAAACCGAGCTGGCAATTAGCCAAATAAAGTCTGGCAAAGCCCCAGGGTTAGATAAGATTCCGGGGGACTTATACAAGCACGACCTAGAAACATGGGCACCTTATATTAATTATTTGTGTAACAAGTTATCAGCTACATTAGAATTTCCCGAAAGCTGGAAGGGAGCTGAAATTGTTTTAATTTTTAAAAAAGGAGACAGGATGGATCCCTCTAATTATCGGCCAATCAGCCTGATGGATATACTTCAGAAAATGTATTCACGACATATCCTATTGCGTGTTAGCGATTGGCTGGAGGACAATGCAATTTTAACAAAATACCAAGCTGGGTTTAGATCCAAAGTTAGTACAATAGACCAGATCTTTAGATTTTGCTGCCTTTACTGGAAATATGTAAAGATCAAAAGGGGTCATTTATATGTTGCCTTTGTTGATCTAAGGGCAGCATTCGATCTAGTGCCACGCAATCTTTTATGGAAAACGTTAAATGCAGTAGGGCTGCCAAAAAATGTATTAGTTCAGATTAAAGCGTTACATGAAGGGAATTTTGCCAAAATTCAATGGGGCCCAAATGGAGAACTTACCCAAAAAATCCCTATCGAGCGTGGTGTCCGCCAAGGTTGTATACTGGCACCCAGGCTCTTTTCCCTCTTTGTGAACGACATCCCCTCACATCTAGAGGGATGTAAAAATGATTCCCCAAAACTGAACGGTGAAAAGGTAACATCCCTATTATTTGCTGACGACACTATTTTAATTTCCCAAACCAAAAAAGGTCTCCAGGCACTATTGGATTCCTTTAGTGAATATTGTAGCAATAAAGGACTGGAGATAAATGAGAAAAAGACCAAGTGTATGGCCTTGAATCCTACCAAAGTTGATAAAGGCTGCCCAACTTTCAAAGGAGCAAAATTGGAATCGGTCCCCCATTTTTCATACTTAGGGGTGATGTTAGACTCCAACTTTTCATGGAGAGCTCAGATGGAAAAAAGCAAGTTGACATTTTCCCAGACTGCTAAACCAATCCTTAGGGAACAAAGCCTGAGCACAAGTAAAGCAGTGTCTCCGGCGATTGAACTTTATAAATTCAAGGTCCAACCAGCAGTGTTATACGGCGCTGAGATTTGGGGTCCTGGGTCCAAGGACACTTTTAGCGTCCTGGACAATAATTTTATGAGAAGCTTGACAAGGGTCCCGAGAGGCACTCCCTTAGTGCCACTCCAGTTCGATCTAAATATCAAAAGAACTGACCATCATATTAATATCCGCCCATTGATGCTGTGGGTTAGACTATGGCGGGTTCCCGAACTACAAGAATATAGAGATGGGCTAAAAGAAATTATGGTGCTCGATAATCTAAAAATTATCCCATGGTTTAAGCATGTCAAAAACTGGTTTAGTAAAATAGGTTTGATACATTTTTGGGAGAATCCAGATCAACTTCCATCCAATTCAAAATTGATTTTAAAAAGGGCCTTTTGGAACTTTATTGTTCACATTACTACAGGAGTCTCAACTGGTGGGACTTTAGTAACAAAATTCCTTACTTTTAAGGACGAGCCATCATTTGAGACCTTTATGGATGAAATAGAGCCCCCTCTTGCCAAAACTTTGTTTCTCAAATTTAGGTATGGGAATCTTTTATTAAAGACAACTCTGGCACGTTGGATTAGGAGTTCAAATACTTCATCTACAGCGGCAGATGAAGTTTGCACTATGTGCGAACGACATCAGATAGAAAATGAGGCCCACATCCTCTTTTTCTGTCCTGCGTACGTTCAGGCAAGAAAAAGATGGATTAAACCAATATGCCTATTATTAGGCGTGAGGTCATGCACACAAGCGCTGAGAATTTTTTCAACTAATACAACGCAACCAATAATATTTACACAGAATTGGTTTAGTTTTTAGTAGATAGTGGGTGGCTCCTTCTAGAATTAATGTTGTTTATACTTTGATTGGTTTTTAATATGGAATGCACTTTTTTTTAATTCTATGTGAGATGTTTGTTTGTTTTTTGTTTTCTTGTATTAAATAACTGTAATGCATATCCATGTTTCTTTTATGGCAGTATAGCCGAAATAAAGAATTTTGAAAGAAAAAAAAATATGGTTTAGGTGGCCCCTAGGGCTCATCCATATTGTGCAACTTTTGTATATTTAAACTGTGTTTTGTTTTAACGCATTTGCTTCTGTGCTCATAAAGAGTATAGGGGATATTTGTAGAAATAAATCTACATATATTTTCAATATATATCTGTGTGGTGTCCTTTCATTTGGTATTCAAGGGGATTGTGTATGGTAAAACAGCTTGCTTCACATGCCTTTACAGAGTTTAGCCTAAGACTGCTTAGTCCATGCTACCCCTAGGATAGCTTGTCTATAAGGTTGACTTACAACCAATCATCATAAGGGTTGCTTGGCATGGTACAAGGTGATCACTAGAACTAGTGAGCATCATATACCAGGCCAATTTCTCACATACATTGACCCTAAAATATATGGCTCTGCTAGTGGGGTTGTTTTGAGCATTATGTGTCTACGAACACTTTTTTTTTTTTTTAGTTCCTGCTCATTCCTGTCCAATTTTTTTAATGCCGGTAGGAAGCCTTAACAAGCTCCACATTCATCCTAGTAATTTCTTCAGGCTTATGGAATAATTCTGCACGCCCTATCCCTTCAAAGCTATGTCCAATGTATCTGAGCCACGAAATTCTAGAAGCCTTATCTAGGGACATACATTTATGTATTATATGATGGTCATATACTAACCAGACCCAACCCTAGAGGGCTGGCCTCTCCACATGGGGCTTGCAGCCCTAGTCCAACACTGTGAGACCCAAGGAAATTAACCAGTTTTAGGGCTTGGCTTGCAGCATTATTTAATTATTCATAATTTTCAGAAATGAAATCAGAAGAGATGCATCTCAAAATATGTTAACTGAATCTGCATTATGCTAATTTACATAATTAAATGCACTCTGGAACCATGTACTTGTCTACTAATTATTAGTGTCAGAACATTTAAAGGCTTCAGAGAACGTTGATAGGGGTGTTGTAGCCATTGCTCATTGCACATTACATTAAACCCTTTTAGCCTACTTATGATTGTATTCTGGTAGTTTCTGGTGTCTCTCAGTGACTTGAGTGATACTTTTATAAGAAGACAAACTATTTTCAACTGTTTTATTTGCTTTTATATCTTTTTTGCACATACCCTATCCTATAATGGGTATCCCGGAAATCATCTTGGAGCTTTTATGCACAATGGCTTCCTTACGGGCATTCTACATGCTGCAGCACACCTCACTAGAGCATGAAGAAATAGAACCATATCATACCACTGTTATGATACTCCATATATCCTCCTTGCTATCGTGCACCATCTTCAAGCCCAGCTGTATTATCTGCAAAGCTATCACAATGCGTTAACAGTCTACAAACCAGCTAACTTTCCCATCACTTCTTGATGTGATGCTTGTTGTTGACCCTGAACAGTGTTCCGCTGCTTTTGGCTAGGTTTGCTCTATGTGACTGACACCCCTGGCTTCTTGAATGACAGGCTTGCCATCTCCAGTGGCTCTCCACACTCCCGCAGCAAGGACACCTTCAGATGGAAGAAGAAGATTTGCTAAAAAGAGACAAAAGTAGAAAAAGGCCTTTTCCATCTATGCCCCACGGATCTGGAATGTTATTCTCGTATACAACTGGACAGTCCAAAGTCAGCTGCAATTAAGAAAACAGCGAATACTCAACTTTAAAAGAAACAAAATCTTGATGCTATCCCAATCCACAAATTCTATCACATGTTGACTGTGTCTTTGACCCTGTACAGTGCTTAGCAGCCTTTCCATTTGGTTTGTGCTATATAAATAGCGCAAACACATACATATCTCATGCACTAATCTGGAAACAAATTGCTAACATTTGATGGTTCTAAAGAGATATTGAGAGACCTAGGCCAAACCTTTCCATCCAGTGTGACTATTATAATGTATTTCCATGTTATTGAAATTTAAAATATGTACATATTCTATTAGTGTTAAGACCTATGTTTTTGTTTTACTGATATCCACGCCAATAAAGTTGGTTCTTGCAAAGTCGCTCAAAAATAGGCAATTGTTGGCACTTCCTATGATGAAGTTTTCCTGTGATTTTACGCTGTTTGGAAATTGGGAGGGGCTCACATATTCACGTTCTACCTGGGGCCTCAGAAATCTTAACCCCTTCGACGCTGATGACAGAGCGGTCCCGTCATCAGCGTCGGTTGGGCTGTACTGATGACGGAACCGCTCCGTCATCGGCACAGCCCCCCCCCCCGGGGCATCGATTTTCAGCATTTTAGCAGGGGTGGCAGCGGAAGACTTTCCGCTGCCACCCCCCAGCCCCCCCACGCTTCCTGGTGACGTCAGCACGCACAGCACGCGCCAACATCATCAGGAAGCACTGGACGCGCTGGAAGCCATTTGTTTCCAGCGCGTCCAAGGAGTCAGGTGGGTGTTTGTTCTCCGGTGGGGCGGGGGGGCCGTTTCTCGGTGCCTTGAGGCATCGGGGGGAGGAAACAGTGTTTCCTCTCCCCTGATGTCCCACTGCAGGGAATTTCTGGTGCAGGATCGCGCACAGCGTCGCGATCCTGCACCAGAAATGCCCCCACTAGACACCAGGGATGTTTTTTTGTTGGCATAGGAAGTGACCCCTTGGGCAAGGGTCGCTTCCTTGGGTGCAATTATAATTTCAGACTTTTCTGCCATCGTGAGTATTTTTCCTGAATCTGGACCCAGGGGATGGAAAAGCCCACTAGATACCAGGAATTGTTCTTTTTTTTATAAAGGAAGCGACCCCTTGGGCAAGGGTCGCTTCCTAGGGGCAAAAACATTATTTGAGACTTTTCTGCCCCCCCTGGGGGCAGATTGGCCGTTTTTTGGGCCGAATCTGGACCCATGGGGGGTAGAAAAGCCCACTAGATACCAGGGATTGTTCTTTTTTTATAAAGGAAGCGACCCCTTGGGCAAGGGTCGCTTCCTAGGGGCTAAAACATTATTTTAGACTTTTCTGCCCCCCTTGGGGGCAGATCGGCCGTTTTTTGGGCCGAATCTGGACCCAGGGGGGGTAGAAAAGCCCACTAGACACCAGGGATTGTTTTTTTTTTATAAAGGAAGCGACCCCTTGGGCAAGGGTCGCTTCCAGGGGGCTAAAACATTATTTTAGATTTTTCTGCCCCCACTGGGGGCAGATCGGCCATTTTGTGGGCCGAATCTGGACCCGGGGGGGGGGGTAGAAAAGCCCACTAGACACCAGGGATTGTTTTTTTTTATAAAGGAAGCGACCCCTCGGGCAAGGGTCGCTTCCAGGGGGCAATATCAAATATCAATATTTTAGACTGTTCTGCCCTCCCTGGGGGCAGATCGGCAGTTTTTTTATCGATTCTGGACCCTGGGGGGGTAGAAAAGCCCACTAGACACCAGGGATTGTTTTTTTTTTTGTATAGGAAACGACCCCTTGGCCAAGGGTCGCTTGCTTGGGCCCATATGTTTTCACAAATTTGTTCTGTCCCTCTGGGGGCAGATTAGTGTCTTAATTTGGCCTTTCTACCCTCTGAAGGCAGCAAAAAAAACACTAGACACCAGGGAAATCTTTTTTTTTTGTTTTAAATGGAAGCGACCCCTTGGGCAAGGGTTGCTTCCAGGGGCCCCAAATTTAAAAAGATTTATATTCTGCCCCCCATGTGGACAGACACCCCATTTGTGACATACCCTGTGACATAGCCTGTTGTAATGTGTATTGTTTTTTTTTCTTCTAAAGTGTATTGTTTTATTTTCTCTTTAGACTGTTGCAGAATGCGGTTCCGTTACTGGTGGTTTTGCTGTTTGTGTAGTTGCATGTGTTTGGTAAGAGACCTTTTTGGTTCAATTTTAATGTAAATGTTTTTTTTGCAAAGTGTGTAATAATACGAGTATGTTTGGTTTCTGTTTTTTGTGATTGTAAAACATGTTTTGCATTTGTGCTTGATGTGTACTTTGCTTTCTGTAGATGTAAGTTTTTTTTCTTCTTTCTAGTGGGATATCGTTGCCTATTTGCTGTGTCTTTGCAGAGTAAGTGCTGGTGAGTGTAGCTGTCTCTTGTAAGTTAATTGTATATTTTTTCAGCATATAGATCTTTGTGATAAAGGCTTACATTTTTTTACTTACTTTGCACAGTGTTGGTTGTTGAGTTGTTTGTGCAGACTCCTTTCTTAGTAAGGATAATGGCTAGCCGCCGGATTACTGCTCAGCAAGTTGTTGGAATGCTTTTTGATTTTCTTCTGACCATGGTCCAGAGACTGATTCTGATTCTGAGGCACAGGTGGGAGGTGAAGATTCAGGTAGTGAGTTTTCTCTACACATGGCTTCATCTGATGATGAAGATACTCTGAGTGCTGATGAAGCTACTTTTGGTGTGGATGAAGTGCCTGTGGTTGCGGAGGACATTGCTGTGCCGATAGTGCAGCATGAGGCATCTGGGCTGCAGCCTGGGGCTGCTAGACTTCCAGTTAGTGTAGTGAGACAAGAGGCAGCTGGGCGGCAGCCTGAGGCTACAAGACTTGTAGTTGAATGTTCTGACCTCTGGGTTGCCCCAGGCATGGTGCAGCCGGCATTGCCTGAATTTACTGGTGTTCCAGGGTGTAGGGTGAACACTGAAAACTTTTTACCAATTGATTTTTTCAAGTTGTTTAAGGATGATGTGTTTTTGGCAGAGATTGTAGAGCAGACTAATTTGTATGCAGAACAGTTTTTGAGGGAGAACAGTGCCAGCCTTAAGCCCCACGCTAGAGCTACCCGGTGGACTCCTACAAATTTGGAGGAGATGAAAAAGTTTTTGGGTTTAACTTTTTTGATGGGCTTGCTTAGGAAACCATCAATGGCTTCATATTGGTCTACTAGTCCCTTGATGGCAACAGCTATATTTCCGGCAGTCATGAGTCATGATAGGTATTTGCTTCAGCTTTGGATGATGCATTTTGTTGATAATGGTTTAGCTTTGCCACGAGATCACCCTGATTGTACCCGTCTTTTCAAGATTCAGCCTGTCATTGATCATTTTGTTGATCGATTTCCAGAGATCTTTGCTCCCGGGAAAGAAATTGCAGTGGATGAGTCTTTGGTGTTGTTCAAGGGCCGCTTGGTATTTAGGCAATACACTCCTAGTAAGAGGGCACGCTATGGAATTAAGCTTTATATGCTGTGTGACAGTCGGACTCGATATGTCTCTAATTTCAGAGTGTACACCGGTAAGGGATCCAGGATTAACCCCCCTGGTTGTCCGTCCACTTTTGGAGTGACTGATAAAATTGTGTGGGAACTTGGTAGAGGATTTTTTAACAAAGGCCATCATTTATATGTAGATAACTTCTACACTGGTGTGCGGTTGTTCAGGGAATTGGCCAAAGTGGACACTGTTGCTTATGGCACAATCTGCTCTAACCGTAAAGGTTTCCCAAAAGAACTTGTTTGTCAAAAGCTTGCTCGGGGACATTGCAGTGCATTGCGTTGTGAGGAGCTTCTAGCTGTGAAGTTTTCAGACTGGAGAGATGTCTGCTGGTGGAAGTGTAGTAATGTGATGGGTCCGCGGCTGGCGGTGTGAATGTTTTGTATGTGTCACATGTATGAAAGGTGTATGGCCTGTAAAGAGGTTGGTGCCTTGTTGTGGCTTTACAGCTCACGAGCTGTAAGTCAATGGTTCAGTTTCTCGTCCTTTCCATTATTAACAGTGTATTTCATTTTTTGTGAAATCACTCGCTAATACAATGGTATATACTGAACCATCACTCACCCTCGTGCCAAATCCAACCAGTATGTGTGTGTGTTTGAGGACTTGATGTCTGTGTAGTTATTTTTATTTTTTATTTTTTTTGAAGCAGGACGCAATTTGACACTTTTTTGTAAATGTTGTGATGTGTTGCTTTTGTGCCTGGTGGTGTGAATGGTCTTCTGTGTGTCAGGTATGAAAGGTGTGTGCATGGCCTGTAAAGCGGTTGGTGCCTTGAAGTGGCTTTATAGCTCACGAGCTGCGAGTCATTGGTTCAGTTTTTTTGTCCATGTAATTGACAGTGCATTTCATTTTTGTGAAATCTCTTGTTAATAAAATTATATATACTGAACCACACACTCGCCCTCGTGCCAAATCCAACCAGTATGTGTGTGTGTTTGAGGACTTGATGTCTGTGTAGTTATTTATTTTTTTATTTTTTTATTTTTAAGCAGGACGCACCTTGTCACTTTTTTGTAAATGTTGTGATATGTTGCTTTTGTGCCTGGTGTGAATCGTCTTCTGTGTGTCAGGTATGAAAGGTGCTGGCACGGAGAACCCATGCAAAAATGTATGGAAAAGTGTTTTTTTAACCTAATTTTAAGGTTTGCAGGGAATTCTGGGTAGGAAAACGTTGGGGGATCCACGCATGCCATACCTCCCTAGACTCCCCCGGGTGTCTAGTTTTCAGAACTTTTTGGGTTTGGTAGATTCCCAAGTTGGCCGCCGAGCCCCGGGCCAAAAACTCAGGTGCTCCCCCCCCAAAAAATAAGGTAGTTTTGCTATAGGTTATTTTTAAGGCTCCACCGTATGATTTGGGCCTTTTCCTGTTGCAGCCACTATGCCTACCCACGCAAGTGAGGTACCATTTTAATCAGGAGACCGGGGGAACTCTGGGTGTGAGGAAATTTGTGTGAGCCCAATGATGCCGTAAATGTTGTGATGTGTTGCTTTTCTGCCTGGTGGTGTGAATAGTCTTCTGTGTTTCAGGTATGAAAGGTGTGTGAATGGCCTGTAAAGCGGTTGGTGCCTTGAAGTGGCTTTACAGCTCACGAACTGCGAGTCATTGGTTCAGTTTTTTTGTCCATGTAATTGACAGTGCATTTCATTTTTGTGAAATCTCTTGTTAATAAAATTATATATACTGAACCATCACTCGCCCCTCTGCCAAATCCAACCAATATGTGTGTGTGTTTGAGGAATAGATGGCTGTGCAGGGATCTTGGTTTTTTTAGTCTCTCTGCCAAGGTGTACATTCCACCTACGAATAACCTACCAATTGTAGATATTGTTGAAAACCCATGGGACTATATGGTGAGGTCTCTCTGGTGAAATCTAACAATTAATTTTATCCACAATATCCTGCAAAACTCACAATGTCCGTCATATTTACCTTGCAATATTGCGCCCAAATGTTCACGCTGCACAAGTAAACAACTAATTTTGTCAAAACGAATTGGTTTAGCTAGGGGGGTCACATGGGTTTTTGACTCCTTCCTCGGTTGCCATCTAGGGAAACCTAGCAAACCCACACATTTCCACCTACCCAGCGTTCCCCAGGTCTCCTGATAAAAATGGTACCTCACTTGCATTGGTGATTCAAGGACCCGCCACAGGTAAGGGCCCAAAACCTAATGAGGCAACATCAAAATTACCTATCATAAAGCAATCTGGTTTTGCAAGGGGTATCCCATGAGTTTTTGGCCCGGGGCTCGGCGGCCATGTAGGGAAACCTACCTAAACCATACATTTCTGGAAACTAGACACCCGGGGGACTCCTGCGAGGTATGGCTTGCGTGGGTCCCTCATCATTCTCCTACCTAGAATCCACTGCAAAGCAAAAATTTCGCAAAAAAAAGCTCTTTTCTCACATTTTTGTGTGGTAAAGTTGTGGAATCTGTGTGGATCCTCAAATTTCCTCCCACCCAGCGTTCCCCCAGGTCTCCCGATAAAAATGGTACCTCACTTGTGTGGGTCGGCATGGTGGCTGCAACTGGAACAGGCCCAAATTGTACGGTGGAGACTTTAATATTACCTATAGCAAAACTACCTTATTTTTGGGGGGGGGCACCTGAGTTGTTTTGCCCCGTGCTCGGCGGCCATCTTTGGAAACTACAAAACACAAACAATTCTAAAAACTAGACTCCGTGGGGAGTCTAGGGAGGTATGGCATGCGTGGGTCCCCCAACGTTTTCCTACCCAGAATACCCTGCAAACCTTAAAATTAGGTTAAAAAACACTTTTCCACACATTTATGCGTGGGTTCTCCGTGCCGGCACAAATGTCCTACCATCCAGCGTTCCTCTTGTTCTCCCGAGTAAAATGATACGTCACTTGTGTGGGTGGGCCAAAGCAGAACAGGCCAAAAATTTATTTTTAAAATTTTTTTAGAATTCGGTATTTACAAGAAAGCACCGAGAATTCTACTGTTTTGGGGTCATCCTAGTCACAGGCCTTTGGCCCACCCACACATGTGAGGTATCATTTTACTCGGGAGAACAGGGGCAACGCTGGGTGGTAGGACATTTGTGCCGGCACGGAAAACCCACGCAAAAATGTATGGAAAAGTGTTTTTTTAACCTACTTTTAAGGTTTACAGTGAATTCTGGGTAGGAAAACGTTGGGCGACCCACGCATGCCATACCTTGCTGAACTTCCCCAGGTGTCTTGTTTTCAGAACTGTTTGGGTTTGGTAGTTTCCCAAGTTGGCCGCCGAGCCCTGGGCCAAAAACTCAGGTGCCCCCCCAAAAAAATAAGGTTGTTTTGCTATAGGTTATTTTTAAGTCTCCACCGTACGATTTGGGCCTTTTCCTGTTGCAGCCACTATGCCTACCCACACAAGTGAGGTACCATTTTTATCGAGAGACCTGGGGGGATGCTGGGTGGGAGGAAATTTGAGGATCCACGCAGATTCCAGAACTTTCCACCACAGAAATGTGAGGAAAATGCGGTTTTTTTCTCCAATTTTTTAGGTTTGCAAGGGATTCTGTTTAACAGAACCTGGTGGGAGGCAGTAAAGTTACCCCATACTAAATTCCCCTGGGTGTCTAGTTTTCAAAAATGTATAGGTTTGCTAGGTTTCCCTAGGTGTCGGCAGAGCTAGGGTTAAAAAACTACAGGTAGGCACTTGGCCAAAAAAGGGCCTGTTTTCACTGCGAAATTGAGGTGCGACCACATTGCGTTTTGCGCCGTTTCCTGTCGCAGGCACTAGGCAGACCCAGGCAAGTGAGGTACCATTTTTCTCATAAGACTTTGGGGAAAGCAGGGTGGGTGGAAATTTGTTGATCCATGCAGATTCCAGAACTTTCCACCACAGAAATGTGAGGAAAATGCGTTTCTTTTTCCAATTTTTTAGGTTTGCAAGGGATTCTGGGTAACGGAACCTGGTGGGAGGCAGTGGAGTCACCCCATCTTGAATTCCCCTGGGTGTCGAGTTGTCAAAAATGTATAGGTTTGCTAGGTTTCCCTAGGTACCAGCAGAGCTAGTGTTAAAAAACTACAGGTAGGCACTTTGCCAAAAAAGGGCCAGTTTTCTAATCGAAATTGAGGTGCGGCCACGTTGCGTTTTGCACCGTTTCCTGTCGCAGGCACTAGGCAGACCCAGGCAAGTGAGGTAACATTTTTCTCATAAGACTTTGGGGAACGCGGGGAGGGTGGAACATTGTTGATCCACGCAGATTCCAGAACATTCCACCACAGAAATGTGAAGAAAATGCATCTTTTTTCCAAATTTTTTAGGTTTGCAAGGGATTCTGGGTAACAGAACCTGGTGGGAGGCAGTGGAGTCACACCATCCTGAATTTCCCTGGGTGTCTAGTTTTCAAAAATGTATAGGTTTGCTAGGTTTCCCTAGGTGCCGGCAGAGCGAGAATTAAAAAACTACAGCTAGTCACTTTGCCAAAACATGGTCATTTGTCCCTGCAAAATTGAGGTGTGACCACGTTGCGTTTTGCGCCGTTTCCTGTCGCAGGCACTAGGCCGACCCACACAAGTGGGGTACCATTTTTCTCGAAAGACTGTGGGGAACGCAGGATGGAAGGAAATTTGTGGATCCACGCAGATTCCTTAACTTTCCACCACAGAAATGTGGTCAAAATGTGTTTTCTTTTACACTTTTTTAGGTTTGCAATGAATTCTGTGTAACAGAACCTGGTGGGAAGCAGTAAAGTCTCCCCATCATGGATTCCCCAGGGTGTCTATTTCTCGAAACTGTATAGGTTTGCAAGGTTTCCCTAGGTGCTGGCAGAGTTAGGGTGCAAAAACTACAGGTAGGCACTTTGCCAAAAAAGGGTCAATTTTTAACTGCGAAATTGAGGTATGACCACATTGCATTTTGCCCCGTTTCCTGTCGCAGGCACAAGGCCGACCCACGCAAGTGAGGTACCGTTTTTATGGGGAGACTTAGGGTAATTCAGATTTGTAAATCAACTGTTATTACCTATTGAGTTTTCATGCATTTCTCCCTTCAAAATGAAAGACATTGTGCAAAAAAAATAATTTTGAAAAATGACCAATAATTCTCAAGCTAGTGTGAGTATTCCCAATTTTGAAAATGTGGAAATATATACTGTTTCTAAACTCTATAATTGTTACCCAATTCAGAAATACATAGGTGTCTTTCATACCGATTTTTCCATGTATACATTTTCACAGAATAATTGCTCTATACCCGGTACATAATAAAAAACCATTGCAAGTTGCTGCTAAGTTTTTGGCTCTGTGTTCGTCGGGTTCTTGGCAAAACTACAAGTCCTGTATATCCCGACAACCAGGAAGGTCTAACAGATGTAACGGTATATTGCTTTCAAAGAGCTGACAAAATTACAAGAAGTTACATGTGAAAATGTTGAGACAAAAGGCTGTTTTTTTCAACTAATTTCCCATTTTTCCAATATTTAACTGTTAATTTCTATAAAGAAACCTACATGGATTTAGACAAATGACCCCTTTCTGAATTCAAAATGTTGTCTACTTTTTTAAAATGTATATCTTTTTAGGATCCATTATTGCTTTCGAACTAATTTTTACCATTAACTGGAAGGAGATTGAAAGCACTAAAAATAGCAAAAATAGGCTATGTCCCAGAAAAGTGCCAAAACTGTGTGAAAAATATTGGTTCTCTGACAAAAGACTGTCATTTTCTAAAAGCTGAGAAAATTCTGATTTTATTCCCAGAAACCCTTTTTTGATTTCATTTGCAGGGAAAAACCCAGAGGCTTGAATTTGCAAACCGTTTTCCCAATTTTTCTGAAAAAAACTAAAATATTCCTGTATTTTGCTTAATTTCTGAGACCCCTCCAAGGGAATCCAGAAACCCTGGGTATCTGTAGAATCCCCATGATGTTTGAAGAAAAGGACGCAAATTTGCCGTGGATACCTTATGTGGTCAAAAAGTTACAGGGCCGAAGCGCACACTGACCCAAATCGCCAAAAAATGGCTTGGCACAGGAGGGGAAAAGGCCTAGCAGCGAAGGGGTTAATACCAACCCAGCTCCTGTCTTGCAGAACTGGATGGTGTCAAGAGGGGCTCACAGCCAGCTCAGGGACCAAAGTCGGCTCAAAGCATTTGCACCTATATATCTAAAGATGAACAAACAGGATCTCCACTTTTTTAAATTCCTCTCTGTAATTACTGTGGAGCTGTTTGGCCAGCAACAAAATGTAAAGTTTGTATGTTACACATGCCACATTGTCTTCATTTTCCCTGCACAGTTTATGTGGAAAAAAAAAATATATATATACATAAATAAATATATATATATACATAAATAAATATATATATATATATATATATATTACCTACTGGCGGTCGCCAGTAGGTATATATAGTTAGGATTTTTTTCCTATGGGATTTTTGAAAATTCTATGTTGAATAACTTTGGCGTTTGAGGACGGAATTGGCTGAAATTTTCTGGAAAATGGAACATTTTGTTTCTGAGCAGCCCCTGAAAATTTGGGGGGGTTTCGTCAAGCGGGGGCCGAGAAAAAAGGGGGGTCCCAAAACGTGTTTTTAACATTGAGTTTTCCATAGGGCGGTTGGACTCACTTTTAGCTCGAACGGCTGAATGGATTTCCACGAAACTTGGCAAAATTGTAGGGACTGGTAGCCCGATGTGCCTTTGCTATGTCTCAAGATATATGCTCCAGTGGTTTTTACGAAAATTAACTTTGAAAAATATATATTGGGCTACATTGGGCTATATATATGTTGGAGCCCAAATGTAGCCCAATGTAGCCGAATGAAGCCCAATGAAGCCCAATGTAGCCCAAAGATGGCCGCCAGAGACAAAAAAAAACAAATGTAGCCCAAATATCAGCCAGATGTAGCCCAACTATAGCCCAGTGACAGAATGTCCCAGAGTGTTTTAAAGAACAACTAGAACGCTAACAGTCTTACTTATGACAAAAGTATGGCACACCTGAAGTCATCTTGATTGGAATAAAGTGGTAACACTTAATACATTTATTTGAAAAGGAACAAAGTAAGGGGTTTCATTTTGCCATAGAAATGTTATATATATATATATATATATATATATATAATATAAATATATATATATTACCTACTGGCGGTCGCCAGTAGGTATATATAGTTAGGATTTTTTTCCTATGGGATTTTTGAAAATTCTATGTTGAATAACTTTGGCGTTTGAGGACGGAATTGGCTGAAATTTTCTGGAAAATGGAACATTTCGTTTCTGAGCAGCCCCTGAAAATTTGGGGGGGTTTCGTCAAGCGGGGGCCGAGAAAAAAGGGGGGTCCCAAAACGTGTTTTTAACATTGAGTTTTCCATAGGGCGGTTGGACTCACTTTTAGCTCGAACGGCTGAATGGATTTCCACGAAACTTGGCAAAATTGTAGGGACTGGTAGCCCGATGTGCCTTTGCTATGTCTCAAGATATATGCTCCAGTGGTTTTTACGAAAATTAACTTTGAAAAATATATATTGGGCTACATTGGGCTATATATATATTGGAGCCCAAATGTAGCCCAATGTAGCCCAATGAAGCCCAATGAAGCCCAATGTAGCCCAAAGATGGCCGCCAGAGACAAAAAAAATGAAATGTAGCCCAAATATCAGCCAGATGTAGCCCAACTATAGCCCAGTGACAGAATGTCCCAGAGTGTTTTAAAGAACAACTAGAACGCTAACAGTCTTACTTATGACAAAAGTATGGCACACCTGAAGTCATCTTGATTGGAATAAAGTGGTAACACTTAATACATTTAATTTGAAAAGGAACAAAATAAGGGGTTTCATTTTGCCATAGAAATGTTATATATATATATATATATATTCACTGAAAAAACCATAGGTTATAGACCATATATAGTTAGGAATTAGCATTTACAAAACCTTGAAAATTCACTGAAAAAACCATAGGTTATAGACCATATATAGTTAGGAATTAGCATTTAGAAAACCTTATTTTACTCACACAAAACCATTGAAATTCCATATATAGTTAGTTGCACTAACTATATATCGCGCACCCGCAATCCACTGCTGATGATGTCACATATTACATCATTCATGACATGGTCAGTGACATCACTGATGACATCACTGATGACATCTCAAATGACATCACTGATGACATCACTGATGACATCTCATTTGACATCAATGACCACATCACTGATGATATCATTCATGTGACAATACAATGCATCTCCTCACATTTTAATATAACCTCTGTTTCACCCAGTGTTAAAAAGAGAGTATAATTTTTGAAACCATTGACACACCAATACTAGTTACTACATACGCACTCACTGATTGCTACGTCTACACACACCTTCACTCATTCACCCATACAATCATTCATACATACAATCACTCATCTTTACAACACTATCATATGCACTCATACACCTATACAGACACTCACAGTCTGCCACTCATCCATGGAGTTACTCACACACCTAGTCAGTCCTGTAAAGAATCAATGACACTTCCATTTTCTTGTCTATACAGTTAAACATAGAGCACCTTACATTTTCAAACATATACTAACACATACTTACCTTCTTATACAATCATTGATACAAGTACAGATTGATCTGCACAGAGTCACACACCTCCCAGCTAGCCACACACACACTCAGTCTCCCATACAAATACTTGGGCAATCAATCAATAACCCATATAGTTACTCATATAGCTACTGATCAACACATGCAGCAGTTTACAGAACAACAGACATAATGATGCACAAATTAAGACAGTTTAGTCACTAACCCATGCAGTCAGTGAGACACATTTAATCACTCACTCATACAGTCAGTCATGCACCTACTAAATCCTTCGTCCAGACACTTACACATCCACTCATTCTTCAATATGTAAGACATATTTAAACTTTATAGAAACAAAAAATCACTGGATGTTGTTATCAGTGATGTCATCAGTGATGTCATTTGAGATGTCATCAGTGATGTCATCAGTGATGTCACTGACCATGTCATGAATGATGTAATATGTGACATCATCAGCAGTGGATTGCGGGTGCGCGATATATAGTTAGTGCAACTAACTATATATGGAATTTCAATGGTTTTGTGTGAGTAAAATAAGGTTTTCTAAATGCTAATTCCTAACTATATATGGTCTATAACCTATGGTTTTTTCAGTGAATTTTCAAGGTTTTGTAAATGCTAATTCCTAACTATATATGGTCTATAACCTATGGTTTTTTCAGTGAATTTCATAGGTTTTTTAATAGCAAATCTTTATAAAAATAATACATTTTAAATCTAATTTTATATTTTATAATTTTTTTATTTTTTTTTAATATTATTTTTAGTGCGCTCCCGGGGCGCGGACAGGTGAACGCACGGGTAAGCGCAATCTTGCGGCGCGCCCCGGGGCGCGTACTATTGCGCGTCCCGGAAGCGCTATTGCCGAGAACGAAAACAACATCGTGACGTATCGCGTAGCCGCCACGCCTTGCGTCATAAGACACGTATCGCGTAGCCGCGAGATGCGTCTTATGACGCACCGCGTAAGCGCACCCGGAAGCGCATACGATCGCGCAACGTAAGCGCCCCGATGCGCTTACGATACACGCCCGGGACGCGCCCCGGGGCGCGTAGCGTAAGCGCGTCAAACCATGTGACTTTAAAATAACACTTTTCATTGGTTCAGAACTTTTTTTTTCCAAATTGTGTGAAACCCACCCATTTCTCTCACTATTGCTTTGTACTTGGAGAGAGCAAGAGCTGTTGTGTCTACTCTATCTCCTACTTTTCTGATCTCCAGCAATGGCTGCAAGAGAATCATCCAGCAGTGATTCAGAGGGATTTTTAGATGAGGACCCTCCTCAGCAAAAGAAAAAAACCCATTTCATCTGGAAATTTTACGAAATCCCAGAAGGACAGAAAAAAGTCAACGCTCCCAAAGTAACATGCAAAATATGTGGGAGTAGTTTATCCAGAGGCATTCCTCTGAAAAAATATAGTTTTGGGAATGCTAATTTGATCCGGCATGTGAAAAGAAGACACCCTAACAACTTTGCCAGGGAGAGTGTCAGAGAGCTGGCACGGAATGTACCCACAGATGGCGGCAGCACCTCCACTGGTGGAGCAACACCTTCGGGACCACCCCGTGGAAGAATGGTTCCTAACATTCAGCCGGTGTTTGCGGGCATCAAATTTTTGTGCAAAGAGTGTGACGAACTGCTCTGCTATGGGGAGCAGAGTGTTGAACTGATTGCCCTAAAGAAACAGCAACACCGCTGCTCTTCCAGTCCCTAAATTTTCAAATTTTTTTGCTCCTGTTGAGCAGTTTTGGAATCCTTGTTTTTGTTTTTCCCTTGAAAAAAATCCAAAAAAAATATAAAATTGTTTTAAAAAGTCTAAAAAAATATAAAACAACAAAAACAAAAAAAAAAATATAAAACAACAAAATCAAAAAAAAAGTTCTTTTCAGAACTACCTCCAATTTTTAAAAAGAAGCTTTATTTTTTTAAAAGTCTGTCATTTTTAATCTCCATGGTACGCTCCCCCATACGCTCCCCGGTGCGCGTACCGGGCGCTCACCCCCGCGAAAATCGAATTTTTTTTAAATTTTTTTTTTCACCCGCGGGAGCCTTTTATGGCCCCCACATGAAACCTAGGGGGTCAGGGGGTGTGTACCCTGCCCCCTCTTGCTCATTTCCCCCTTTGATTTTTGCCACCTCTTGTGTCTCAATCCTACCGAGACACAAGATGGCGGCCGCTGCGGACTGTTTCGAATGTTTACAGACACCCGAGAACCAATCAGCTTGCCGTGCGCAAGTCGCGTGGCGCGCCTGAAGCGCTCCCCGGTACGCGTACCGGGGAGCGCTCCAGGCGCGGCTCTAGATATATATCTTTTTTTGAACGTTAATTTCTCAAAATCCACTGTAGCACATATATTGAGACCTACAAAAGGCACATCGGGCTACCAGTCCCTACAATTTTGCCAAGTTTCGTGCAAATCCATTCAGCCGTTCGGGCTAAAAGTGAGGCCAACCGCCCTATGGAAAACTCAATGTTAAAAACACGTTTTGGGACCCCCCTTTTTTCTCGGCCCCCCCTGGACGAACACCCCCCAAATTTTCAGGGGCTGCTCAGAAACAAAATGTTCCATTTTCCAGAAAATTTCATCCAATTCCGTCCACAAACGCCAAAGTTATTAGACATAGAATTTTCAAAAATCCCATAGGGAAAAAATCCTAACTATATATACCTACTGGCGACCGCCAGTAGGTAATATATATATTATATATATATATATATATATATATATATATATATATATATATATATATATATATATATATATATATATATATATATATATATTCACTGAAAAAACCATAGGTTATAGACCATATATAGTTAGGAATTAGCATTTACAAAACCTTGAAAATTCACTGAAAAAACCATAGGTTATAAACCATATATAGTTAGGAATTAGCATTTAAAAAACCTTACTTTACTCACACAAAACCATTGAAATTCCATATATAGTTAGTTGTACTAACTATATATCGCGCACCCGCAAGCCACTGCTGATCATGTCACATATTACATCATTCATGACATGGTCAGTGACATCACTGATGACATCACTGATGACATCTCAAATGACATCACTGATGACATCACTGATGACATCTCAAATGACATCACTGATGACATCACTGATGACAACATCCAGTGACTGTATGTTTCTGTAAAGTTAAAATATGTCTTACATATTGAAGAATGAGTGGATGTAGAAGTGTCTGAACAAAGGATTTAGTAGGTGCATGACTGACTGTATGAGTGAGTGATTAAATGTGTCTCACTGAGTGCATGGGTTAGTGACTAAACTGTCTTAATTTGTGCATCATTATGTCTGTTGTTCTGTAAACTGCTGCATGTGTTGATCAGTAGCTATATGATTAACTATATGGGTTATTGATTGGTTGCCCAAGTATTTGTATGGGAGACTGAGAGTGTGTATGGGTGGCTGGGAGGTGTATGACTCTCTGCATAGATGTATGGGTTCAAAAGTGCATGTGGAAACAGCTGTATGGGCGGTTGACTGTGTGCATGACTGTATTGGTGAGTGAATAGATATCTCAGTGCTACATGTCAAAGTAAGTACATATGTAAAATACAGTACATGTGAGAGTTGACATATATAAATAACTGTGCATAAGAGCCAGTGAATGTGTGAGTGGCTGTATGGATCATTGTGAACTTGTATCCAGGATTGTATAAGTGAGTAAATATGTTTTAGTATATGTTTGAATAAGTAAGGTGTGTTTAACTGTATAGTTAAGGAAATGGAGGTGTAATTGATTGTTTGCATGACTGACTAGGTGTGTGTGTAACTTCATGGATGAGTGACAATCTGTGAGTCTGTGTTTACACTGAGTGTATCTAAGGTTATATTAGAGTCTGAAGAGGTTCATCGTATTATCACATGAATGATGTCATCAGTGATGTGATCAGTAATGTCAAATGAGATGTCATCAGTGATGTCATCAGTGATGTCATTTGAGATGTCATCAGTGATGTCATTTGAGATGTCATCAGTGATGTCATCAGTGATGTCACTGACCATGTCATGAATGATGTAATATGTGACATGATCAGCAGTGGATTGCGGGTGCGCGATATATAGTTAGTACAACTAACTATATATGGAATTTCAATGGTTTTGTGTGAGTAAAGTAAGGTTTTTTAAATGCTAATTCCTAACTATATATGGTTTATAACATATGGTTTTTTCAGTGAATATATATATATATATATATATATATATCCAACACAGTCCAGGTTCCCCAAAATTGGACTTGCCACTCGGAAGTTGATTAAAACAAACACCGCTTTATTGGCACCTGCTCGTGGAATTCAAACAGGAAAAAGCATTCCATGTATCTCAAAAGCCAAACGCGTTTCGAGAGCCAACATACTCTCTTCTTCAGTGGCTGTAGGTCAGAGAAATGAAGCAACAGCATGTGATTACCAGCACCTGCCCTCCTTGGGCGCGGCCACACATGTCCTTCTGGGCGCTGTAGTTCAACAGTATTCTCCAAGTGGATGCGCACTTCATCCGTTTAAAACAATTATTGATTCCCCGTAGGGTGAAAGGCAAATGTCCTGCTTTTACTCCACGCTGCTTTGTGGTGGCAATTGGTGCGGGCTCGCACGCAGTCCTGGGATGCGTCACGCTCCCCTTCCGCCCTGCACGCTGTACCCAGTGATGGTGTCAGCGAAGGTCGAAAATTCCACTCGAAGGGCAAAGTCCGCGACCAGGGCGGCCGCTTACATCCAACACAGTCCAGGTTCCCCAAAATTGGACTTGCCACTCGGAAGTTGATTAAAACAAACACCGCTTTATTGGCACCTGCTCGTGGAATTCAAACAGGAAAAAGCATTCCATGTATCTCAAAAGCCAAACGCGTTTCGAGAGCCAACATACTCTCTTCTTCAGTGGCTGTAGGTCAGAGAAATGAAGCAACAGCATGTGATTACCAGCACCTGCCCTCCTTGGGCGCGGCCACACATGTCCTTCTGGGCGCTGTAGTTCAACAGTATTCTCCAAGTGGATGCGCACTTCATCCGTTTAAAACAATTATTGATTCCCCGTAGGGTGAAAGGCAAATGTCCTGCTTTTACTCCACGCTGCTTTGTGGTGGCAATTGGTGCGGGCTCGCACGCAGTCCTGGGATGCGTCACGCTCCCCTTCCGCCCTGCACGCTGTACCCAGTGATGGTGTCAGCGAAGGTCGAAAATTCCACTCGAAGGGCAAAGTCCGCGACCAGGGCGGCCGCTTACATCCAACACAGTCCAGGTTCCCCAAAATTGGACTTGCCACTCGGAAGTTGATTAAAACAAACACCGCTTTATTGGCACCTGCTCGTGGAATTCAAACAGGAAAAAGCATTCCATGTATCTCAAAAGCCAAACGCGTTTCGAGAGCCAACATACTCTCTTCTTCAGTGGCTGTAGGTCAGAGAAATGAAGCAACAGCATGTGATTACCAGCACCTGCCCTCCTTGGGCGCGGCCACACATGGCCTTCTGGGCGCTGTAGTTCAACAGTATTCTCCAAGTGGATGCGCACTTCATCCATTTAAAACAATTATTGATTCCCCGTAGGGTGAAAGGCAAATGTCCTGCTTTTACTCCACGCTGCTTTGTGGTGGCAATTGGTGCGGGCTCGCACGCAGTCCTGGGATGCGTCACGCTCCCCTTCCGCCCTGCACGCTGTACCCAGTGATGGTGTCAGCGAAGGTCGAAAATTCCACTCGAAGGGCAAAGTCCGCGACCAGGGCGGCCGCTTACATCCAACACAGTCCAGGTTCCCCAAAATTGGACTTGCCACTCGGAAGTTGATTAAAACAAACACCGCTTTATTGGCACCTGCTCGTGGAATTCAAACAGTGACGCATCCCAGAACTACAGCGCCCAGAAGGCCATGTGTGGCCGCGCCCAAGGAGGGCAGGTGCTGGTAATCACATGCTGTTGCTTCATTTCTCTGACCTACAGCCACTGAAGAAGAGAGTATGTTGGCTCTCGAAACGCGTTTGGCTTTTGAGATACATGGAATGCTTTTTCCTGTTTGAATTCCACGAGCAGGTGCCAATAAAGCGGTGTTTGTTTTAATCAACTTCCGAGTGGCAAGTCCAATTTTGGGGAACCTGGACTGTGTTGGATGTAAGCGGCCGCCCTGGTCGCGGACTTTGCCCTTCGAGTGGAATTTTCGACCTTCGCTGACACCATCACTGGGTACAGCGTGCAGGGCGGAAGGGGAGCGTGACGCATCCCAGGACTGCGTGCGAGCCCGCACCAATTGCCACCACAAAGCAGCGTGGAGTAAAAGCAGGACATTTGCCTTTCACCCTACGGGGAATCAATAATTGTTTTAAACGGATGAAGTGCGCATCCACTTGGAGAATACTGTTGAACTACAGCGCCCAGAAGGCCATGTGTGGCCGCGCCCAAGGAGGGCAGGTGCTGGTAATCACATGCTGTTGCTTCATTTCTCTGACCTACAGCCACTGAAGAAGAGAGTATGTTGGCTCTCGAAACGCGTTTGGCTTTTGAGATACATGGAATGCTTTTTCCTGTTTGAATTCCACGAGCAGGTGCCAATAAAGCGGTGTTTGTTTTAATCAACTTCCGAGTGGCAAGTCCAATTTTGGGGAACCTGGACTGTGTTGGATATATATGTATATATATATATATATATATATATATTCACTGAAAAAACCATAGGTTATAGACCATATATAGTTAGCAATTAGCATTTACAAAACCTTGAAAATGCACTGAAAAAACCATAGGTTATAGACCATATATAGTTAGGAATTAGCATTTACAAAACCTTATTTTACTCACACAAAACCATTGAAATTTGCATATATAGTTAGTTGCACTAACTATATATCGCGCACCCGCAATCCACTGCTGATCATGTCACATATTACATCATTCATGACATGGTCAGTGACATCACTGATGACATCACTGATGACATCTCAAATGACAACACTGATGACATCACTGATGACATCTCAAATGACATCACTGATGACATCACTGATGACATCTCAAATTACATCACTGGTGACATCACTGATGACATCTCATTTGACATTACTGATCACATCACTGATGACATCATTCATGTGATAATACGATGAACCTCTTCAGACTCTAATATAACCTTAGATACACTCAGTGTAAACAGACACTCACAGACTGTCACTCATCCATGGAGTTACTCACACACCTAGTCAGTCATGCAAAGAATCAATCACACCTCCATTTCCTCAACTATACAGTTATACACACCTTACTTATTCAAACATATACTAACACATATTTACTCTCTTATACAATCCCTGATACAAGTTCACAATGATCCATACAGCCACTCACACATTCACTGGCTCTTATGCACAGTTATTTATATATGTCAACTCTCACATGTACTGTGTTTTACATATGTACTTACTTTGACATGTAGCACTGAGATATCCATTCACTCACCAATACACTCATGCACACAGTCAACCGCCCATACAGCTGTTTCCACATGCACTTTTGAACCCATACATCTAGTGAATCAACTGCTCACACATCTATGCACAGAGTCATACACCTCCCAGCCACCCACACACACACTCAGTCTCCCATACAAATACTTGGGCAACCAATCAATAACCCATATAGTTACTCATATAGCTACTGATCAACACATGCAGCAGTTTACAGAACAACAGACATAATGATGCACAAATTAAAACAGTTTAGTCACTAACCCATGCACTCAGTGAGACACATTTAATCACTCACTCATACAGTTAGTCATGCACCTACTAAATCCTTCATCCAGACACTTATACATCCACTCATTCTTCAATATGTAAGACATATTTTAACTTTACAGAAACATACAGTCACTGGATGTTGTCATCAGTGATGTCATCAGTGATGTCATTTGAGATGTCATCAGTGATGTCATCAGTGATGTCACTGACCATGTCATGAATGATGTAATATGTGACATGATCAGCAGTGGATTGCGGGTGCGCAATATATAGTTAGTGCAACTAACTATATATGCGAATTTCAATGGTTTTGTGTGAGTAAAATAAGGTTTTGTAAATGCTAATTCCTAACTATATATGGTCTATAACCTTTGTTTTTTTCAGTGCATTTTCAAGGTTTTGTAAATGCTAATTCCTAACTATATATGGTCTATAACCTATGGTTTTTTCAGTGAATTTCAATGGTTTTTTAATAGCAAATATCAAAAGCTGTAAAATGTATTCTTCTTTTAAAGGAAAAATATATTTTATATCTATTTAATATAATTTTTTTATGTATATAAATTTTTTGAGGGAACAAATTTATCAACTATCATGCTGAAGAAGAGTGTGGGGAAAAAAAACCAAAGAGGAGGACTAAGAGGAAAGAACAATCAGTTCAAAAATACAATTGCTTTAAAGCATGAAGTGCTTTTCCACACATTTACATTTAAATAACCCATATTAGAACATACAAAATATCTACAGAGGAGACGGTGTACATTGAATTTTAGACTCTTCATTGGTACCTACATGTTAGTACTTACATCACCCACACAACACAACAGCTCTATTCAGAGCTACCCTACCTCAAAGCACTCTAAAATATTATTTTACTATTTCCCTTGGTTTTCCCCTTGTTACGCTTTCCGGAACCCTACCCGTTGCGCGGTCCGGGCGCTAACCGTGCGAAAATTTGAAAAAAAAAGGTGTTTTTTTTTTTACATATATGGGCCTCCTCAGCCACCCTCAGAAAACCTAGGGGGTCAGGATATGTCTCCCGTGCCCCCTTATACCCATTCCCAACATTGTTTATCCTCCATCTTGTGACTAAATTCGTCCGAAACACAAGATGGCGGACTCCCGTTACGCTACCGGTGAGCTACCCGGTTCGCGTACCGGGTAGCGCTTCCACCGCGAAAAATCGAAAAAAAATGTATTTTATTCTTTTGCCCCGCGGGGCCCTTTAATAGCCCCCACATCAATCCTAGGGGGTCAGGAGGGGTCTACCTTGCCCCTTTCATTCATTTCCCCCTTCGTTTATTTCCACCTATTGTCTCTCGATCCTACCGAGAGACAAGATGGTGGCCGCTCCGGACTGTTTAGAATGTTGAGAGTCACCGGAGAGCCAATCCGCTTCTCCTCGCGAAGTTCCGTTACGCGTCTGGTACGCGAAGCGGGGCGCTAACCGGGACGCTGTCACAGATATATATATTTTTTTGAACGTTAATTTCTCAAAATCCACTGGAGCACATATCTTGAGACCTAGCAAAGGCACATCGGGCAAACAGTCTCTACAATTTTGCCAAGTTTCATAGAAATCCATTCAGCCGTTCGAGCTAAAAGTGAGTCCAACCGCCCTATGGAAAACTCAATGTTAAAAACACGTTTTGGGACCCCCCTTTTTTCTCGGCCCCCGCTTGACGAAACCCCCCCAAACTTTCAGGGGACGCTCAGAAACAAAATGCGCCATTTTCCTGAAAATTTCAGCCAATTCCGTCCATCAACGCCAAAGTTATTCAACATAGAATTTTCAGAAATCCCTATTCAAAAAAATCCTAACTATATATACCTACTGGCGACCGCCAGTAGGTAATATATATATATATATATATATATATATATATATATATATATATATATATATATATATATATATATATATATATATATATATATATATATATTCCATAAGATTCAATCAATGAAGCGCTCTCAGAAGGCAGGAATGTCACACAGTGTTGGTTTTATTGCTGCAATAAAACCAACACTGTGTGACATTCCTGCCTTCTGAGAGCGCTTCATTGATTGAATCTTATGGAATGAAAGTTTACTGGTAGGGCTCTGCCAGTGTAACGCGCCACCAGACCACGGGCGGTTTCCTCTGCAAACGAGCCGTAAGGAATTGGAGCATATATATATATATATATATATATGTTCCTCCAAGTCAGTTCCTTTGCGGGAGATTATGCAGCGCTCACTCATGTGCGGTATCCTGCGGCAGAACCAAGCCGCTATTATCCTCAAAACTTTCTCCCAGCTGGGAAAAACGGGTCGCACAGCCAACTTTGGGATTTAAACAGCAATCCTTTTTATTTTCATTTCCAAGGGCAACAGGCACAGAGATCTACGCGTTTCGGTGTCACTCCACCTTGCTCACGATCACTGGGTTTGCCCAACCCACAAACATTTAACCACAAAACATTTTTTTCATTTTTTCAAAAAACCGTGTTTCCTGTCACATGGTATGCTAAGAATTGTGGTTCTTGTAGTTTTTACTAGCTTTTGACAAAAAGACTATTTTTGAAAGGGTGCATCTAAATTAATAAATAATAGAAATACCCAAAAATAAATGCATTTTAGTCATTTGCCTTCCAATAGGCCAAATACCGTTCTTTGTAATGCCGTCCAATAGGCTGGCTCATACTTATTATTAAGACATATTCTTGCACAAATTAATTTTATAACAGTTCAAAGGTGCACATATAACTCCTCCGATTGATTCAACCCATTCGGGTGCAGGGTCCTCAGGTTAATGATGAATTTAGATTCAACTTGTCTCAGTTTTTTCTCTCGATCACCCCCCCGCTCACTTTTGAAGATAGTTTGAATGCCATAAAATTTCAGTTTTTGCCAATCACCCTGGTGTGCAATTTCCATGTGTTTGGCTATGGCATTAGAGCGGTCCTTGTGAATTGTAGCCCTCATATGTTGTAAGATTCGGTTCTTCAATTCAACAGTTGTACTTCCAACATATTGCATTGGGCAGGGGCACTCCACCACATATACAGTGAACGGTGTTTTGCACGTGATACACTGACTGATTTTCCATTTCTTTTTGTTGGCCAGAGTTATTTCTTTTGTTGGCTTGGCTATCTGGCACATTTTACACCCATGGCATTTTATAAATCCTTTGGTTTTCAGCCAATCATCCTGTCTCTTTTTCTGGAAGTGGCTGTGTATCAGATGGTCCTTTAGATTTTTAGCACGCCTGTAGGTTATTGTTGGATGTGTTCCCACAATCTCTTTGACAGTGTTGTCTAATTGTAACAATTTCCAATTTCTGCGAAGAATTTTGCCAATTTTTTCACTCTCTTGTGAGTAGTCTGTTATTAGACGAATTTTATTTTCCTCGGGATCTGCTCCTTTGTTTTTTCTCTTCAAACAATCCTCACGTGTTTTTGTACAGCTTTTTGCGAGGCAATCTTTTACTGTTTGTAGTGGGTATTTCCTTTGAATGAATCTTTCCATTGTACGTTTGCTGTTCCTTTTCCATTCGTCTTCTTCACTACATATCCTCCGGACTCTCAGAAATTCACCGTAAGGAATGCTGTTTAATAGTGACTTTTGGTGGAAACTGGTGGCTTCTAACGTGGCATTAGTAGATGTTGCTTTGCGATGGAGAGTTGTGTGAATTTGCTGATTTTTTATATAAATTTCTGTGTCCAAGAAAATTATTCTCTCCTTGCTCATATTATATGTGAATTTAAGATTTTTCACGCTTGTGTTCATGGTCTGAAAGTATTCTTGGAATTCTGTTTCCGTTCCATCCCAGATTATGAATAAATCATCAATGAATCGCTTCCAACTCACCACTTTATTCACCGACCATTCATTTTTTGAGTTCCACGCTACTTCCTGTTCCCACCACCCCATAGTGAGGCATGCGTACGATGGACTGAAGGAAAAACCCATAGCCGTCCCGCTCCGTTGTTTGTAGATTTCACCTGCAAAAGTGAAGATGTTTTGTTCCAGGCAAATTGTTAACATTTCTTCCTACATTTTATTGTGATTGTTGAATTCCAGGGTTCTTTCTTTCAAAAAGGAATTACAAGCCTTTACACCCATGTCGTTGTCAATATTGGTATACAAACCAATTACATCCATTGAGATAAGCCAGTAAGATTCCTGCCATGGTGTATCTACCAAGTTCCTCAATAGGTCGCTTGTATCCTGTATGTAGGAGTTCAATTTTGATACTGAGGGTTTTAGGAAGTGATCGACATATTCCGCCATTGGCTCCAATAATGAACCTTTCGCGGAAATGATTGGCCTTCCAGGTGTTTTTTTTTGGTCCTTATGTATTTTCGGCAAAAAATAAATAGTTGCCAAAATCGGGTGAGCCACAGTTAAGAATTTCAATTCCATTTCATCCAGTAATCCATTTTCCTTCCAACAGTTTAATTTTGCATCAATTGTCTTTTTTAGTTCCATTGTTGGATTGGTTTTCAATTTTTCGTAGTGCGTTGGGTTCCTCAGTTGTCGAAGCGCTTCCTTTTCATATGCGCTGCGATCCTGGATTATCACGTTGCCGCCTTTATCGGCAACTTTAATTTCAATTTTATCATCCTCCATTAACTGCTTGAGAGCCAATCGTTCTTCTTTCGATAAATTGTCTGGGCCATAATTTAATTTCATTTTGTATAAATCCTGTATAACTGCTTCTTGGAACAAATCCACTTTGTTCCCAGGACTTAATTGTGGGTAGAACTTTGATTTCGGTTTTTTACCACTTAATCCTGCTCCACATTGGGTTATGGCCTGTGAAATGGTGACTTCCTGCATTGGATCTTGCGTGATGTTCATTAAAGTCAAAAAACCTTCAACATCAGTTAATGGTACATTTTGCTCCTTAGTTCTTTCTGCAATGGTGTCTCTTTCTTTCAATGTTTTTTCCCGAAATGCTTTTGCAAGTTTAATTTTTCTTATGTACAGGTATAAATCAATTCGCACCTGTGCCAAGTTCATATGGCTTTTTGGACAAAAGTTTATCCCCCTCTTTAATAACGATATTTCAGTTGTGGTCAGTGATCTTTCAGATAAGTTTATTACTTGTAGTTCATCTGCTATTTTTTCCTCTGCCTCATCGTTCTCGTCTCCACGCCAGTCCTCTCTGCTCCGCCACTTGCTCCTTTTACCTCTTCTGTGGCATTTTTTCCGGGCCATTGTCTGCCCCTTCCCCTTCCTCGCCGTGACTGGAATTGAGGTGCAGGGCGGTTCCGTTCCCAATATCTTTGTTGCAATATGAGGCGCATGTCCCCTAAAAAAGGCATCCTTTTGGCGTTCTCATTTTCGTCTCTGGATAATTGTTCCGTGGACACTGTGGAAGACGCTAAACTGGACATACTCGACCAAGCCATTTGTTCCTTCAAACCATCAAATTTCCTTGCAAACGAGAAAATGCGCCCATCTGCATAATCATTAGTATCTCTGATGAATTTAGAGTGTTTTCTGTCCATTACTATTTCCTCATGTTTGTCGATTTCTGCTTCAAGATCCTCTTTGAATTTAGTCATTTCAGATGTTAGTTTTAAAGCATTAATTTCTTTCTCCACTTCCTGCAACTCATCTTTCAGCTTCTCCAAAGCTATCTTGATATGTTTTATCAAAATGATAATTAGTCCCAAAGATGACCCTAGGACATGTTCGCCCCATTCTTCTAATAATTCATTGGATGCATCATTGTTGTTGGGCATCAATAATATTCTCAAACCCCTGGGTACCATTTTTGCTTCCAAATATTTCTCTAATGTAATAATTTCCCAGGATTTGTTAATCTCCTTGCGGCTCAGTTTCTCCCAATTCTTCAATTTGCTTCTCACATCCGTTTTCCCTGATGTTGAACCTGCACCCGTTTTTTCTCTTGGGGTGGTCTTGTCAAAAAGTTCATTGACTTTCGTTGCGCGTTTTGCTTCGCGCTTTTCCATGTTTGTACCTGTATTTTCGTTTCCCTCCACTGGTAATGATAATTTTACAGGCGGATTGACTGTTTATGCCCAATTGTTGGTCGGTACTTTACTAGTGACCAATAGTAGTATGCTGAATCCGTTGACTCTCAGTGGAACAATTGCGGTTTCTAACTAGGTCACTCGATTTTCCGATGAAAAGCCAAATGCCGGTTTTTTACATGCAGACGCTTCACTCGCATACATTCAGGAACACACGCTTACCGTTTCTTCCTAGCGCGTGTTCATTCTCTTTGCTTTTTTAGCGTTCTGCACAGCTGGTATCAGCGCTGTGAATGTTCGTTTGTAACAGGCTTCCTCTTATGTTACACAGCATCGGCGGTCGCTGCCTCCCTCGTTAATGTTCCTCCAAGTCAGTTCCTTTGCGGGAGATTATGCAGCGCTCACTCATGTGCGGTATCCTGCGGCAGAACCAAGCCGCTATTATCCTCAAAACTTTCTCCCAGCTGGGAAAAACGGGTCGCACAGCCAACTTTGGGATTTAAACAGCAATCCTTTTTATTTTCATTTCCAAGGGCAACAGGCACAGAGATCTGCGCGTTTCGGTGTCACTCCACCTTGCTCACGATCACTGGGTTTGCCCAACCCACAAACATTTAACCACAAACATTTTTTTCATTTTTTCAAAAAACCGTGTTTCCTGTCACATGGTATGCTAAGAATTGTGGTTCTTGTAGTTTTTACTAGCTTTTGACAAAAAGACTATTTTTGAAAGGGTGCATCTAAATTAATAAATAATAGAAATACCCAAAAATAAATGCATTTTAGTCATTTGCCTTCCAATAGGCCAAATACCGTTCTTTGTAATGCCTTGACGAAACCCCCCCAAACTTTCAGGGGACGCTCAGAAACAAAATGTGCCATTTTCCTGAAAATTTCAGCCAATTCCGTCCATCAACGCCAAAGTTATTCAACATAGAATTTTCAGAAATCCCTATTCAAAAAAATCCTAACTATATATACCTACTGGCGACCGCCAGTAGGTAATATATATATATATATATATATATATATATATATATATATATATATATATATATATATATATATATATATATATATATATATATATATATATATATATATATATAACATTTCTATGGCAAAATGAACCCCCTCATTTTGTTCCTTTGCAAATTAAATGTTTTAAGTGTTAACACTTTATTCCAATCAAGATGACTTCAGGTGTGCCATACTTTTGTCATAAGTAAGACTGTTAGCGCTCTAGTGGTTCTTTAGAACACTCTGGGACATTCTGTCACTGGGCTATAGTTGGGCTACATCTGGCTGATATTTGGGCTACATTTGGGCTCTTTTGTCTCTGGTGGCCATCTTTGGGCTACATTGGGCTACATTTGGGCTCCAACATATATATAGCCCAATGTAGCCCAATATATATTTTTCAAAGTTAATTTTCGTAAAAACCACTGGAGCATATATCTTGAGACATAGCAAAGGCACATCGGGCTACCAGTCCCTACAATTTTGCCAAGTTTTGTGGAAATCCATTCAGCCGTTCGAGCTAAAAGTGAGGCCAACCGCCCTATGGAAAACTCAATGTTAAAAACACGTTTTGGGACCCCCCTTTTTTCTCGGCCCCCCCCTTAACGAAACCCCCCCAAATTTTCAGGGGCTGCTCAGAAACAAAATGTGCCATTTTCCTGAATATTTCAGCCAATTCCGTCCACAAACGCCAAAGTTATTAGACATAGAATTTTCAGAAATCCCATAGAGAAAAAATCCTAACTATATATACCTACTGGCTATCGCCAGTAGGTAATATATATATATATATATATATATATATATATATATATATATATATATATATATATATATATATATATATATATATATATTTATATTTAATTATTTTGTTTTATAACTTAATTGCAAAATACAAACTGCAGGGTTACATCCAGAATGAGAAGCAAACTGCATTACGCCATGCCAAATGTGTGCTTTACAACAGCAAGCTCTGCTCTTTCGGGCGATTTAGCTCACATTCTATATGTTTAAATGTCTTACCACTCTTCACACCAAATTCTACTATCTATGTTAGAAACAGAAACAACAATCTCTATAAATATAGCACATGATAATGAAAAGAAGAGATTAAAATAAATGCTTAAATCCACTGTGCAAAATCAACATGATGGATTGGCAGAAAACGTATTTAGGTTTCGGCATAGTGGTGCTAGAAGGAATCTATTTGAACACATTTGTTAAGAAATGGTGGAAAGTAGACTGTGGATTCTCTACAAATTTATAACAGTCCGGCACATATTAGTAAACTGCAAAAGAGTGCTTTCATTTCATTGTCTGGATGGTACATCTTCTATTATTTGTAGTACTTCCTTATGAAAATTGCTGCTATAACCTTCTTGCAATGGTAGTCGAACCATCAGAATGCCATGAAAACATGGTTGGCTTTGACCAGAAGTAATACTGTTATCACCCCTCGCATTACACATGGACCCTGGTCGAATACTGTACCTGTTCAGAGAGTGAGTGAAGCATTGCTGAAGGTCATGCTGTAAATGTTTTGTTAACCAAGAAAGTCTCCGCTGCTGATCCACGAGGGACCAGTTTTGCAGGTGAATGAAGTTTTCTTTGCTTGTGCCCCTGGCATCACACAAGGATCCTGGAACAGTGTAGATCCTGAGTGAGGGAAGCTTGCATTGCTGAAGTTCATGCTGTAAATGTCCGATTAACCAAGAAAGCTTCTTTTGCTGATACACATGAGGTATCAGTTCTGGGTGTGAGTGAACTTTTCTTTGCTGGTGCCCCTGGCATCGCACATGGACACTGAAACAGTGCAGATACACTTGCACTACTGACGTTCATTCTGTAAACGTTTTGTTACCAAAAAAGCTTCTACTGCTGACAAACATGAGTTATCAGTTCTAGATGTGAGTAAAGCTTTCTTTCCAAGTGCCACTGGCATCACACATGAACCCTCAAGTAGTGCAGATACGGTGCATGTTCAGAGAAGGAGGGAAGCTTGCATTGCTGATGTGCACGCTGTACATATTAGGTTAACCAAGAAAGCTTCTACTGCTGATACAGCATAGGCACAGCAAAGAAAGATTCACTCACCCGCAGAACTCATACCTTATGTGTGTCTGTTGAATGGAGGGTTATTGCACTACAGATTCCCATTCGGTGACTTTTGTGCTAGTGAGGGAAGCTTGCACTGCTGCTTTCCAATCTGTACCTTTTCTAAGAATGATAAAAGCCAAAACTGCAGTTGCCCAAGTGGCCCAGAGAGTGAGGGAAGTGCTCACTGCTAATGTCCATGGTGTGACTATTTCGGTAATGGAGGAACCTTACATTTCTAATGTCAATGCTGCACCTGATCTGTGCGGGAATGTCGCAGCTACTACTGCTGCCATGCTGTACCTCTCTGAGCACGAGAAAATGTGCACTTCTGATGTCTATATGAATCCTGTTCTGTGAGAAAAAGGAGATTTGTAATGCAGATGTCCATTCTAGTTTTCTGAGGTAGGGAATCTTTACCATGTTAATGTTTGTGATATATTTTATCAGAAGAGACTAGCTCAGTATGACTTTTATGTTGGGACTCTGACTGGTTTTGTCAGTGGGCACCTTGCAGGTGCGTTCATGAAGCCCTCACCCACCAACCTGGTTGGTGGCATGCTTCATCATCGGGCCCACCCAGTAACACCTAATGTGTCCCGGGTGTGCTACGACGCCTGATTACAGCGGAGCTGGTATGTTACTGAGAGTGCAGTGTAGGGTGCATTATGAAGTGACAGTTAAAACGGCTTGGCGGGGGTCCCAATACCCGAGGGTAAATTACACTTTAATAATTGGGCCGCCGTCAGCGGTTAAAAATAAGGTAAGGTAATGGTACCACCAGTACCATTACACCTTAGCCGACTATAGTCTACTCACCATGCACTATAGACTCGGCTATCACGATGTGTATGACTTTGCCAATTATGCTAATATGACTCTCTTTTACATACATGATTTGTCTATGTCCTTCACGTTGTGTGTCCAATTATGCTTGAGAAGGGAATCCCCCCTCTCACACCTAGAAAAACACCTTAGCGAGTGTAACACATAGTCTGTATTATACATACCCACTTTTTTAGTCTGCACCATCACTATTTTATTAGGTCCTGAGGAAAGCCAGATATTTAAGGCACTGGCTGAAACATGTCGACCCACGTATGGATGTAGGAGGTCGTAACTCACCACCTTAACATCCTCCAGCCTTATTTTAACCGCTGACGGTGGCCCAATTATTAAAGTGCAATTTACCCTCGTGTATTGGGAGCCCCGCCAAGCCGTTTTAACTGTCACTTCACAACGCACCCTACACTGCACTCTCAGTAACATACCAGCTCCGCTGTAATCAGGCGTCGTAGCACACCCGGGACACATTAGGTGTTACTGGGTGGGACCGATGATGAAGCATGCCACCAACCAGGTTGGTGGGTGAGGGCTTCATGAACGCACCTGAAAGGTGCCCACTGACAAAACGAGTCAGAGTCCCAACATAAAAGTTATACTGAGCTAGTCTCTTCTGATAATATATATAAACCAACGGAGACACAGACTAGTTTTCTAGTCCTCCCTCTCTCTTTTGATACGTCTACAATGTTTGTGATATACCTTTTGCTTTGGTGTGGGAAGCTTGCACTATTGGTGTCCATGAATTAGCTGTTATGTCAGGGAGTAAAGCTTGCATTTCTGATGTCCAAGAAGTACCTGTTCATTGTGTTGGGGAAGCTTGCATTAGTGACACCCATATTACATTTGCTCTGTGGGGGGGGGGGTAAAGCTTGCACTTTTACTTATGTGTTATGTCTCTTATCTGTGGGTGGAAAACTCACACTTTTGAAGACCATTCTATACATAGTCTGTGAGCGAGGGAAGCTTGCATTGGTGATGCCCATGCTGCATATATTCAATTATCAAGGGAAGCTTGCACTGGTGATGTCCAGGCAGCATATGTTCAATTATCATGGGAAGCTTGCACTGGTGATGTCCAGGCAGCATATGTTAAAATATCAAGGGAAGCTTGCATTGGAGATGTCCAGGCAGCATATGTTCAATTATCAAGGGAAGCTTGCACTGGTGATGTCTAGGAAGCATATGTTCTATTATCAATGTTACATTACACTGGTAATGTCCATGCAGCATATGTTCAATTACCAAGGGAAGCTTGCACTGGTGATCTCCAGGCAGCATATGTTCTGTTATCAAGGGAAGCTTGCACTGGTGATGTCCAGGCAGCATATGTTCAGTTATCAAGGAAAGCTTTTACTGGTGATCTCCAGGCAGCATGTGTTCTTTTATCAAGGGAAGCTTGCACTGGTGATGTTCAGGCAGCATATGTTCAATTATTAAGGGAAGCGTGCACAGGTGATCTCCAGGCAGCATATGTTCAGTTATCAATGGTAGCTTGCATTGGTGATGCCAATGCTGCATATGTTCTGATATCAAGGGAAGCTTGCACTGGTGATGTCTAGGCAGCATAGGTTCAATTATCAAGGGAAGCTTGCACTGGTGAGGCCCATGCTGCATATGTTCAATTATTAAGGGAAGCTTTCACAGGTGATCTCCAGTCAGCATATGTTCAGTTATCAAGGGAAGCTTGCATTGGTGATGCCCATGCTGCATATGTTCTGATATCAAGGGAAGCTTGCACTGGTGATGTCTAGGCAGCATAGGTTCAATTATCAAGGGAAGCTTGCAGTGGTGAGGCCCAGGCAGCATATGTTCAATTATCAAGGGAAGCTTGCACTGGTGATCTCCAGGCACCATATGTTCTGTTATCAGAAGAAGTATGCACTGGTGACGCTAATGTCACACATGTTCTTTAAGAGGGAAACACACATTTCTGATGGACATGCTGGGCCTGCTCTAGCATGAGGTGAACACTGCAATGTTGATGCCTAAGGTGTGCCTTTTGTTATATTGAGGGTGTCTTGCTCAGATGATGCCCATGAGGTGCTAGTGTGGGAGGGTGTGAAACATGGTCAAAGAGGGAGGAACGTGTGCACCGCTTATCTCCATGGTGTCCCTGTGGTTTGTAGCAAGCAAAGCTTGCATTGCTGATGCCTGTCCTCCACCCTTCTGTGAAGGAGGGCAACTTGCTCTCCTGGTGCTAATTCTATGCATATTATGTGAGTGAATGAAGCTTGCACTGGCAATGTCCAGGCAGCATATGGTCTACTATCAAGGGAAGCTTGCATTGGTGATGTCAATGCTGTGCATATTCCCTCATCAAATGAAGCTTGAAGGTGTCATGCCTGTGCTGTGCTTATTCTTTGAAAGGGAGATGTTTGCACTGATGATGGTAATGCTGGACTTGCTTCTTGATGCAGTGAGGACTACACTGTGGGTATCCACACTGCTATTTATATAACAATGAGGGAAGCTTGCACTATTGCTTTCCCTGTGCTACCAGTTCTGGCATCCATTGATGCTTGTCCCACTGATCCCTTCTTTGTGTGAGGAAGGCTGGCTCTGTTGATACCCATAATAGGGCCTGTTCTGTCATGTTCTATTAGGGAAGGAAGCTTGCTCTGATTCTGTTGTGCTGGACATGTACTTTGTTTGATGCTTGATGTTGAGTTGTGCCAGGGAAACACACATTACTGTTGCCCAAGCTACATATATTCTGTGAGTGAGAAAAGCTTGCAATGGTTATATCGATGCTGTAAATTGTTATTTTCAAAGGGCATTTGAACTGATGGTGTCTATTTCGTACCTGCTCTTTGACTGCGAAAAATGTACACTGCAGTCCCACCACAGGCATTGTGCAACAGAGCATAGAGATACTCAAGAAGTGTGTGTGACTGTCAAGCATTTCTATGAAAATGTTCAAAAGCTTGTTGCCAACTTGTATGGTTCAGAATTTTGGGAATGAGTCAAGCAATTTTCCAGCCTCTACATGGCACATAAATGCTACATACATTCAAGAAAATACAATGAACTAGTTGATCGACCGCCAAGTATCTCTTGGAAACCCGGCCATTCTTTCATTTTCGGGAATGATTGATTTGCTCTCCTTTCATAAGTAAATAAAGACAGAGAGTCGGCCTTATGCTTACACAGTACACCTCTAACTGTATTGTCTGAATTACATGGTTAAAAACGAGGTGTGAGAGCAAAGGACCTATCCCCATTGATCCAGCGTGGCACTCAGATTTTCCCAAAATGCAATAATACATATGATAACACAATTTATCATTTTAAAGGCTGTGACACTATAATATAAATGTAATGTTGCCACATATAGAGTGGGTATGTGATTCTGGTATTAGGTCACTGGATTTCGTGTTCATGTGTCTAGTTCATGTCAATCTTGTAGATGGCAGTGCCATGGTGCAGCCTACCCGAAGTGATTAACTGGCAGTGTCCTCAATTATACTAACACACAGAAGATATCAAGGGTCTCTTGTAAATACCACTATCGATGGTACCTGTTTGTGGTATCCGCAAATGTTTATACCTAATGGTTATATTGGAACTTATATAGGAGAAAAATGAAATAGACAAAGGATGAAAAAGGAAATAAAGACACCCATCAGCCCACACATTGGCGGTACTTCATCATCTGGGTTAGAATGGAAAGATGGTGTTTGCTAGACATTTCCTCAGGAGATTCCTTGAGGATTGCTAGTATCAGATCGTTAGATCAGACCATCAACCACAAGATGGAAAGTGTTTTAGGCTGAAGGGGCAAGTTGCAGTGCCAAAAGAATTGTGAAAAAAAGTGTAAACAAATGTATAAAGTGGTGGTCTAAAAATACCTGTTTTAATGTCTAAGAAAACTTTATTAGATGCGACCATCAAAACGGCATGTTAAAATACAGAGTGAGAATAGTATGTAGAAAATTACTATTCACCATAGATGTTAACTGGTCGACATGTTTCAGCCCCTCCGGGCTTTCATCGGGACCTATGATGTACACTACTGCAACACTTACCACTTATCGTGATAAAACAGTGAAGATTATGAAAACCTACCAATTGTGAAGTAGTCTCATATCTTGATTTTCAAACCTCTCCTATAAAGAAAGAAAAAAGAGAACATACATAGATACAAACCAATGTCATGAAGGCAACAGCATCTAGAGTGTTATGTTAAGTTTCTAAATCGTTTATTTCACTCACCCAGCAATGTAGGGAGGAACAGCCTCACCTCGCCTGGCGCTCGCTCAGGACAAAGAGGCCACGCACTAAAACAATAGAGACATAAAACGGTTTATGTGACTTTGGTTATAATGATGTCATTATATGCAGTGTAGTGGTTAAATGACATAAAAAATTCGAAATTGGAAGTAGAGACTTTTCGAACTTCCAATTTCGAATTTTTTATGTCATTGCTGGGTGAGTGAAATAAACGATTTAGAAACTTAACATAACACTCTAGATGCTGTTGCCTTCATGACATTGGTTTGTATCTATGTATGTTCTCTTTTTTCTTGCTTTATAGGAGAGGTTTGAAAATCAAGATATGAGACTACTTCACAATTGGTAGGTTTTCATAATCTTCACTGTTTTATCACGATAAGTGGTAAGTGTTGCAGTAGTGTACATCATAGGTCCTGATGAAAGCCCGGAGGGGCTGAAACATGTCGACCAGTTAACATCAATGGTGAATAGTAATTTTCTACATACTATTCTCACTCTGTCTTTTAACATGCCGTTTTGATGGTCGCATCCAATAAAGTTTTCTTAGACATTAAAACAGGTATTTTTAGACCACCACTTTATACATTTGTTTACACTTTTTTCACAATTCTTTTGGCACTGCAACTTGCCCCTTCAGCCTAAAACACTTTCCATCTTGTGGTTGATGGGCTGATCTAACGATCTGATACTAGCAATCCTCAAGGAATCTCCTGAGGAAATGTCTAGCAAACACCATCTTTCCATTCTAACCCAGATGATGAAGTACCGCCAATGTGTGGGCTGATGGGTGTCTTTATTTCCTTTTTCATCCTTTGTCTATTTCATTTTTCTCCTATATAAGTTCCAATATAACCATTAGGTATAAACATTTGCGGATACCACAAACAGGTACCGTCGATAGTGGTATTTACAAGAGACCCTTGATATCTTCTGTGTGTTAGTATATTGTTCAGTTGGGGGACAAGATACAAGCAGGTCTATAAATACAGATTCCCCTTGGACCCCTTTTCATAGTTTGTTGTATGATAGTGTCCTCAATTAAACAACAGGCAGCCCACGCAAAACATTCAGTTTGTACCGCCTACTTCAAGCAGGTGGTAAGCCATCAAAAACTGAAAAGGGCCCCAGGGGACCCTTTTGTGAATGGTTCTGAAAACGGACCACTGCCTGCTTTTAAAAATTGAAACTGAAACCTTTCATTTTTCTTTTTTGAAAAAAGCCCAATTTCCTTTAAGGAAAAGGGACTGCATTTCCTCAAAAAAGGCTTATTTAAAAGCAAACGCAGACACGTTGGTTTGCTGTCCCCAGCACGCCACCATCTCTGTGTTTTTAGCGATTCGCAATGACTCGCAAATTGCAACCTGCCTCCTGTATATTGATGAGGCAGGTCCATTTCTGACCCACTCAGAACTGAAAACAGTGTCAAACTCTGTTGTACATCGCATTTTGTGACTTCCTAATTGCGAATGGTAAAAAGTTGCAATTAGGAACTCTCAAAATGTAGCAGTCGTACATGTGGCCCAAAATCATAAAAACATAGCAATGGCTTCTTGGTGGGGCTGGATCTCCATAAATATTCAGTTCTTCCTTTTTTGAGTCTAAATGTATTTCTTTTTATTTTATTTCAAAAACAATAAGCTTACTAATTGTTTCACTTATGCATACACATGACAAGAAAAAAATACAATAGATTTAATGTCTTAAAACTCTTCACCACCTCGTTAAGCTCCATAGATGGGCTCCTGTATTTGCTAGTCATTGAGAAGTGCTTGAATATTTGCCCATCTCTGTTTAGGAAGTTTGAGCGGAAGGGGGAGTGATCCCTCTGTGTGATTGCAGCATGCTGAAAACCTCATATTTCTCAATATTTTACCATTTTCTGCTAATGTTTTCCTTACAGAAGTTTAGGAATGTGTCAGCTTCTGTGAACGTGAGGAGATCTACTGCAGTGAGTATGCAGAGGATCACGAAAAAGATAAGACTGAAGCATATGCGTATGTGTTGTGGGAGGTAAAAAGGCAAACAAAAGTCCTTTTTTTGTCCTTGCTCAAAATGAGTTACCCATTGCTACTGTAAACCAGTGGCATAGCTAGGCCTTAGGCCGCACATGGCGGGCCTTGCGTTTATCATCCGCGGAGTGCACAGGTAAAAGCAAGATGGGCCGCCGCCGCCCCAAAACTCGTTCCGCCTGGGGCAGAATCCTCCACCCTTGCTATGCCACTGCTGTGAACTCTGTGGATGGCCAAGATGTGACATAAAATTGGTGCAATTCATCATGTCTTCGCTTTGGTGTGGTAGACTATATTTAACATACTCAGCATCCAACATTTTCAAAGTAGCTACATCAAAACATATCAGAAATGAGGATATGAGTAGTAATTAAATCTTTACTGCCTTCCTGGCTGATCATATTCATGAAAAATATTTTCAACATTTAATGAAGAATTAGTCAAACACAATGCACATGATTATTTTTTGCCTGGTGAGCCTACCTTGGTAGTAGGGATATTTCTGTAATTGTTTTGGAACGACCTACCTTCAGCGCTTTAACACATTTTCTATTATGGACTTTTCCACAAGGCCCTGAAATACCATCTATTCGGATAGACAAGGTCTTGGCCTGTTAGTCTTAGATTTAGTGTAGTACCCTTTGACCACCAGTTTTATCTCCAAGATGCCTATCGGAGAATATTACGCTATGCAGATACCCTCACTCACTGAACCAGTACTGATGGATATAATTCAGTGGTGAGACAGGGCTCTATGTATTTAACTTTATAGAGGGCGTTTGGCTTCTTTGCGTGCTTAAGTGCACGAAGAAGCATAACATTTGAAAAACGGGGCACTGTTTATGTATCCTCAAGACTAAGGATTATCTTTTAATTTTTAATAAAATGGATATAAATGCAATTTTGTACACCAAAAGTAAATTTTAGAAGTTGGCTTAAAAAATGGAAGACTACCTTTTAAAATGGCAATGGATATGGTTGATATCCACTTCTGTGATTTCCGTGGTGCAGTCATTTAGTTTTGTTGTAAACAGCTGATTGTAAACTATTTAAAAACGCCAACAAAACCAGGTTCAAAAACAGGAGGGGTGAAGGCAAAAGGTTTGAGGATGACACTGCTGAGAGGGCCAAATCCAATAGGAATTGGATCTGAAAAGGACAGAATAAGAGTCATGGTTGCGTCCTCAGATTGACTTCCTTTAGTTTCTTGAGAAGGCAGCGAGATGATTAAAAACTGAGGGGATGCACAGGAACAATTCTCGCATTCAGCATCTTAACATGGTTCAACCAAGGCTCCATCCAAAGGCAGCAGTTATCGTGAGGATTGGGGATCCTTATTATCCTATGTTGTAAGCACATACGCAATCAACACAAGCTGGCATACACACAATACCCAATATTCTGTTAATGCAGGATGCTAGAATGCTTCTTCAGCAAATATTATATGGTCCCTAATCTTAAATTGGGAAAATCTCATGGAGGAGTATGACGAGGGGAGCCTTATAGTCATACAGGTCCCAAGGGCCTTACAGAATTTGGCTATTCACCAGGCGTAGACCTTATCCTTTATGTTTTGTTCACTTTTTTTGATGTGGATTCTATTTTAGGAGGACGCACACATAAACAACCCAGACATATCTCTTTTTCCTTCAATCTCCTGGAAGAAGGGGTTTGTAGGTTGTGGTCATTATAAAACCACCAGATCAGTGTAGACAAAATGAAACAGAAGAAAAGCTATTTACTAACCAAGCATTCTGTCCTACCTAGTCTCAGCAACTCTGAAGCAACGGAGATGAGTCTCTCAACCATTTTCCTTTCAAGACCGCTCTCCTAAAGTGTGTCATATTGCACTCCTCTATGAGATAGGACTTCACTGGGTGGTCAGCCTATGACTATGGAGTTGTTTGATGATCAGTGCAGTCTGAGTCGCCACACCTTCCCTTTCATATGACCTTCTGCTGATACAATTTGTTTTACAGAACGGCCTACATCTCCTGATGTTTCTGATTGCCAGGCTTTCTCCCCAGAGAATGTGACTGATGCTGAAGAAGGTGAGAGATCTTCTTTTTCAATTTGGCGAGCAAATATGAAATGTTCTGCATCACTGTATGCTCTCCCAGCTTCCGAGATTGTTGGCAACCCATGCTTCGACAGCCTACTGTGAATACACTCTTAACAAAAGATAGACTTGTGAACCTCATGGTTAGTAACTCTGCTCAAGAAGCAGTGTCCCTGACTAAGAGTGTCACAGGATCACTAAGGAATGAGTGAACCTGAATCACCACAGAAGGGTTTGTTATAATGTATCAATTATCAGCACAGATATTGTTTTATTTTTGATTAGTTGTGAGTGCCAGAGTCAGAAAAGGGTACCTGCTTTCCGTGACTCCATGGTGGGGCGTCTTTGCCACTGCTCGTTCCATATGTGATGTGCAATTTATACGTTAACTTCAGAATGGAGCAAGGAAAAAAAGCATTTTATTTTTCATCATTGACCCTAGTCTTTTTCTACCGAGAGGTCCCTATTGTCCCTCTCATTCTCACTGGATGTGTTCTTCAGTGTCCAGAAGACTAAAAATGAATGATGATTTCAAAACAAAAGTTATGGTAAGAATGCCCTCCCTGAGCTCTTCTTCACTCCTTATAATTTGAAGATGGGTTAATCAATATACCATGCTCATGCTTTCTCCTTTATCTTTATTAGTATTAGAATACAGCTACATAAACGAGATGATATAGAACGTGCCACACCCAACAGCATCATGTGCTTTTACAAAGAAGTGGTTGTCAGACCTGTTTCTCATACACTGTCTTTAATGCATTTGAAACCAGTTATAATATTGCCATAACATTCTAAGCCACCTTGGGGTCGGCATGCTGTGTGTCTTTTCAATTCAAATAATAATAACATATTTCTTGAAAGCACAAGCTGGCATATGCATCAAGGATGGCTTTTGCGATTCCTTAGTTGCGATTATTAAGGTATCCCAATTAAGGAATAGCAAAAGCCTAAGCAGGTAGGAATCGCTAAAAAAATATGGATTCCTAAACATTCCTATGGGCCTACAGGCCCATAGGAATGAACGGGAATTGCATGCACAATTTGCGATTACCAAATAAGTACTTGCAAATTGGGCTTGCGATTTCAAGGGTGCAAGGGTGCCAAAAGGACACCCTGTTGCACCGCTGAAATTGTAATGTGCACCCATGTTGCGCACACACATGACCCAAGGTCATGTGTGTGTGTGTGTAACATGTAACTTTGAAAAATGCACATGAGTGCATTTTTGAAAATTTTTGAAAATTACTGACCATTTTTCCCCCCAGTAATTTGTGACCCCTAATAGCGAAATTGCTATTTTAAATTGCTTCTAGCATCTCATTTAAGGAATCACAATTTGAGATTCCTTAAATGCAATCACAATTTGCGAGTTTTGCATTTGGGATGATGCATCCCAAATGCAAAAATACTGGTCGCATAGGGGCAGATTCTGAGAATCTGCCTGTTTGCGACAGGTTTTTACTTAATTCTTGCTATTTCTATGCACTATAAATACAGGTGTTACTATTCATCAAGTTAAAGGTACTGAGGGGCATATTTACATGCCCCTATCGCCACACCACATCACTTTTCAGGACTAGTGGTGGCGATAGCGGCTTCCCTTTATTTACAAAGCAGCGTTAATGCCAGTTAACGCTAACTTAACGCTACAATATAAATAAGACCCTCTTTCATGATACACTTAACGTGAAAGGGGTGGGCAATGGGTGTTGTGGTGGGTGTTTCACTGCAACACCCATTGATTTTGACACTGCCCCATATTTACAACAGAGGGGTAAATATGGTGCAGTACCAAAATTAAGACTAGGGAAAACCTGGTCTTACCCCGGCGAAGCGAGGAACAAAACGCCAATGATTGTATATGTGCAGGAAGGTGTTCCTTCCTGCACATAAACAATCATTTTTAAAAAATGACGTTTTGCTACTTCTATGTGTGCTGCACTAAGAAGCACACATTGAAGTTACAAAACCATATTCAAAGATCGTTTATGTGCAGGAAGGGATACCGTCCTGCACATTAACAATCTCCCCCTACAATGCAGACACCCTTGCACTATGGTGACGGTGCCGCTAGCCAGGGCAAATTTAGTGCCAGTGCAGGGGGAAACACAGGGCTGCACCATATGGTGTACCCATGCATTTCTAAAGTGACAGAGTGTGTTGTTAGCCTTCTTGGCCTAACAACACGGTTCACCACTTTCTAGTAAATATGCTGCTGAGTTTCTCAAGCATTTGATCTTCCATAGATTCACATGCTTGAGTCATTTCCTGTTGCCACGGGGAATGATTCAAGAATATCATTCTCGGAGGAGCCAAGATGGCGATCGAGATGGCTGCATAAACGCTCGGCTCCGTGAGCCCTCTCACCCCGCACATATATCCTGGCACTTATCCGATGCAATTCTTGCATATATAAGTAGGCGAAGGACACCGTTCACTTACCGTCTGCTCCTGGTGCTTCTCCGTGCGGTAGACCCGAAGAAATGCCCCGATTGTTTGGCGGCCTCTACTGTGCCGAGACCGGGATCTCGAGTGGGAGGAGTATCCGGCCGCGACTGCAACAACAGCGGCCTTTGGCTGCGGAGGGGAGTCGGTCGGCGGGAATCTGAGATCTGCCGGCCAACGACGACAGTGCCGACCTCCTCCGAATAGCAGATCGCTCTGCTGGAAGTGCGATACCTCAGGACCGGAGGGAAACCACGATATTCGACCCCCCCTCAGTGTGATGCCAAGGCATTAACAGCTTCTCCCGGGACTGACGGGTGCCTCCCGGGGAGCGGCAGACAATTTGTTTAGCCCTTTGGTGACCCTCCGTGAGATGCCTGCCTTAATTTTTGGGGTCCGCCTGTGAATCCTGTTGCATCCTGGTGTGGGGCCCGGTCCTGAGGTGAGATAGAGAAAGAGGAGGCCGTAACGGCTAAGATGGCGGATGGCACCCTTATCCGCCCCCTCCACCCGGACGGAGAAACCGCTGTACAAGAGAGTCCCGGGGCTGGCATCATGAGAAAGGGCCCACGTCCAGAGATGTCCTGGCTGCATTAACAACCCTGCAAATGACCCTGATCCGGGAGGCCCGGGAACTGGGAAGACGGATGGCCGCCATTGTTGGTCCGCCATTCCACGTAGGCTTGGTTCCTTCCTGTGTAGGCGCCGATCTGCCTGCCTCTATGTCACTGACGGATGCCTCCGCTACGCTTAAATCTATGGAGTCACGGTTAGCCTTGGTTCATGAGACTGCTGTGGATACACCTGTTGCACAGGTGATTGACTCATTGGGGCCCTTGTCTGCTCGGCGAGTGACAGAACAGCGTCGATCCGTGTTTTGGGCGGCCCGGCAGTGTTTCAGCGCTTGCCACATCGAGTGATTCCTTTTCCATGGCTGGCGAAACTGTGTTCGGACTGGAGGTTGTTATCGGTGTTGGTGTTGATACAGGCAGATTTCCGCCATGCGTCTTTGGCGGGGCACTGGTGGCTGACGCCCGATGGAGCGACGACACTTCCCGATTCTCCTGGAACATTTGAACCCCTCATGCTCTTTTGTATGTCGCTTGATAGCGAAATGTACATAGGTACTATGGATAGAAGAGGCCAAGGGTGAGATCATTTGGGACATGGTGGGACTTATTATTGTTTGACGGTGATTTAAGGGACACTCAGCGGGGATATCATTGATTGTGCTATACATGATTACTTTTTTTCTTAGTCCTTCTACCATTGCGGTCTGACGATTATTGCATGCGATGTGGGGGGGGGGGCCGGGTGGCCGGGTCGATGGTCCTCCTCCACCATTTGTTCTTCTTTTTTCTCTCTTCTTCTCTATATTTCGGGTTTCTTAATTAGGGCGACAGGCACGCTGCTGGGGGGGGTAGGCCGTAACCTTCTGCAGGGGTGCATGGTGGGGGGTAGGGGGATGGGATTGTTGATTTGTCCTTTCTTTGTCTTTATGGCCCTTTGTCTTTCTCTTTTCGATGTCGTCGTCTTTTATGTTTCCTACAATGTGTTGCGCTTTGGGGATGGGGCATAGCTCGCACTGCACTGTATGTGTTTTTATAACTATCCTGACCCAAAGGCCCTGTCCCCCATTACTTCGAATATATTTACACTGCTGGCGGGTTTTCTGCTTTTTGTTTGCTATCGTAGGAGCATGTATGACTGTACGGCATTGATTTTATTTTATTTCTCTTTGTTGTAAAATGGACCTTCTTGGATCCTTGTTTTCATAGTCTAAATTTACACATGTGTTCTATCCTGGACGCTCTTCAGACCTTGATTTCCGTGCCACTGTCTTTTTCTGTAATGTATTGCTCTATTTCTGACTTGTTTAGCGGCCGGCCTGACTGGTTGTAGGCCCATGTTTGTATTTCCTTGCTGAAACAATAAAGGTCCAATAAAAAAAAAAAAAAAAAAAAAAAAGAATATCATTCTCTGTGGCGACGGGGGAATGATTCAAGCGTGTGAATCTATTAAAGGCACCAATGCTGGAGAACCGGATTTGCAGGTAAGTAACTTATTTCTTTGTGAACTGTGAAAGAAAAAGCCTGATCTAGGACTTACTGAGTTTCAAACTTAAGACCAATTAGTCACACACAGACACCAGCAGTCATAGCTGAACTTCCTGAGCTACCTTGCCATGCCATAATAGTACATTACAAAGCACAACACCACATTACAGCTGCACTTAGCAATAAAGTAAGCTCGAAATCACAGAACCCCCTAAAGTCATGTATGTCTGTAATACGCAATGTCAGTTGAACTGCTGGCAACAGGGGATGTGAAAACAGTTGTTTTTAATAAGAGGTTTCAGATGTCCAATTGTGAGTGAAAAACAACACAAGTGGTGGTGGGGAAACATCGGTTACATTGCGGTCTTCACACCGCAATACATTTACAACGCGGGCAACAACGCAAGTCATTACACATGTGTTCTATCCTGGACGCTCTTCAGACCTTGATTTCCGTGCCACTGTCTTTTTCTGTAATGTATTGCTCTATTTCTGACTTGTTTAGCGGCCGGCCTGACTGGTTGTAGGCCCATGTTTGTATTTCCTTGCTGAAACAATAAAGGTCCAATAAAAAAAATAAAAAAAGAAAAGAATATCATTCTCTGTGGCGACGGGGGAATGATTCAAGCGTGTGAATCTATGAAAGGCACCAATGCTGGAGAACCGGATTTGCAGGTAAGTAACTTATTTCTTTGTGAACTGTGAAAGAAAAAGCCTGATCTAGGACTTACTGAGTTTCAAACTTAAGACCAATTAGTCACACACAGACACCAGCAGTCATAGCTGAACTTCCTGAGCTACCTTGCCATGCCATAATAGTACATTACAAAGCACAACACCACATTACAGCTGCACTTAGCAATAAAGTAAGCTCGAAATCACAGAACCCCCTAAAGTCATGTATGTCTGTAATACGCAATGTCAGTTGAACTGCTGGCAACAGGGGATGTGAAAACAGTTGTTTTTAATAAGAGGTTTCAGATGTCCAATTGTGAGTGAAAAACAACACAAGTGGTGGTGGGGAAACATCGGTTACATTGCGGTCTTCACACCGCAATACATTTACAACGCGGGCAACAACGCAAGTCATTACAATGACTTGCGCTGGATGGCGCAATGACTTGCGCTGGATGGCGCTCTAAGCTGAAGAATAGTATGATTTACTATTCCAACTCCTTCCCTACTGTAACGTAGGCTGGAGTTGGAATAGTAAATCATTCTATTCCGAAGTCCAACGCCCTCCAGTGCAAGTTGTTGTAACGTCTTGCGTTGTAACGTCTTGCGTTGTAATGCCTCAGTTGTAAAGTATAGCGGTGTGAACACTGCGATGTAACATCGTATATTCCTGGTGGTGTGGGCGATAGTTAATTGAAAGGTATATTTTTGAAGCTTCACTGCTTGAAATTTACCCCCCAACCAATTAAGCTCTGAGATTACACCTCCTCGCCTTTAAGAGATACTCCTTGTGCAAATGATACACATTTTCTATTTATTGGATAAACATTTGCAAAGATTCTGCATTCTGTTGTGGAATTCATTTATAACAACACATTCTGATGAGACTCTAAAGGGTGTGGCAGTCCATTAGTACTAAGGTATATGCTACCTTCAAAATCCAATTACAGGTTAAAAGCAAATGCTGGTCTTTGATTATGGTAGCCTTTCATTTGAGACCAAGTATTATATCATGTCACTGGTACAAATGTATGGGTCCGTTGGGTTGGGTTTGTAGTCTCAAGACATTAGAGTAGTTTGAATCTAAAAGTGCAAAGGTGACACTGCTAGAGGCAGTCAACAAAAAGAAATACAGAGTTCCCCGGTTGCAGTCAGCTAAAGGACTGTCATTGGTCTCTCTCTTGTCGGGTCAAACAGTAAAAAGGTGAGTGTAGTGAACCCTCTCTTGGAATTTTTGGGGTACCTCACACAAGTCGCCGGTTGGACTACACTTGTAATCCCACCCGGTGATCGTTCAGCGTCATCATCGGTACCCTGCCCCTGCGCCAGGCTGGCAGTGCAATGCCTGTCGGGCAACAATACTTGTTGCTCTTTGGCGGGGATCTTCTATTCCTTCGCCAAGGGTGTGTGGATGTAAGGGGACCATGCAAGGAGGTAATATGTGAGTGTGCAAAAGTGAGCGTGGGTGAAATAAAAGGAGTCAGTGGAGTCCAAAAATTGGGATTTTAATGATATGGCTCACTGCTCTATTAAAAATACAAGGGGTAGAGAGGCAGAACTATCAAGGTAGTAAGCCTCATTCAACCCTTGGTGAGTGGATGGTCAACATGTTTCTTGCTTATAGAGCAATTCGTCAGGACCAAGGGGTGCTCATATGATTTGCAAGGGCTCCCCCGTGATCAGGGGGCCCAATATACGACCTGGTAGGTGTCGTATGGCAGTCCTTTCCTCAGGACCCTTCCCAGGACTAAATGGGAGAGAGAAGAGAGAAGTGTACTGTTAAGGAGAGACCCGAGAGACAACATTCGCGTTTTGTGACTGTCATAATATACAGTGGGTGAGCATGCCTTTGGTTTGCTCAAGGAAGATCGCATGCTTAGTGGTATCCAACGAAGTTGGTTGGAACTTTGTCATGCAGTAAAAAACCTGTGAAAATCAAGGGCTATTACTGTGCTATCAGCATGCGCGATAGCTAGTGGAAATTGAGACAACATTTATGGGGAGAAAAACAGACTTCAAACATGTCTTTGTGAAGTTTCAGAAAAGAACACTAGATGGAGTCAGTGTATGGGTAACTAACCCTTGGATTAAACCGTAACACCAGCCGCAATAATACAGTGATGGTAAAATTTAGAACAACCTTACCCGTTTGTTACACTACGGAGGCTTCCTCGAGCTGACCGGGTGGGGCCAGGACTTGGTGGAGACCACCTGTTAGGAGGAAGTATCCCCGCCATGTTATCGATTGGCGGTCAATGCGTCTCCCCATTCAACTGCTTAAAGCTTGGTCCCGCCGTGGCGCTCAGAGAGAGGCGCACGCGGGGGCGCAGAATGGAGCATATGTGCCTTACCTCGGAGTTCCTGGCGTAGGGCGTCTAGTCACCTACCCTTCCCACTGCGGACGGTGCCGCAGATCAGCCGGTAAAGCTTGGCGTCCCGGGCGCACTACTTATGACCCGTGTGTGTGGCCAGTTTAGTGGGCGTGGCCCCGGCGTGTTACCAGGCAACGAGTGGTAAATAATGGACACAGAAGATTCACTCGCTCCGTGTGTTGCCGGTGGTTAACAACGAAGACGGCTTCGCGTGCTAACGAGGAGGGAGGGAAACGTGAGTGCCATCTTGAGAGGGAGGTGGAAATAGGCAGCTTAATGGTTATGGGCTGGGTTCGGCATAGTAAGGACAAAACAGTCCATTGGTCAGCTATCTAGTGAGCATTGTCCAGGGCACCGCATCGTTGAGCCCGTTTTCATCTGTGTGTAGACGGTGTACCCATCTCTGCTCCAGTCTGAAGAGGGATTGCTGATTCATACCAGGTTGGCATTCTAGAACTGTCCACTTTATGTCCTCAGTGGTATGTTTGTGTTCCTTGCAATGTTCATACAGCCCAGTGTGTGTTTTGGAGCATCGAATATTACTGTTGTGCTCCATTATCCGTTGTTTCACCGGGCGCATCGTCATCCCGATATAGAGCAATCTGCAGGGGCACACCAAGATGTATATACATCTCGAGCTGTTACAATTGGTGTGTTTGTGAAAGGTCCAGGTGAAATCTCCTGGGAGTTCGATTGTTCTGCCTTGGATGGTTTGGGGGCATACCACACAGGAACCACATTTGTAGTGTCCAGTGACAGGGGGAAGATCCCAGAGGGTCCTGACTGGTCGAGTTTGTAATTTCTTAGGGCGAGTGTGGATCAATGTGTCCTTGAGGTTGGCAGTCCTTTTGAAAGCGAACCGTGGTCGTGCCAATTCCGTCCCAGTGGAGTTCAAGATACCCCAATGTGTCATCACGGCTTTCTTGATAAATGATGAATGCCTGGTGTAGGAGGTGACACAGGTGATGATGTCATCTGGTTCTTTAGGGTGGACCTCTAGAAGGGCATCTCTATTGTTGTTCAATGCTCGTTTGTACGAATTCTTTAACAACCGGGTGGGATACCCTCTGTCCTGGAGTTTATGCTGTAGGGTCCGGGCCTCTTGTCTGAAGTCTTGGACAGAGCTACAATTCCTCCGAATTCTAAGGAATTGCCCAAAGGGTAAATTATCTCGCAGGGCTTTAGTATGGTGGCTTTGGTAGAGAAGCAAGCTATTTCTGTCAGTATCTTTCTTGTATAGCGTGGTGGTTATTGCTTCGGGTCCCAGATTGATGGTGAGATCGAGGAATGGTATGGACGTCTCCGAGATGGTTCCAGTAAATTTAAGGAAGGGGTCTTGTAAGTTAATCCAGTCACAAAAGGCTTCACAGCTGGGACGGTCCCCTTTCCAAAGAATCAAGATGTCGTCGATAAAGCGACGCCAGAGAGTTAAGTTCTCTCGGTAGGGGTTTTGCTCCGGAGGGTAGATGTACCTCTTCTCGAACGAAGCCATATAAATGCAGGCCAAGCTCGGCGCGAAGGTAGAACCCATCGAAGTCCCCCGCACTTGATGGTATAACTGGGATTCATACCTGAAGAAGTTCTCGGTCAGGGCGATGTGGGCCAGTTCCATAATGAATGTTATTGGTGTTGGGGATAACCATTCCTCTTCTCGCATCAGCGAATCCACTGCTTCCAGGGTTGCTTGTTGCGGGATATTAGTATAAAGTGCCTCCACATCGAGGGTAAGAAGCAAGTCAGTGTCCTCTCTGCCATCTATGTCTGCAATTAGACGGAGTACATCCCTGGTGTCTTGCAGGTAGGATGGTATCTGTTTGACGTAAGGTTGGAAGAACGCATCACAAAATTGTGACAGTGGTTCTAGTAGAGATCCAATTCCAGAGACAATGGGTCTCCCAGGGACAGGAGACGTGCCCTTGTGTATTTTCGGGAGAGTATAAAAGTAGGGGATAACAGGATCCGGAGTGATCAAGAAATCTGCTTCCTTTCTACTAATCCACTCGTTGGTCTCCCCCTCAATCACAAGGCCCATGATGGTAGTTGTCAATCTTTTAGTTGGGTCCTCAAGGAGAGGTCTGTAATGGTTGGTATTTGTCAATTGTCTTCTGCACTCACGATCATAGTCTTCGTAGTTCTGAATGACCGTGGCGCCCCCCTTGTCTGCTTGTTTAATGACGATCGACTCGTCTTGGCCTAGTGTTTTGACTGCTAGTCGTTCTATATTGGACAGATTGTGGAAGGTTTTCTTCGAAGGTATCTCACGCATGCTCCTCAGGACCGCCCGCTCAAAAGTCAGGACTTCGGGTGGTACCATCCCGTCAGTGGGAGTAAAGGTGGAGGGTTTTCTTAGACCTGTATCAAGATCCGGGAGCTCAGGTTGGTTTTCAAAGAATGCCCGAAGACGGATTTTCCTAAAAAATTGTTTCAGTTCGATCATCTCTTGGAATGGGTCTGGGGTCGGTGTGGGAACAAAGCCAAGACCTTTCTCTAGTACTCGTGTTTCGGTTGGTGTCAGGGTTCTCTTTGATAGATTGACAACTAAGCTCGTCTCCCCCTGGATGACATGCTCCTGGTCTCCATTGATGCTGGTGCTGGTATCTGGTCCTGCCACTGTACACCCTTTTGCCCTCCTCGCTTTCGCCCTCTTCCTCTGCCCCAGCCTCTGCCGTGAAAAGGTGGCAGATTGGGGGGGTAGAATTGCGGGGGGCCCTGTGGGTAGAAGGGGTACTGCCAGGGGGGTGCCATCTGTGGTGGCCCATGGAAGGCTGGGCCTTGGTAATAGCCTTGTTGCCATGTCCGAGGTGGTCGGGGATTTCTTGGTGGGACTCCCCCACTGGAATCACTACTATCCGATCCACGTCTGGTATCGCTCCCTGAGTTTTCATCAGAGGAGTAGGTTTTCTTTTTCCCGTTGTAATCATCCTTCAAGTAGGGGTAGACTTTTTCTTTTACAAATTTGGCAATATCTTTCTCGAGTTTGGTTGTTTTTTGTTTCAGTAGAAACTCATGGTGATCCGCCATTTCTTGATTTATTTCCGAGAGTTTGGTCGTGAACGCTGTCTTATTGTTCTTGGATATGGCGGTTTTCATGGTAGCTTCCATAGCGGAGATCTTCTCTATTAAAGCATCTGATAGACGCTTCGCCGTTTGACTGATGAGAAAGAGGAGATCCTTGGTGCATTTCCACGAAACTTGACACCACTCTAATTTGAACCTTTTGTCGTCCAGAAATAGTCTCGGAATTATGTTCACTATCAAACCTTGTGGGGCTATATTACTCCTCAAGTATTCAGTCATCATGATTCCGTGAATGGTGATCCTGATGAGTTCCTTTTTCAGTTCCGATAGTATGGTCCAATCATCGGAAGATGCGCCGGATGATGTGGTAGAGGCAGAACAGAAAGGCAATGGGCACTACATACATGCAGTGGAGCCATCTTTTCTTCAGTTCTGCTCAGCACTCATTATATCATTCAGGTACTGAGCGGAGGGAATCAGACCGCAGAGCTTTGCATTTTGTAGATAATTATCCCGTTGCGTGCTCATGACGAGCTGAGCTCGTCATGAGGCACGGTTGAGCTGCACTCATGACGAGCTGAGCTCGTCATGACCGTTGGAACGTTCACACGCAGGGATAATTTCCCCGCTGTGCTGAACGTTCCAAAACGGGTGTGGTCGTGACGAGCTCAGCTCGTCATGAGTGCAGCTCCACTGTGCCTCATGACGAGCTGAGCTCGTCACAAGCATGGCGGCGCCGCGCGCGGCCCCCCTCTCCCCAGCACAGCAGGTGAAAACGCCCCGCAGCCAAGGGGATATTGAAGGGGCTGAAAGAAGTGTCTCTCCCCAATAATAATGTATATTTCACTTGCTTTCTATTTAGCCAGCCTTTGTGTTATCTCTACTTTTCATTTATGGCTTCATTCACTCTTTATTTGCTGGGTCTGGTGCTTAGTGGACTATTGCGACCACTGTAGGAGCTGTGTTTGACTTTATGCTCACAGGTTCAAATCTTGTTGGGTCCACTTAGCCTTTTGTCCTTCTTACATCGATAAAATGAATACCATTAAGATAGGTAACAATAAACATCTGTTATTAAGTGCAAAGATACCCTTTGCGGTGAACGTAAAGTGAATGTTATGTTATGTGATTTCTGATTCCTTCATTTTTTAGACACTCTTGATTGAGGTTATGGATTCCGGTTAGTTATAACCCAGCGGTGGCCCTTATGAAGGCAGTAGGCATGCACCTTGATGTCACTCATGCTAAATGTTTTCCTACCATGACCCAACAGATTAAGGAGAATATTCATGGAGGGTTACTGCAGTGAAGGACGACAGTTTGTTTGCAGCCATTTGTTTGATTTGAACTGTTTTTCAACTCACCAGAATGTATTTGATAACTCAATGTATGTTTTAGTAAACTTAGTAAGTGCTTTGCCTCTATTTCAAAACCAATGCATAACATGCCCGCTTCTTCCCCTAGTCACTACACTTGAGGAGATGCCAGCTCTGCAACTTAGCTCATCAGATGCCTGTGAAAACGGAATCAATGCAGAAGAAACATCCCCAGAGAACACTGAATCTGAGAAGGATGTAGGAAATGAAGCAGTTGTTGCTGAGCCTGAAACCATTTCTGATAGCAGTGACTGTGTTTGGCATGAAACTGAAGATCACGTTATTGTAATAGGGTCTGACACTACAGAAACAGCAGAGGAGCAAAATGAGGTTACTACTGAACCTCTCTCACTAGTCAATCCACCCAGGTGTACATGCCAAAGAGAAGAGAACAACAGCCGCAGGATGACATATAGCTCAGACATTCAGTGTGAGTCAAGTGATGATGTGGAAGTTGTTCCTCTTCATCCACCGATCTCAGATTTCCCTCCTGGTATTCCCATTACAAGGGATTTGTGCAATGTTTTCTTCCGCAGGTGCAATGTAATATGCTTTTCCCATATAGGTGTGCTGCTTGCTGGCAAGCCTTTGCGTCAGCGGACATGCTGTTCACTCACGTGATCCACGGACTAAGGGGGGACTTCAGCTGCCTTGTGTTTTTCCAGAGGTGGAAACTGATGAGAAGAAGGCTGCGCGTGGTGAGCAACAGACTTGATGCTGCCACAGAGAGGCGGGACCGTCTGAAGAGAAAGCGAGAAGGTCTCATTTCTCTCCCACGTACAGTATGTTCTTGCTGTGGGAGGAGCGTCCAGGGGTACGTGAACAGCACCAGCAGTGAAAGCAACAGCAGCAGCTGCTGCAGTGGCAGCCGGAAGAGGAAGCAGCAAGATTATGTTTGTCTTTGCCCACCACCAAAAAGGCAACTTTCTAATAGAGAGTCATTCTAGAAGGCCACTAGAGAAGACCACAAGAGGCAATTGATCAGCTAATAAGCACATACTTTTAGTCAACACTTTAGAATTATTTAGGAAATGTTCATACACATTTAGGTTTAGCACATTACTAACCCATTACCAATAGGACAATGTTTATAGGTAAGAGGCCCTTTACTTACGCAGCTAATTCCCCTTGTTAAACAGAGCTCCTTTGTCTGCTAAGAGCACATGTACAGTTCACAGAGAAGCTTTATCTGAGCCGCATGGCAAGACTGTCTGACAAAAACTGTAACTCCTTCACACTGATCTCCCTTTATCCTGTGCTGGGCATTATGGAGGCCGTAGAACATTCAAAGTTCTGCCACCTTTGTTAAGCTATACGTCACTTCTACAGAGAAATGCATCTAGTGGTCCAACAGAGTTCAGGGGCACATACACTCTAAAGAGCAATTAATCTTGCCTCAAAGTGTTAGATGTCACAAAGATGGCCTTTACTGAGCAGTGAAGTCATTACAGGTAGCGTCCCCTCACACTTCTATCCAGAGTGCTACAGAACAGCATAATTTTTACCTGAAACACTCACTTCTACTGTCTAAAGTTTTGAGCGCTAAATAGGTCAAATATGATATGCCTAAAGATATTTATCATTTGTGGCAGACAGGTTTACATTGAAGGACTCCCCAGAGAGCCGCTGTTTTTACCCCAGGGTAAATTTGGTGATTTGAAACAACTTCCTACTTTCCGTATCACCTCTCATTTTCCTATACAGTTCAGTTCAAAGCTTACCTTGGTACATTATTTCCTGGGGACTTCCTGTTTCCAGATCTTAGACTTTGTATCTTAAATTGCCCCAACTCCCATGTGTTACTCAACACTAAGATATATAAAACAGGCTTGAATGAGCAAGGAACAGGGACTCGACTTTACATACTAGCATTACTTCCTGGCTGAAATTGGCATTGCTCCCTACCATAAAATAGGCACCAACTCCCGCTGTGGAACTGGCACAACTGTCTATTACACAATTAACACTACCTCCCTCACACGGATGAACTTCCTCATAGAAAACGTAGTTAGTTACAACTGCATAAATGAGGAATTTTTAATCTGCATAGACACACAGGGTGATAGTAAGAATAATTTTAACTGATTACAAAAAACTCAACTTGGGGAGATATCACATAACAAATTTAAAATGTTGTTTAATGTGGCATGTCTGCACTTATAGTAGTTGCTGCATCTGACCGTGTCACATACCAAATCAGCCTAACCAACGGACACATACATAGATGATCCTAATCCCACCACTTTCACCTCAACTGCCACAGGCTTTGGCCTACTGACCTCAGTGCAACCACTTTGCACTGCCAATCTTCCCACATACACCCATCCTTTTGTACTACCAGTACTACTTCTCTGTTATTTACCATTTCTAAAACCTCACTGCTCTTATGTTGGCCAACATCCCAGTACCGTTGCAATCTAATGAACCCCAGCATCAGAGCCATGTCTACGCTTGAAACACATGAATTGGGAAAAAGCGTAGGTAAAACAGACAAGCATCCTACCCAACTATCCCAATACGTGGTGGCTGGCCCTTCCACAGAAAGGAACAAATCAGGGCTGTGACTTTTCTAAACAATGTATTCAGGATCAGGAGTAAGAAATTCTGTAACACATATAAGAAACATGGAAGGACCCTCATTTTAAATAAGGCCACCTTGTCCATCACATTAAGTGAGAGCGTAGTCCACTTGTGAAGGTCCTTTTAATTCTTTTTCAGCAGAGGTGTGAGGTTAAGATTGTGGGTCAATTCGGCACCACAGATTTATGCATACTTAAGTATTTAAAACTTAAGCAGTGTAGTGGAATGTTTGTTTGCCAACCAAAAGCAGCGTTATATCCCTTCAGGGAGACCAAAAGGGATTTTCCCTAATTTGCATAGAGACCGGACAGCTCCTCATAGATTTTCAAGGTTTCAAATGCTCGTGGTCCTGACACCTGGGGATTCGAGAGGACGAGGAGTGTATCAGCTGTGTATAGTGCGTTTTTATCTTCCATTGATCTTCCCCCGAGCCAGCCCTGTACTTAAGCGCCACAGCAGATTATTCAAGCAAGAGGTTCAATGTCGAGAACAAACAGGAGAGGGGACAGCGGAAACCCTGCCTGGTACCCTATCGAATTTGGAACGTTTATGACTGTACCCCATTCATGAGGACTTGCTGATATAAGATAGTCACATGCATTCGGTATTTGGGACTGAAGCCCATACCCATGAGGACCTGATATAAATGGAACCAGTTGACCATATCAAAAGCTTTCTCAAAGTCCACAAGTAGGAGTGCCAATGGGCCTGGGATGTCATGAAGTCCAGCTAGAGCTGTATTGACATGGCAAATGCAGTGGCAAATGTAGTGATGGCTGCTACGGTTTGACATAAAGCTGGGCTGATCAGAGTGGTCGAAACCCAGTGCAGCCTGGTTGCTAGTATCTCAGCAAATGCTTTTATATCCACATTATTGACGGAAATGGGACATGAGGCACCGTCATCTTCAGGACGTCTGGACTTGGGGAGCACTACTATAGTGGTAATCTTAATCAAGTGGGAAGGGACCTTTTCGCACCGCTTCTGTATAGAATTTAAGTAGATGCCGGATAATTCTATCCCGAAACTTAATATAGTACTCAATAGGGAAACCCTCAGGGCCAGGAGTCTTGCTTGTTTGCATGTCTTCTATTGCTTTCCCAACTTCCTCCACCGGGAGGGGAGCATTGTGGTAATCCCTTTGAGCACTTGTTAGTTCTATAAGAGGTCCAGCCGGACCATCCTAGGGTAGTATGCATATAGTGTTCGATAGTAGCCTGCGATTATCTCTCTATTTCAATGGATGTATACAGGTGGTACCTCTCCAAATCAGTATTATGGAGGGATTACCTTGGAGCCCATATCTCTAGTGGCCAACCAGTAATGACGTTTTCCACTCTTGGTCCCATTTTCATCAGCCAGCCAGATAGATTCCCTCCAGCATTGTTGAGCCTCGTCCAGCATGCGCCACCACAACAAGATTCTGTCAAGTTTGAGTTGTCGACAGAGAGTTTCAGAGGAGCCGACTTTGTTTCTCTAGCTCTATGATTCAGTCATTGTGGTCATTAAGTTGGCTATGTTTCTCTCTTTCTACCTGTTTAAGGTATGCTTTGGCCAAGCCTTTAAATTACAGGTTTGTTAGCTGCCCTTAGAGTGCTTGTCTCAATCACCCAGCCTTAGTTTATCTCAAAGTAGGAATTAGGCTCTGTAGCTAGGTACTCCATTCGTTTTTCATACATCAGGTATCACGCATTGAAATGCCAAGTTGGCCTCCTGTGGTGTGCAGGGTCCCCATGCTGAGAGTAACAGGTGAGTGGTCTGATATCCCTCTGGGGAGGATGCCCTCTGCCGTGGCACATTTTATGTGGGTGGCTAGAAGAAGCAGGAGGTCTATCTGTGAGAGGGTTTTAACAGATGTTGAGGTATGTGCACATGTGTTAGCCCCAGGATGCCAGGCCCTCCAAATGTCACATAGACCCAGCGAGTTCATCCACCCTCAAAGGATTTGGATTTTTCTAAGCTATGTTGCTTTGTGAGAACTTTGAATTGCCTGGAAAATCCTCACTACCTCTGTAGATTTACAAGATCCTGGGTCTTTATTAGTATTAGAATACAGCTACGTAAACAAGATGATATAGAACGTGCCACACCCCACAGCATCATGTGCTTTTACAAAGCAGTGGCTGTCAGACCTGTTTCTCGTATACTGTCTTTAATGCATTTGAAACCAGTAATAATATTGCCATAACATTCTGAGCCACCTTGGGGGTCGGCATGCTATGTGTCTTTTCAATTCAAAGAATAATAACATATTTCTTGAAAGCACAAGCTGTCACATGCATCAAGGATGGCTTTTGCGATTCCTAAATTGCGATTATTAAAGAATCGTAATTAAGGAATAGCAAAAGCCTATGCATGTAGGAATCGGTAAAAAAATATGGATTCCTAAACATTCCTATTGGCCTACAGGCACATAGGAATGAATGGGAATTGCATGCACAATTTGCGAGTACCAAATAAGTACTTTCAAATTGGGCATACGATTTCAAGGGTGGAAGGGTGCCAAAAAAACACCCTGTTGCACCTCTGAAAATGTAATGTGCACCCATGTGGCGCACACACATGCCCCAAGACCTTTAGTGTGTGTGTGTGTAACATGTAACTTTGAAAAATGCACTTTAGTGCATTTCTGAAAGTTTTTGCAAATTACTGACCATTTTTTTCCCAGTAATTTGCGACCCCTAATAGCGAAATCGCTATTTTAAATTGCTTCTAGCATTGCATTTAAGGAATCGCAATTTGAGATTCCTTAAATGCAATCACAATTTGCGAGTTTTACATTTGGGATGATGCATCCCAAATGCAAAAATACGGGTCGCAAAGGGGCAGATTCTCAGAATCTGCCTGTTTGTGACAGGTTTTTAGTTTGATGCATGGGGTCCTTAATGCCCAAAATTCTTGCTACTTCTATGCACTATAAATACAGGTGTTACTACTGATCAAGTTAAAGGTGCTGAGGAGCATATTTACAAGCCCCTATCGCCATGCCACGTCACTATTCAGGACTAGTGGTGGCGATAGCGGCTTCCCCTTATTTACAAGGCAGCGTTAATGCCAGTTAACGCTAACTTAACGCTACAGTATAAATAAGGCCCTCTTTCATGCTACACTTAATGTGAAAGGGGTGGGCAATAGGTGTTGTGGTGGGTGTTTCACTGCTACACCCATTGCTTTTGACACTGCCCCATATTTACAACGGAGGCGTAAATATGGTGCAGCACCAAAATTAAGACTAGGGTAAACCTGGTCTTACCCTGGCAAAACGAGGAGCAAAAGACAATGATTGTATATGTGCAGGAAGGTGTTGCTTCCTGCACATAAACAATCATTTTAAAAAATGGCGTTTTGCTTCTTCTATGTGTGCTGCACTAAGAAGCACACATAGAAGTTACAAAACCCCATTCAAAGATCGTTTATGTGCAGGAAGGGATACCGTCCTGCATATAAACAATCTCCCCCTACAATGCAGCCACCCTTGCACTATGGTGACAGTGCCGCTAGCCAGGTCAAATTTAGTGCCAGTGTAGGGGGAAACACAGGGCTGCACCATATTGTAAATATGGTGCACCCATGCGTTTCTAAAGTGACAGAGTGTGTTGTTAGCCTTCTTGGCCTAACAACACGGTTCACCACTTTCTAGTAAATATGCTGCTGAGTTTCTCAAGCATTTGATCTTCCATAGATTCACATGCTTGAGTCATTTCCTGTTGCCACGGGGAATGCTTCAAGAATATCATTCTCTGTGGCGACGGGGGAATGATTCAAGTGTGTGAATCTATGAAAGGCACCAATGCTGGAGAGCCGGATTTGCAGGTAAGTAACTTATTTCTTTGTCAACTGTGAAAGAAAAAGCCTGATCTAGGACTTACTGAGTTTCAAAATTAAGACCAGTTAGTCACACACAGACACCAGCAGTCATAGTTGAACTTCCTGAGCTACCTTGCTAGGCCATAATACTACATTACAAAGCACAACACCACATTACAGCTGCACTTAGCAATAAAGTAAGCTCGAAATCACAGAACCCCCTAAAGCCATGTATGTTTGTAATACGCTATGTCAGTTGAACTGCTGGCAACAGGGGATTTAAAAACTGTTGTTTTTAATAGGAGGTTTCAGATTTCCAATTGTGAGTGAAAAACAACACAAGTGGTGGTGGGGAAACATCGGTTACATTGCAGTCTTCACACCGCAATACATTTACAACGCAGCCGTTACAACGCAAGTCATTACAATGACTTGCGCTGGATGGCGCTCTAAGCTAAGGAATAGTAGGATTTACTATTCCAACACCTTCCCTACTGTAACTTAGGCTGGATTTGAAATAGTAAATCATTCTATTCCTAAGTCCAGTGCCCTCCAGCGCAAGTCGTTGTAATATCTTGTGTTGTAATGGCTCAGTTGTAAAGGTATCGCGGTGTGAACACTGCGATGTAACATCATATATTCCTGGTGGTGTGGGCGAAAGGTATATTTTTCAAGCTTCACTGCTTGAAATTTACACCCCAACCAATTAAGCTCTGAGATTCCACCTCCTTGCCTTCAAGAGATACTCCTTGTGCAAATGATACACATTTTCTATTTATTGGATAAACATTTGCAAATATTCTGCATTCTGTTGTGGAATTCATTTATAACAACACATTCTGACAAGACTCTAAAGGGTGTGGCAGTCCATTAGTACTAAGGTATATGCTACCTTCAAAATCCAATTACAGCTTAAAAGCAAATGCTGGTCTTTGATTATGGTAGCCTTTCATTTGAGACCAAGTATTATATAATTTCACTAGTACAAATGTATGGGTCCGTTGGGTTGGGTTTGTAGTCTCAAGACATTAGAGTAGTTTTAATCTAAAAGTGAAAAAGTGACACTGCTAGAGGCAGAACAGAAAGGCAATGGCCACTACATACATGCATTGGAGCCATCTTGTCGTCAGTTCTGCTCAGCACTCATTATATCATTCAGGTACTGAGCTGAGGGAATCAGACCACAGAGCTTTGCAATTTGTAGATAATTATTGAAGGGGCCGAAAGAAGTGCCTCTCCCCAATAATAATGCATATTTCACTGATTTCTATTTACAGAGCCTTTGTGTTGTTTCTACTTGCCATTTTTGGCTTCATTCCCTCTTTATTTGCTGGGTCTGGTACTTAGTAGACTTATGCCTCCAAAGTAGTATTGTGTTTGACATTATGGTCACAGGTTAAAATCCCTGTGGGTCCACTTAGCCTTTTGTCCTTCTGACATCGATAAAATGAATACCAATAAGTTAGGTAACAATAAACATCTGTTATTAAGTGCAAATATACCCTTGATTGAGGTTATGGATTCTGGTTAGTTATAGCCCCACCGTGGCACTTATGAAGGCAGTAGGCATGCACCTTGATGTCACTCATGCTAAATGTTTTCCTACAGTGACCCAACAGATTAAGGAGAATATTCATGCAGGGTTACTGCAGTGAAGGACGACATTTTGTTTGCAGCCATTTGTTTGATTTGAACTGTTTTTGAACTCACCAGAATGGATTTGATAACTCAATGTATGTTTTAGTAAACTTAGTAAGTGCTTTGCCTCTATTTCAAAAACAATGCATAACATGCCCGCTTCTTCCCCTATAATTGCAAACACAACAGTGATGGACAGAATGTGGATCAATGTCACACATTCACCCCAGTCCAAAGATCTGGGCCCAAATCCATCGTTTTTCCACTCCACACCACCCTGGGTTAGACAATGGCGATATGCAAATCAGCGCTGACCCTTGATGTCACTCATGCTAAATGTTTTCCTACCATGACCCAACAGATTAAGGAGAATATTCATGCAGGGTTACTGCAGTGAAGGACGACAGTTTGTTTGCAGCCATTTGTTTGATTTGAACTGTTTTTCAACTCACCAGAATGTATTTGATAACTCAATGTATGTTTTAGTAAACTTAGTAAGTGCTTTCCCTCTATTTCAAAAACAATGCTTAACATGCCCGCTTCTTCCCCTAGTCACTACACTTGAGGAGATGCCAGCTCTGCAACTTAACTCATCAGATGCCTGTGAAAACATAATCAATGCAGAAGAAACCTCCCCAGAGAACACTGAATCTGAGAAGGATGTAGGAAATGAAGCGGTTGTTGCTGAGCCTGAAACCATTTCTGATGCCAGTGACTGTGTTTGGCATGAAACTGAAGATCACGTTATTGTAATAGGGTCTGACACTACAGAAACAGCAGAGGAGCAAAATGAGGTTACTACTGAACCTCTCTCACTAGTCAATCCACCCAGGTGTACATGCCAAAGAGAAGAGAACAACAGCCGCAGGATGACATATAGCTCAGACATTCAGTGTGAGTCAAGTGATGGTGTGGAAGTTGTTCTTCTTCATCCACCGTTCTCAGATTTCCCTCCTGGTATTCCCATTACCAAGGAATTTGTGCAATGTTTTCTTCCGCAGGTGCAACGTAATATGCTTTTCCCATATAGGTGTGCTGCTTGCTGGCAAGCCTTTGCGTCAGCGGACATCCTGTTCTCTCACGTGATCCACGGACTAAGGGGGGACTTCAGCTGCCTTGTGTTCTTCCAGAGGTGGAAACTGATGAGAAGAAGGCTGCGCATGGTGAGCAACAGACTTGATGCTGCCACAGAGAGGCGGGACCGTCTGAAGAGAAAGCGAGAAGGTCTAATTTCTCTCCCACGTACAGTATGTTCTTGCTGTGGGAGGAGCGTCCAGGGGTACGTGAACAGCACCAGCAGTGAAAGCAACAGCAGCAGTTGCTGCAGTGGCAGCCGGAAGAGGAAGCAGCAAGATTATGTTTGTCTTTGCCCACCACCAAAAAGGCAACGTTCTAACAGGGAGTCATTCTAGAAGGCCACTAGAGCAGACCACAAGAGGCAATTGATCAGCTAAGAAGCACATACTTTTAGCCAAAACTTTAGAATTATTTAGGAAATGTTCATACACATTTAGGTTTAACACATTACTAACCCATTACCAATAGGACAATGTTGATAGGTAAGAGGCCCTTTACTTATGCAGCTAATTCCCCTTGTTAAACAGAGCTCCCTTGTCTGCTAAGAGCACATGTACAGTTCACAGAGAAGCTTTATCTGAGCCCCATGGCAAGACTGTCTGACAAAAACTGTAACTCCTTCACACTGATCTCCCTTTATCCTGTGCTGGGCATTATGGAGGCCGTAGAACATTCAAAGTTCTGCCACCTTTGTTAAGCTATACGTCACTTCTACAGAGAAATGCATCTAGTGGTCCAACAGAGTTCAGGGGCACATACACTCTAAAGAGCAATTAATCTTGCCTCAAAGTGTTAGATGTCACAGAGATGGCCTTTACTGAGCAGTGAAGTCATTACAGGTAGCGTCCCTTCACACATCTATCCAGAGTGCTACAGAACAGCATCACTTTTACCTGAAACACTCACTTCTACTGTCTAAAGTTTTGATCGCTAAATAGGTCAAATATGATATGCCTAAAGATATTTATTATTTGTGGCAGACAGGTTTACATTGAAGGACTCCCCAGAGAGCCGCTGTTTTTACCCCAGGGTAAATTTGCTTATTTGATACAACTTCCTACTTTCCGTATCACCTCTCATTTTCCTATACAGTTCAGTTCAAAGCTTACCTTGGTTCATTATTTCCTGAGGACTTCCTGTTTCCAGATCTTAGACTTTGTATCTTAAATTGCCCCAACTCCCATGTGTTACTCAACACCAAGATATATAAAACAGGCTTGAATGAGCAAGGAACAGGGACTCGTCTTTACATATTAGCATTACTTCCTGGCTGAAATTGGCATTGCTCCCTACCATAAAATAGGCACCAACTCCCGCTGTAGAACTGGCACAACTGTCTACTACACAATTAACACTACCTCCCTCACACGGATGAACTTCCTCATAGAAAACGCAGTTAGTTACAACTGCATAAAAGAGGAATTTTTAATCTGCATAGACACACAGGGTGGTAGTAAGAGTTATTTCAACTGATTACAAAAAACCCAACTTGGGGAGATATCACATAACAAATTTAAAATGTTGTTTAATGTGGCATGTCTGACTTATAGTAGTTGCTGCATCTGACCGTGTCACATACCAAATCAGCCTAACCAACGGACACATACATAGATGATCCTAATCCCACCACTTTCACCTCAACTGCCACAGGCTTTGGCCTACTGACCTCAGTGCAACCACTTTGCACTGCCAATCTTCCCACATACCCCCATCCTTTTGTACTACCAGTACTACTTCTCTGTTATTTACCATTTCTAAAACCTCACTACTCTTATGTTGGCCAACATCCCAGTACCGTCGCAATCTAATGAACCCCAGCATCAGAGCGATGTCTACGCTTGAAACACATGAATTGGGAAAAAACGTAGGTAAAACAGACAAGCATCCTACCCAACTATCCCAATACGTGGTGGCTGGCCCTCCCACAGAAAGGAACAAATCAGGGCTGTGACTTTTCTAAACAATGTATTCGGGATCAGGAATAAGAAATTCTGTAACACATATAAGAAACATGGAAGGACCCTCATTTTAAATAAGGTCACCTTGTCCATCACATTAAGTGAGAGTGTAGTCCACTTGTGAAGGTCCTTTTAATTCTTTTTCAGCAGAGGTGTGAGGTTAAGATTGTGGGTCAATTCGGCACCACAGATTTATGCATACTTAAGTATTTCAAACTTAAGCAGTGTAGTGGAATTTTTGTTTGCCAACCAAAAGCAGCGTTATATCCCTTCAGGGAGACCAAAAGGGATTTTCCCTAATTTGCATAGAGACCGGACAGCTCCTCATAGATTTTCAAGGTTTCAAATGCTCGTGGTCCTGACACCTGGGGATTCGAGAGGACGAGGAGTGTATCAGCTGTGTATAGTGCGTTTTTATCTTCCATTGATCTTCCCCCGAGCCAGCCCTGTACTTAAGCGCCACAGCAGATTATTCAAGCAAGAGGTTCGATGTCGAGAACAAACAGGAAAGGGGACAGCGGAAACCCCTGCCTGGTACCCTATCGAATTTGGAACGTTTACGACTGTACCCCATTCATGAGGACTGGCTGATATAAGATAGTCACATGCATTCGGTATTTGGGACTGAAGCACATACCCATGAGGACCTGATATACATGGAACCAGTTGACCATATCAAAAGCTTTCTCAAAGTCCACAAGTAGGAGTGCCAATGGGCCTGGGATGTCATGTAGTCCAGCTAGAGCTGTATTTACATGGCAAATGCAGTGGCAAATGTAGTGATGGCTGCTACCGTTTGACATAAAGCTGGGCTGATCAGAGTGGTCGGAACCCAGTGCAGCCTGGTTGCTAGTATCTCAGCAAATGCTTTTATATCCATATTAATGACGGAAATGGGACATGAGGCACCGTCATCTTCAGGACGTCTGGACTTGGGGAGCACTACTATAGTGGCAATCTAAATCAAGTGGGAAGTGACCTTTTCGCACCGCTTCTGTATAGAATTGAAGTAGATGCCGGATAATTCTATCCCGAAACTTAATATAGTACTCAATAGGGAAACCCTCAGGGCCAGGAGTCTTGCTTGTTTGCATGTCTTCTATTGCTTTCCCAACTTCCTCCACCGGGAGGGGAGCATTGTGGTAATCCTTTTTAGCACTTGTTAGTTCTAGAAGAGGTCCAGCCGGACCGTCCTAGGGTAGTATGCATATAGTGTTCGATAGTAGCCTGCGATTATCTCTCTATTTCAATGGATGTATACAGGTGGTACCTCTCCAAATCAGTATTATGGAGGGATTACCTTGGAGCCCATATCTCTAGTGGGCAACCAGTAATGACGTTTTCCACTCTTGGTCCCATTTTCATAAGCCAGCCAGATAGATTCCCTCCAGCATTGTTGAACCTCGTCCAGCATGCGCTGCCGCAACAAGATTCTGTCAAGTTTGAGTTGTCGACGGAGAGTTTCAGAGGAGCCGACTTTGTTTCTCTAGCTCTATGATTCAGACATTGTGGTCATTAAGTTGGCTATGTTTCTCTCTTTCTACCTGTTTAAGGTATGCTTTGGCCAAGCCTTTAAATTACAGCTTTGTTAGCTGCCCTTAGAGTGCTTGTCTCAATCACCCAGCCTTAGTTTATCTCAAAGTAGGAATTATGCTCTGTAGCTAGGTACTCCATTAACTTTTCATACATCAGGTATCAGGCATTGAAATGCCAAGTTGGCCTCCTGTGGTGTGCAGGGTCCCCATGCTGAGAGTAACAAGTGAGTGGTCTGATATCTCTCTGGGGAGGATGCCCTCTGCCGTGGCACATTTTATGTGGGTGGCTAGAAGAAGCAGGAGGTCAATCTGTGAGAGGGTTTTAACAGATGTTGAGGTATGTGCACATGTGTTAGCCCCAGGATGCCAGGCCCTCCAGATGTCACATAGACCCAGCGAGTTCATCCACCCCCAAAGGATTTGGATTTTTCTAAGCTATGTTGCTTTGTAAGAACTTTGAATTGCCTGGAAAATCCTCCCTACCTCTGTAGATTTACAAGATCCTGGGTCTTTATTAGTATTAGAATACAGCTACATAAACAAGATGATATAGAACGTGCCACACCCCACAGCATCATGTGCTTTTACAAAGCAGTGGCTGTCAGACCTGTTTCTCATATACTGTCTTTAATGCATTTGAAACCAGTAATAATATTGCCATAACATTCTGAGCCACCTTGAGGGTCGGCATGCTATGTGTCTTTTCAATTCAAAGAATAATAACATATTTCTTGAAAGCACAAGCTGTCACATGCATCAAGGATGGCTTTTGCGATTCCTTAATTGCGATTATTAAGGAATCGCAGCTAAGGAATAGCAAAAGCCTATGCATGTAGGAATCGCTAAAAAAAATATTGATTCCTAAACATTCCTATTGGCCTACAGGCCCATAGGAATGAATGGGAATTGCATGCACAATTTGCGAGTACCAAATATGTACTTGCAAATTGGGCATACGATTTCAAGGGTGGAAAGGTGCCAAAAAAAACACCCTGTTGCACCTCTGAAAATGAAATGTGCACCCATGTTGGGCACACACATGCCCCAAGGTCATGTGTGTGTATGTGTGTAACATGTAACTTTGAAAAATGCACTTTAGTGGATTTCTGAACGTTTTTGCAAATTACTGACCATTTTTTTCCCAGTAATTTGCGACCCCTAATAGCAAAATCGCTATTTTAAATTGCTTCTAGAATTGCATTTAAGGAATCTCAATTTGAGATTCCTTAAATGCAATCACAATTTGCGAGTTTTGCATTTGGGATGATGCATCCCAAATGCAAAAATACGGGTCGCAAAGGGGCAGATTCTGAGAATCTGCCTGTTTGCGACAGGTTTTTAGTTTGATGCATGGGGTCCTTAATGCCCAAAATTCTTGCTACTTCTATGCACTATAAATACAGGTGTTAATACTGATCAAGTTAAAGGTGCTGAGGGGCATATTTACATGCCCCTATCGCCATGCCACGTCACTCTTCAGGACTAGTGGTGGCGATAGCGGCTTCTCCTTATTTACAAGGCAGCGTTAATGCCAGTTAACGCTAACTTAACGCTACAGTATAAATAAGGCCCTCTTTCATGCTACACTTAATGTGAAAGGGGTGGGCAATAGGTGTTGTGGTGGGTGTTTCACTGCTACACCCATTGCTTTTGACACTGCCCCATATTTACAACGGAGGCGTAAATATGGTGCAGCACCAAAATTAAGACTAGGGTAAACCTGGTCTTACCCTGGCAAAACGAGGAGCAAAAGACAATGATTGTATATGTGCAGGAAGGTGTTGCTTCCTGCACATAAACAATCATTTTAAAAAATGGCGTTTTGCTTCTTCTATGTGTGCTGCACTAAGAAGCACACATAGAAGTTACAAAACCCCATTCAAAGATCGTTTATGTGCAGGAAGGGATACCGTCCTGCATATAAACAATCTCCCCCTACAATGCAGCCACCCTTGCACTATGGTGACAGTGCCGCTAGCCAGGTCAAATTTAGTGCCAGTGTAGGGGGAAACACAGGGCTGCACCATATTGTAAATATGGTGCACCCATGCGTTTCTAAAGTGACAGAGTGTGTTGTTAGCCTTCTTGGCCTAACAACACGGTTCACCACTTTACTAGTAAATATGCTGCTGAGTTTCTCAAGCATTTGATCTTCCATAGATTCACATGCTTGAGTCATTTCCTGTTGCCATGGGGAATGATTCAAGAATATCATTCTCTGTGGCGACGGGGGAATGATTCAAGCGTGTGAATCTATGAAAGGCACCAATGCTGGAGAACCGGATTTGCAGGTTAGTAACTTATTTCTTTATCAACTGTGAAAGAAAAAGCCTGATCTAGGACTTACTGAGTTTCAAAATTAAGACCAGTTAGTGACACACAGACACCAGCAGTCATAGTTGAACTTCCTGAGCTACCTTGCTAGGCCATAATACTACATTACAAAGCACAACACCACATTACAGCTGCACTTAGCAATAAAGTAAGCTCGAAATCACAGAACCCCCTAAAGTCATGTATGTTTGTAATACACTATGTCAGTTGAACTGCTGGCAACAGGGGATTTAAAAACAGTTGTTTTTAATAAGAGGTTTCAGATTTCCAATTGTGAGTGAAAAACAACACAAGTGGTGGTGGGGAAACATCGGTTACATTGCGGTCTTCACATTTACAACGCAGCCGTTACAATGCAAGCCATTACAATGACTTGCGCTGGATGGCGCTCTAAGCTAAGGAATAGTAGGATTTACTATTCCAACACCTTCCCTACTGTAACTTAGGCTGGATTTGAAATAGTAAATCATTCTATTCCTAAGTCCAGTGCCCTCCAGCGCAAGTCGTTGTAATGTCTTGTGTTGTAATGGCTCAGTTGTAAAGGTATCGCGGTGTGGACACTGCGATGTAACATCATATATTCCTGGTGGTGTGGGCGATACTTAATTGAAAGGTATCTTTTTCAAGCTTCACTGCTTGAAATTTACACCCCAACCAATTAAGCTCTGAGATTCCACCTCCTTGCCTTCAAGAGATACTCCTTGTGCAAATGATACACATTTTCTATTTATTGGATAAACATTTGCAAAGATTCTGCATTCTGTTGTGGAATTCATTTATAACAACACATTCTAATGAGACTCTAAAGGGTGTGGCAGTCCATTAGTACTAAGGTATATCCTACCTTCAAAATCCAATTACAGCTTAAAAGCAAATGCTGGTCTTTGATTATGGTAGCCTTTCATTTGAGACCAAGTATTATATTATTTCACTAGTACAAATGTATGGGTCCGTTGGGTTGGGTTTGTAGTCTCAAGACATTAGAGTAGTTTGAATCTAAAAGTGCAAAAGTGACACTGCTAGAGGCAGAACAGAAAGGCAATGGGCACTGCATACATGCAGTGGAGCCATCTTTTCTTCAGTTCTGCCCAGCACTCATTATATCATTCAGGTACTGAGCGGAGGGAATCAGACCGCAGAGCTTTGCATTTTGTAGATAATTATTGAAGGGGCCGAAAGAAGTGCCTCTCCCCAATAATAATGCATATTTCACTGATTTCTATTTACAGAGCCTTTGTGTTGTTTCTACTTGTCATTTTTAGCTTCATTCCCTGTTTATTTGCTGGGTCTGGTGCTTAGTAGACTTATGCGTCCACAGTAGTATTGTGTTTGACATTATGGTCACAGGTTAAAATCCCTGTGGGTCCACTTAGACTTTTGTCCTTCTGACATCGATAGAATGAATACCATTAAGTTAGGTAACAATAAACATATGTTATTAAGTGCAAAGATACCCTTTGCGGTGAACGTGAAGTGAATGTTATGTTATGTGATTTCTGATTCCTTCATTTTTTTAGACACTCTTGATTGAGGTTATGGATTCTGGTTAGTTATAACCCAACCGTGGTGGCCCTTATGAAGGCAGTAGGCATGCACCTTGATGTCACTCATGCTAAATGTTTTCCTCCCATGACCCAACAGATTAAGGAGAATAATCATGCAGGGTTACTGCAGTGAAGGACGACAGTTTGTTTGCAGCCATTTGTTTGATTTGAACTGTTTTTCAACTCACCAGGATGTATTTGATAACTCAATGTATGTTTTAGTAAACTTAATAAGTGCTTTGCCTCTATTTCAAAAACAATGCATAACTTGCCCGCTTCTTCCCCTAGTCACTACACTTGAGGAGATGCCAGATCTGCAACTTAACTCATCAGATGCCTGTGAAAACGTAATCAATGCAGAAGAAACCTCCCCAGAGAACACTGAATCTGAGAAGGATGTAGGAAATGAAGCGGTTGTTGGTGAGCCTGAAACCATTTCTGATGCCAGTGACTGTGTTTGGCATGAAACTGAAGATCACGTTATTGTAATAGGGTCTGACACTACAGAAACAGCAGAGGAGGAAAATGAGGTTACTACTGAACCTCTCTCACTGGTCAATCCACCCAGGTGTACATGCCAAAGAGAAGAGAACAACAGCCGCAGGATGACATATAGCTCAGACATTCATTGTGAGTCAAGTGATGATGTGGAAGTTGTTCCTCTTCATCCACCGATCTCAGATTTCCCTCCTGGTATCCCCATTACCAAGGAATTTGTGCAATGTTTTCTTCCGCAGGTGCAACGTAATATGCTTTTCCCATATAGGTGTGCTGCTTGCTGGCAAGCCTTTGCGTCAGCGGACATGCTGTTCTCTCACGTGATCCACGGACTAAGGGGGGACTTCAGCTGCCTTGTGTTCTTCCAGAGGTGGAAACTGATGAGAAGAAGGCTGCGCATGGTCAGCAACAGACTTGATGCTGCCACAGAGAGGAGGGACCGTCTGAAGAGAAAGCGAGAAGGTCTAATTTCTCTCCCACGTACAGTATGTTCTTGCTGTGGGAGGAGCGTCCAGGGGTACGTGAACAGCACCAGCAGTGAAAGCAACAGCAGCAGCTGCTGCAGTGGCAGCCGGAAGAGGAAGCAGCAAGATTATGTTTGTCTTTGCCCACCACCAAAAAGGCAACGTTCTAATAGAGAGTCATTCTAGAAGGCCACTAGAGCAGACCACAAGAGGCAATTGATCAGCTAAGAAGCACATACTTTTAGCCAAAACTTTAGAATTATTAAGGAAATGTTCATACACATTTAGGTTTAGCACATTACTAACACATTACCAATAGGACAATGTTGATAGGGAAGAGGCCCTTTACTTACGCAGCTAATTCCCCTTGTTAAACAGAGCTCCCTTGTCTGCTAAGAGCACATGTACAGTTCACAGACAAGCTTTATCTGTGCCCCATGGCAAGACTGTCTGACAAAAACTGTAACTCCTTCACACGGATCTCCCTTTATCCTGTGCTGGGCATTATGGAGGCCGTAGAACATTCAAAGTTCTGCCACCTTTGTTAAGCTATACGTCACTTCTAAAGAGAAATGCATCTAGTGGTCCAACAGAGTTCAGGGGCACATACACTCTAAAGAGCAATTAATCTTGCCTCAAAGTGTTAGATGTCACAGAGATGGCCTTTACTGAGCAGTGAAGTCATTACAGGTAGAGTCCCCTCACACATCTATCCTGAGTGCTACAGAACAGCATAACTTTTACCTGAAACACTCACTTCTACTGTCTAATGTTTTGAGCGCTAAATAGGTCAAATATGATATGCCTAAAGATATTTATCATTTGTGGCAGACAGGTTTACATTGAAGGACTCCCCAGAGAGCCGCTGTTTTTACCCCAGGGTAAATTTGGTGATTTGAAACAACTTCCTACTTTCCGTATCACCTCTCATTTTCCTATACAGTTCAGTTCACAGCTTACCTTGGTTCATTATTTCCTGAGGACTTCCTGTTTCCAGATCTTAGACTTTGTATCTTAAATTGCCCCAACTCCCATGTGTTACTCAACACCAAGATATATAAAACAGGCTTGAATGAGCAAGGAACAGGGACTCGACTTTACATATTAGCATTACTTCCTGGCTGAAATTGGCATTGCTCCCTACCATAAAATAGGCACCAACTCCCGCTGTAGAACTGGCACAACTGTCTACTACACAATTAACACTACCTCCCTCACACGGATGAACTTCCTCATAGAAAACGCAGTTAGTTACAACTGCATAAATGAGGAATTTGTAATCTGCATAGACACACAGGGTGGTAGTAAGAGGTATTTCAACTGATTACAAAAAAACTCAACTTGGGAAGATATCACATAACAAATTAAAAATGTTGTTTAATGTGGCATGTCTGCACTTATAGTAGTTGCTGCATCTGACCGTGTCACATACCAAATCAGCCTAACAAACGGACACATACATAGATGATCCTAATCCCACCACTTTCACCTCAACTGCCACAGGCTTTGGCCTACTGACCTCAGTGCAACCACTTTGCACTGCCAATCTTCCCACATACCCCCATCCTTTTGTACTACCAGTACTACTTCTCTGTTATTTACCATTTCTAAAACCTCACTGCTCTTATGTTGGCCAACATCCCAGTACCGTCGCAATCTAATGAACCCCAGCATCAGAGCCATGTCTACGCTTGAAACACATGAATTGGGGAAAAAACGTAGGTAAAACAGACAAGCATCCTACCCAACCATCCCAATATGTGGTGGCTGGCCCTTCCACAGAAAGGAACCAATCAGGGCTGTGACTTTTCTAAACAATGTATTGGGGATCAGGAATAAGAAATTCTGTAACACATATAAGAAACATGGAAGGACCCTCATTTTAAAGAAGGCCACCTTGTCCATCACATTAAGTGAGAGCGTAGTTCACTTTTGATACATCAGGTATCAGGCATTGAAATGCCAAGTTGGCCTCCTGTGGTGTGCAGGGTCCCCATGCTGAGAGTAACAAGTGAGTGGTCTGATATCCCTCTGGGGAGGATGCCATCTGCCGTGGCACATTTTATGTGGGTGGCTAGAAGAAGCAGGAGGTCAATCTGTGAGAGGGTTTTAACAGATGTTGAGGTATGTGCATATGTGTTAACCCCAGGATGCCAGGCCCTCCAGATGTCACATAGACCCAGCGAGTTCATCCACCCCCAAAGGATTTGGATTTTTCTAAGCGATGTTGCTTTGTAAGAACTTTGAATTGCCTGGAAAATCCTCGCTACCTCTGTATATTTACAAGATCCTGGGTCAAGGAGGTCTTAGTTGGCTGCCTGGGTTTTATCGAGGAAAAGGTGGTGGATTTGTCTGGTTTTGGTTGTGCATGCGTTTGGGATCCTCACTCTTTTCCCGTTTTGACTACAGAGAGGGGTAACTGTCTGCAGAAGTGCCACTTCTCACTCAGCAACTTCTCTGTAAATGTCTCAACTCATTCAACTGAAGTCAATCAGTAAACAACACCTCACCTTATTCAGGTCCAGCATCACAGCTCATATATTCCATAAATTTCTCCATTTCACACTCAAGTTTTCGTTCCCAAAAAAGGAAGCATATCTGATACACAGGACAATCAAAAGCTGTCTTGATGTCTACCGGGAAAAATATTCAAATGTATTCATACAACTGCAGCCATCTAGCTACACGAGTCATGCATAAAATACATCACACTCTTTAAGGAAATGATATCAGACTTCACTCTGGCGCTTGTGGCTGTCTGACACTGCGGTATAATTCATGATGTGCCTGCTCTTTGTTTGGGAACTGTGGCACTTCAACCCTCCTAGCAACAATCTAGGCCTAGGCCTAGGATTTTCCCCCAACTACCATGAGGGTACACATGTAACAAGCAGTGAAGCAGCAGCAGGGAAATTTGAGCCAGTAAAAGGGTCCACCTCACCTGCATCCTTGATGGGTCCACTAATGATTCACATGCCTAAAGACCCAGGCCAGGAAGCCTCTAGCCAGCACGTTGCTGAGGTTGGTGTCTGGGGTAGAGACACTACCTGGACAATGGAGTAGGTCCCACCCACTGCTCTACCGCAACCACTTGCATCCGTAGCACTTATGTGCTGTGGATTGCCAACTCACTGCCACATAGGAGTCCTCTGGTCCAAGCTTTCAGCTCATCTCCTTCCAATAGACATATGCTCAGTGAGTATTGTCAGGTTCTTGCTCTTCATCAACAGTCAATGCTTGGACACCTGTCACCAAAGGCCTTAGCGGTATATGGGCATGTATTGCTTTTCCTCACACATGTTGATGTTTTATGAAAGTGTTTAAAAATGTCGAGAACCTTCCTAATAATTTAGTTACAACGAATGTATCTAAAACGACAACATGTTTATAAATTACTGTCAAGCCAATTTTTTGTTCTGAATCATTTTCTACAACATTGGATATTGTGTCCCATTTCTGAACCATGAAGAGCACTGTAAGACAATGGTGTATTTTCATTTTTCTTCTGAATGGGGTTTCCTCTTGTGTTAACCAACTCTATGAAAATCCAAATTATTGTCCCCTGTGAACAAAATGTTTTCTCAATTCTCTGTTTTTTGACTTTGTATTTCTACTCCCTGTCGAAAATAATAGGATATTGTAGCAATTATAGGTTTTTATCGTACAGTATCATAAGTTGTAAATGTTAAACAAATTCTAGTAAAATATTAAATTGTAAACTGCTGATATACACAGCACAAAAAAATCCAACGAAAATAAACTTTACAAACGTGTTGGCTCCTTACTTACGGCTGTGTTCTCTTTTTTTGTATGAATGGTGCAAGTTTACCCCTTTCTCCACAGGAAACACATTGGGGCATATGTACAAGCCCCTATCGCCACCACAACGTCACCTATGGTGACGTTGTGGTGGCGATAGCGGCTGCGCCTTATGTACAAGGCAGCGTTAAGCCACTTAACGTGGCTTAATGCTGCCTTTTACATAAGGCCCCCGTCCAAGCTATGGTTAGCGTCAAAGGGGTGGGCAGTGGGTTTTGTGGTGGGCGTTCCACCTTAACATTTATTTTGACGCTGCTCCCTATGTACAAGGGGGGCATACATAGGAGGCAACACTAAAATTAAGACCAGGCAAAACCTAGTCTAGTCTTAAGATGGCGAAACGAGGAGAAATGCATTATTTCTCCTCGTTTTTGCTTTTTTCCATGTGTGCTGCATTGTGCAGCACACATGGAAAAAGCAAAATGCCATTGTTTTTTTTATGTATAGGAAGGTGTCCCTTCCTGTACATAAACAAGCTTTTTAAAAAAATGCAATTTTTTAAGTTTCATGTGTGCTGCATGAAGCAGCACGCATGAAAGTGACAGAATGGCATTTCTAGGATTGTTTATGTGCAGGAAGGGACACCTTCCTACACATAAACAATCCTCTCCTGCATGCAGAAACCCTTGCATTCGGGTGCAAGGGTGCCTGGTTGGCGCTAAGATGCTATACTTACTGGCACTGTACCTGCCACTCTCCTCCCGAACCTCCTTCCGCCGGCTAAAGCCAGGTGATTATTGACAATCAGGAACTATGGAAAACAAGTGTGGAGGTATGGTAGCTAAGTGCAATGGGCATAAGTTGGTGTAGCAGTAGGTATCAGTGTAGAGTGACATAGGTATGTTTATTGTGACTGTGCTTATCCCATATTATTACATGGATTTAACCTTTATGCACTATTGTAGTCATGAATGTAATATGACCTCAAAATGTTACATGCTTGAAAGGGGTAGTGTCTGAGTATTTTGGGGTGTATGGATTATCTGATACCACGATCTGTCAGACAAAGGATATCATTTGTGGGAAGAGCCTATGGGCAATGCAAGCTTTATAGTCACAAATAAATAGATCCCTTCACAATTAACAGGTTAGGCGCTGATTAGTCAATATCTCATCAGTAGCTTCTCTTGATTAGACCATGGTGTATTCAATTCAATAAAACCTATCACAAGACACCAACCTGCACGACATAGAAGCCCAGAAGCCCTGGCCTCAGGGAAAAGGCTGATCTGTGGCCTTTGGCTCTCACTCTGTTTGAGCCTTGTCAGTGGGCATCCAGAAAGTTTGGTAGCTATTTTGTTTGTTTGTAAATGATTCCAGCGGCTCAACTTCCTTGAAGAATAAAAGTAGATTACAATAAAAATGTGCATCACTGGATTCTATTCCTGCTATGGCTGTAGGATGGAATTTGTAATACAATAGATGCCCCTAGTTTTCCAAGATACATAGGGAATGCTCCCAGGCAGATGATAGTTTAACATGAGCCTAGTAAAAAGAAAAAGTCATGTTAATCAGGGTGATAAATAATCTACAGCCATCTGAAGCTATTGGGGGCATTTGGTGTGTACAGTTTAGCTAAAAATCTTAGCCAGGCCTAGATGGTCGGTTGCAAGGACTGTTCCAATATCAGGGAGATATCTGATAAAGCAATGGTCCCTATCCACTGCGAGAGGCGAATTCTAGTACTTTGTCACAAGAAATCCAAAAACGTTAATCTGCAAATGGTCACCTGATACCCATGTTGAGCATTTTTGGGGAGGATTTCCCTAGTAGGAACAAGTAACAAGTAACAAGTATTGTTCCTAGTAGGGTGAAAACTCATGTTTTAGAGAAAGTGAATAGCACCAACTATTTCCACAGAAGGGAGACTTGCTTTAATAATTGAAATCCACAATGCACAATGTAGCAGCTTTGACTATATTGACAAAGAAAACTGTGCGCTGGGGGATGGCTGCAATATTGTATATTTCCACACCCTTTCATAGGCCAGGTAGAACTTCCCTGTGGACCAAGCCAATGGTTGATGTGTGCCTGTTTCCTCTTATCCTCCTTCAATTATTATTCAATCACACAAGTACAAATTACTTTGCTAAACCTCACGTTTGGATACAATATTATGATTGGGGTGATTCAACCTAACTTTGGAGAATAGTTAATTCTTGCTATGTTCTTTGCTGATGACACACTGCTTCTGAATAACAATGAGAGTCAGCTTTAATGTAGCTAGCTTCTTACTGATTTCAGAAACATTAGATGTACTTCGGTGAATCAAAACTAATGATCTTTGGCTTCTTTCAAGGGTGATAGCATCTGGGATACAATGCACATCCAAGTAGTTTGTAGCTGATTCTGGCACTAGTCATGGCCCCCAGATTAAGGTACATTCCAATATTAGGTGAAGGAACCCACTGAAATTCAATAGTAAATACCTATAACCAACTTAGCACCTACAATAATGGTTGAATATTGGTTCTATTAATAAAAACATATCTGGCCAACATCCTTCTGGCAGTAATATTTTCAGAACTCATGAGTCACAAATGGATCATGATAGATTAGAAGCTGCAGATGAGTCACTGATTTGTGAGAAATGTGTTGCTGTTAAAATGCAACGCGGTATCAATTTGGAGAAACAAGTAGCAAACTGTGCATCAACAACTTGGCTCAACAAAATTTGTAATGCAAAGCTGGGTCTGTATTTGTTATAATCAATATTTTTCTTTAAGAGACGCAGCCCACGAATGAGTGATGGGACTACAGCGGATTCTGGATCTTCAAACTAGATATGAACATGTTTAAAATGGGGTGGGTCAAGAGGATTGGCTCTAAAGGGTGTTTAGATAAACAAAGACGGTGAACAATTTCTTAGCAGAGGTGTGCATAAGCTATTGTCTGAAGAACTCCAATTTACAACATGTTTTAACACTAGCATGACTCTTGGGTTCTCTAAAGGTGCTTTCAGTGAAATCAAATTGTGGAATATGATTAACAGAATTAGTATAATTTCCCACAGCTGTAAATTTAGGATGAAGGGTTGGATTGTGTCTTTTCCCAGGGAAGAAACTTTGAGATGGCCATTGAGAAGGTAGCAAACCCCTTCAATTTTGTATTTTTCCCACAGCCATAGGCTCTGACAGTGATATTCACACAACATTTGGCAACCTGTCTGTTATGTCAAATAGCTGGGATAAGAGAGATGATTAGTTGTGAAAACGCCCAAGCAACCCCAACATTTCTGGGGGCTTGAGGGAGACTGTTGTGAGGCTACAAAGTTTTCTATTTGAGTCTTGTCCTAGCAGGCTTCAAAGGTAGAGGTTCTGTCAGTTATATCCAATTTGTGAACTCAGGCATCAAAATGTCAAGATGAATTGCTCAATTATTAATTAGGCTATTCGATTGGATTGCAAGGATGACGTCGGACATTCTAAGTGTCAAGGCAGAACAAGTTGTCAAACATTTGGGCAGCTTATAATGTTTATATTGGGTAAGAATAAACTATGGAGTTAATTGATAAGAAGCTTAAACAAGCATTTGCAATACAATAGGTCTCACATTCACACAAGTTTGAGCTATTGCCATTGTATATGACAATGCCTTTTATTTATGTTTTGGGATCTAAACCATAAATAAAAGGCAATGTCCTTTACAAGACTAATAGCTTAAACTCTCGCAAACGTGAGACCTATTGCACTGCAATAAAAGGCCTTTCCGACCGCTTGTTAGATTGTAAATATCAGAAGAAGAGACTGGCCTGCGACGTCTTCAAAGTGGTAATAAATTGTGGAGTAAAGAAGATGTGTAAGTGTTGTAAATTACACAGACACAAAGTGTGAAGAGTTACATATGATCCGAGCTCGAAACACTAACAAAGCACTCCAACACCTTTCGCACTGTGATTACACTGTCGTGGCTCAGGAGGAAGAGCGGGTTGGGGGTAATTTTCTGCCCTCTCCGTGATTTGAGTATGCAATATGGTATTGCATAATGTTATTGTTATATTTAGCCTAATAAATATTCCAGCTGTAGTAGGGCCCTTGCTTAACCTCCTGGTGCAAGGCTGGCTGAGCTTTAAGGCATGCATGGAGGGAGGGAGTGATGGTCTCACCTGCAGCTCGGGCCTCGTAGAGTGCCCCTGCTATTACTAGTGAGTGAGAGCCGCTGAGGTGGTGGTGGTATTGGTGGTGGTGATGGAATAGGTGGTGGTACTGGTGGTTCTGGTACTGGTGGTGGAGGTACGTGTGGTGGTATTGCTGTTGGAGGTACTGGCAGTCCTGGTAGTGGTGGTACTGGTATTGGTGGTACTGGTGTTGGTGGTACTAGTACTGGTACTTATGGTACAGGTACAGGTGGTGGTATTGTTGGTGGTAGTGGTGGTATTGGTAGTGGTATTGGGACTGGTGGTATTGGTGGTGGTACTGGTGGTATTGGTGGTGGTACTCGCGGTCTTAGGTGGTGGTACTGGTGGTATTGGTGGTACTGGTACTGGTGCTGGTACTAGTACTGGTGGTATTGGTACTGAAAGTACTGGTACAGGTGGTGCTGGTAGTACTGGTTGTGGCGGTGTGGTTGGCAGTGGTGCTGGTGGTAGTGATACTAGTGGAGGTAGTGGTACTGGTTTCGGTACTGGTAGTGGTGGCACTGGTACTGGTGGTGGTGGTACTGGTGGTATTGATGGTTGTGGTACTGGTACCTTGCTAGTGGTGATGGTGGTACTGGTGGTAGTACTGGTGATGGTGGTACTGGTGGTATTGATGGTTGTGGTACTGGTACCTTGCTAGTGGTGATGGTGGTACTGGTGGTAGTACTGGTGATGGTGGTACTGGTGGTGGTGGTACTGGTGGCACTGATGGTGGTGGTACTGGTGGTAGTGGTACTGGTGGCGATGGTAGTGGTGATGGTACTGGTGGTGGTACTGGTTTTGGTGGTACTGGTACTGGTGGTGCTGTTGGTACTGGTGGTTCTGGTGGTGGTGATACTAGTACTGGTGGTGGTGCTGGTGTTATGTTATGTTATTTTTATTTTATATAGCGCTCAGATGCCGCAGCCAAGAGGCGTCCCGGCGCTTTCCAGAGATGATGAACACAACACAACAGAAATAGAAAGAAACAAAGGGAATTAGACTGAAGAAAATAGGAAGGTTTTTAATGCCTTCCTAAAAAGAAGCAGATCAGGAATATCACGAAGAGTGATAGGCAAAGAGTTCCAAAGAGCCGCCGCCAGCACTGAAAAAGAGCGACCGCCCATTCTAGCTCTTTTAAAGCGGGGCACTATGGCAAGATTAGAGCCTGAGGATCGAAGGGTTCTGGACGGGGCGTAGTGTTGAATGGCCTGTGACAAAATAGGAGGAGAAGCAAATTTAAAATTTTTAAAAGTTAAGCACAATGCTTTAAACTTAATTCTTTGCCCTACAGGCAGCCAGTGTAGATCTCGAATAGTACGGCGGGCGGAGACAAACTTCGGAAGGCCGACAAGCATCCTGGCCGCCGCATTTTGTACCCTCTGAAGGCGAACCAGTTCTGCTTGATTCAAACCCAAAAACAGAGAGCTGGCATAGTCCAGCCTGGTAAGGACCAGAGCTTGGACTATGATCTGTCTGGTGTTCGCATCGAAAAACTTAAAGATTGGCCGAAGGCAATGCAGAGCACCAAAACAAGTACCAGCTACACGTTTTGTGTGAGCAGAAAAGGAGAGTTTGTCATCCAACCACACTCCGAGGTTTCTGGCTTCTCAAACAGGGATGGGGACAGGGCCCAGTTCAACTGGCCACCAGTGATCTCCCCAGAGTCCACCTTCCCTACCAAAGATGATGACCTCGGTCTTAGAGGCATTGAGTTGCAATCTATTGTTCGCCATCCAGCCCGCCACCGCTTTGAGGGCGGACTGAAAGGTAGGGGCATCCATAGTGGAGTCACCGTTAAGTGCCACCGCCAGCTGTGTATCATCGGCGTATGACACCATGGTGAGACCAAAGCTATGGGCTACCTCCGCCAGAGGCTGAACATATAAATTAAAAAGGGTAGGACTAAGGGCCGATCCCTGCGGAACACCCTGATAAACAGTGGTGGTGGTGGTGGTAGTACTAGTGGTGGTTGTACTGGTGGTGGTGGTGGTACTGGTCGTGGTGATACTGGTGGTAATGGTGGGACTGGTACTGGTGGAACTGGTACTGGTGGTAGATCTGGTGGTGGTGGTACTGGTGGTGTTACTGGTGGTGGTGGTGGTACTGGTGGTACTGGAGGTGGTGGTACTGGAGGTGGTGGTACTGGTGGTGGTGGTACTGGTGGTACTGGTATTGGTGGTGGTACTGGTACTGGTGGTACTGGTGGTGGTGGTACTGGTGGTACTGGTATTGTTGGTGGGACTGGTGGTGGTGGTACTGGTGGTGGAGGTACTGGATGTTGTGGTGATACTGGTGGTGCTGGTTGTGCTACAGTGGTGGAGGTGGTGGTACTGGTGGTGGTGGTACTGGTACTTGTAGTGGTGGTGGTGGGGGTGGTACTGGTAGTGGTGGTGGTACTGATGGTGCAGGTGGTGGTGGTGGTACTGGTAGTGGTGGTGGTGGTACTGGTAGTGGTGGAGGTGGTGGTACAGGTAGTGGTGGTGGTACTGGCACTGGTGATGGTACTGGTGGTGGTGGTACTACTGGTTGCACTGGTGGAACTGGTGGTGGTAGTACTGGTGGTGGTACTGCTGCTGGTGGTGGTACTGGTGGCAGTGGTACTGGTGGTCGTGGTACTGGTGGTGGTACTGGGGGTGGTGGTACTGGTGGTGGTGGTACTGGTGGAGGTGATTGTACTGGTGGTATTGGTGGTATTGTTGGTACTGGTAGTGGTGGTGGTGGTGGTGGTGGTACTGGTTGTGGTTATACTCGTGTTGGTGATGGTGGTACTGGTGTTAGTGGTGGTGATGCTGGTGGTGGTACTGGTGGTGGTAATGCTGGTGGTACTGGTGGTAGTGGTACTGGTGGTACTAGTGGTACTGGTGATGGTACTGGTAGTGGTGGTGGTACTGGTAGTAGTGGTTCTAGTAGTGGTGGTAGTGGTGGTACTGGAGGTGGTGGTACTGGTAGTGGTCGTGGTACTCGTGGTTGCACTGGTGTAACTGTTGGTTATAGTAATGGTGGTGATGGTGTTACTGGTGATACTGGTGGTGACGGTACTGGTGGTGATGGTGGTCATACTGGTTGTGGTTGTACTGGTGGTACTGGTGGTGGTACTGGTGTTGGTCATACTGGTGGTGGTGGTACTGGTGGAGTTGATCGTACTGGTGGTATTGGTGGTATTGTTGGTACTGGTAGTGGTGGTGGTGGTACTGGTGGTGGTGGTAATAGTGGTAGTGGTCATACTGGTGTTGGTGGTACTGGTGGTGGTGGTACTGGTGTTGGTGGTGGTGATACTGGTGGTGGTACTGGTGGTACTGCTGGTGGTACTGGTGGTGGTGGTACTGGTGGTGGTGCGGATGGTACTGGTGGTGCTGGTACTAGAGGTGGTACTGGTGGTAGTGATACTGGTGGTGGTGGTACATGTGGTGGTGATGGTGGTACACGTGGTGATGCTACTGGCGATGGCGGTACTGGTGATTGTACTGATGGTGGTGTTACTGGTGGTGGTACTGGTGGTGGTGGTACTGGTGGTGGTAGTGGTACTGGTGGTGGTGGTACTGCTGGTCATGGTGGTACTGGCGGTGGTGGTGGTGGTAGTGGTGGTACTAGTAGTGGTGCTATTGGTGGTGGCGGTGGTACTGGTAGTGGTGGTGGTACTGGTAGTGGTGGTGGTGGTAGTACTGGTAGTGGTACTGGTAGTGGTGCTGGTGCTGGTAGTGGTGGTGATGGTGGTGGTATTGGTAGTGGTGGTGGTAGTGGTGGTACTGGTACCAGTGATGGTACTGGTGGTACTGGTGGTGGTGGTACTGATGGTGGTGGTACTGGTGGTGTTGGTACTGGTGGTTGTACTGGTGGTACTAGTTGAGGTGGTGGTACTGGTGGTAGTGGTGGTACTGGTGGTGGTGGTACTGGTGGTGATACTGGTGATGGTACTGGTGGTGGTACTGTTTTGGTGGTGGTACTGGTGGTGGTATTGGTGGTGGTACTGTAGGTGGTACTGGTGGTGGTAGCAGTGGTGGTGGTGGTACTGGTGGTATTGGAGCTGGTGGTGATTGTACTGGAGGTGATACTGGTGGTGGTGCTACTGGTGCTTTGTACTGTGGTGGTGGTATTGGTGTTACTGGTGGTGGTGGCACTGGTGGTTGTACTGCAGGAGGTACTCGTGGTGGTAGTTGTGTTGGTAGAGACAATGGTGGTGGTGGTAAAGGTGTTGATACTGGTGGTGGTGGTACTGGTGATTTGTACTATGATGGTGGTACTGGTGGTAGTGGTATTGGTGGTGGTTGTGGTACAGGTGATGGTGGAGGTGGTACTGGTGGTGGTGGTACTAGTGATATTGGTACTAGTGGTTGTACTGGTTGTACTTGTGGTGGTGGTACTGGTGGTGATACTGGTGGTGGTGGTGGTGGTGGTACTGGTGATTGTACTGGACGTGGTACTGGTGATGGTACTGGTGGTGGTAGTGGTGGTGGTACTGGTGGTGATGGTACTGCTGGTGGTACTGGTGGTGGTGGTGGTAGTGATGGTGGTAATAGTGGTGGTGGTACTGGTGGTGGTACTGGTGGATGTGGTACTGGTGGTGGTATTACTGGTGTTGGTGGTAATGGTTGTGGTGGTACTGGTGGTGGTACTGGTTGTGATGGTGGTACTTGTAGATGTGGTGGTATTGGTACTGGTGGTTATATTGGTGGTGGTGGTACTGGTGGTGGTAGTACTGGTGGTGGCGGTGGTACTGGTGTTGGTGGTGGTGATACTGGTGGTGGTACTGCTGGTGGTATTGGTGGTGGTGCTGGTGGTACTGGTGGTGGTGGTGGTGGTGGTACTGGTGGTGCAGGTACTGGTGGTGTTGGTGGTACTGGTGGTGGTGGTAGTAATGGTGGTGTGGTGGTACTGGAGGAGGTGGTAGTGGTGGTGGTAGTACTGGTGTTGGTGGTAATGGTTGTGGTGGTACTGGTAGTGGTTGTGGTGGTACTGGTTGTGATGGTGGTACTTGTAGTGATGGTGGTACTTGTACTGGCCGTGGTATTGGTAGTGGTGGTACAGGTGTGGCACGGGCAGTGGTACTGGTGGTAGTACTGGTGGTGGTGGTGGTACTGGTGTTGTTGATACTGATGATGTTACTTGTGGTGGTACTGGTGGTGGTACTGGTGGTGGTAGTAAAAGGTGGTGCTGGTGGTACTGGTGGTGCTGGTACTAGAGGGTACTGGTGGTAGTGGTACTGGTGGTACATGTGGTGGTGATGGTGGTACATGTGGTGGTGGTACTGGCGGTGGCGGTACTGATGATTGTAGTGATGGTGGTGTTACTGGTGGTGGTACTGGTGGTGGTGGTACTGGTGGTGGTGGTGGTACTGGTGGTGGTGGTACTGCTGGTCATGGTGGTACTGGCGGTGGTGGTGGTGGTAGTGGTGGTACTAGTAGTGGTGCTATTGGTAGTGGTGGTGGCGGTGGTACTGGTAGTGGTGGTGGTACTGGTAGTGGTGGTGGTGGTAGTACTGGTAGTGGTGCTACTGGTAGTGGTGCTGGTGCTGGTAGTGGTGGTGATGGTGGTGGTATTGGTAGTGGTGGTGGTAGTGGTGGTACTGGTACCAGTGATGGTACTGGTGGTACTGGTGGTGGTGGTACTGATGGTGGTGGTACTGGTGGTGTTGGTACTGGTGGTTGTACTGGTGGTACTAGTTGAGGTGGTGGTACTGGTGGTAGTGGTGGTACTGGTGGTGGTGGTACTGGTGGTGATACTGGTGATGGTACTGGTGGTGGTACTGTTTTGGTGGTGGTACTGGTGGTGGTATTGGTGGTGGTACTGTAGGTGGTACTGGTGGTGGTAGCAGTGGTGGTGGTGGTACTGGTGGTATTGGAGCTGGTGGTGATTGTACTGGAGGTGATACTGGTGGCGGTGCTAGTGGTGCTTTGTACTGTGGTGGTGGTACTGGTGTTACTGGTGGTGGTGGCACTGGTGGTTGTGCTGCAGGAGGTACTCGTGATGGTAGTTGTGTTGGTAGAGACAATGGTGGTGGTGGTAAAGGTGTTGATACTGGTGGTGGTGGTACTGGTGATTTGTACTATGATGGTGGTACTGGTGGTAGTGGTATTGGTGGTGGTTGTGGTACAGGTGATGGTGGAGGTGGTACTGGTGGTGGTGGTACTAGTGGTATTGGTACTAGTGGTTGTACTGGTTGTACTTGTGGTGGTGGTACTGGTGGTGGTACTGGTGGTGATACTGGTGGTGGTGGTGGTGGTGCTGGTGATTGTACTGGAGGTGGTACTGCTGGTGGTACTGGTGGTGGTGCTGGCGGTACTGGTGGTGGTGGTGGTGGTGGTACTGGTGGTGCAGGTACTGGTGGTGTTGGTGGTACTGGTGGTGGTGGTGTTGGTAGTAATGGTGGTGTGGTGGTACTGGAGGAGGTGGTAGTGGTGGTGGTAGTACTGGTGTTGGTGGTAATGGTTGTGGTGGTACTGGTAGTGGTTGTGGTGGTACTGGTTGTGATGGTGGTACTTGTAGTGATGGTGGTACTTGTACTGGCCGTGGTATTGGTAGTGGTGGTACTGGTGTGGCACGGGCAGTGGTACTGGTGGTAGTACTGGTGCTGGTGGTGGTACTGGTGTTGTTGATACTGGTGATGTTACTTGTGGTGGTACTGGTGGTGGTACTGGTGGTGGTGGTAAAAGGTGGTGCTGGTGGTACTGGTGGTGCTGGTACTAGAGGGTACTGGCGGTAGTGGTACTGGTGGTACATGTGGTGGTGATGGTAGTACATGTGGTGGTGGTACTGGCGGTGGCGGTACTGGTGATTGTAGTGATGGTGGTGTTACTGGTGGTGGTACTGGTGGTGGTGGTACTGCTGGTCGTGGTGGTACTGGTGGTGGTACTGATGGTGGTAGTGGTGGTGGAGGTACTGGTAGTGGTGGTGGTATTGGTAATGGTGGTGGTGGTGGTACTGGTAGTGGTGGTGGTCATGGTAGTGGTGGTGGTGGTACTGGTAGTGGTGGTGCTGGTACTGGTAGTGATGGTGGTGGTACTGGTAGTGGTGGTACTGGTACTGGTACTGGTAGTGCTTGTGGTGGTACTGGTAGTGGTGGTGGTACTGGTGGTACTAGTACCAATGATGGTACTTGTGGTACTGGTGGAGGTGGTACTGATGGTGGTGGTAATGGCGGTGTTGGTACTAGTGGTTGTACTGGTGGTACTAGTTGTGGTGGTGGTACTAGAGGTAGTGGTGGTACTGGTGGTGGTGATACTGGGGGTGAAACTGGTGATGGTACTGGTGGTGGTACTGTGGTGGTGGTGGTACTGGTGGTGGTATTGGTGGTGATACTGTAGGTGGTACTGGTGGTGGTAGCAGTGGTGGTACTGGTGGTAGTACTGGTGGTGGTGGTACTGGTGGTATTGGTACTGGTGGTTGTACTGGTGGTACTGGTGGAGCTGGTGGTGATGGTACTGGTGGTGATACTGGTGGTGGTGCTACTGGTGCTTTGTACTGTGGTGGTGGTACTGCGGTGGTGGTACTGGTGTTACTGGTGGTGGTGGCACTGGTGGTTGTACCATAACCATAATCATACCGAGGTCCCTTATACACTAAACAACCCCTATAATGTTCCGATGGCAAATCAGTATGCGTGCCTGACAGACCTAGGTTGGGTTGATTGACAACAGGTGATCACTTCATCAGATTTGGATAAACCAAAAAGGGTTAATTTAGTGTCCCCGATAAATATGGGTTTGGACAACAGGGTCAAAGATACGAATAATATGGTATCAACCTCAATTATCCACGACCCTGGAACCGGCAATGCTATAACAACTAGCTCAGTAAATGAACTTGAGGGTAGGAATGTCTCAAGAGTAAGAAGATACACCAAAGTGGGAACTTGGAATATTGCCGGGCTTAGAAATAAAATTGATGATCCTATTTGGAGGAAACTTTTAGGCTCCGCCGATATCATCGCTCTTCAAGAGACCTGGGACATTAATAACATACTTACCTTAGATGGCTATACCACCTATTCCCTCCCCGCAGTCCCCACCTCTAGTGGTAGAGCAAGAGGAGGTCTGGTAACTTTAGTGGCTGCTAATATAGCAGGAAAACATATTATGATTGACTCAGGTTCACCCTACTGTTTGGTAGTTAAAATTGTTTGTAGAGGGGCTCATAACGTGTTAATTGTGGATTTTTATAATTCCTTTGATAGAGCTACCTCAACGAGCAATCTGACAGCGCTACACTCTTTTTTAACAGACTACAAGGATTTGCCAGAGAATGATTGTTACGTAATTTTGCTGGGGGATTTCAACATTCATAGATGTCCTGATAAATGTCCGCCCAATGATCTTTTTGCCCCCCCTGGGCTAGTTGATTCTCACTTTGAGCAGACGGAACAGGGGACATTATTGGAATATATCCTTGCGGAAAATGGTTTGATGTTGCCTATGGGGGATGACTCTGATATACCAACTTTCAAGGGTAATGGTTGTGGGTCCACTATTGACTACATCTTTACAAGCTTAACATTAGGGAGTAATATTGCAGAATACTCCCCGGAATGGTCCCACTTTAGTGACCACAACCCTGTTTTTTTCTACGAGTCAATGGAGTTTTTAGTGGTTCCGAGATGATATTAAATAGTGGGGTCAAGCTAGACATCCGGGCCACAGACCAGGCCCGGAGAATTAAATGGTGCAAAGTTATCCCCGAGGATTTCTCATGCAACCTTTTCCACAGTAGAGGTGAGGAGATGCGTATCTGTATGGATAAGGAAGCAGGGGACAAGGAGGTAGCGGATGCATATCAAACGGTTTGCCGCCAGGTAAGACCGACTTAACAAATAATGGTAAAGTTAAAGATTCGGGATCCGTTGGGTGGTTTGACCAAAACTGCTCAACATGTAATCGTAAACTGAAGGAGGCTCTGAAATGTAAGCCCCTTGATAGGAAACGAGTGGCTTTATTAAGGAAAGCTTACAAAGGAGCAGTAGAACAGAGGAGGCGGGAGATCAGGGAAGATGCTTGGGCAGAATTGACCTCTATAGATGTCATAAAAAATAGTGCAAAATTTTGGGAAGTGATCAATCAACCTTACTTCTCAGACTCAAGCAATAATGTTTTAGATTGTGGTATCCAAGAGGACAAGTGGTTTTCCCATTTTAAATCAGTTTATGAACACATGTCCGTAGGGGGCGACAATAGAAGTAGGGGGTCTACCCATTTTTACACCTTAGAGGTGAACGAGGCAGAGGTGGCTGAAGCCATTAATAAAATGACTAGTAACAAGGCCCCTGGCCCTGATGGCGTGCCAGCCGACCTTTTTAAGTGTGATATAGAGACATGGTCCAAAGTTCTAACCAATATTTTTAATAGAATCCCATCAATTGGGATCCCTAAGACCTGGTCGCAATCGGTAATTGTCCCCATTTTCAAAAAAGGTAACAGAGGAGAGCCAAGCAATTACCGCCCAATTTCCCTTATAGACTCTGCAGTAAAGGTACTTGGCAGAGTGGTACTGTCCAAATTATCTGACTGGCGGTTACAAATTCCCTTGCACCCGTACAGTACGGGTTTAGAAAGGGACACAGTACCATTGACCAGAGCCTTAACCTTCAATTGTTAATCGGAAAGTATACTCTAGCGAAGCCAGGTAGTTTGTATATAGCTTTTATGGACCTGTCCTCGGCCTTCGATCGAGTAAACAGGTCCAAGCTATGGGAACTGCTTCTCAAAATGGGTATCGACGAGAATATAGTATACTTTCTTGCGGACCTCCATCGGGATCTCACTGCTACAGTGAGATACGATCGGAAGGGGAAAAGGACGGGTGAGATAGGAATATCTAATGGGGTTAGGCAAGGTTGCATTCTAGCCCCATTATTATTCACCTTATATATCAATGAATTAGCAAGCATCATGGGAACAGCCTGTAAAGATATTCCAAAGGCAGGCAAGTTTTTATTACCCGCTCTGTTATATGCGGATGATGCCGCACTTATATCACGTACACCAGTGGGTCTACAAAGTCTCTTAAATACATTTTATGAGTTTATGTCCGCTTTGGATCTTGGTGTTAATTACACTAAATCCCATGTCATGGCCTTGGGCACAAAGGGCAGGCAAAGGAAGCTGATGACCTTACATTGCAATGGAAATAGGCTTTCTAGGGTAACCAAATTTCCATACCTAGGGGTGGTCTTTGACGAAAAATCCACCTGGTTGAGGTAAACCATGAGATCCTGATGGATTGCCTTAGACTAGCACATTGGGACTCTATACCATGGTTAAGCTATGTGAAAAAGACTGCAGTCTCATTGGGACGCCCGGAACTTTTTGAGGAACCATCTAAACTGGTTAAAGCAGACATAAAATGGGTCAAGACCAACTTTAAACTACACAGAGGGATGGAAAGAGAGGGTTTCGAGTTGATTAAGCCATCTGTGAGAACCCATCAGTTAGTCGTTACATCAGAAAATGACCTAGAACTATATCTGAAAGTTGTCAACAATGCCAACCATAGATATCTATTAACAAAGTTTAGATTAAACAAAATTCATTTACTCATATCTGGGAGGACATGCTGGACTAAGGATATTGACTTGAAACTATGTACTTGTGATGGTTTTTCAATAATGGACACGGCCCACTTTATGTTCTTTTGTGGGTACTTTAGGGAGATACGGAAAACATTTATTGTACCACTGCTAAAGGACAAAGGGTTTAAACAAGTGAAACCTGCGCTTCTATATCTCCAACTGTTGTCCAATACGTGGGAAATTTTTAATGTTGCTACTTTTTTAAATATAGCTATGAGATTGAGGGAAAAATGTATTAAATAGTTTGGGATGATACCATGGAAACTGTTAAATAATGACTTATGGCCTTTTAATCTAGATGAATTGCTGTAGTTTTAAAAAAAAATGTGTAATATATTTTTTTTCCAGCAGCTAATGTATCGTTCCTGATGGTTAACTTATATTGTATTCTGAATGTTTTTCCCTTTTCTGATATGTTTACTTTTATGGTTTTTCATAAACCGAATAAAGTATTTTGAATTGGTGGTTGTACTGCAGGTGGTACTGGTGGTGGTAGTGGTTTTGGTAGAGGCAATGGTGGTGGTGGTAAAGGTGTTGATACTGATGGTGGTGGTACTGGTGATTTGTACTGTGATGGTGGTACTGGTATTTATGGTGGTTGTGGATCAGGTGATGGTGGAGGTGGTACTGGTGGTGGTGGTACTGGTGGTGTTGGTACTAGTGGTGTTACTGGTGGTGATACTGGTGGTGGTGGTGGTACTGGTCATTTGTATTGTGGCGGTGGTACTGGTGGTAATGGTGGTACTGGTACTGGTGGTGGTGGTGGTACTGGTTGTTGTACTGGAGGTGGTACTGGTGATGGTACTGGTACTGGTAGTGGCACTGGTGTTGTTGGTAAAGATGTTGATACTGGTGGTTTGTACTGTGATGGTGGTACTGGTACTGGTGGTGATGGTGGTAGTGGTGGTGGTGATGGTACTGGTACTGGTGGTGCTACTGGTGGTGGTGGTACTGGTGGTCTTGGTGGTACTGGTGGTGGTGGTACTGGTGGTACTGGTGGTGGTGGTAGTAATGGTGGTGGTGGTAATGGTGGTGGTGGTACTGGTGGTGGTACTATAGGTGGTACTAGTGGTGGTGGTACTGGTAGTGGTGGTGGTGGTACTGGTGATTTGTACTGTGATGGTGGTACTGGTGGTGCTGGTACTGGTGGTGTTGGTACTAGTGGTTGTACTGGTGGTGGTACTGGTGGTGGTGTTACTAGTGGTGATACTGGTGGTGGTGGTGGTACTGGTGATTTGTACTGTGGTGGTGGTACTGGTGGTACTGGTACTGGTGGTGGCAGTGGTACTGGTGTTTGTACTGGAGGTGGTACTGGTGATGTTACTGGTGGTGTTAATGGCACTGGTGGTGGTGGTAAAGGTGTTGATACTGGTGGTTTGTACTGTGATGGTGGTACTGGTACTGGTGGTGGTGGTGGTAGTGGTGGTGGTACTGGTGGTGATGGTACTGGTGGTGCTACTGGTGGTGGTGGTACTGGTGGTGTTGGTGGTACTGGTGGTGGTGGTACTGGTGGTGGTGGTACTGGTGGTACTGGTGGTGGTGGTAGTAATGGTGGTGGTGGTAATGGTGGTGGTGGTACTGGTGGTGGTACTGTAGGTGGTACTAGTGGCGGTGGTACTGGTAGTGGTGGTGGTGGTACTGGTGATTTGTACTGTGATGGTGGTACTGGTGGTGCTGGTACTGGTGGTGTTGGTACTAGTGGTTGTACTGGTGGTGGTACTGGTGGTGGTGTTACTAGTGGTGATACTGGTGGTGGTGGTGGTACTGGTGATTTGTACTGTGGTGGTGGTACTGGTGGTACTGGTACTGGTGGTGGCAGTGGTACTGGTGTTTGTACTGGAGGTGGTACTGGTGATGTTACTGGTGGTGGTAATGGCACTGGTGGTGGTGGTAAAGGTGTTGATACTGGTGGTTTGTACTGTGATGGTGGTACTGGTACTGGTGGTGGTGGTGGTAGTGGTGGTGGTACTGGTGGTGATGGTACTGGTGGTGCTACTGGTGGTGGTGGTACTGGTGGTGTTGGTGGTACTGGTGGTGGTGGTACTGGTGGTGCTGGTGGTACTGGTGTTGGCGGTAGTAATGGTGGGGGTGGTAATGGTGGTGGTGGTACTGGTGGTGATACTGGTGGTGGTACTGGTGGAGGTGGTACTGGTGGTGGTAGTACTGGTGTTGGTGGTAATGGTGGTTGTAGTACTGGTAGTGGTGGTGGTGGTACTGGTTGTGATGGTGGTACTTGTAGTGGTGGTCGTACTGGTGGTGGTATTGGTGGTGGTGGTGGTACTGGTGGTGGAATGGGCAGTGGTACTGGTGGTAGTACTGGTGGTGGTGGTACTGGTGGCACTGGTGCTGGTACAGGTGGCGGTACTGGTGGTGGTGGTGCTGGTGGTGGTATTACTGGTGGTACTGGTGGTGGTGGTACTGTTGGTGGTGGTACTGGTGGTGGTGGTACTGGTGGTGGTGGTGGTAGTGGTGGTACTGGTTGTGGTACTGGTGCTAGTGGTACTGGTGGTACCTGTACTGGTGGTTCTGGTGGTGGTGGTACTGGTGCTGGTGGTGCTGGTGGTGGTACTGGTGGTGATTGTGGTACTGATGGTCGTGGTACTGGTGGATGTGATACTGGTGGTGTTGGTGATGGTACTGGTGGTTCTGGTGGTACTAGTACTGGTGGTGGTGATGGTGTTACTGGTGTTGTGGTACTGGTGGTGGAGGTACTGGTACTAGTGGTGGTGCTACTGATGGTGTTGGTACTGGTGGTACTGTTGGGGGTGGTACTGGTGGTGTTGGTGGTGGTGTTGGTGGTCATAGTGGTGGTGGTGATACTGGTAGTGGTGATAGTAGTGGTGGTACTGGCAGTGGTGGTGGTGGTACTGGTAGTGGTGGTACGGCTAGTGGTGATGTTGGTACTGGTAGGGGTGTTGGTGGTGGTACTGGTAGTGGTGATACTGGTATTACTGGTGGTACTGGTGGTGGTGGTACTGGTGGTAGTGGTGGAGGTGGATCATGTGGCTTTAGTACAGATGACATTTAACACAGAGGTGCTGTTTTCAGTTTCAGCACATTAGCACCCTATTATGTGCTACCTGGAATTCACATGACTTAATTTGCTAAATCCTTAATAATTCCATTTTACTTGAGGGGGGGTTGTAAAAAAGACATGAGATAATGCTGGGTTAAAGTGATTAAAAGCAGGCGTCTGTGTTATGGGGAGGCCGAGCTGCTTAAAAAACACATGCATTTGCAATGCAATAGTTCTCGCATTTACGCGAGTTTAAGCTATTGACATTGTAAATGACAATGCCTTTTATAAACGAAAATAAAAATAAAAGGCATTATTATTTGCAATGTCAATAGCTCAAACTCGCGTAAATGCGAGACCTATTGCATTGCAAATGCTTGGTAGATTAGTGAGTAGAAAAGCTCCCTTTCGGCCCATGCAGCAAATTAATCAAATAAACAATAGCGGCCGCTAAAGTGAAAGCAGACCGCGCTGCAAAAAGAAAAATAGTGCTCACCGACTTATGAAGTAGACCGTGTAACGCCACAAGTAAAAGATCCAGTCCTCATGGAAGGCAACAAATGGCGACAGGGTGATAACAGGGAGGGACTAACAAGCCTTATTATCAAATGGAAACCAGCATTTACCAAGGACAATGACACCAGCCAATTAAAAGTATAGGCCGAGAGAAGGTGAGATTTCTACAGCATACTTGACTACTGCATGCCTCACAGAGCGAGCAGCGTATGCGCGCTGCTGCTACACTCGACCTAAAGATTACCTACAGCAAAACTTTCAAACAAGCATTTGCAATACAATAGGTCTCGCATTTACGCAAGTTTGAGCTATTGACATTGCAAATGACAGTGCCTTTTATTTTTGTTTTTGTTTTAAAAACATAAATAAAAGGCATTGTCATTTACAATGACAATAGCTGAAACTCGCGTAAATGTGTGACCTGTTGCATTGCAAATGCTTGTTGGTAAGGTCATTGTACCCGAGGGCACTGAAAAATGTGCGGGTGCTCGGAAACCTAAAAGATTCAAGAGCGGTGCGCCAAATCTCCATTGGTAGGTGTGGAAAGAAAGTAACTGACATTAGTGCGAGGGGTGGTGCTTAAATGCAGCTCCTCTCCATCACTTCCGCGGCGCTATGGCGCCAATGTGGAGCTCGTGGACTTCAGCCTACAACGCATGGGAGTACGGCTACGAAAAACCTCCACATCCAGTCTTTTACCAGAGGGATACTCACTATTAACTCCCCCAAGGCTTTTGCTCAGTTTTAAGAAAAAAATGACTTTTTATTGATCCAAGCCTGAAGTAAATGATGACAGGTGTATAATATTATGTTGCGCTTCTGTTATAAAGTGCCCTAAATTTGCACAGTGTTGATGCTATCAATCAATCAATCAATCAATCAGGTCATTTGTATAGCGCACTACTCACCCGTAGGGTCTCAAGGCGCTGGGAGGGGGGGGGTGCCGCTACTGCTCGAACAGCCAGGTCTTGAGCTTCTTCCTGAAGGAGAGGTGGTCTTGGGTCAGGCGCAGATTGGTCGGAAGTGAGTTCCAGGTCTTGGCGGCCAGGTAGGAGAAGGATCTTCCTCCTGTTGTCGCTCTTCGGATGCGGGGGACGGCGGCGAGGGCGTGGTTGGTTGATCTGAGGAGGCGCTTGGGAGTGTAGAAGTTGATCCGGTTGTTGAGGTAGCTCGGGCCTTGGTCGTGTAGGGCTTTGTGCGCGTGGGTGAGGAGCCGGAAGGTGATTCTCTTGTTGACCGGGAGCCAGTGCAGATCTCTCAGGTGTCCGGAGATGTGGCTGCGTCGGGGGATGTCGAGGATGAGTCTCGCCGAGGCGTTCTGGATTCGCTGGAGTCTCTTCTGGAGTTTGGCAGTGGTTCCGGCGTAGAGGGCGTTGCCGTAGTCCAGTCGGCTGGTGACGAGGGCTTGGGTGACCGTCTTCCTCGTCTCGGTGGGGATCCACCGGAAGATCTTACGTAGCATGCGCAGGATGTTGAAGCATGACGAGGAGACGGCGTTGACTTGTCTGGACATGGAGAGGGAGGAGTCCAGGATGAAGCCCAGGTTGCGTGCGTGGTCCGTCGGTTTGGGTGCGGTGCCCAGGGCGGGGGGCCACCAGGAGTCGTCCCAGGCGGAGGGCGTGGAGCCCAGGATGAGGACCTCCGTCTTGTCTGAGTTCAGTTTCAGGCGGCTGGTCGTCATCCATTCGGCTACGTCTCTCATCCCTTCGTGCAGGTTGGCTCTGGCGGTGGCGGGGTCGTTGGTCAGGGAGAGGATCAGCTGGGTGTCGTCGGCGTAGGAGATGATGTTCAGGTTGTGTTGGCGTGCGATGGCCGCGAGGGGGCTCATGTAGACGTTGAAGAGGGTTGGGCTCAGCGAGGATCCTTGGGGTACGCCGCAGATGACTTTGGTGGCCTCTGACTTGTACGGTGGTAGGCGGACTCTTTGTGTTCTTCCGTCGAGGAAGGAGGTGATCCATTCCAGTGCCTTCTCCTGGATTCCGATGTTGCTGAGGCGCTGTACTAGGGTGCGGTGGCAGACAGTGTCGAAAGCCGCGGAGAGGTCCAGGAGGATGAGGGCCGCTGTTTCTCCGTTGTCCATCAGAGTTCGAAGGTCGTCGGTGGCGGCGATGAGGGCGGTCTCGGTGCTGTGGTTCGCTCGGAAGCCGGACTGTGAGGGGTCGAGGGATCCATTCGTCTCGAGGAAGGCGGCCAGCTGTTTGTTGACGGTCTTCTCGATGACTTTGGCCGGGAACGGGAGGAGCGAGATGGGACGGTAGTTCTTGAGGTCGGTGGGGTCTGCTGTGGGTTTCTTGAGGAGAGCGCTGAGTTCGGCGTGCTTCCAGCTCTCAGGGAAGGTGGCGGAGTCGAAGGAGGTGTTGATGATGTCCCGCAGGTGGGGTGCGAGGACAGCGTCGGCCTTGTTGAAGACGTGGTGAGGGCAGGGGTCAGTCGGAGATCCGGAATGGATGGAGTTCATGGTGCGGATGGTGTCTTCGGTGCTGATCGGGGTCCAGGTGCGGAGGGTGGTGGATGGTGGCGTCGTTGCGGTTGTGGCTTGCGTTGGTTGGTTGTTGAAGCTGTTGTGTATGTCCGTGATCTTGTTGTGGAAGTAGGACGCGAGGGAGTTGCAGAGGTCTTGCGACGGGGTGATGTCGTTGTTTCCGGCGTTGGGGTTGGAGAGCTCTTTCACGATGTTGAAGAGTTCCTTGCAGTTGTGTGCGTTGTTGTCCAGCCGGTCCTTGTATGCATTTTTCTTGGTGGCGCGGATTAGTTGGTGGTGTTTCCGGGTGGCGAGCTTGAGGGTGGTCATGTTGTCCGTCGTTGGTTCCCTTCTCCAGGCTTTCTCGAGGGCTCGACAGTTCTTCTTGGAGCACTTGAGTTCGTCGGTGAACCATGGTGTTTTTCTGCTGCAGGATCTGCTGGGCGGGGTCCTCAGAGGGGCGAGTTCGTCCGCGCAGTTGCTGATCCACTTCGTGAGGTTGTCGGCGGCCTGGCTGGGGTTCGCTGAGTTGGCGGGAGGGTGCTGGCTCAGGGAGGCGGTGAGCTGGTCGGCTGTGATCTTGTTCCAGCTTCTTCGAGCAACCTGTTGCTGGAGGTGGTGGATCGTCGTTCTTCTGAAGGTGAAGTGGACGCAGCTGTGGTCCGTCCAGTGGAGTCCTGTTGCGTGGCTGAAGGTGACGTCTTTGCTGGATGAGAAGACGGCGTCGAGTGTGTGTCCGGCGAGGTGGGTGGGGGTGGTCACTAGCTGCTTGAGTCCGAGGTTGTCGAGGTTGTCGAGCAGGGTGATGGTGTTGCGGTCGTTGTTGTTCTCCAGGTGGAAGTTGAGGTCCCCCAGGAGGATGTAGTCGGCGGAGGGGAGAGCGTGCGGGCTGACGAAGTCGGCGATGTCCTCGCTGAATCGTGTGCGCGGTCCCGGGGGTCGGTAGATCAGGGTGCCTCTTAGGGTGGTCTTCGGGTTGGTGTGTATCTGGAAGTGTAGGTGTTCGGCGGTGGTGAGGGTGTCGTCGGTGTTGGTCGTGATGCGGATGGTGTCTCTGTGGATGATGGCGATGCCTCCTCCGGTCTGGTTGTCGCGGTCCCTCCGGGTGATCTTGTAGCCCTCTGGGATGGCGATGGCGATGTCTGGGGCTGAGGAGGTGTTCATCCAGGTCTCGGTGATGAAGGCAACGTCGGGGGCGGTGGTGTCGAGCAGGTTCCAGAGTTCTACGGCGTGTCTGTGGACGGAGCGGGTGTTGAGCAGGATGCACTTGAGGTGGGTGCTGCTGGAGGTCGGCTTTGCGGGTGCAGGGAAGGTCCGGATGCAGGTGAACTTGCAGGCGTGGCATGCTATGCCGTAATGCATAAAAGCAGTGTAAGCGTGATTAAATGCAAGCATATTGGATTCCACACATACTCCTTGGAGCTTTAGTTCAATCTCCGTCAGCCATTGGATTCTTTGGTTCAGAAACTATTAGCATTCGCTTCAGACATTACCAGTCACATCATGGATTACCTAACAGGAGTATTTTAGTCTCACCTTCTTTGTATTGGCTGTTTATGTATATGTGGTGTTCCGCCTCCTTTGAGACACAGAAAGGACTATTTTACATCTGAAAGATACATACTGTCATCACACATGTATTTCTTTATTTCATCTATCAACTTTTGAGGCTGGGCGCGTTATCGCAGCTCTCCAATAATATATTGCTACCAGTTCTTTAAAATATGCATGGAATGGGCTTTGGATAAATCCAGAAGTGTATTAATCTCCCTTCTTCATGCTGTTGGCTGTTTAGTGTATCCTGTTACCTTCCACGAGGTGCTTGCACTGCAATGCTTGAGGGAATATTTTACATCTGTAAAGTACACTCTATCATGAAACATTTAATTATTTATCTCATAGATGCACAGAATACAAAAAGCATTTTTTTTTTACTGCATTCGGCTTTTTAATGTTAGTCAGGACTCAAAATGCAAATCAGACTTTATTGCTTTACTAATTTTTTTTTGATTGACGCTATAGCAGGCATTTGTATTGCTTTTTATAAGCACTCTAGGGCAAGTGTCAATCGTATTGGCTTTGCCAAAGCTTTGTTATTTTGCAGGGAAGCTTTTACGCAGTGAATGCGATAAAGTCCCTAACAGACAGTCCTCCAATTCTTTAGGTATCCCAAAACACAGAAAGGTACTGCTCTACGTTGATAACCTTGCTCTCATCCCTCACTCAGCATTATTTGTAAGGAAATTGTCAGTTCTAGCTGGTATAAACGTAAGACTAATTATAATAAAGCTGGATGCCTGAATATTGCAGGCAGGTGATATACACTTATAACATTTGAGGTTGTACCCATTCTAGAGCTGGCAGGTTTAATAGCAGCCAGTTATGGTGGATACACTGATGAGTCCACTTGGGAGGGACTTAAAGAACTAGGTGGCACCGATCTGCTTTGCAGGTCGTATATCTTTGGTAAAATGTTGTTCTACCCACGATCAGTGCTTCGTTTTTAAACAGCCGTTTCATTTCCGGGTGATTATCTGCTGGAAAGTCAATCTGACATGAGCTCTTCCATCAGTGGGCTGTGATATTGTAGAAGTTCCTGGCTTGTGTCCTCCTTGAATTCTGAATCATGGTTCTTCTGAGCAGTCGGACGGAACAGAACTCAGTGACAGTGCTTCTTTTCGTAGTGAGTGAGGTGTCTGTGCAGTACGTGCATCTCTGTGCTGTAAGGGACCGCGTAGTGTTTGATCAGTCAGAGGCGGCTCTGAGCAATGGGTGAGGCCTCTGCAATGCCATGCTATGCCACTGATGCCACTTCTTTTGACATGCTTTGTGAATGTTTACACATGACAAATGCGTGAGCTCCTGGGGGTATCTGGCTGCTCTACAGAGCTTTGTGTCATCGTAATATGTGCAAAACAGATTTTTTTTTCTCACAATCCGCTTATTTCTTGCAAAATGTTTAATATATATTTTTGCAAGCACGCAGCATTCTAACCAATTATGTTATAGCATGAAAATTGGGATTTCGGCAAATATTTGAAAATTGCACATTCTTCATTTTCATCAGTTTTAAATAGGTACAACGTAGCATTCCTTCCACGCAAGCTTAGTACCACCTGGGAGAAAACACTACATCAGGTACACACTCGCCACAAAAAGCTTCGAGCCACTGGCATCTACTCCAAGAGTAGGGAACACGAAGGAGAAAGCCAGAAACTGGATCATGTGAAGGGCAACTATTGGGAACTTCACAAAACTTTATTGTTTGCAAAATAAAAATGTGCTGCTATGGATCCCAAATTACAGACCCGTCTTCCTCCGGAAACAAAGGGGCTATTCACAAAAGCCTTCTGGAGTAGATCAAGTGGTACTCCTGTAGTGAGCATCATGTTACATTCTCTTACATGCCATTGTGAATTGGCCTCAAAACATCTAAAATGGAAATGTTCCTTGAATATTCAGCACAATTAATACAAATAGAAAGGGCTGTGGCTTCTTTGCACATTTACTAATAGAGAGTTGGGGTTGTAGGCAGATCTAAAATGCTTCTAAGAGTATGTAAAAGAGTAGTCATGTGGTATTGTATTGTATTGCAACAATTATATAGCGTTTACTACCCTGCCCCTATGTGGTGTGCTGAAGCGCTTTCCTACATGGCTAGCATGCTACACCATGTAGTGTGTGCGGTTGTGGTGTGTGTATTATCTTAGTTTTGGTCCTATGTGGGAAGTGTTTCCATTTTGTGAGTGATGACTACAGAGGTGCGGTTATCGTGTTATGGGACACAGCGCTTAACAGTGTGATGGATGAAGATTACTTCCAGTACTCAAACGCTTTGTGGATCGGTCCCATGGCTTTTACCTACACCAATCAATTCCAGAAAGTGCATGAAGCTTAGGTTTACCAGAAGGATCCGCACCACCTGGGACGCAAAGTTCCAAACCTTGGCTATTATTTACCATTCCAATATTCCAGGCCCACCGGTGTATATGTTAAGGGGGCAGTGAGAAAATGGTCCTGATGCTGCAGAGGGCCACAAGGGTTAACTTGCAATTAACACCACTCAGCACCTGCTCCCTGCTGGATGCGACTTCAAGCCCGACACTACTTACCAGAGGTCGTGAGTGTCTGGCATGAGCTGTCAATCACCACATGCTGCAGGAAGTCCTGCCCTCTTACTGTCGCTGCAAGTCCTCACCAGCAGAGTGCATATCGGCTCATCTTCAGCTCAAGCAAAGTCGAGGAAACATCTGGCACCTTCGCAAGGATGAGAAGGTTCCCTACTTGAGTTTGAATGTTGCTCTGAACAAACAGGCACGTGGTCACAAACACAGGCCCATCATAAATACAAGCAGGGGTTGCTGAAGGCGCTGTACAAAAGGACTATAGAAATCACGAAAAGTTAGTAGGTTGTGTGCAGGTACTTCACAGGCGAGCAATGATAATGTGATTGCTTTCAGCTTCAGTTGCCCTGATGAAGGCTCACAAAATCCATAATGGGCCCAAGGAGTTGGAAAGTCAGCACTCTGATGCTTGAAGAGTCATCTAAATATGTAAAGGTCTATGAAATGGATCGACTCGTGTACCGCAGTCCTTCTGTGAAACAAAGACATGAGAGGTCAAATGAGATTCAAGCTACTGAACTTCAAAGTGTGTGCAGTGCTCTATGAGCTGAAAAACTTGGAACTGGACCATGGATTCTGTAAAGTGAACAAAGACGTCCGCAAGGAGGCACCTTAACCCACCAAGCTTTATTTCGCTGCAGTCTGTAGGGTGCAGCGGTGTCAGTCAAATGTAAGGTTTACACGGATTGGCCCTGGCCCTTCTTGATTATCAAAGTACTATCCCATTTGGCAATCTAGAATTCCCGAATGCACAGTATCTCTGAAAGAGATATGGACAGTGTCAACCACATTAAGCCAGACAGAAGCTCCTGAGGCGGAAGCCGGGAGATTAGCGAATTTTTAAAAAAAAGTTGGTTATCTTGTAAAAGTGTTATTTTACCTGTTGCTTCACTCAGCCCTGAGCACTCCCCCCTCCTTCACAATCGCCGACACCACCGCGCAGCCGATGTTAACGCTGCCGTGGGGTTGAACAAACTTCTTGCCGCCATCAGCGAGGGCCGCGAGGCCACACCCACCGGCCAGAGGCCACGCCCCCGCCCACTACTTAAGCCGCGCTGAGCCCAAAGCACGCATTAAGCCAGACAGAAGCTCCTGAGGCGGAAGCCGGGAGATTAGCGAATTTTTTTAAAAAATTGGTTATCTTGTAAAACTGTTATTTTACCTGTTGCTTCACTCAGCCCTGAGCACTCCCCCCTCCTTCACAATCGCCGACACCACCGCGCAGCCGATGTTAACGCTGCCGCGGGGTTGAACAAACTTCTTGCTGCCATCAGCGAGGGCCGCGAGGCCACTCCCACCGGCTAGAGGCCACGCCCCCCGCCCACTACCTAAGCCGCGCTGAGCCCAAAGCAGGCATTAAGCCAGACAGAAGCTCCTGAGGCGGAAGCCGGGAGATTAGCAAATTAAAAAAAAATTGGTTATCTTGTAAAACTGTTATTTTACCTTTTGCTTCACTCAGCCCTGAGCACTCCCCCCTCCTTCACAATCGCCGACACCACCGCGCAGCCGATGTTAACGCTGCCGCGGGGTTGAACAAACTTCTTGCTGCCATCAGCGAGGGCTGCGAGGCCATGCCCACTGGCCAGAGGCCACGCTCCCTCTCCTCTCCTCTTTAAAATGTGCCAGGGCCGTACGCGCAGCGTGCGCACGCAGCGTGCGCGCCGACAGCGCGCCAAAGGCAAGCCCGTCTGCGCCCGTCTGCGTCCGGCCGGGGACAGAGTCCAATTCCCCTGGTCTCCCTCCTAAGACTCGCTATAGTGCTGCTGCCCTTCTGACACTAAACCCCTCACGGAAGAGAGTTGCCTTCATCAACACCATCCTCTGAACCTCCCCACTTACTGTTTACACTGCATCACTAACCTCCGACCCGCTCGACTCAGGGCGGCCCAGCAAAACTACACTTTACTGCTCCTGAATTGCAGGTCTCTACCAAGACAGAGCGCAGAAATCTTCCTGCTCTTAGACGAGCGGTCTCCTGACGCCATTTTCCTAACCGAAACTTGGCTAACCCCAGACTGTGACCCGGATGTGATTCAAACCCTGCCACCGGGATACCAAATTGCTCGCAGGGACCGTTCACGCGGAAAAGGTGGAGGCCTTGCCATTATCTATAAATCTATATACCAATGCCATTGTACCCTTGATCCAATCCCAGACTGCGAAAGTATGTCCTTCTGCCTCAAACTCACCCCCAACGACAGTCTCACAGGGGCACTTGTATACCGCCCCCCAGGCCCACTGAATCACTTCCACTCTTCACTACCCTCGCTAGCGGCCGAATCTGCTATGTCTTCCGCCAACTTTATGCTGTTGGGAGACTTTAACATCCACTTCGATAACAGTACGAACAGCACCGCTAACGAGCTAGTTTCCAGCTTAGCCGCAATTCAACTAGAACAACTAATCAGGTCCCCTACTCATAACAAAGGTCACCTGCTTGACCCAGTCTTTAGCAACTGCCCCAACCTCACGGTTGGCACTATCACCCACCTCCCATGGACTGATCACTTTCTGATTCCCCTTAACTGGTCCACTTGTAAAGTCACTCCCCCTCCACCTATCCCACGAAAGATGAGAAATTGGTCAAGACTCCTGCTAGAGCAGTGGTCGAACCTCCTCTCCTCCTCCAAACCCGCTCTTTCCAAGAGCCCTGTACCTGACAGCAGGACATTCAACAAGTGGATCGAGGACTCTATCGACACCATCCTCCCTTCCAGGAAAACCAGGCTAAAAAGAGCACGAGAATCTGCCCCCTGGTATTCGGAGAAGCTCAGGGAGCTAAAACGACAGTGTAGAAAGTTGGAAAGGAAGTGGCGCCTAGGGTACGCTATCACTGGAAAAGAAAGGTATAGGGAAGCCATTAGGGCGTACAAATGCGAAATAAACCTAGCTCAAACTAACCACTATAAAGAAAAAATTATGGCAGCTCGATCTAAGCCTAAAGAAATATACCAAGTAGTCAAAAGTCTTTCTAAAATCTCCCCCCCATGGCTTCAACCGACAACCCTATAGCCCAATGTAACGAGTTGGCTGAATTTTTCTTTCAAAAAATCAATAAAATATACTTATCCTTCGCAGCCCCCATCTCAGAGACCATCACTGTCATACCATCACCCCCAAGCGATACAGAACATCCTCCGCGAGTGTTGGACCTGGCCTTCTTGGCAGGGTCAGCCCTGAACTTTTTGCCTTCCTCCAATACTCTCTCTGACCTGTTTTTGTTGATTTAATGACTCTGGGCAATTTTACCACTGCTGACCAGTGCTAAAGTGCATATGCTCTCCCTGTGAAAAGTATATATGTGATTGATGTCCATGATTGGTTCATTGGATTTACTGTCAGTCCCCAGTAAAGTGCACCAGGGGTGCCAGGGCTTGTGAATGCCAATACTGCTAGTGGGCCTGCAGCGCTGGTTGCGCCACCCACAGAAGCAGCCTTAAAAAGTGTCTAGGGTCTGCCATTGCAGAACCTGCGTGCAGTCTGGCACTGTCATGCTGGCTGGGCAAGTGCACACACTTGCCAGCCTCTAAACCTTCCCTTAACTCCATATTAGTCACCCCTATGGTAGGCCTGAGGGCAGGGTGCATTGTAAGTATAAGGTAGGACATGCTCTGATGTGTGTGGCATGTCCTAATAGTGAATTACTGCCAAATTCGTTTTTCACTATTGTAAGGCTACCTGTTCCCCTTAGGCCAGATGGGCTGCTGGAATTATTACACTCTATAATCCCAGCAGGCTCAGGGAACATGGTAGAAATTAGTGTTTAGTATGCCTGAACTCAGAATAATAAAATACTTATTTTAGTAAAGTTTATTTTAATATCCTGTGTTTGCAAATGCTACTTTTAGAAAGTTAGCCTTTGCTTGCTTAACCATTTCAGCCCGCCTCTGCTTGGATGTGTATCTGACTGTCTGGGTTGTGTGAGTGACAGGGCTGGGAGATGACAGGTGGTGAATGGCAGGATTACACCTTAGTGGGAGGTGGGAGTTTCCCTGGACTATGCATCAGGCTGTGCTCTGCCACCACAATGCTGGCTCCCCCCCCTGGGGAGCGACTGATGACTCAGCCTGCACCTGGCCCAGGAAGGGCGAAGCTTGTCAACAAAGTCATCCTGGCTGCCCCTGTCCACACAATGCTGGCTCCGCCCCCCTGGGGAGCGGCTGATGTGCCTGCCCTCACACTGAATGCAGAAGCCAGAAGTACCCACCACAAGTGCTCAGAGGCTGAGAGCAGTTATGCAAAGGCCCCCCTGGCCTGTAGGGACAAAAGAAACTGGGTATAAAAGTAGGAGCCCTGCTCCTTGTAAATTAGAATCCTGTTTTACCACGAAGGACCTCTGCCCGACTAGAAGGAGAAGAGACGCTGGGAGGACTGGCCTGCTGCTTGCCTTGCTGAGAAAGGAGAGGAAAAGACTTGATGAGAAAAGACTTTGCTGCTTTGTGCTTTAACATTCTCCAAGGGCTTGACTGAGCTTGCCTCCTGACCTGAGCCACAGGACCATCTGGCTCAACCTGCTCTCTGCTCGTCTGCCGGTATCTTAAGAGGATTTCTGCAACTGCCGGAGCTGTGACCCTGGTGCCCCCCAGCCCCTCCCTGAGGCCGTAACCGACCGTGTCTACTCGTCCCCGCCGAGGAAGAGCTCCGCTCTGTTGAGCCGCTCTTCCCCCGCTGAGAAGATCGCTGTGTTAACCCGCCTGGGAAGGCTCGCTGCTGTGGTGCCCCTCAGCCCCTCATTGAGGCCGTGATCACCGGTTTCCCCGTCCCTGCCGAGGGAGAGCCGCGCTCTGCTGAGCCGCTCCCCCTCCGCCGAGGGAAACCACCGAAACCACCGCTGACAGAGGCTCGCTGTGTGCCCCCACGCTCCCGCCTGAAGACCTCCACCGGACTTGCCCAGACCCAGAGACAGACCCCGTGAAACCGGGAGCCTCGGGTGTCAGCCTCGCTCTCGTGAAGAGCCGCCGAGTACTCCGCCCCCGCCTTCGCGGGAAATCCTTCATCGACTGCCACTCGCGCGCGCACAGTGTTTACTACGGGCTGGGGGCCCGCAACGTTCTTCTTTCCCCCTCTTGACACTGTGCGCGGGATTTGCTACCATACGGCTGCCCCCGCCTTCCCCCAAGACCTCGGAGGCGTGTAAACTAAGCCGCGGTACGAGCCGTCTCTCCCTCGAGGCTCGCACCGCTCTGTGCCCCCTTTTGGCTCCTGGGCCCCTCCGCAAACCTGCAACCTTCCACCGCCGTGTGAGCCGCACACAGCGGGACAGCTAGTGCACCCGACCGCGAGCCCCGCGAGAAGCGTGAGCTTCGGCAGGTCGGGCCCGTTCTCGAGCCGGGAGACGACAGGAGCGCTAGAGAGCGCACGAAGAAACAGGAAGCGGCCTGAGGGGGTGCTGAAAGGGGCATCTAAAGACTTGTGGCCCAAGAAGAGACCTTAGACCAGTCCCAACGGTCTAAAGACACTAAGAAGTGACTTTTACACAGAAATCCACAGTGACTGAAAACTAAAAGAAAGCTTGCCTATTTACAACCTGTTGGCCTACAAAGACGTTATTGATCTTGTGATAAGTCTGATCTGAGAGATATATAATTTTTACATAAAGAAGCGTATTTTTATATATTCACAGCCTGGTGTCCATTTGTGGGGGGATTGGTACATTTTACTGTGTGTGTGATTACAAATGCTTAACTGAATAACGCCTGAAGAATAGCCTTGGCTGCTCACGCCACGCACCTAGAGGGTGAGCAAGGGTAATTCTAAGGGGTCATCCTTTGCCCTGACTTAGAGGAGAGGGTCCCTGCTTGTCAATAGTACATACTTGCGCCAACCAGAGACCCCCAATTCTAACAGCGAGTTTCCCTAAATACATTTTCACCATTAGATCTGGAATCACTCAAATCCCTTGCACATCAAGTAAAATCAGGCTCCCCCCTTGACCCAGTGCCCCCTCAGATGATGAACATGCCTAACCAAGTCATTTTCCCCACCCTCATGGACCTACTTAATAGCTCCATGCAAACAGATGTGGTTCCTCCCTTCTGGAAACAGGCAATGGTGAGAGCACTGCTTAAGAAACCCAACCTCAACCCTATGGACCCTAACAACTACCGTCCAATATCCCTGTTGCCCTGGGCAAGTAAAATTCTAGAGAAGCACATTAATCTCCACCTCACCAACTTCCTTGAGGAGAATTCTCTACTGGACTCCACCCAAACACGATTCCGTCCAAAACACGGCACAGAAACTGCTCTTCCGGCCGTGACTGAGGACTCCAGAAGGATCTTGGATTAGGGGGGGCGGTCAGTGGCAGTGATCCTCCTTGATCTAAGCGCTGCATTTGATACGGTGTGCCACAAAACCCTGATGTCTCGCCTAGTCGATCTGGGGGTCTCAGGAAACGCTCTTGACTGGTTGGGTTCCTTTTTGAGCGGAAGGACCTTCCAGGTCTTTGATGGCGACTCCTGCTCCACCAGCAGACCTCTAAACTGCGGGGTACCCCAAGGCTCCTCCCTAAGCCCCACGCTGTTCAATGTGTACATGAGTCCGCTGGCTGAGGTCGTCCGACAATACGGTATCAAGATCATCTCGTATGCGGACGACACTCAGCTGGTGGTCTCTCTGGCACAGAAGAACAGCAGGCTCCCCCAGATCAACCTAGCAGCTTGCATGGAGGAGGTCAGGAGATGGATGACAGCATCCTCATTAAAACTCAATGGCGATAAGACCGAGATAATGCTCCTTGGCCCCCCTATTCTCACTCCCATGGACCAGCTATGGCCTCCCAGTCTGGGTCCTCCTCCATCCCCGAAGGAAGACATTAAAAGTCTGGGAGTCTGGCTGGACAAAACCCTCACCTTTAATACTCAGGCAACCAAAACAGCAGCAACTTGCTTCGGGATTATCCGAATGTTGAGAAAAATCCTGCCTATTCTGCCCTTGGAAGCTAAACAGGTTGTTATTCAGGGCCTCATCCAATCTCGGCTCGACTTCAACAATGCCCTTTACTTAGGAGCCCCTGACTACGTGCTGCAGAAACTTCAGCGCACACAGAACTGTGCAGCTTGCACGCTACTCCAAATCCCATGCTGAGAATCAGCTAAGCCAGGGATCAGGTCACTCCACTGGCTCCCGGTTAGGGATAGAATTAAATTTAAGACCCTGTGCATATCGCACCAAGCCTTCCACAGAGCCAGACCTGAGATTAACCACACACTTCTCACGCCCTACTGTCCCGGTAAGTCACTTCGCTCAGAGAACGCATTCCTTGCTGCAGTTCCCAGAGTCAAAAGGTCCAGAGCAGGAGGCAGGTCCTTCACGCTCAACACTGCTAAATTATGGAACTCCCTTCCCTTCTCACTTAGGTCCAACCCTATCCTTTCATCCTTCCGTAAAGAGCTAAAAACATATCTCTTCAGAAATTAGCTCCCCACCTGGATCTCTCCCCTCTTCCCCCAGAGCTCTGTTACCTTTACTTAGCGCTTGGACGCCCTCGGGCAGCAGCCGCGCTTTACAAAACTCCTTCACTTCACTTCACACATGTATCAGTTAGTGGCTAAATAAATATCCCAAGCAGTATTCTTTTTTTTAACACTGCTAACTCACGTTTATCGTACCTGATCTGAAAGGTGAGGGAGGAGTAACATTGTGCTCATTCAGTTCTAGGCTTCCCAGTTGAAAATGGCATCTAGTAATAGTACCGGGTCATTAAAAGTACAGCACCCGCTATGATGGGTTCAGCTTCATATGATCCCGGGTCCTGCCACACCTCCCTCTCGAAATGAGTGATGCTAATTTAAAGAAAACATAACTCAAGGAGGTTCGGCAAACCAAATACCCGACCTCTAAACACCTATCCGTCCCCCCCCCCCTTCCCGGTGGTTAATAGACCATATTGAGAAAGAAAAAAGAGAATAAACATGCGTGCCCTCGGGTAGCTTTGATATTCATCAACCTGTTACGCTCTGTTTGAAGCTCAATAAAAAGATTTTTTTTTAAAAGTGCAGCAGAGATGAAAAGTGCCCTGGGTTCACTGTGTAAAGAGGACATATGAGGAAGGCTGTCCTGAGGCCAGGTCACAACAGCTCATTCAGGCTTTTTGAAGGATGTGGCTACAATTAAATGTACAGCGAATGCGGTGGATGTCACTTTAAAAGTGTGGGGGGAAGGGGTCAAGAATAGTTTTTTTGTCAAATGAAATTTCCAGTTACAAGATGGCCCAGCATTTTACTATTGTTAGAAACATATGTACCATTGAGTGATGCTGCATTCAAACATCCTACTTCTGGAACGTCTGACATTACACAAATTGAGAATTGATCATCTGTTCTGTTGCTGTATGTTATCTCAAAAAATTGAAAGGTATGTATATTTGTTCCTTACCTGACATGCCCCAGGATGTACTTTAATAAATGAATCCCTTTTAAAACAGCAAAAAAAAAAGTACAGCATCCCTCTAGGGAACTGCTGGTAAAGACATTGCAGGACCTGAAGAGGGGGCTTGCTGAATAAAAGTGTTACTGTCCCTGCTGAGACGTACTGATCATGATCATAGACAAGTATTCCAGGTGTTGGTGTGCTGTAGAATTGGGCACTGCATGTTTATATGTAAATATGTTCAAGGATCTTTTAGAAAAATCAAAGTAAGTGAACAGAAGTTGCTTTAATTATCAATCCATTGGCATATGATGATTCAAGATCTCTTCATCGTCAAGTAGATAGATGAAAAGTTTTCATTTTGCATATGTGTAACATTTCTAGTTATTAGGCTTGTATGTGACATTTTAGGGCGTATGTGTGACACTTTGAGTGACACTTTATCGTCAATTGAATAAAGCAGTTATAGCCATGGAATTATTGTGAATTGTATAAATCAGTTCTAAGCATGAAATAAGTTAAATATTTGGAAACTCTTGCTTTGTGCATTAAATGGTTTTGAAATTTCCTTAAAACAGACTGGAAAGATAGATGATCTGTGAAAAGCAAGAACAGACTGAAGATTTCAGTCATCCAAGGAAGGGTGACTTGCCAGATATATCATGTGCCACTTCCCATCATGCCCCTTATGCATAACAACACAGACACATATTCACTCACAAATACACACAAACAGAATTTCAAATTTAGCGAACAGTTTGGTTTAGTTTAGAAAAATACAGGCCCTGTAAACATTATTTTTCTTAGGAAAAGCACCACAATCTAGTCCGTTTACACTTGTAGCATCATGTCCAAAAGCAGAACACCGCCTAAATGCAGCAAGTAACTATGAAGATGTTTTCAGACTATGAAGAAGGTACAGTGCCACTTCAATATTTCTGACCTTTTTACGAAAAAAATAAGTTTATGAATATTTGGATTATATATTGAGCACATTGTCAGAATACTTTGGAGCCTCATCAGATGGATCAGACTGCTGCTACTGGCACACAGTAGCCTCATGGCTAGTTTCACTTCAGCTGAAAACAGTCACCCAAGCCATCATCTCCAGCCGCCTCAACTACAGCAACGCAGTCTATGCCAGAACCACCAAACAATTATTTAACCACCTTCAGACCATCCAGAACACCGAAGCAAGACTCATTCTCAACCTATCCAGGAGAACCAGCCCCACCCCCTACCCCAGAGCCCTCCACTGGCTTCCCGTAGAGAAAAGATGCTACTTCACACTCCAGGCTCACAAGGCCCGCCACAACTCTGGGCATGCCTACATAAACCACCGCGTGACATTCCATCGACCCACAAGGGAACTCTACTCCACCTCCCTCGCCCTTGCCCACAACCAGGGCCAGCTTTAGCGCTGGTGGCGCCTGGTGCCACAATTATTTTTGCAGCGATCACACCCCATGATCGCCTACTCAGATTCTCTCACTACCACCGGCCAAGTGCCCCTCATCTCTCCAATCCAAAGTTATTGCTAAACACAGCTCCCCACCCAAAGATCAGTGCCCCCCTCCAAAGGTCAGCACACAGAGCGGCCGCACCAGTAGCACTTCCCTAAAGCCGGCTCTGTCTACAAACCCTGCCTCTGCTGGAACAGCTGCCGAGGTTGTTCCTTCTGCTACCTCACCGCCAAGTCCTGGAACGACCTTAGCCTTCACCTATGCACCTCTCCTTCACTTGAAGAATTTAGGAAGAAGCTCAAGACATGGCTCTTCGATCAAGAACACTAGGACCTTGCACATGGAGACCCCCCGGGCGACAAGTCGTGCTTTACAAGAACTCTTTGATTGATTGATCGGGAAGGATGCAATTGTAAATGTAAATTGATACTTGTATAGCGCACTACTCACCCACAAGGGTCTCAAGGCGCTTGTACAAATACCTCTGTGGAACCCATCCTGGCTTTCCCTGTGAGGTGTCCACTCCTGGGCACCCCCAAGGTGGAGGCCAGGCATCCTTAGCGTTGTGGGGGCCGTTGTGGAGATTAAGCAAGCTATTGCCCAGAGTTGCAGAGTGGGACTCCATGATTGGAATAGGCACCGAGGCGAGAATTATCAGGTCCGTGGAATTTTTGAGCTCAAGACCCGCCGAGGCGGGGAATTGAACCCTGTTCCCGGGCTAGACCTCTGCATCAGGGTCTGCCACTCTAACCATTGAGCCACACTTCTCCACCACCAATTGGCATCCCCTTTTTATTTGCTCTACAGTTCATGCAACCGGGTTGGAACAGGTCTGACAAAAGGCTCTGTACCCGCCAGAGGCTTGGACCGAGACGGTATGTATTTCTAGGTCTCACCAAGGCAGCGTGCATGCGCTGCTCTAGGAGGGCCTTTAGCCATCTTTCTTCACTTTTGAAGCACTGCACTCATGCGTGTGGCGTCATCCAACTTGCGGGAGCGAGCAGGGGCACGGCCATGTAAATTACAAACATATGGCCGCTGCTCGCTATCGCAAGGTGGATGCCACTACAAGCATGAGTGCAGTGGTTCAAAAGTGAAGACCGCCGATCGCCATGCTACTTGCTTGTGGCATCACTTGTTTTTCTCTTACCAGCATCTGCTGCCGGTCTGGGTCGAATAACCGTGCCTCTCTCCTGATAACCTCTCTGCAACTTTCTTTCCAGTTTTACCCCACTCCGCAAGTCTCTCTTCTGTCCCTTCTCTAAACTCTCTGCAACTTTCTTGCCAGTAAGCCCTTCTCTCCATGTCCCTCTTCTCTCATCCTCTGCCTACTCGGCCTCGCTCACCTCTCGGTCTTTCCTATCTCTCAGTCCTTAGTAAGCTAACCTCTCCCCTCAAAACCTCCTGCGGTCTGTGCTTCTCAGTACATCTCTAACCTGCTGCCATCTCCGACCAGCCCCCTTCAAAGCCTTTCTCTTCTCTCAAATCTCAAACCCGCTAGTCAGGTTGTCTCCCTCTCCCCCGTCTCTCTTACCTCGGATGCCCCTTGCATTTCGTGAGCCTGTCTCTCTCCTATAGACTCCTCCTGCCAGTTTATCCCTACACTGCATGTCCTCTTGTGCCTGCCTCTCTCCTGCTGCCAACTACTCAGTATATCCATTTCGCCTTACCCTCTCTCTTGATGGTCTCCATCTTGCCCACTCTCTCCCCTAAGGCCTCTGTTGTGGGTGTCTTACGTTCCACTCCCTGTTCCTTCATTGATCGGTCTCCTTCTCCTCCCCCTGTCTCGTGTCCCTTTTGGAACTCTTTCCATCCACTACGTCTTTCTCTTTTCTCAGTCTCTTTCCCTGCTCGTGTCTTACTCTTTTCGGTATTTGCTTCCCCTCTTCACTTTTGTGTCCCTCGCACTCTCTTTTATCAGGCTACCTGCGCCAGTCTCTCCCCCGAACCTTTCTTTGTGGCTGTCCATTGCCATGGAAGCCTGGTGGGGCCACCGTACAAAAGAGGCGGGGAGTGCCAAAGCTTACAGCCCCTGCCCCTCTTCGCTATACTGGTCCATGGTCCGCTGAGGATTCCATTCCCCGCGCGCACAACCTGCTTGGGATAATACCTGTCTATCCACAAAAGGGCAGGGATTTGTGGTGTGTTTAAATCTATCATGTATTTTCTGCTCTCACCACACAGACACATTGTGTTATGATTTGCAGAGGGGATTAGGTCTACATCACTTATACACTGTGTTATATTTGTAGTATGTCCCATATGAAGATACTTCGTATTTACATAAACCATATCCAAGCGCTTATTTGCGCATGGCCCACCTTTCTGCAGCCTGGTGAGATACGAGTCCAGTGTGGATGAATGGTTTATTAAAGTTTATTAAAGTGTAGCGCATCTCTGAACTCTTTGAGCGTTTGACTTTTTGAGTCAAACACGATAAAGGTATTTGCTCAGGGTCACACACTTTGGTTCAGTGGGTAAGCTGGTGTTGAAATTAAGAGTGAGGTCTGTTATCTTGGATCTATGTGTGGACTGCAAGGGTGTGTGTCATGAACAATCCAGTAATATGCAGCATTTTTTGTGCAGTGCTGGCTGCGGGGATAGTCCACTTCTAAGCACTCTATTCATTGTTAACCCGGGCTGGTTCTTATTTGGAAAACTCGCTTTGCAGTTGACAATAATAGCCAGTTCCTCCATTGGTAGATTTGCCTTTCCTAAAAACAAAATGTCAGGTTTAGATTTTGCAGACATCGGTTTTACCCATAGGCGGCACAGGGGGAAGGAATACACGTTCTGAAAGAAACAGTATTGCATCTCTTTAGACACTGCTCCACAACATTGCTTAAACATATTGACAAAGCCAATAGTTCTGGCAAAACACTTATAAGGTCCCAAAGGCGAGACCTATTGGCTATGCCAATGCTTGTTATAAATTGGTGCTGGATATATTTTGTGTTGTGTGACTTTCTTGTTTGATTGTTTTGGTACTTCTAAATTATGTGCATGTGTTCCTTTCTTTAAGCATGAGTGCTCAAAGCCACAGCCACCTAGGGTTGAACTAAAGGTTTTTACAAATGCACTTGACTGGACCAAAGGCGGTATTGTGAGTGTATTTCATGGTGAGGTCACACAACCACGCCATATAATACACTATTTTCCTCACATCAAGTATGACATTCAGTCCAAAATCTCTGGGAAGCCCTAGTGGAGCATACACTGCCAACTGTACCATTTACAAAATAGTTTGGATGGAGAAAGAGGAAAAAACCCAGAGAGAGTTGGATTTACTCTTTAGGTATGGCATACTTAAGGAAGATGCCTTCAGACAGAGAGGCAAAACCCCCATAACCCTTGCTCCTTATAGACTGAGCGTATCTACTATACAACAGATACATTAAAAAAAATCGTAATTACCCACTCAGGGAAACTTACACTCACTCTATGGACCCTGCCAGTCTGCCCAGTAAATGCCAAGGGTGACTTTCCAGGCTTGACATCCCTGACCTGGTTACTAATGGCCCCTGGGTGGGCAAAGGGCTTGGCACTCCCACTACAGTCAGGATTAGGAATGCAGTAAATCAGTTGGATGTTCCATGGCCAATGCTCCTCCTGAATTGCAGATCTTTGGCTAAGCATAGCATGGATCTGTTTATTTTGCTGGAGGACCAAGAACCTGTGGCCCAGTTTCTAACACAAACCTGGCTGAATGAGGATATCGGAACTGATGTAGCAGCTGCCCTCCCCCGCATATCTATCATCAGGAATGATCGAACTGGAAGAAAGGAGGTGGGGTTCGCCATTATCTTTAAAAACATCTATGAATGCAGAAGCACCTCAATAGATATTACAGATTTCGAAAATCTGTTACTTTCCATTCAATTCTCGCATTCCTTTACATTCTCAGGCCTTCTTCTTTACCAGCCTCCTAGGTCTGCTACGGGCTTTGTATTAGCTATTCCGGATAGTATAGCTTCTCATAGCCTTCATTCAGCAAACTTCACTCTGCTGGGGAACCTGAATATTCATCTAGATGGTAACAACTGCACAGTTGCAACTGATCGCAAATATGACTTAGCTGTAATTCAGCTGGTACAGTTAGTTATCCTCCCCACACATAACAGAGGCCACATACTGGATGGAATCAGTTTTTACTAACCTAACTAACTTGATTGCCTCTGACCCACAACCTGTACTCTGATCATATCCCCTGCTGATTACATTATCCTCTGTGAAGACAGGGCTGGCTCAAACCAGGACCCCTGAGACCAGATACTCATGACAATGGTCTAAATTGCATATCGCTCTCTGAACTCAGTGCCTCCGCACTGCAGGTCTCAGCATGGAGCCAAGAAGTGGGCATTGATATCGTATATGAGGTGTTTGTGAAAGGGATGAAGTTATCTATAGAGGTGTTCCTCCCAAGAAGATTGCAGAAGTCCTCTCGGCCTAATAAGAGCATTTCATGATTTACACCTGAAATAAGAGAGTTAAAAAAGGAGTGCAAAAGAGGGAAAAGAAAATGGAAGGCAAATTACAAAGAGAAATGGAAGGTCATTTACAAAAAGGCACTGAAAAAATAGCAGTATGCCATTGTTAGACCTGGCTTTTTCAGCTGGTGTATCCCCAGACATTTTACTTTTTTGCCTCCAGTTTTTGACCATGTGTTGGTTGGTTCATTGACTCTGGGCATTGTACCGCTGCTAATCAGTGCTAAAGTGCATATGCTCTCTGTGTAAATTGTTATTATGGATTGGTGTTTCCATGATTGGCTTGTTTTACTTATTACTAAGTCCCTAGTACAGTGCACTGTGTGTGCCCAGGGACTTTAAAATCAAATGCTGTTAGTGAGCCTGCAGCACTGATTGTACCACCCACACAAGCAGCCTTTCAAAGGGTTCATAGACCTGCCACTGCAGTGCCTGCACGCAGTGTCTACTGCCATGTTGACCTGCCATGTAATGCCAGGCCCTAAACTTCCCTTTTATTACATGTAAGCCACCCCTAAGGTAGGCCCAAGCTACCCCTGTGGGCAGTGTGCAGTGTGTGTGAAAGATAGGACATGTACTGATGTGTGTAACATGTCCTGGTAGTGAACTGCAGGGAATTTCATTTTTAACTATTGAAAAGCTATCAGTCCCATAGGATGGAGTGGGGGTTTATTTATAGCATCATATAAATATAAATTCCTAGTGGGACCAGATAGGAAGGTAACGTTTAGTATACCTGAACTCAGAATATAAAAATGCATCTTGTAGTGAGGATGATTTTTAAATTTTTTGTTTGAAAATACCACTTTTGGGAAGTAGGTATTTTCCTGCTTAGCCATTCTGTGTGCCTCAGCTGGTTTGTGGAATGACTGTCTGGCTTTGGAGTGACAAGGGCTGAGATTGTGCATTCGCTGTAGACAGCCACTGGGGTGGTCAAGGTGTGTCCTGCCATTTCTGGGTGGGTCAGGGCTGGGCTGAATAGACCTGGGCTGAATTTAGAGTAGGGGGAGAAGATGTCCTTGCACCAGAATGGGCCTAGTCTGCCTTGGACAATGTTGTCTCCACTTCCTCCTGGGAAGGTGGGCCAGAGAGGACAGAACTGGGTTTTAACTAAGCACAGAGCCTCTCTGACACCAGAGAACAAAGAGAAATGTACTATAAATGTTAGGCCCCAGACCCCTGAACTTTAGATTACGTCAGTAATTCAAGAGGAATCTCTGCCAAGGAGAAGTGCTGGGAAAACTAAAGGAGAAGTACTACCCCTTTGCTGTGTGCTATTTGGGGTTGACCTGCAGTGGCTGTTTCTGCCAAGAAGAGGATAAAGCCTTTTCTGTGTGCTGTGTCTCCTGCTTGAGGAAGATCTCCAAGGGCTTGAAGTAGAGCTCACCTCCTGTTTTGATGTCTCAAGGATACAAATACTTCACCACCAGCTCCCCTTAACTTACTTGCTGGGAGTTCTGACCTGCCATGAGGTGACTGCTTCTGAGTTGGGCCTCTGGAGGTTGTTCCAGTAGTTGGGAGATGGAAAAGCGATGCAACTTCAAGAAGTGCGATGCATCCACACCTGTTTCTGATGCATCACCGAAGAAATCGTCTGTCCGCGACTGGAGAAATCGCTGCACGCCGAATCATGTGCACCGTTCTCTGAAGTCCGAGATCACAACACTGGTTCCAATGCAGGCCCTGCTGTGCCGCTGCAAGCACCAACGCATCATGGGACTGGAACTGGTGAGATCAATGCAGCGCCATTGCCGCTGCCACCTTATCGAGAACCAATGCATCCCCGATCCTCCCACATCGCAGCGGGACGCCAAGTCTACATCAGTGCTGGGGTCACAGTAAGAAACCAAAGCATCACCTCCTCTTCAGTAAGGAACCGATGCACCACCTCCTCTGCGGAACATGCAATGAGATGGTCACGTTTTTCTTAGTAGGGTAAGACTCATCTATGATTTGCTGGTTGACGACCCAAATTCAACCTCTGCCGAGGTATCACCTGAAAAAAAAGCCTTTACTGGTGCATCTGCCCTCGCTCAGCTATGCTGTACCACTGATCGGAAGTAGCAAAAACAATCAGATCTGGCTCCCCCCTGGACCCTGCATATATGAATATTATGTTGAAAGGCAAATAAGTCACATTATCAGTCCTAACCTGCATGAACAACCTCTCGCTAGACAATGGACAAGTTCCAAACTCCTGAAAGAATGCGATTATGAGCCCCTGGCTGAAAAAATCTTCTCTAAATCCTACCAAGGCTGAGAGCTACAGACCAATATCCTTGCTTTTAGGCATCAGTAAGATCTTAGAGAAACTGGTTAACCCCTTCGTTGCGTCAGACGGCTGGGTGACGCCTGACACACTAGTGCTCATCTGCGTCGGATGGCCCCCAAGGCTGCCTGCTTTGTTTCCCTGAAATGACAATCAGCGCGCACGTCGTGCTGACGTCATTTCAGTGAAACCGAAACTGAAATGAGCCAAGAGGCTCATTTCAGTTTCGCCTTCTACGTGCTCAAGGGGCTATCTCAGCCCCCTGAGTAAGTAGAAAGTCAGGAGAGGTATCGTTGGAAAGGGGAGAATCCCTAGTGGATCCCTGCTTGGGGATCGCCCCAGGAGGGCGATCCCCAAGCAGGGATCCACCCACTAGGCATCAGGGAGCGGGGAGTGGCCCCTTGGGCAAGGGCCTTTGCTCCCCCCATATTTTTTGGGACAAATTTTGTCTTTCTGCCCCCCCTGGGGGGCAGATCGGGGCAGTAACCCCCAATCAGCCCCCCCTGGGAGGGCAGAAAGTCCACTAGATACCAGTTCTTTTTAAAAAATTATAATTAGGGTTGGGGGCTGCTCAATATGGGTGTCCCAATGCCCCCACTACCTCACCGCAAAAGTATAGTCTTTCTGACACCGGGGGGATGGGGGGGCTTGACCCACCCACGCGAGTCAGGTGCCATTTTTCTCTGAAGACTTTGGGGAATGCGGGGTGGGTGGAATTTTGTGGATCCAAGCAGATTCCAGAACTTTCACCACAGAAATGTGAGGAAAAAGTGCTTTTTTGTTTTACAAAGTTTGAGGTTTGCAAGGGGTTCTGGATAACAGAACCTGGTGAGAGGCAGACAAGTCACCCCATCCTGGATTCCCCAGGGTGTCTAGTTTTAAAAAATGAATAGGTTTCCTTAAGTGCCCGTAGAGCTAGGGTTCAAATATACAGCTAGGCAATTTGCAAAAAAAGTTCAGTTTTCAGAGTGAAAATGTGGTGTATCCACTTTGTGTTTGGGCTGTTTCCTGTTGCAGGCACTAGGCCTACTCACACAAGTGAGGAACCATTTTTCTCTGGAGACTTTGGGAAGTCGGGGTGGGTGGAATTTTTGGGATCCACGCAGATTCCAGAACTTTCCACCACAGAAATATGAGGCGCATGTGTTTTTTTAAAACAAAGTTTGAGGTTTGCAAGGGATTCTGGGTAACAGAACCTGGTGAGAGCCAGACAAGTCACCCCATCCTGGATTCCCCTGGGTGTCTAGTTTTAAAAAATGGATAGGTTTCCTAGGTTTCCGTAAGTGCCGGCAGAGCTAGGGTTAAAAATCTACAGCTAGGTTCTTTGCAAAAAAGGGTCAGTTTTCACTGTAAAAATGTGGTGTGTCCACGTTGCGTTTTGAGCCGTTACTTGTCCCAGGCACAGGCCTACCCACACAAGTGAAGTACAATGTTTCTCAGAAGACTTTGGGAAATGCAGGGTGGATGGAATTGTGTGGATCCACGCAGATTCCAGAACATTGGACCACAGAAATGTGAGGAAAATGTGTTGTTTTTTTACAAAGTTTAAGGTTTGCAAGGGATTCTGGGTAACAGAACCTGGTGGGAGCAGACAAGTCACCCCATCCTGGATTCCCCTTGGTGTCTAGATTTAAAAAATGTAAAGGTCTGCTAGGTTTCCCTAGGTGCTGGCAGAGCTAGGGTTCAAAATCTACAGCTAGGCACTTTGCAAAAAAAGGGTACGTTTTCACTGTAAAAATGAAGTGTCTCCACGTTGCGTTTTGAGCCGTTACTTGTCCCAGGCACAGGCCTACCCACACAAGTGAGGTACCAGTTTTATCGGTAGACTTAGGTTAAAACAGAATTGTAGAGCAACTGTTATTACCTATTGACTTTCGGTGCATTTCTGCCTTCCAAATGTAAGACAATGTGTAAAAAAATAGACACTTTGAAAAATATCCTATAATTCTCATGCTAGTATGGGTACTCACAGTTTCGGAAATGTGCAAATAGCTATTGTTTCAAATCTCTATATTTTGTTCCAATTTCAGAAATACATAGGTGTCTTTCATCCCAATTGTTCACTGTATATATGTTCCCAAATTAATTGCTATATATCTGGTACATAATAAAAAAAGATTACAAGATGCTGCTCAGTTATTGGCTCTGGGTTCCTCAGGTTCTTCATGAACCTACAAGTCCTATATATCCCCTCAACCAGAAAGGTCCAGCAGATGTAACGGCATATTGCTTTTAAACAGTCATAATTAGAAGAAGTTACAGGTGAAAATATGGGCGCAAATGGCGTTTTTTTCAACTCATTTGCAATTTTTCCTATTTTCAACTGTTAGTTTCTATAAAGAAACCTTGAAGGATCTACACAAATGACCCCTTGCTGAATTCAGACTTTTGTCTAATTTTCTAAAACGTATAGCTTTCCAGGATCCATTATTGCTTTCATACCCATTTCTACCATTAGCTGGAAGATGGTTGAAAGCACAAAAAATAGCAAAAATTGGCTATGTCGCAGTAAAATGCCAAAACTGTGTAAAATATTTTGATTTTCTGACAAAATTCTGTCAGTCCCTGAAAGCTGGGAAGATTGTGTTTTCAGCCCAACAACCCCTTTGTTGATACTATTTGCAGGGGAAAAAACATCAGACACCTTCATTTGCAGCACTTTTTTTCCCATTAAAAAACAAAAACAAAATTAGGTGTAATTAGGCTAATTTCTAGGTCTAGGTCCCCTCCAGGGGAATCCACAAACCCTGGGTACCTTTTGAATCCCCGTGATGTTGTAAGAAAAGGATGCAAATTTGACGTGTATACCTATTGTGGTCAAAAAGCTACAGGGGGTAAACACAAACTACCCCAAATAGTCAAAAAAAGGCTTAGCACTGGGGGCCTAGCAGCGAAGGGGTTAATAGAGACCTGACCTCTTTTCTGGAGCCCCACAATATGTTACATTGGATGCAGACCAGATTCAAACCTGGCTATTCCCCCGAAACAGCCTTGTTGGTAGCCACGGAAGATCTTTGAAAAACCCTGGACAACGGGGGATCTGCTACGATCATTCTCCTTAAGTTGAGTACAGCTTTCAACTCTGTATCCCACCTTATCCTCCAACATGTACTGGAGGCGCTCGGTATAACGGGAAAAGTACTTGAATGGCTGACCTCTTTCCTTGAAAATAGGTGCTTCCAAGTCAGGGAAGGCTCCTATCTGTCAGAGGTTCAGCAACTTAAGTGTAGTGTGCCTCAAGGCTCCTTCCAGAGCCCCACGCTTTTCAACATATATGCATGGCCCTTAGCTGACATCATCTGCTCGTTTAGATTCACTATGGTGTCATATGCTGATGACACTCATATTGTCACTTTTACACTCAACATCAGAAAAATTACGGCAGACATGTCTGGAACAAGTCAATGAGTCCTCTTAAATTAAATGGTGATAAAACTGAGGTAGTAGTAGTGGGGAATAATCCATCTCTCAGGGGCCATTTCATTTGGTCTTTATGCCTGGGTAATCAGCCGATCCTACATCAGAAGTCAAGAGCCTTAGAATTATCGTGGATGCAGATCTCACTATGGTCTCCCAGGCCAATAATTTCCCGGGACATGTAGCGCTCTGTTGATAGCATTGAAGAAGACGCTTAAATGGCTCTGGATTGAAACACGAAGAATTGTGGTAAAGGGTCCTATACTTGTGCGACTTGACTATTTCAATATGCTCTACCTGGGCAGCCCTGCCTATGTTGTAAACATATTGCAGATTATTCAAAATGCTACAGCCCATGTTTTATTAAACGTCCCTAAATCACAATCTGCATGCCCAGTGGTGGCCAGTCTCCACTGGCTACCAGTAAGGAGAGGAATAGAATTCAAAGCTTTGCACAGACAGCATATAAGATAAAATATGCGCAGGGCCCACACATTTTAAGAAATCTAATCGTCTCAGATTTTTTGTAAACATATTTTTATTGATTTTCTTTACATGCAGGCCCATTTCAAACCATGGTACATCCGCCTGCTATTCGCAGGTGGCACCTCAAAAAAAAATTAAGAGTAAATCAAGAGTACAAACAAGATCAGCAGAAATGTCCACCATCCCAACAGTCCTAATACCCCCACCCCACTACCCCCACCCCCCCTGCCAGTGTGCCATACTCAGTCAGGTCGAAATTAAATTCGCTGTCTAACCCAATCAGCAAGGGAAGTGACAATTCAATGTTTCTCAGCCTGAAGGCAGTAACCCTTGCATTTACATCCCTATCGGCTATGAGCACCAACCCCAGAGTGCGCTAAAGAGCCCTCTTCCACTTAGCCATGCAGCACACCGTCACACTGTACATTTTCTATCAGTCTAACGCTTATGCTCATTCCCCTTAAGCAGGTTCTATGCTTCCTCTTCTTCCTCGTCATCTGTGGTCGGGGTTTGGAGTTCCGCTACCAACGCCCCCCATGCTCTCGCCGACTCTAACGCCTTATCATTAGCAGTACTCTTAGCCATTTGCAAACGAAGCGCCCCTTCGCTCCCCGCCCAACTTAAGAAGCCTGTCCTCCATCTCTGATAATTCGGCCCCGTCTTCGACTTCCCATGCATGGTGAGCTCACTTTTCGCTAGAATGAGCCCTAAGTCGTAGAACTTACTAGTAACCTTAGTGCTTGGGGTATGCGGGTACCAAAGCAACAAGCAAGTAGCCATTTCTGCCTCCAATGTCCACCCTGTTACCCGATTCAGACACACCACCACCTCTTCCCAGTAGGATCCCAGCCCCCTGCAGGACCAGAACATATGTTGGAAATCCGCTCCATCTGTGGCACACCTCGAGCACGGTGATTGGGAACCTCCAAAGTACTGTAGGATTTTGGCCGGGGTGAAATATGCCCTATGTAACGTAAAGAACTGTACCCGCTGAAACCTGGCATTCCTCGTCCCCTTCCAAGCAGCAATTGAGGCCACGTCGTCTCCGGAATGAGTCTACCGATATCTGCCTCCCATTTACCCTTCAAGGTAGCAAGGGGCGGGAGCTGTTCGGTCGATAATCGTTTATAGAGGCACTTGACAGCTTTGAACGTACCCGCCGCCATGGTGACGTATTGGCAACCCGGCGAAGTTGGGGGTTCTTGTAACCCCATTTTCCACTGCCGCTGCAGTCCCGCCACTAGAGCTGCGGGAAATAAGTAGTCCCCCCTTGGTAAGTCAAAAGCGCCCTGCAAGTCCTGAAACGATAATAGGGAGCCGTCTATGTATAAATCCCCCTCCATGTGGAGACGTAGATCCTCCCAAACCGCCAGCTCAGACCAGTTCCCCCAGTGTGGAAGGGCTGTGCACATGCTCAGAGGTATTTCCGGGGCATACGAGTGGGAGCATCCCACTCGTTTCTGGCTTTGGTTCCAGCACAAGCGAAGAGTGCGTTCTTCAAGAGTGAGCTGATCGAGACCGATCTTCTGCTGGAGGATTATGAACGATAAGATATGGCGTGGGATTACTCTGCCTTGCGGCCCTTCAGGCCCTCTAAACTCCCTAGCTATCGCTTGCGTGAGCCACTGAAGTTGCGCCGCAAAATAGTACCACTCAAAATCCGGAACCGCCAACCCCCCCTCAGCCCTTGGCCGCATCAAGGTGTTCAGTGCTACACGCCGCCTACCCGAGCCCCATATAAAACCCGTAATCAAGGTCCTAAGCCTCCGGAAGTGTGAATCTAATCGTCTCAGATAACAGAATGCGAGATCTGAGGTCAAACAACTGCTCCTTCCTGACCATCCCAAGAATGGAAAGGGCCAGAAGTGAAAGACCATCTTTCTCATGTGTGGTATCGGGGAATCTCTTCCGATACACTTGAGAGTCAACTGCAACCTCACCAGTTTTAGAAAACAATCGAAGACCCATCTGTTCATCTAATCACTGTACCATTTCGCCATTACTATGTCTTCAGCGCTGGGAAGCCCGCGTTTGGGTAGCCACTCACTTTACAAAATCAGATAGCATAACATAACATAAGAAAAATAATATTTGCCCATCAATGAAAATGGACTTTTAATTTACTCAGTGGAATGTGCCAGACCTTATAGGAACACGTGACCATGGAAACACCAAGTGCTGAACTCTTACCTTTCACAATTAGAGTCTAAGACCTTCACTACAAGACCACACATGACTCTGCTAAACAAATTTAAAACATAACTATGACATTCAGTCCAAAAACTCAAGTCATTTTTACTCTTTGCAAAGTACAAGACCATATTGGAACACATGACAATGGAAGCACCATGATTGGAGCACTTACCCTTCACAAAGAGAGTCTTAGACCTTAGCCACTGGGTTATACATTACTCTTCATTGGGCAGCTTCAAAATATTGCATTATCATCCGGTACAAAGGGCAAGTCACTGTGAAGCCCTAGGTGAGAATACACTGACAACTTTATAATTAGAGAATAAGAGAGAGAAGAGGAGAAAGAAGTGAAGAACGAGAGAGTTGGATTTGCTCTTCAGGCATGGCATATATAAGGAAGGTGACTTCAGACAGAGAGGCATAGATAATATCAACAAACAGGAAAGTCAACTTTTAATTTACATATTACAATTTTTTAATGCACCAGACCTTATACAAACAAATGCTCATGGAAACACCAGCACTCAAACAAATATTATACACAACGAGAGTGGAAGAGCTTAACCACTAGGCCAAACATAACTGCTTGTGTTGAAAAAAAAAACTATGTGTGCGGTTGTTGTGATTGCAAAGCTAACATGTTACACTACTGTTCCTTTTCCCAGCTCTGTCCCTGTGATGTCACTGCGATGCTACTACTGCTACCACTATACAGTCTTGGTTCAATGATTTTCGGATTGCATACAAAATCACATTTTGACATGTTGGTGCTCCCAGTCTTTTCGTAACGAAGGCCCACATGCATCATTGTTGGTATTTGCGATTCCTAAATTGCGAAAATTAAGGAATCGCAATTTAGAAATCGCAAATACCTATGCATTAAAAATTCGCAAATATTTTTGCGATTTCTTATTTTTCCTTATTTGCGATTCCCAATTTTGCTAATCGCAAATAAGGAATCCCTTTACATTGATTCCTATGGGCCTAGAGGCCCATAGGAATCAATGGGAAGGCATTCTCATTTTGCGATTCGCAATTAAGGACTCGCAAAATGAGAATGCAATTTCAAGGGTGCAGGGGGGTCCAAAGGACCCCCCCTGCACCCCTGAAATGTAACATAAAGTCAATTTTTCACACATACATGCCTCAAGGGCATGTGTGTGTGTAAAATGAAAGTTTCAAAAATGCACTTTTGTGCATTTTTGAAACTTTTCGCAAATTACCATGAAGGTTGACTTAATGGTAATTTACCACTTCTAATTTACGAATTCACTTTTTTTTTTTAAATGATGCATTGCATTTAAGAAATTGCAAAATTGCGATTTCTTAAATGCAATCGCAATTTAAGAAATCGCAAAAAATTGCGATTTCTTAAATTGCGAAAAAAACACTTGATGCATCTCAAAAATTGGATTTGCATTCGCAAACGGGCGATTTTTGCGATTTGCACTGTTTGCGAATGCAAAAACCAATGTAGATCTATAGAATTATAAGACACCAACTTACAAACGGTTTACTGAAGCGCCAGTCCCAGTTGAGAACTGTCAATTTTTGCACCTCATTTTTCAAAAAGATCTATGAGAAATTTTGAAACTATAAACATTTCAATTAGAAAGTGACCACGTGAGATATTTGCGGTTAATCATAAACAGGACTACCAAACCATAGCACACGAGATGTGTAATTGGTTGTAAACACCACCAATGCTTTTGCATGGATGCTGCACCCCAGCCGAGGTGTGGGAATAGGAATGTAATGAGAGGGCTTGTCATGATTTGGGAGTGTGAGGAGGGCGGAGATGGATATTATGGGAAAAAATACAAAATTTAGGGTGAAACCGAACTCTACGTTCGTATTCAGTACGTACAAAAGTCATAGACAAGGGCAATCTCGAAGAGCCTGCAGGTATGCGCAAATCATTAACAGAAGTTTGGGTGTGGACAGAACCGATGCTGCATTAATTCCACTGGAGGCAGCTGCCTTATGAAACATTACAAGAGCCAACAACAGTGTGCCAGGTGACATAAAATAACATATAACACGCGGAGAGGGGAGACCCTAAAGTTAAACGGCAAATTGTAATTTTGCCCTGGGCTACGTAAATCCGTGCACCAGATCTATTTCTGACAGCATTGTCGAAAAGGAGAACGAGATACACAGCAGAAATACACCAGGGTTACTTTTTAAAGTGCATTGCAATAAACGATAGCATATGAAATTCATTCAGCATAAATATGAGTTGTGTATTACGAAGTGAAAAATAAGTAGGCTTTTTAAAGTAGGATTTTATGGAAAGAGGCCCATTTAACTACTCCTAGTCAGCAGAAGGGCTAGCTTCAGGCGTATATGTAAAGTTATAGGCTCAGTACGACTCTTTTTTAGTGGTTGCGGCCTTCAAAATTAACGCATTAGAAAACCCATTAGGGCTGGCGTTGCTATTACCCATTTAGCTTTGTCAATGTTTGTTTTGTCATGGCATTTGTAATCTTTTGTTGGGGCAGCTTCTGGGCCCTCTCCAATATATTCTAAAAAATTATCAAAGAGAATAGATTTAGGGCCCGATGTAGGTAATTTAGATTTACCTACTCTTAAATACCGAATCATACCGATTCGGTATTTAAGAGTAGGTCAATTTGAAGTAGGCAGATGTAGGTAATTTTTCTTTTTAAATTACCGAATCTGTATGATTCGGTATTTACCGATTCGGTAAATACCGTATCTGTATTTTCCATTGATTCCTATGGGCCTTGAAGCCCATAGGAATTAACGGCAAATACTGATTCAGTAATTACCGAATCGGTAAATACCGGATCCTGCCAGGGGGAACGGGGTGTCACTTTGACACCCTGTAGCACCCCAATGTCAGGCTTGTGTGCCATGTGGCACACATACATGCCCTAAGGGCATGTCTGTGTGCCACATGGCACAGGTGTACATGCACAGATGTGCATGTACACCTGAATTCGTTATTTACCATGCAATAGTATTACATGGTAAATAACGAATTCTGAGGGGCCTGTGGCACTGTTTAAAACGCCACCTTCTGCATTTACAAATTCGGTATTTTTACCGAGTCTGTATTTACCAATTCGGTAATTTTACCGATTCGGTAAATACAGATTCGATAAAAATACTGAATCTGTAAATACATGCCCCCTACATTGGAAAAGGCATTTATCGGTCGGTAACAGCCGAATTCGGCCGTTACCGACTGGTAAATGCCTACCTACATCGGACCCATAATATGGACTCAAAAAGTAAAAAAGTACATATTGCCATAGTAGTGCCCGTCACTGCAGGAACCTACTTTGTGTGCTGATGCCTTACTTGTGACACATAAGGATGCCATCACTCACAGTGAAGTTTGACAAGGGCTGGCGTGGGATAACCCATTGCCCTATACGTATGTAAAATGGGCAGAAAAAAAATGTGAATATCACAGATACAGACAAATGGATGAAAAGCGCTGGCTCAAAGCCCCGATACCTATATTATACATATCCTTTTAGTAAAATCAAAAGGTTTTACTAACACCAGACCTAAAAATGTATTCCTTAAATAGGACTGAATACCGAGTTGCTTCCCTTAGAGCAGCTCTAATGGTTCTATGGCGCCGCCCCTGGCACACCCTGTGGCTCTTGTCACTGAGAACGCAGTGTGATAACAGAGGCTGGTCCTCTTATCTGAGAAGCGAGGCGTGCCCTGGACCCTTCCTGCCCCCGAGTTTTGAAGAGAAGACCCTGCCCTGTTGCAGTTCTGCAGAGATGATACTCCCAAGTGACCACAGAGACTTATCATGAGGAGCACAGAGTTCATCTGTTGCTGACACTCAGAGGCCTATTTAGGAAACAGTTGGGCAGCGCGGCAAGTCACCTTGCTGCGCTGCACAGTGCAACAGGGAAAGGGCAGGAATGCGCCGTATTTAAGGCAATACAATGTATTCCTGCCTTTTCCTCTGCGCTGGCGCCCTTATGGCAGACTGGCACCAACGCAAGCATCCTAGCACCATTGAGCAAGGGTGCCTGCATTGCATGTAGGATGTTTTTGTGTAGGAAGGGGCACCTTCCTGCACAAAACCTATTCAGAGAGGCATATTCCTCTATGTATGCGTGCCGCAGAATGCAGCACAAATAGAAAGAGGAAGAAACAAGGAGAAACAAAGATATTTCTCCTCGTTACGCCTCTCCTGGGAAGGCATATCTTTGTAGCTCATTTCCAGATTTACCAGTTCTGGTAAATCTGGGAATGTGTCAAAAACCATGGGAGTTGCATGGGAACGTCCATGGAATGCCTTCCCAGGACACAGTAAGGCAACACAGCAATTTGTGGAGCTACTCAGGACCACACAGAGTGGTCTTGCATGCCTCCATAAATCAGACTTAAGGTTTGTGTCACTCTTGCACCACGTTGTGTGGTGCAAGAGCGACACAAACCACCTCGTAAATAGGCCCCTCAGTGCACAAAGCTGCTGCAACAAACACGACAAACCACTGGAGGGACAAGAGACATCTTACGTACTCCCACTCCATTTGCATTGTGCAATCAATCTCCCCTTAAATCAGGAGGGAGCGCCTTCTCACTAACAATCAGAAGTACTGGAACACTTTTCAGAGTGTGGGTGCTGCCATCAATGTTATGTCACTGAAGTTGTAGGGGTTGTTCATACTGCAAATGCATCACACTGAGAACAAGTCTCTCAAATGATCCACCCCTATGGTAAGGTTTTGGAAATTTGCTGGTGCATGTCGGAGCACACTGTCACCCATATATCACTAAAGCATGGTGTGTACATACCCAGTCATTTACAGACAGCAAGTTTTTTTTAAATGGACACTACATTTGCACAGACATTCAGTTTTACTGATAAAACTATATAGTAATAAGCAATAATGTCTGGAAAATGAGTTGCACAGAGATTTGCCATTTGCTTTTCACCAAATGGCTTTATTTGTTTTGTTCGTATTAAAATCCCGGTTTCCGTCATACTTCAGAATTACAAACAAGTGCTTTGCTTGCGCTTTCCTGTTGTGCGACTTTATTTAATGATTGTTTTGGTACTTCTAAATGCTTTACATTTGTTCCTTTGTTTAAGCCTGACTGCTCAAAGTCACAGCTACCTAGGGTTGAGCCAAAGGGTTTACAAATGAGCCTGAATGCACTCAAGATCATATTGTGAGTGTATTTGATGGTGTGGTCACACTATCACACCATAGAATACATAAGTTTCCTCACATTAACTAGGCATATGGTCCAAAAGCTCAAATCACTGGGAAGCCATAGTGGAGCATGCACTGACTACTCTATCATTTACAAAATAGTAGGGAGCAAGGAGGATGAAAAATGAATCAGAGAGAGTTGGGTTTGCTCTTCTGATAGGAAGGCAAAAATATATATTTGCCCATCAATTAAAATGTGATACAAAAGTTGTGTATCACAATGGCAAACAGTTGCACAACATAAGCATATAGACATAGACTTAATCTTAATTATTTGATCGCAATAAAGCATCACAATGTGGATTTTCAAAAAATTAATGTGATTTTATTTAATCACAAATGCATGAATAAATCAAGTCAGAAGATACAATGCAATGCATGTCATATTTACACATTTAAAATTGGCGCATGAAGGGTGCGGTGACAAGTGCATAGGAAGGATTTGTCATGGTGATGTGGGGTGGGAAGGTAGTGTAAGTTATATACATCAACAATCAATAATTTTAACCTATCCAGCCAGATATCTGGCAGATGCACATATAGCTGATCATAGCAAACATAAATAGATGCAGAGATACATTCCCTGTCATCTATGCTTGACACAAAAACACAATACTGTTGATGTTTCGGCCCCTATGTACAACAGGAAGCTTGCGCCTCAGCGTGGGGTCTTCATCTGGACCAATGTGATGATGGAGAAGGTGCTGAACCTATGAACAATAATTAGGGTTAATAGGGTGACGCTGAAATGGGAGTATAACTATGAATAAAAATCCAAAAGAATATTTATCAATTAGGCACAGCGAGAAACTTCAGGCTGTAATTAAAGTGGAAGGACCCACTGGGCTTCTAAAGAAACAGAAGCAGAGACAACACCGTTAGAGTAATGGATCCAACTAACAGGGGATAAATACAATGAGAAAATCATGAAGGTTTAGGGGCTTACTCAGAAAGGTTGGAGTTGCTACCGTAATGAATCAATGGCAGTCTCGAGGTCGATCAGTAACCTAGGACTGGAGAGAAGGAGAATCTCAGCACAGGCTCGTACCAATGAAAACATGAAACAATCTTTCAATATCTACAATCATAAGAGGCTGGACACATGTGAAAGGTGCCGGACAGACATCATAATGGCAGTTAAATCATCATCGCATAACCTGAGAGTCTCATATCATGTTTATCTACATAACGTGTCTAGAACCAGAGAGAGACCAAAACGTTGCATGCGCTGCAGCTCACATAGACTCATCTATGCAGATATTCCAAGTAACAGTGATAGAAAAGAATAGGACACCACCGACTGATTAAGTGGAGCAAGAGATGCAATCTGGAGCTTACAGATATAAAGACAGTAGCATGACCTCCAAAAAGTGGCACTTTATGCGGAAGTGAAGCGATCCAAGAGTTTAATGCGGAATACCATAGCGTGACTAATAGGTCATTAAAAACACGGCTCAACAACACTATACTTAGGGATATTTTCAAGTGAAAAAAACGGTGGCGTGACTGTGAGCCAAAGTTGTAAATAGGAATCAAAAGAGCACGAGCACCCATTCCCCAATTTACACAACTAATCACCATACTGAAAATACACACACAATTGATTAGGGTCCATGCAAGAGCATTTTAGCTCGGAGCTTCATGACAGAGCAGCCCCCAGGTATGTGCACCTCCGTCTTTCAGCTTGTTTGTTTGGTGATGGTCTCACCATTAATAGATGCGTTGACACCCTATCACTTAGAGCCAAGCATCCTGCCCTCAGGATTGTAAAGGTCTGCTAGAGGGGTGACATAGGTTTAAGTGCAGTGAACCTTAGATATAGTAACCTTATATCTTAAGTAAGTGTGCATGCACCCACTTACATAGCCTGCAATGGCAGGCCTGTAGTTCCATTTTGCATGGCCTCTTATGGGTGGCATAATACATGCTTCAGCCCATAGGAGGCCTCTCGGGTACCTATGCCCTGGGTACATGGGTGCCATATACTAGGGACTAACAAGGGTACCCCAGTATCCAATCTGGAGTGTACCTAAGTACATATCATAACAGTTTAGGGAGAAAGCAGGTAGACTGAGGTCCTGATCAACAGGATCCCAGTGAGACTAGTCAAAAACAGTATCACATTTAGCAAAAAGTGGGGGTAAGCATAAGAAGCAGATCCTACTTTCCTACACAACCCACCCCAAACGTAAAGAGATGAGACTAACCTTGCCCAGCTGAGTCTACATTTTCTAAGTGGAAATATCTGGAAAGTCCATCTGCATTGGCATAGTTTCTCCCAGGTCTATGATCCACTGTATAGTCCATCTCCTGTAGAGAAATGGCCCACCTCAAAAGTTTTTTTTTTACCCTTTATCTGTTTAGATAGAGTAGGGGCTTGTGGTCTCTCTGAACAATGTAGTGAGTGTCAAACAGGTATGGCCTCAACTTTTTCAGGGCCCAGACCACAGCAAAGGCGTCCCTCTCTATAGCTGACCAACGTTTCTCTCCAGGGATCAACCTTCTGCTGATAAAAGCTACTGGATGATCCTGACCTTCTGCATTCTGTGGTGCAACACAGCCTCTACATCTAACTCTGCTTGGACATACATTGCTTGGAGTAGTCATGACTCTCCAGAATTGGAGCAGTGCACAAAGCCTACTTGAGATCATCAAATACCTTCTGACAGCTAACTGTTCACTGAACCTTCTTGGACATTCTTTTTAATGTAAGATCATTCAAGGGAGTCACTATGGACCCATATCCTTTTACAAATCTTCTATAGTACCTAGTCAGGGCCAAGAAAGCTCTGACCTGAGTCTGGATAGTCGGAGCAACCCAGTCCATTATGAACTTGATTTTGCTCTGTAATGGTTGAACTTGACCTCCACCCACAAGGTGGCCCAGGTCCACAACCTTGCGCTGCCATATCTAGCACTTAGTAGCCTTGATAGCGAGGCCTAATTTCTGCCTCCAATAGATTCTTCAGGTGGACCTAGGGATCCTCCCAGGTGGAGCTAAAGATAGCTATATCATCAAGGTATGCTGCACTATAGGCTTCCAGGCCTGTAAGGACTTTATTCACCAGCCTTTAGAATGTGGCAGGTGCATTCTTCAAACCAAATGGCATCACAATAAATTAATAATTCCCACTAGGGATTGAAAATGTAGTTTTTGCTTTGGCATCTTCAGCTAGTCTGATTTTCCAATAGCCAGCCGTGAGGTCAAATGTACTCAAGAATTTAGCTGAGGCCAAAGTGTCAATACGCTCATCTGTCCTAGGAATTGGATGGTGTGTAAGCCTATGAAAGGTTTGGGTCCAAGATGCACACTAGAAAGGAGGACCACATTACTTTTTATACAAAAGAGGTTACTAGTGACACAAGTTAAATACACAATTAAACATATAACGAGCTGGTGTTTTTAATCCACAAGCTCGTGTGATTTTTTTCACAATTATTCTCATATTTTATTAAACCAATATATACATTAACACCATGTCATGTTAAAGAACACAATTTCAACGGTTTGACATTACATACACAAACAATTACAAATTGTGTGACACCACATGAAATTAAAAAAATGAATGAACAAATGAAAAAAACATAGATCACCAGTCCTGTATTAATAAAAGATCACACTGGGGCGAAGGTCGTCTGATATTCATAGACATCAAATATCAACAGTCTCCTGCCTATGTGTGCAGCCCTGGGACTTTAAATTATAAGTGTTCACGCTAGGAGAGAAATTGTTTATAAACATTTCTCCTCAGGCACTTGTAGGGGTATCTTGTACCAAATGCCGGGGTCAACGCATTTCCAACCCCACATTCATTTTGGGGTTTTCATCAGGACCTGGACTTGGTGGTATCTATTTACAGGGAAAACAAAAATGGTGTGGGAGGTGTTGGTTACTAACACCTATCTGTCACATTAAATAGTCCACTATAACACCCTACAGTGCTTAAAGGTGTACCTTATGTGGGATCTACCCTTACGCCTTGGATGGGGATGGTAGCTCAAGGGCCAAATGGTTGCCGGTGAAAGTGAGGATTACAAAGGGATGTTTGCATAAACTTCTTTGTGATATGTAAAAATGCATTAGCAATGAACGGGTTAATTTTTAAAAGGAATTTGCCTGCATTAGCTGTTGATGTAGATTGATTCGATACAGGAGTCAATCTTCGTTCAGCTGTTTATCTGTGGAGGAGTACAGAACCTTTAACTTTGTGATTTGGAACCGGGAGCATGGTATTTACTGTGTGTGCGAGCTGTTGAAAATATCACTGATTACATGGAGACCCGGATTTTTGATGCTTCTATATTAATCCTGGCGCATTGCGAGCCAAACGTTTTTTACATAACGCGTATGTGCAGTGACGTGTGTGATGCCGTACTCGCCTCGCACTGCTGTCTTTGCATGGCAGTTTCATTTCAAGTTGAAGCGCGTTTAAATGACATTTTGGCATTTCATATGCATCCAGTAATGCCTGGGCTGTCCGACTCGTCTCGCGCTATTGCCTTAGCAATGGCGGTTTTGTTTCAAGTTTAAGCACATTTAAATATTCTTATTATCATTGTGAACTGCATTTTAAGCTAGCGAACCCCGGAGAAAGAATAACTTGCCTGCTTTCAAACGCTTTGTGTATCCTTATTCCAGGAACAATCTTAGTCATGTGTGGCTTGGATTGTGAAATGTTTGTAGCTGCTGGTGTTCTGAACACCAGAAGCAGTCCTGCCAAGTATCAGGCATCAGGTGTGACACTCATGCATTTCAGTGTGGTGTTCCGCATCACTGCACTGAAATGTATTGTCACGCATTTGGGGACTCGCCAGCTCACGCCACCGGCGGTGCCTGTGCACGGCTCCTGCTGCAAGAGACGTGCTGCCAGTGCCAGCAGCTGCTCTAGTAGTTCATAAATAGTTAATCGTGGCTGAGTCAGTGAGAGCGCGGCAGCGCTAGGCGGCTACATTTACAATGTGACAAGTGGCTCCAGGCTGGCGCTGGAATTATTCCTGCCGCGCCACGCGACTTAAGTACTTTGACACAGTTGCTGCCAATTAAGGGGCCGCCCTGTCAGCACGATGCTGTAACTGGCTCTGCAGCCAGGAACTCACCAGGGGTGCCCTGAGGTGCTAATTATGTGGATGTGACACGGGACCGTACTTGCCGTCAGTGAGCACAGTGGGGCCAAAGCGGTTGCAGCAGTGGATTCAAATAGAGTCAGGAGTCCTCGCCACGCCGTGGTGTGCTGCACTGCTGTCTCTTCATGCCCACCACATCAGGGTGCCGCAAATATAATACCGCGTTGGCCAGCTCACAACCATTATGGCACCACCGGCCCTGCTCCCAGCTGTCTTGTGCTGTCTCCAGGAGTGCTGAGTGTAGTACTAGCACAGGCCGGGCCGCCCTCAGACCATTCAGTATTGCCGAGGCTGATCGGGAACGTGCAGTGCGTTGCATGGTCGTAGTGGTGACCTATGACCGACCGTCACACGTTTTGTTCGGATGCATAGGCTGCCAGGAGACAACTCGGACAGGCTCCCTGAACTAACTGGGCAAGGGTGGCAGACCTAAAATGATTGCCGTGGGGGAGTGGCGCAAAGAAGCTTGAGCCTGCTGCAGAGTCCAGACACACAGCGCTGTGGCTGCCTGGATGAAGATTTGATAACCAAGAATGGAGTTAAGTAAGTAACGTACCACTTTCCACCCCCACCCGAGTGTCTGTCAGAGTACAAGGCTAGTACCTTTCAATTTCTGGTCCTGTGCAGTACGTTTAAGATTTTCTTAAAGTTTCTCATTGCTGAAATGAGTGTATTTTCTGATATTCATATGCTCCCCTAATCTTTATTTTGCTAGCGAGAAGGTGTCACTCATAGTCCCTGAAATATCACTCATAATATCACTCATAATTACACTGAAATTATGCAAACGTCACACATAGCAATCTGGAACCTTGGCAGCTATGTGTTCTGACAAACCCCGGAATGGACTAGGGGAATGGGGTACGCTCCACTTTGGTTACTATTGCATTCTGGTCAATTGAGTTCATAGAACAACCCTTGGGACTATGTCTCACTCTTGAACTTATGTTGATGTCTATATCCTGGCTATCTCAGTCATCTCATTTAATTTCATAAATCTTTATTTGAATTCCGAGAATACATAAAAGCACATCCACAAATTTACAATGGTGTTATAAAAGTCCCTATTAAAACTTGATAAATCGTAATAGGCACCAGACAAATTTTACAATTTACTAAACAAAAGGAAAGTCAAGGATTGTCCATCATTGAGCTCGGGTGGCAATTCTCAAGAAAGTGCTGGTGCGAAAAACTATTTCTTCATTGTCCAAAGAAAGCAACATCTGATAAGATTCCCCCAGGGAAAGCGGTCTATGTTTTTAAAAAAAGGGAGTTAAAAACCATTTTACATATTTTAAATAATATTTACAAACGAAGAAAAAGTGCAAATCAATTTGTGCGCTCACTCCATCGCAGGGGCATCGTATGTTTTCTGTGTTTGGCCGATAGCCTAGAGGAAAACTTAACAGAAATCTCACAGTTCCCGCCCTTAATTGGAATAAAAGGCTTCTTTCCCAGTTTACCATTGGCAGGGTAAGATATATTAATAAAGGGTACCTATACAATTCCCTGCCCATGTAGCTAGAAACTGTGGACTTCTAAGATTTTTCCCTGACCCTTTCTGCGTTATAAAATGCATAAAGTGCTTTTTTCAAGTCATTTATATGGAATGAATCAGCTCTGATTGGGTCTAGAAAGAGGCTACCTTTATCAATACTACATAGACTCTGGTAGACCCCTGAGAGCCAAGGAATATCCATTCCTCTCTCGCACTTGAGGCAGTCAGTTATAATTTCTTGCGTTAGAGTAGCAGATTTGTTCTTCCAAACTGAATGCCAAAATAACGCATGTCGGGCGTTAATAAAATCACAGAAAAAATACAAGTTAAGTTCCTTATGGCAAATATACTGAGAAGTAGAAATCGGTGCACCCAGCAGCTTTCTACAAAACCGATTTTCTTCCTGCTGGATGCACCGATTCTTCGCCAAACCCCATATCTCTGCCCCATATGTGGCTACTGGGACGCATTGCAATTTAAAAATCCTTAAAATTGCTTCAATAGCACCTGTTTTCTTTGGGTGGGGGAGGCTTAAAATTAAGTTGATGGCCTTTCAGAACTTGCTCCCGGAGTGGACCAAATGCCCAGTCAACGAGCCGCTCGCAGCAAAGACCATCCCCAAATATGGAAAAGTACAGGTGGAAATTAATCTGTCTTTCCCTACCATTATAGAGTTGAGCTGGCGTTTCCCTGGTCCGCATGACATGATAAACGATTGTTTAAAATTCACACGTAAGTCCAGTCCGTCCATGTACTCTACAAAACTTTTAACCAAAATACGCAGACAATTTGGAGTGCGGACCATAAGGACCGCATCATCTGCGTAGAGAAGTAAAGGTCACGGTTTGCAGTTAATTATGGGGACGTCTTGAGTTGACTGTTTCAGGGAATTGCTCAGCCCATTAATATAAATAATAAAAAGCAGGGGTGCTAAAACGCACCCCTGGCTGACTCCCCTTCCTACCCTAATTGCACCCAACACCTCCCCACCCATGTCAATCCTGACTTATGCCTTGAGATCAGAATGTAAAAATGCCAAGAAATGTACCAGGGATTCATCCAATCCATAATCCAGCAGAATTGACCAGAGTTTAGACCTATTAACTAAACCAAAAGCGGATTATAGATCCATAAACCCTAAATAAACAGGGGAAGATCGGACAGTGTTATATTTACTAATAACCAAATTAAGGTTCAAACACTGTTCTATTGTGCCGACCCTGCTTCTAAAACCCAGTTGACATGGGTCTAATATACCGCTTTCCTCCAACCAATCTAAAATCCTATTGTGTATAACTTGACCCAAGATCTTTAATGTATTGTCAAGCAAGGAAATTGGCTTGTAGTTAATTGGTTCTGATCTATCCCCCTTTTTATAAATTGGAACAATAATGCTTGTAGCCCAGGTAACAGGCATGGGGGCTTGAGGTATACTATTGAAAACATTCAAAAGAACTGGGGCCCAAAAATCTGGTTTCCACTTTATTATATCTATGGGAAGCCCATCTGGGCCTGGAGCCTTCTTACCTAGGCTCTGTGCGATCGCCTCTTCTACCTCCGACAGCGTTATCTGTAGGCAGCATAGGTGACCCTGCACATAGTGATCTAAGCCATGTAGCGGCGTAGCATAAATTTTAGTGAAGTGATTCTCCCATGAATTACTGGAAATGGTGTAGCTGACTGGTGTTAATTGTTGGCCCATATTGCGCAAGTCCCTGATTGCGGACCAGAATACGTTGCCATTCTTTCCCCCAGCTGACTTCGATAGTACTTCCCAGCGTTCACCCAGGAGAATGCACTTCCGCTCGCTTATTGCAATTTTGTACATCTTCCTAGCTGCCCTTACGTCTGCCCTACACCTAGGTTTAGAGGTTAAAGCCTTGCGTAGGTTCCTATTGGCCTCCGAACAATTGTGATCGAACCATCTTGGTTCTTTATCGTCCTGACGAAGTGGCACCGACAGAAGTGATCTAATCACAGAACAGAATTTAGTGAAATCTTCAATTACCCTTCCGGGGGGTCTCTGGTTGATAGACATGAGGAAATTAAGTTTGAGTGCCCTTCTAACAGAGTCTCAACTATTTTACCGCTATCAACCCCCCTCCATTTCAATTTTAATTTGTCTGTCGATGGGGTTTCATCCCTAGCCCCTTGAAGGATTGCACACACAAGGCGGGATGCTAGTCTTAGTACCACTGTCAGGGGATTATGATCCCCAAAATCTGTTATATAAACCTCGGCGGCCAGTAGGCGATCTGCGAGGCAGGGAGAAACAAAAATAAAATCAATAATTCAGAAACTATCCCTTCCTCTAAACGTCGGTGCCTGCTGATTTGTGAAAGATAAACCCAAATTCATTACATTAACAAGGATATGTTCACTAAGAAAGGTGTCTAGTTCCAAGCCCCTTCGCACAGCTGGGTCTGCATATAATGTATCCATACCCTGGGAGTCAATTGGGACTTTAGCATTAAAGTCCCCCCCCCAGAAAAATCTCCATACACTCATCTGAGCCTCGGTATTTATCTAATTTTGAAATAGTTTTAAAAAGCTCAATAAAGTTTCTATTTGGGACAGAATAGAAATCATTATTGTAAAAATGTATTAATTAAAAAGGGACCCTTCGTTTATACTCCAGTATTTGTATATTGGGACTGTTGGTGGGTATCACCTTGGTTCTCCCTCCCGATGCTACACTAATCCCAATAAATAAACCGCCGGATGCACGGCAAAAGTCGGGCTTAGGTGCTGTTAAACAAAAACAATGGAACCCTTCTATATACAAATCATGTGTGACCCATGTTTCCTGAAACATGATTATATCTTGACCGGATATTGTTCGCAGCCAATCTATGTCAGCTAACCTTGACTCAAGGCCTGCAACATTCCAGCTCAGGATTTTAAGATCAAAATCATTTTTACTTCTCATGGGGTGATGGGGGGTCTCAGGTATTCCACCACTAGCACTTAGCACGTATTCTGCATCGCCCACTACCTGTAGGTGATGGTCGGCTAGAACTGCTGGCTGGGTACTTCTTAATTCCGGGACTTCTTGTTCCTTTGTCATGATAATTGGTCGTGGAACTGACGTGTCCCTTGACAGATTTCCCTCGCTTTCATTAGCATTGGCCGACCTATCTAATTGTCAGTCCTGTGTGTCCAGGTCTGAAAAAGCCTTATCAAATCGATTATAGGTCGGGCAAGTTATACTCATACATCCCCTGGGTATGAGCATTAGCCGGGAGATCGCATCTATATACCGGTAGAGGGGGAGGATTGCGGTAAAAGAAACCAAGTGGTAGGATGTGAATCCCTTCCCTGCCCGCTTGTGCCTGCTCTTTCTAGAATTGTTTTTACTAGATCAGGGGACCCAAAATTCAAAACTATGCAATCACCCCTGCTGGTTTTATTCGATTTCCCTATCCAGTGAACCCTGCAAATCATTTTAAAATCCTGGAACAAGTGGCTGCCTAACCCAGTTTTGGTTTTCAACAAGTGGAGTGCCCTATTTCTTAATGTAGACCAGTGCTCCTCAAAATTAGATACTATTGGTGGAACATTTGGGAGCACAAAAGTGTAGGGCGTAGATTCAGGGGTTAAATTGAGGTGTCCCTTACCATAGACAGTAGCTGGACCACCCCTATTCGAACCCTTAGGATTTTCCCCAGTTATTACTCCTCCATGGCCGGGATTGGGTTGTACTAAGTGTTTGGTACAAGGGCCTGTGTGCCTATTTTAGCAGTAATATCACTGGCTTTTAAGGGCCGATTTAAATCAGAAGCCAAACATGTACCTGGTCTCCCCTGAGCTGTTATGCTTCCATTTGATTTCTGACTAGTTGGAGGAAGGAGTTTTGCTCAATATTGCTCAGTCGAGTGTCAATGTCTGCAAGTTTGTGTAGCAGAGGTTTTAGCATTGCCGTTAGCTTTCCCTCTAATTTGGTTAATATACCATCTTTCAAATCAGTTTGTGGGTGCTTACAAAGGCATTGACGTCTAAGAACACTTGGGCTAGTGGGGCTAATAACAGCTACCTCTTCAGGGGGGCCTTTCTTACCTCAAGCGTAACCTTTTGTTTTAGCCACTTACTAGTTTGTTGAGTGGTAAGAGGTAAACCCCGCCTTTCTTTTCCTTGCAATAACTGGAGCCATGCCGCCCTTGGCCTTTGACTGAGATTGTGATATAACAGTTGGTTCAATATCTATGGTTGGTGAATATTCAAGGATTGCTATCAAAGGTTCAGGAGCCGATTGGGGTATGCTATCTGGGTTGCACTCAACCGGGCTGACTGGGTTAGGGAGGGGCCCACATGTGGGAGCTTCTAATGAAGCTCGGCGTGTATCCAATGAGAGTCGTCTCTGCGTAAGTTCAATTTCATGGATTAAAACTGACTCCGCCCTAATAAGGAAGGGGTCAAGAGTGCCCACAACCCCTTGGCTCCCTGCCCCTTTGCAGTTACCCTTGCTCATACTCATGCTTAGAACACCCACTGCAATCAAAGGCTAAGGCAAAATATCATACAGTCAGCAATAATAAAAGTTTCAAACTCACTGACCAAGTTCGCAAGATGAAGGCAGCAATTGTTCAAATGAAAAGGGAATGGCCCTGCCCTGCCTTCTCCTGGCTTTGACGGACACGGACGAGGCCGCCCTTGGCCCGGGCTTGACCCGGGCAGTGCCCGGGCACGCCCGCGCGTGTCCCACGCTGCGTGAGTGCCGGGCCGGCTTTGAGTGCCTCCGGTGCCCTCTGATGACACGATCCACAAGTGCCTCGCGCAGCCCCCTAGGAATTGTAGGCACGGGGGCTGCAGGCGCGATTAGGTGCTGGCCGTTCCCCTCACGGCGGCGAAAAAGCTGCAGGAGACTGGAGCTGGTGGGAAAGGAGTGCTGTAGATGGCCGTTCCCCTCATGGCTTTGGTCTGGAGTATCAGTCATCTCATTTAAACCAGTCATTACTGTATCAACTTTCATAATGAGGTAAGCCTCTTTCCGTAGTAGCAGACTTTCTAGATCTTCCCCTCGAGGGTTGGGCGTAATGACACAGAGTACTGTCCACTTCAAATCTTTGTCTATATGGCATTTTGTGATGAAATGGCTCACCATGGTGGCGGTAAGTATTTTATTTTTAATACTGGAACGATGTTGTATGATGCATTGTTTGACTACTTGATTAGTTTTGCCAATATAAATCTTCTGGCAGGGACATCCTATGGCATATACCACATTTCTTGTTTGCAGTTTGAGAATTTTTCATGTTGCCAGCTGATGTTGCCGTCAGCAAAGGTTGTGCCTTCAATGGTCAAACAGTGCAGTTACCACACTTGTGGTGTCCCTCAATTGGTTTGAAATCGAACATTGAGCGGAGGGTGTCTGGTCATCTGGTCTCCATTTCTTTTGCCCAATACTGCGAATCTTTTTTAGGGCAAATAAAGGTGGTCCAATGGTCCTGATTGATCCTTCAACTAAATGTCAATTGTTCCTTACGATCTTTTTAAATGAATTGGTATGGGGTCCAAACGTAGAGACACAAACCAGGCGTTCCGTTGGTGGCTTACATTTTTTAGTGAGTAAGTGCTCTCTGGACGTGTACCATGTTGTCCTCATGGAATGTTTCAAGAGTTATTTCGGACAGTTCCTGTTCTTTGAGCAGATCCCACATAAAGTACACCTTTAAGCATTGTAGGGTGTTATAGTGGACAATGTGACAGATAGGTGTTAGTAGTCAACACCTCCACCACCATTTTTGTTTTCCCTGTAAATAGATACCAACAAGTCATAGTCCTTATGAAAACCCCAAAATGAATGTGGGGTTGGAAACGCATTGACCCCGGCATCAGGGAAAAGATACTCCTACAAGTGCCAGAGGAGAAAAGTTTATAAACAACTTCTCTCCTAGCGTGAACACTTATAATTTCAAGTCCCTGGGCTGCACACATGGGCAGGAGACTGTTGATATTTGATGTCTGTAAATCTCAGACGACCTCCGCCCCAGAGTGATTATTTATCAATGCAGGATTGGTGAGCTATGTTTTATCCATTTGTTCATTCATTTTTTCAATTTCATGTGGTGCCACACAATTTGTAATTGTTTGTGCATGTAATGTCAAACCGTTGAAATTGTGTTCTTTAACATGACGTGGTGTTAATGTATATATTGGTTTCATAAAATATGGGTATAATTGTGAAATAAATCACACAAGCTTGTGGATTAAAAACACTGGCTCGTTATATGTTTAATTGTGTATTTAACTTGTGCCACTACAAACCTTTTTTTTATATAACTAGGAATTGGATGAGCATCAGTCCTAGGGACTGCATTGAGTCCCATGTAGTCAAAACAAAACCTTATTTCTCTATTACCACCCTTGGTGTGAAGTTTTGGTACGAAGACCATTGGCTAGCCCAAGGGCTATCTGAGGGCTCAATGACTCCCAACTCTAGAATCTTCTGGACCTCTGTCCTGATGCAAGCTCTGACATGGTCAGCTTGCCTGTAAATCTTATTTTTAACAGGTAGAATCTCACCTGTGTCCACTTCATGGGTACACCAGGTGGTCTGACTAGGAGTCAGAGAGAACATGTGTCTATATTGACTGAGGACTTTCCTGCAATCAATTTGCTGTTGGTCAGTGAGGTTGCCTGCGAAGGCTACACCATAAACTGGCCCATCATCAGGGTTCGGAGAGAGGAGATCAGGGAAAGGGTCCCTCTCTTCTTCTTGTCACTCATCAGTTGCAATAAGAAAGCCCATGTCAGCCCTGTCCACAAAAGGTTTTGAGCCTGTTCACATGGGGCACCCTGTTGGGGCTCCTAGGAGTGCCAAGGTCCACCAAGTAGGTGACCTCACCTTTCTGCTCAATGATAGGGGGAACATCCATTACGACACGGTGTTTATACCGCACTACCATTACAACGCTGCTTTTACAACGCAAGTCGTTACCACGACTTGTGCTGGAGGGTGCTCTAGGCTAAGGAATAGTAGATTTACTATTCCAACACCTTCCCTACTGTATGTAGGCTGGTGTTGGAATAGTAAATCTTACAATTCCTAAGTCCAGCATCCTACAGCGCAAGTCGTGGTAACGACTTGCGTTGTAAAAGCAGCGTTGTAATGGTAGTGCGGTGTAAACACCGCGTTGTATTGACATACAACCAATGATAGTTTGGGTCCGCTCCATTTGTCTTGGAGAGATGCTGGGGCCACAGGCTCTAACACCCATATTATCGGGCCTGGCTGATAAACATTCAGATCAGTCATTGGGTCATGCCCAGCTTTCGGTAATTCTTGACGTGCCTCAAGGTTTTTGCCGGCCCTCTTCATGTACTCAGCCATCCTGGAGCAGAGACCAAGTACATAGTCCACAATGTCTTGTTTAGGAGGCTTGAGAGGCAACTCCCATCCCTCCTTCACCAAACACAGGGGACCCCTAACTGGATGCCCAAACAGAAGTTCAAAAGGGCTGTAACCAACCCTCTTCTGTGGGACCTCTCTGTAGGCAAAGAGAAGGCAGGGCAATAGGACATCCGGTTTTTGCCTAAGCCTTTCTAGGAGGCCTATGATCAGGCCCTTGAGGATTTTGTTGAACCTTTCAACTAACCCATTGCATTGTGGATGATAGGGTGAGGTGAACTTGTAGTTCACTCCACACTCCTTGCAAATTGCAGTGATTTAACTTGACATGAAGTGTGTACCTCCTTCAGTTAACACCTCCTTAGGGAAACCCACTCTGGAAAAGATTCCCAGGAGTGCCCTTGCCACCAAAGGGGATGTTGTGGTTCTAAGGGTATTGCTTCTGGATACCTAATGGCTTGGTCCACTCCACTAGTATGTAACTGTGTCCAGAGGCTGTTGGAGGGTTTGTGGGACCAATGATATCAATCCCAACCCTCTCAAAGGGAACGCCCTCCACAGGTAGTGGTATGTGGGGGGCCTTTGAGGTACCATCTGACTTACCACTTACTTGACAGGTGATACAGGAGCAACAAAACTCCTTTGTGTTCTCAGACATATGAGGCTAGTGAAAGTGAGGGACAAGTTTGTCACAAGCCTTACTTTGGACTAGGTGTCCTGCTATGGGAATTTCATGTGCTAAGGAAGCCCCTAAACGTCAGGGGTATGACCAACCTTCTGTTGGCACCATGCTTGGGATCCCTCCCCAGAATAAAGTAGTCCCTCATCCCAATAGATCCTGTGGATCCACTGATACTCCCAGCAGCCTCAGCAGCAGCTTGCTGTCTCAGGGGTTCAAGAGAGGGGCAGGGTTGATGCTCCAATTTCAGTTCTGCCCTGAAAGGGCACCCTGTCCCCAAGTATTCAACCTGATCAGGTTCAAGTTCATCTGAGACAGTTCCTTCACAGGGACTAAGATCATCTCCCTCAGGAGACTGATCCTCACTCTGAGTCTGGGGGAAACCCCCGCCTTACCCCTCCTGCTCCTTCTCTTGGAAGGCCCTTGGTCCATTGTTCCAGGATCCAGAGCCTGTTCAGTGTTTGTCAGTTTGGCCTGTGACCTGGTCATAGCAAACACATCTACAGAGAGGCCCAGCATTGCTGCATGAGTCCTAAGTTCTACTTCAGCCCAGGCTGAAGTCTCCAAATCATTGCCCAACAAACATTCTCTACTGGTAGGTCTGAGCTAACCACAACTTTCTTAGGGCCAGCCCCCATCTGAAATTAACAACTGCCAAGGAATGGATCTGCTCCCTCATAATCAAATTATAGAATCCATTAAAATCATGTACTTTGCTGCCAAGCAACCAGCCCTCCAGAGCCTTAATAACACTATCCACAAAGTCTACCCAGTACTGATTATGTGTCTTCTTGGTGTCTCTGAACTAAATCCTGTACTGTTCAGTGGTTAAGCCAAACCCATCAATGAGAGCACTCTTCAAAACTGAGTAACTGTCAGCATCCTCTTCTCTAACAGCGAGGAGCTTATCTCTACCTTTGTCAGCAAAAGAGAGCCACAAGATAGCTGCCCACTGCTTTTGAGCGACCCTCTGTACTTTTACAGGCCCTCTCTAAAGCAGTTATCCATTTATGGATGTCATCCCCAACATGGTAGGGAGGGACAATCTTGCTCATGTTTCTATTATGAAAGGAATGTTCCTTAACTCTAGGGACACTGTTGCTGCCACCATAGCACTCTAGTCCCAACTTTTTTTCTAGCTCTCTGTACTTTTAGGGACTTTTATCTAGGGCCAACTGCTCTTACCTGAGACTAAGCCTAGTTTTCTCAAGCTCAAGAAGTTGGTAGTCCCTATCAAAAGAGTGGTCCCTCTTGCTAGATACAGAGGTCCTTAGAGACTGTCCTGAGTGAAAGGACTCTGCAGAGGGAGATCTAGATCTCCTTGGTAAACTCTGCACTCTTCCAGGAGGAGGGACGAGAGGGCCCTCCTGGCCTCCTCCACTCTCTTGAAGATCTGAGTTGTCCAGGTGACAACCATCAGGTTCTCCCTGGTCAGGGTTAGAGTCTAGGTCATAAAAGGTGTCACCTCTTGAACTGTCCTCATTCCCTGTCCCACCCAATCACTCCTGTTCATCTGACCCAGGGGTTTTCCTTAAGTCATCATGAAGTAACAACTCTACCAGGCGTTGAGTGTTGGCACTTCTCCCTGTCTTCAACTTTCTAGAGGCACACAGGGCTTTTAATTCCTGGAAGAAAGCTCACTGTATATAGAAGGCAGAGGGCCACTGGCATCTCCTTTAGCAGACATACTAAGTGTGGTGAGGTGTTGCACCTACCTAACCTAGTGGGAACTAAACTCTCTGAGGTTGGAAAAAGGGTGTGCTAGGCCCTTGGCTTACCCAACCCAAAGTTCACTAGAACTTACTTATTCTAAGCTAGTATTATATGTTCCTAGTACTAGTGGTTTTTCAGTTAATCAATACAAATATTTATCTGGTACACCAATGTAGACTTGAATCCCAACCGCTTCACACCAATGTGAGAAGTTGGCCTGGTATATGCTGTCCGCTAATTAAAGTGGGCACCTTGCACCAGTTCAAACAACCCTTATGGTGATTTAAGAGGTTAAAGATAACTTTAGAAAGCTATCCAAGTGGTAGCTGTGGAGAGCAGTCCTCAGGCTTAGTCTTAAATGAATGTTAAGCTGCTTGTTTAACCAGAATGCAACCTTATAGTCTTGGTTAAATGAAAGGAGAACAACACAGTAGTTATAAAAATATGTATTAATTAATATAACACTATCTAGTACGACACAGTATCTCCTACACGGAGATACTCACAAAGCACAAAATACTTAAGCACAGAAATTATAGTAAATAGCACTAATACACAGTGGGCCCCAGGGGGGTACCAAACCATATACTAAAATAGTGGTACACGAACCACGACTCGAGTCAAGACAGTGGCCAGAGGACGTAGAATTGCTGGGACCCCAAGGACCTACCCAAGGTGAGTAAGTAGGGACCCCACAGAGGACAGGTGCGGTGTGGAAACACAACCACGTGCTCCATACAATTCTATGGGAAAGTCGTGGTTGAAGTTTTAGAATTTAAGGACCCTTCCCAATGGAATTCGAAGAAACCCCGTGGAAGTTAGACGGTTGGAGAGCCACCCCACCCATAGATACTGAGGTGCCTGAGTTACCTATCCCAGGGAAGCCAGGTGCATAGGTCGGTAGTGGCGTTGGAAACCGCCGTGAAACACAATGGAGGACTTCAAAGAAGAGCCGCTGCTGGCAGGAAGAAAAGTGTCCATTGGAATCCAAAGGTGGATTCTTGTCGAAGAGTACCTAAAAGCAGAGGGGACAGAGTCTGGGTCACTCAGGAGTGATCAGGGGCTCTGAAGACGAATGCCCACCGATGTCGGGTGCTTCAGGTTTGTTGATGGAGTTCTTGACTCCGAAGCTACGGGGACCAGAAGATGTTGAGGACAACCAAAAACCAGATACGAGCTTTCCCGCATAGGATGTCGAGTACTGAGGGGTCGGTGTCCGACTGGAGCACCAACAAGCCTTGGCAACGGCAACTCACACAGAAGATTAAGGATGTGAACTGTTTGGGCCAGCAAAGTCCAGGAGACTCACCACAGCAAGGGAACTCAGGACAGGCCTGGAGCAGCCAGGGGAGCCCAGAAAAAGGAAAGTTGACCCTCAAGTGGAGCCACAGGCCAGGGGCACAGGAGTCGTGAGAGGACCTCGAGCGATTTCACCAAACAGCTGCCCACAGAGCTCTTGGTGCGAGGAGCCCAGAGTTTGTGGTGGAAAATGGTGCAAGAGGTTAGGGCTACTCGGAGCCTAATGCACTTGTTTGGGAAACACCAACAAGCATATGCACTTGCAAATGTACGCGCTGTACTGGGGTTCGGGTATTGCAGCCCCCACTAGGGATTCTGACCTCAAACTTGGTGAGAGGGCATCTCAGACCGCAAGGAACCCACCTCCTGTGTTGCTGAAGCATTCGGAGTCTGTAGCAGCTCAGGGTCAGCAGACCAGACAGCAGTGTTGCGGTGCCCGCAAATGCAGAGGAGTAACTCCTTCAGCCCATGGGAGATATCTTTGGTTGTCCTTGATGCTCCATAGGTCCTGCTTGGATCGTGTATGGTGCATGGCACAAATAATGCTTCAGACTGAGAGTGAGACGAAGTCGGCCCCAAACGAAGTCCAGTGAAATCCAGAGTGTCCAGCCGGTGGAAGTTCAGTGGTTTCTTGTTCAGAATCTTGTCCATGTCATGGGGATCAATTTGTTTTTTGAACGCTGCTGCCAACGCACCTGACTGCTGCTGCTCCAGTTTTTGGCCCTCCAGCCACAGGGGTCAAACTCAGCAAACTCAGCACCTCGCCGGACCCGCTCCGCGGGTCCCGCAGCGTGGTGTAATCACAGGAGCTGCTGATACAGGACGGGCACTCCTACACCCGACCGGCAGGGCTACGAGCTGGAAGCAGGGACTCCGTGGACTAGGAGTCCCTGTGAGCCTCACTCACATCAGCTGGGCTGCTCTCCCTGCCGGCCCCGCCCACCGCCCACGGAGTTAAACAGGGGGACCTTCGAGCCTGCCAGCGGGATCAATTTGTTATTTGAACGCTGCTGCCAACGCACCTGACTGCTGCTGCTCCAGTTTTTGGCCCTCCAGCCACAGGGGTCAAACTCAGCACCTTGCCGGACCCGCTCCGCGGGTCCCACAGCGCGGTGTAATCACAGGAGCTGCTGATACAGGACAGGCACTCCTACACCCGACCGGCAGGGCTGCGAGCTGGAAGCAGGGACTCCGTGGACCAGGAGTCCCTGCGAGCCTCACTCACATCAGCTGGGCTGCTCTCCCTGCTGGCACCGCCCACCGCCCACGGAGTTAAACAGGGGGACCTTCGAGCCTGCCAGCGGGATCAATTTGTTTTTTGAACGCTGCTGCCAACGCACCTGACTGCTGCTGCTCCAGTTTTTGGCCCTCCAGCCACAGGGGTCAAACTCAGCACCTCGCCGGACCCGCTCCGCGGGTCCCGCAGCGCGGTGTAATCACAGGAGCTGCTGATACAGGACGGGCACTCCTACACCCGACCGGCAGGGCTGCGAGCTGGAAGCAGGGACTCCGTGGACCAGGAGTCCCTGCGAGCCTCACTCACATCAGCTGGGCTGCTCTCCCTGCCGGCCCCGCCCACGGAGTTAAACAGGGGGACCTTCGAGCCTGCCAGCGGGATCAATTTGTTTTTTGAACGCTGCTGCCAACGCACCTGACTGCTGCTGCTCCAGTTTTTGGCCCTCCAGCCACAGGGGTCAAACTCAGCACCTCGCCGGACCCGCTCCGCGGGTCCCGCAGCGCGGTGTAATCACAGGAGCTGCTGATACAGGACGGGCACTCCTACACCCGACCGGCAGGGCTGCGAGCTGGAAGCAGGGACTCCGTGGACCAGGAGTCCCTGCGAGCCTCACTCACATCAGCTGGGCTGCTCTCCCTGCCGGCCCCGCCCACCGCCCACGGAGTTAAACAGGGGGACCTTCGAGCCTGCCAGCGGGATCAATTTGTTTTTTGAACGCTGCTGCCAACGCACCTGACTGCTGCTGCTCCAGTTTTTGGCCCTCCAGCCACAGGGGTCAAACTCAGCACCTCGCCGGACCCGCTCCGCGGGTCCCGCAGCGCGGTGTAATCACAGGAGCTGCTGATACAGGACGGGCACTCCTACACCCGACCGGCAGGGCTGCGAGCTGGAAGCAGGGACTCCGTGGACCAGGAGTCCCTGCGAGCCTCACTCACATCAGCTGGGCTGCTCTCCCTGCCGGCCCCGCCCACCGCCTATCACGCCTCTTGCTACTTAAAGATCACTGCATACCCGCAGCGCGGGAGCGCGCGGGAGCGTGCCCAGGAGAAGCCCGGGACAAGGGCGGGACCGTCTGAGGACGTCAGGGGCCGGAGGAGGCCGGGCTAGGCCCCCTCACTGACATTTACATTCCTGGTATTTAGTCCTCAACAGTGTGTTCTGTAACTCGTATTGCTGTGTAAACTTTTCCTTGTTTTTTTGGTAAAAGTCCAGGCGATCTTACATTATGTCCTCATCTTTCAGTAGCACCACTCTGGTGCCTGAGGCAGGGCCTGCCATTATGGGTCCATTGGATAAATATTTTAATCGATGTACCCAAGATATTGATAAGGATATTGCAATGGCGGAAAAACGCGCGCAACGTAGGTTATCTATTGAACTTTTGAAAAATCCAGTAGAAAAACGTATCCCACAAAGCTTTCCGGCACTGGTCACCCCCTTATCTTCTACAACACTCCCAGTTGTACTGGAAACATCCTACCCCTTCCCTCCTACTATAGAGCCACAGGTTGTCTTGTCTTTAGAATCTGACATTTCTACTCTGCCCGAAATCCCTTCTAGCACCCCTACTGAACCATCTATGGGTCAGCCAAGTATGGCTCAATCTAGTGAACTATCTCATGTAGTACAATCCAAACCCTGTCCTAAAAGGAAGAGGAGTGTGGCTCCCAAGAAATGCTATGTCCCAAAACCCCCGAGAAAAACCAGAAAGGTGGGAATATGTACCAACCCTCTGGATTTAGTTGGGAGTAGCCCTATTGGGGCATTGACTGGAGAGGGGGAAGTTGTTCCAGTAAGTCTAGCCCCTATAGCCATAGTGTCACCTGAGACACTATCGCCCATTCCGCTACTGGTCCCTGAGCTGGAGAGACTGTTAAAGTCCCTTCTGGCTCCTTTAGAGGATCCAGTTAAAAAAACTAGCGGATCGTTTAGATCATTTTGAGCAGGCTAGTCTGGATAACTTCTTCTCCACAAAATTATTAATTAAGTCCCATTTAAGGACGGGTGAGAGTAGGAACACCCAGTATTCTGCAGGACAGGATGAAAGTGCTCCTATGGCTGAATTGCACCCTCCCGTGGTTAGCACTGTTATTGGGCCCAAAGGAAATGGACAAAGTAGTAAGATTAATACCGAACTGCCAGTGCCCCTAGGTAGCACCACTGGGGGGAAAGCAAAGCTTCCAGACACTGTGGCAAAAGGTAGCAGAGAGTGTCCCCTAGGTAGCACCACTGGGGGGAAAGCAAAGCTTCCAGACACTGTGGCAAAGGGTAGCAGAGAGTGTCCTAAAAATGCCATTCCCGTAAGTAATAGTACTCAAAACCCACCAAGCATCCAGAAATCTTGTTCTGGTTCTGTGGCTGGTGGTAACATCAGCCACGGAAAAAGCAATGGTACTCTGAATACCCAGGCTTTACAAAATGTCTCAAAACCCCGTCCTGTTGTTCCAGACACTAGTCGCCCTACACTCCCAGTGATGAAGCCCCCCCCAGGATACCCCCTATGAACCTTACCCCAGATTCCTACCCCTATGTGGCTGTCCTAACCAATGTTCCACCTTTATTGGCAGGACAAAGAGAAACCTTCCAGATGTTAAAAAATAAGGTCATGCACTGGCTGAGGGTTAATAGGCCACTGCCCGGGGAAGTTGATGGTTTGATTATCGGGGTAAGACGTATTAACTGGATAGGTTGTACTCCTAAAAATCTGGGGGGGGAATGTATTGTAATACATTTCCAAGATCCAAGGGTGGTAGGTTGGATAACAAAGCCGGGCTGGGGCACCAATAGCGGAGGGGTTGGTATTGTGGATCTTACCTTCTTCTACCCAAGATCAATGGATGTCCAACATGCTGTGAATAACGACCCGGGTAGTTTTAGTTACTTTCCCTTGCTAGGGAGAGTCCCCGACCCTGTGCCAATGTTACGACCAAACTTTTACAATGGTCAAATCTATAAGCCCCATGATGGGACAAGAAATTTGGGTTGGGACTGGTGACCGAAGCCGGGTGATTCCCTGAGTACCGGGGGAGATATGATAAAAAAGGGGGACTTGTGTGGGAACCTAATTGTGCCTAGTTTGGACACAAGAGTGTCCCCAAAAGAGGTAAACATCGGTGGGAAGACTGTGAGTACGAGGGTAAATTGTGGGGCCTGTATGTATAGTATGGGGCGAGAGGAAGTATTTTTAGCAAATACTAGTATCTCCCAGGAAACTGTTAATAACTCTCTGGACTTTGGGATAGTCCATGAAGGAAATACTGAAAGCCCAACTAACCTATCTTCCACATTAGTCCCCGAGGTCGGAGCCAGAGTTGGCCCAATCCCGGGGAAGTTCTTCTCGTGGAACATTGCGGGGCTATCTAGCCGGTTATTGTCCCAAAACTGGATAGATTTTATCAAGGGGTTTGAAGTGTGTCTATTTCAGGAGACATTGGCGTGTGAGCCTATTTTTTTATCAGGCTATTTAAACTTTTCAATCCCAGCAAGTAGAGGTGAAAGGCGCCGACTTATGGGAGGCTTAACAGTTTGGGTTAAGCAAGGTATACAAGTTAAAGTAAAAGTCCTGGACTTGGGTTCCAAGGACATCCAATTGTTAAGAATGACATCGGACAAGTGGGGTGTGGTAGACATTTATAACATTTATGCCAGGGGTACCAACACTGGGAGTTCACCGACCCTAGAGGCCTTGTATACTTTCCTTGAATCACAGTCTCTGGGAAATAGAGTGGTAGTGGCTGGCGACCTAAATAGGACATTTGAACCGTTGGATAACACTGAGAATCCACTAGGCCAGGAGGAGGACACCCTATGGGGTGTTCCAACCCTAAATTTGGTTGCAGTCAAACGGTGGACGAAGGACATATTACTACTAAATGCTATGTGTCTGGAATACGGGCTGAGGGCCTTAAATGGAAGAACTAAGGGCGACCAGGAAGGTGTTTGTACATTTGATAATGGCTATAGCAAAAGTAGAATAGACTACGTCATTTGTAGCCTTAATTTATGGCAGGGGGTATGCGATATGAAAATTGAGGGTAGATTGGAAAGCGATCACAATCCCCTCTGTGTCACCCATAATTGGTGGACGCCTATGACATGTTGTTCGCAACCTTGTGATGGAGTGTTGCCCGATATAGCCAACGACACACGTAGACTTAATTGGCCAAGTGTGTTGGCGAATGCGGAGTCCATGGATTTTATAAACACAGAGGTGGATTCTGCAATCAGCGCCATTGAGGCAGCAAGCCCTATAACCCCAGGGTGTAGGTCAATTACAGATATAAATAACAAGTTCTTCTCCCTTTTAAAACCTCATTTTATTAGACCTTTTAATGCAAATAGGAAAGTTCCACCCAAACTAGCTAGGTGGTTCAATAAGCAGTGTAGGTTAGCCAGACTAGCATTGGGTAGAGCAATTAAAACCAGGGATAAGGTTGCGATCTGTGTAGCCAGGAAGCAATATAACGTTAGTGTTCGCCTGGCTAAGAAAAAGTGGGATGAAGACCACTGGGAAGAATTGCTTGAGGCCTCGGGGGCTAAGGACTCCAGGCTTTTCTGGAATATTGTAAAATGGGGTAGAGGCGGCATCCCAAATAAACCAGACAATAACGTCGATGAGGCGGCATGGGTGGAGTACTTCAAACCCCAGTATGCAGAGGTAAAGGAAGTCATGGACGTGGAAGCAATTCCACCAGTATTTTGCATTGGAAGTTTGTTTTCCCCGAAAGAAGCTGAACTTGTAATTAGTAGCTTGCAAGGGGGTAGGGCACCGGGTTTAGATGGGATACCCTCCGATGTTTTTAAAAACGATAAAGTGCGATGGGCCAGGTACGTGACCCTACTTGGAAATGCCATCGCAATGGGGGTTGCAATCCCAGAAACATGGAAGGGAGCAATTATTATACCCATATTTAAGAAAGGAAATTGGTCACTCCCGGCCAATTATAGGCCAATAAGTTTGATTGCCACTGTCCAAAAAGTGATCGGGAAGATGGTGGTAAACAAACTGATGGACTGGGTCGAGGAGAATAATGCTTTGTCTCCCTACCAGGCAGGTTTTCGGCGGGCTACCAGCACGGTAGATCAAGTATTCCGTTTCACCATGTTGCGGTGGGGGACGGTTTTGCTTGGCGAGGGCAGCCTATATGTCGCATTTGTCGACTTGCGGGCTGCCTTCGACCTGGTCCCAAGGAGTAAACTTTGGTCAGTTTTGAACAGAACGGGGGTTCCACCCGAGCTGCTCACCTTGATCATGAGGTTACATGAGTGTAACTTTGCCAAGGTCCAGTGGGGGGTGAACGGGGAGTCTACCGCCAACTTCCCGGTTGAGCGGGGAGTACGGCAGGGGTGTGCTATGGCACCCTTGCTCTTCTCCCTATTCATTAATGGAATCGTGGGTAGGATGTTGGATGCAAGTGTAGATGCTCCCTCGTTAGCGGGCCTCAGGGTCCCGATCCTGATGTTCGCTGACGACACCTTAATTTTGTCTAAGACTCCGGCTGGTTTGCAGCGTGCTCTCAATATATTTGATGTTTTCTGTCAGGAGCACGGCCTTGAAGTTAACGTTAGCAAGACCAAGCTGATGGCTTTTACCCCAAGGTGTAGACCTCGCCCAAGGATTTTTCTGAACAACAGTGAGCTTGAGGTAGTTAGTGTTTTTACTTATCTTGGGGTTGAGATATCAAGTAAGCAAGGTTGGTCCCACCATATAGGAAAGGCGGTTTTGAGGCACCAGCAGATCTCGGGGGCACTACGGGTGGAGCAATCAAAATCCAAAACCAAGCCTATAAAACCAGTTCTTCTCGTATATGACGCCAAAGCTATAGGGTCTGCCCTGTACGGGGCAGAAGTGTGGGGATTTGGGCGGCTTCTCCCCCTGCAAACATCAGAGAACAGGTTTTTAAAGGGAATTATGGGGCTCCCACAGAGTGTGCCACTAATCCCGCTTGGTCTCGATCTAGGGAGGAGATCGGTTAGCGACCGAGCTCGACTACGGCCCATTCTCTATTGGAGACGACTTTGGACCACCCCTGAGATTCGGCATTATGCCGACGGGTTTCTAGCTTTAATTAAAGCAGATACCTTACATAAAATACCTTGGCTAAAGAACCTCAGGGTTGCTCTGGGTGAGCTCAGCCTCCCTAAACTCTGGGATAATCCATCTGGGGAAGTATTTCCAAGTAAAAACAACATTAAGTCCCTGTATTGGGACTACATAGATGGTAGCCTCTGGAGAAGCACAAAATCTGACACAATGGGGGGTAGATTTCTGGAATTTAAAATGAGTCCTGTATTAGAACAGTATTGGGACAGTATCACTGCCCCAATGGACAGGAAGTTATTTTTCCAGCTAAGGTCCGGCTCCCTTCCCCTGAGATCCCTGACGGGCAGATGGCGGAGCTCTAATATTTCATCCTGCCCAATGTGCGGCGCAACCAACGAAAGTATAGTCCACTTTTTATTTTTGTGCGCGGCATACGCCAATCCAAGGAGAGTATGGTTGGCCCCAGTCTGTCGAAACCTCGGGGCATTTAGCGGTGTTGAGGGGTTAAGAATTATTTGTACATCCACCTACATGCCTACTGTCCTGGGAACAGCAAAGTATTTGGGGTGGGCATGGTCCATCAGGCGGAGGGCTATATCTTTTAATGCAACCTGATATTGTTTTAAAATTTTTATTAATCTCCCTATTTGATGAAGCTGCACAACTGTTTTAAAAATACTCACATGTATGAAATAATGTTTTTAATTAATGTGTTTTTAAATGTTTGTTTGTGCTTTTATGAGTATACATCTCGAATAAAGCTTTATCAAATCAAATCAAACCATGTCAAATCTAAGGTCCCAAAACCAGTTAAGCTCTTTTGTACAAACACGAGAGGGTTGGACAGATTCAGGAGATCCTAACAGGGGAGAGTCTGGACCTGGGGAGATTACTCCCATGTACTTTGTCCAGTTTCGCGCCAGAGCCGAAGCCAATGGCTCCCAGGTCTGGTTTGAACTGGACTATGCACAGGGACACCAAATGTGCCCCTCATGCAGACTTTCAGTCGCTTGCAAGCGCACCCACCCCGCCCTAATACACTAGTTCCTGTCTGGGAGGTGGTCACACCTCCCTGTGACAGGATGCCTATTGTTCTGCCTCCTTATGCGCGAGCTTGGCTCAGCAGCAGGAGGGCAGAAATGTGTCTCTGTTCGACAACAACCATTTTGTGCTGTCCAGGACTAGAAGACACACAATTGATGGACAGAATGCTGAATAAATCAAAACATTCACCCACAGTCAAGAGATCTGGGTTAAATCCATCATTCTTTTGCTCACCATGCCACCCCAGTTTAGACCTAGCCATATGCAAATCAGCCTTGACCCTGTGCCTCGTGGGAACTGTCCAGCCCGAACTGCCAAGCCAGGTCCTCCCTGGATCAGAAACAAGCATCCTAGGACCGGTTTCGGGCTTTCAGACCTCATCAGCCAGGATAGCTTGTTCCAGTGGCACAGTGAGCCCGGGACCCAAGTCTGGGCTGATGAGAGCTGAAAGCCCGAAACCGGTCATAGGATGCTTGTTTCCAGTCCAGAGAAGACCTTGCCTGGCGGTTCGGGCTGGACTGTTCTAATTGGGCACAGGGTCAAGACTGATTTGCATATGGCTGGGTCCAAACTGGAATGGCATGGTGAGCAAAAAAACGATGATTTAGGCCCAAATCTCTGTACTGGGGTGAATGTATGACATTGTTCTGCATTCTGTCGATCAATTGTTCTTTTTGCGCTTGTCACCCCGAGTGGGACGGGCATTCCCAGATGTGGGCCCCGTGCTCTCCATGCCACTGGAGTCAAGGTATCCTGGCTGATGAGGGCTGAAAGCCCAAACCAGTCCTAGGATGCTCGTATCCAGTCCAGAGAAGACCGGGCCTGGTGGTTTGGGATGGACTGTTCCCATTGGGCACAGGGTCAAGACTGATTTGCATATGGCTGGGTCAAAACTGGAATGGCAAGGTGAGCAAAAAAACAATGGATTTAGGTCCAGATCTCTGTACTGGGGTGAATTTATGACACTGTTCTGCAATCTGTTCATCAATTGTTCTTTTTGCATTTGTCCGGGACTAGAAGGCAGGTACAGGGAACACCAGGGACCCCACGAAGCTTGCTTCTGAGGAGTGGAATCATACCTTCCTTGCTGGTTACTGGGTTGGGGGGTATGATTTTACCATGTTTGACACCAAACACGATAGGGTTAGTTTCAGCCGTTTTAGAGTTGGTCATCAGGTGGTCGCATAATGCCTCTCTATATGCCGTAAATGGCTGCCTCACTGACAACCCGTGCAAATGTACTCTGTAGGCTGCAGGGGTGTTCTGCTCATGCAGTGGCACCCTCTCACTTAGAACCAATCACCCTGCCTTCAGGATTGTAAAGGCCTGTTAGAGGGGTGACTTATAGTTTTTAAGTGCAGTGCCCCTTAGATATAGTAAACCTATATCTTAAGTAAGTGGTGCATGCACCAATTTACACAGGCTGCAATGGCAGGCCTGTAGTTCCATTTTGCATGGCCTCTCAGGGGTGGCATAATACATGCTTCAGCTCATGGGAGGCCTCTGGGGTACCAATGCCCTGGGTAAATGGGTACCATATACTAGGGACTGACAAGGGTACCCCAGTATCCAATCTGGGGTATACCTAAGTACAAATTATAACAGTTTAGGGAGAAAGCAGATAGACTGGGGTCCTGATTATCAGGATCCCAGTCAAACTAGTCAAAAACAGTTTCACATTTAGCACAAATTGGGGGTAACCATAAGAAGCAGATCCTACTTTCCTACAATTATCCTTGACACATTTCATCCAATATGATTCATCACTAAATAGTGCGTTAGTCGACTCTAGTCTCTGTCCAATATGATCTACCAATCTCTATCCACTATGATCCATCAATAAACACTGCGTTAGACTACTGCAAACTATACCAATATGATCCATGACTAAGCAATACATTATTCTCATGCAATTTCATCCGCTATGATCCATCACTAAATAGTACGTTAGTCGACTCCAGCCTCTGTCCAACATGATCTACCAATCTCTATCCAATAGAATTCATCATTAAATACTGCATTAGGTTACATCAAATTATATCTAATATTATCCATGACTAAGCAATGCATTAGCTTACTGCACTCTGTATCCAAAACAATCCATCACTAAGCATTACATCAGTCCCTTCCAATATCATCCAAAGCATTCCATCATTAGTCTACTGCAATTTATATTTAAGGTCTTTCACCAATCTGTATCCAATATGACCCAACAATCTCAATGAAATATAATCCATCAGTAAACTATACATTAGTCTAGTCCAGTGATACTCAAAGTACGGCCCTGTGGCCACATGTGGACCTTCTGACCTTTACATAAGGCCCCCTGAACGGCAGCATTAGGCTGCTGTTTACTCAACTTAGAACTAACATTAAAAAACTAAAATACAGCAAGCACTTATTCAAAGGTTAATTACAGTTAAACAAAAGGAAGTGACTAGGCCCTTAACTATAGGAACACCTTCATTTTTAAAAACAGAAAACATGTATAAAATAGTCTTTTCAAAATTCAAAAAGTGTATTTCATTGACCTGCAGATCAATTTCACCTTAGTAAATCAAATTTTATTAGTGCATTCAGGAGTATTTTTCTAAAGTGATGGTTTTCAAACATGAATTTAGAAACTTTCAAACTTCCCATGCCACCCCCACCCTGACAACCATGCCATTAGAGAATACACCCAAGCCTTGAACATGGTTTTGTACAGCACGCATCCTGAAGTCATGCATTTCGATGTCCTTTTATATGTGATAATGAGAAAAAGGAGGAAAATTGAAAAAAACAATTGCCCAGGCTCACACAATTTGGTCAAGCAGAGAAACTGGGATTCATCCCACATTTTCTGGTTTCACATTGCGCAGTTGAGTCCAGCCAAAATATATACATGCTTTGCTTCCCCTACACCCACTTTAAATCCCCCCTCCCCTGCTGGAATCAGTGCGGCCCTCAGTTATACCAAAGACCAAACTTTACGGCACCTAGGAAAATGTTTGTGAGTATCCATGATCTATTACAATCTCTAGCTAATATGCTCCATAGTTAAACAATACATTTCTATCCTCGAATCTCTAGCCAATATGATCCATCAGTAAACAATGTATTACATTACTGCAATCTCAATACTGCCTACCAACCTCTATCGAAAATGACCCACCAATCTCTATCCAATATGATCCATCATTAAACAATCTATCATTTTATTGCAATTTCTGTCCACCAGGATCCATCACTAAACCATACATTTGTCTATGTGATGACTAGTCAATAGGAAAGAGCTGACATAAGTTGGAACACAGAGAGAACATCCTGAAAGTTATAAGAACTTCTTAACATCATGTCATAATATAAAATCAAATCAAAAACATAATATAAAATCAGAAGACATGACAGAGCATAATACATTAAGTTAAACACTCCCACCCACATTGCAGGGCACACCCTGGACCCCATCTTCGCAGAAGGGTCGAACATCTGGTTTACCCACACCACCCACCACTCCTGGACAGACCACCACTGCATCCATTTCACTTTCACATCCAGTACCGCACCCAAACAACCCCCACGCCCGCCTAGACGGAACTGGAGTAAGATGACCGAAGACCTTCTTAACACCACCCTCCTCCACGACCCCCCCTCAGCCACCGCCAACACCGACGCCGCTACCAAGGAACTCCACCGGTGGATCACCAGCTGCGCCGATAAACTAGCCCCTCTCCAGCAGACAACCACCAAACGCCCTCCTAAGGCTGCCTGGTTCACCGCCGAACTCCTAGAGGCCAGACGCGCCTGCAGGCGCCTCGAGAAAACATGGAGGAACCAGAAGACCACTGAAGCCCACACTGACCACAAGATCGCCATGAAGATCTACCACCAGCTGATAAGGGACACCAAAATAACCTTCATCAGGGAAAAAATCAACACCAACTCAGCCAACACAAGGGAAGTCTTCAATGTCATCAAGCAGTTCACCAAACCCTCATGCGAAGCCTCTGACATCACACCCTCTCAAGATCTCTGCAATAAGCTCAGCACCTTCTTCCACCAGAAGATCATGACCCTTTATGACAACTTCAACGAACCAATGTATGCCTTCACCCTAACGACCACTACCACCGCCAAAACTACAATCACCACCTGGAACCTCGCATCCATCAAACTTATTGCCACCACCATGAAGAATACTCACTCAGAAGCCCCCACGGACCCCTGCCCCCGCACATCTTCCACAGAGCCTCCACAGCCATCGCTCCCGAGCTAGCCCACACCATCACCTGCTCCCTGACCTCTGGCTCCTGCCCCATGGACTGGAAAGCGCAGAAGTGAAGCCCCTCCTCAAAAAACCATCGGCCGACCCGACTGACCTCAAGAACTACCGACCCATCTCGCTCCTCCCCTTCGCTGCCAAAGTCACAGAAAGGCTCGTGAATGCACAGCTGACAACCTTCATCGAAGAAATCTGCATCCTTGACCCCTCCCAATCCAGCTTCCGCAGCAACCACAGCACTGAGACAGCCATGATCGCTGCCACCAACGACATCCGTATGTTGCACGACCAAGGCCACACCGCAGCGTTCATCCTCCTGGACCTCTCCGCAGCTTTCGACACAGTCTCACATCGCACACTAACCACCAGGTTCCATGATGCAGGAATTCAGGGAGATGCCCTCAACTGGATCCGATCCTTCCTCTCCGATAGAACACAGAGGGTCAGGCTACCCCCCTTCCTCTCCGAACCCACCGACATCATCTGCGGAGTTCCCCAAAGATCTTCTCTGAGCACGACTCTATTCAACATCTACATGGCCCCCATTGCCCCTATCGTCAGGCAGCACGGGCTCAGCATCGTATCCTACGCTCACGACACCCAGCTCATCCTCTCCCTCACCAGCAACCCGGAAGACACTAGACTCAGCTTCCAGGAAGGAATGAGAAACATGGCCACCTGGATGAAGGACAGCTGCCTCAAACTCAACTCCGAAAAGACCAAGGTTCTCATCTTCGGACCCCGTCCCTCCGCCTGGAGTGACTCCTGGTGGCCTCCCGCCCTCGGACCCCCACCCACCCCGACGGACCACGCTCGGAACCTCGGCATAATCCTCGACTCCTCCCACCCCATGAACCGCCAAATCAACGCTATCTCCTCCGCCAGTTTCAACTACCTTCGGATCCTACGTTAGACCTTCAAGTGGATCCCCCCAGACTGAAGAAAGACCATCACCCACGCACTCATCACCAGCAGGCTCGACTACGGCAACGCCCTCTACGCCGGAATCAACAAATCCATACAACGCAAACTCCAAACCATCCAAAACGCGGCCGCCAGGCTCATCCTAGGGATACCACGCCACGAACACATGACTCCACACCTGTGAGAACTCCATTGGCTCCCCGTCGAGAAGAGGGTCACCTACAACCTACTCACCCACGCCTACAAATCCCTCAACAACATCGGACCCAAATACCTCAACGACCGAATGAGCTTCCACGCATCCAAGAGGAACCTCCGTTCAGCCAACCTCGCCCTAGCAGAGGTCCCACGCATCCACCAAATCAGAGCTGGAGGAAGAGCCTTCTTCTACACCGCAGCCACCGCATGGAACACTCTCCCAGTAGAATTAAGACGCTCGCCAACCTTGCACACCTTCAGACGAGCTCTCAAGACCTGGCTTTTTGAATGACCGGAGCAGCCCTACCTTTCCCTCCCCCAGTGCCTTGAGACCCTCACGGGTGAGTAGCGCGCTTTACCAACCCCTGATTGATTGACTGATTGAAGGTGTATCGCATGGGAAATTAAATGTGATCCTCATTGCTCAATTCTTCTCATCCGTTTCACATTATAGAAAACTTTGGGCCTTATCACGATGTCTGTCGGCGTTACCTCTAACCTACACCGTCCCAGAATCGGGACGACCGAACTCCAGTCTAAAGTCTTGACTGCATGATTACGATGCAACCACACACTGTTCAGTCCCATACTCCCATTTCTCTATGGGAGGGAGCTTGCGCTATGGCCGTAAACTGGCTGAGGCACAAGTTGCCATAGAGAAATGGGAGTTTGGTAAATCCCTGCAGGTGCCTGCCACAGGGTGCAGGGGTTTACAGAGGGCACTCTATGTTCCCCCCTCCCCACCAGGTCCACAACCATAGGCCACAGAGGCAATTCGCTTTCCGACAGCCTTTCAGTTTCGGAAAGGCCAGCACTGAAAGGCTGTCGGAAACAAACATTGTAATCACGACAGCGGAAACGTCGTCCAATTGGGATTACGGGCCGGTCTCCAACTGGCACCGGAAGACAGCTGTAATGACCGGACAGTTTCAATTCCGACCGCCTAGATTGTAATTAGATGGTCGGAATTGAAATTGACTATGTCTGTCGGAAAGCCCCTGACCCGCAGTCGGAGACTTTCTGACCGACATTGTAATCGGCCCCTTAGTGTTCTGCAGAAATGCACCTTTTGTTGATGTTTGGCACAAAATGCATATCATATTTGTACTTTCAAAAAGTTATAATGTTCTGTAAGCGTTCTGTCATTTGTAAAATCGGAAGAACACTTCTGAGCCCTTTGGAATTTAAAAACTAAGAAAAGAATAGGTGGACCTTCAAGCGAATATGTGTTGCGTTCGTGGGCTTCATGACAAGGGTTGTCACTACATATGCACGTCTTGGAAGAGGTCACATCAAAGATGAAAGTGGATTCTCTTCATGTGCTTTATGCCCTGTGCTCAAAGGCAAACTCAATAGAATAAGATGCAGGAAATGTAAGAACATGTAGCACACTTTAATGTGTTAATTAAACAACACGTTTCAAGACGTTTGACAGTGCCAAATACTTATTTTCTTTATCCCAGCTACAAGAAAAATCATGTTGAACCAGATGACCCGTGTTTCTTTCTGTCAGAAATGCACTTCCGCATTTACAATGCAGAGTGGTTTGAAAGACGAAATTGGCACGGCAGAATGACCAATAGTGAAAGAAAAAAAAGTAATGTATCTGGAAAAGGGCATTCCCACTTAAAACCTGCTCGCTCACAGTCCAGTGAAGGTAGGCAGTGACACGTGTTTCACTCAAGCAGGTACACTCTTGACCTTATGCAATGCTCTAGATATTGAAGCATAGAAAAAAAGGTTCTGAAATTAAATTAAAATACTGTCCAGCAAGGGTTTGTTCTAGGTGGTTCACAATTGTCAGCTGTGCAAATGCCACTGCCCTGAGCCTGTTGATTTCAAGTACTAAAACTGTAAGACAATTGCAATAAGGGTAGTGCAATTAAACGTATTGTAGACAGTATATACAATGGTCCTTCAAAGTAAAGTGTGTGAGTCAGATGACTTCCCTCTACATTTGGGATTTGCTTCAGAGTACCAAGATATTCCAGTACACTTAAATCTAACTCTGTCTGCCACATGTGGTTTCTATAAATAATCATAGCACAGTTTTCTAACCATGAAAGACCTCAAAATGTGAAACTTTTTTCCCACTGACTGATGTGCCAGTGCGCAATAAATCCCAGAACATAAATGCTAGAATGTAATTGCCTTCACAAAGACAGATATATTGTGTAAATATTAAAATTAAATTAAAGTTTGGACGGTGTCCATAAAACTGTTCCTGAACAATGTTACTGTAACTTCAGTGGTAATTAAGAAGGTGAAAATAATGTTGCTCGTTTGGTCATGCAGGGAGGGCCCTCGTCCCATGGAGATAAGATAAGCAGGTTGGGTGGGGGCCAGGAATGACCAACGGCCGTGGGGAACGGTCACGTCTCCCAGCCCCCCTCCTCTTTATAAGTGGACCCAGTTTAGGGACCAGCATCGACTCCTCTCCACCGACCACCTCGTGCAGACCGAGCGCCACCTCCACCGAAGCCACTAAGATGACCCTGAGTGACGCAGAGAAGGCCGCGGTGCTCTCCCTGTGGGGAAAGGCCTCTGGCGACCTCGAGGCCCTGGGAGCGGAAGCGCTGGACAGGTAACGTCCGAGCGCGTGTCGTGACGCATGTGCGTTATGACTTCAAAACGAGGAGAATGAAAGATGAAGTGGCTACTGTGCGGCCAGTTTTATTCTAGATTTGATGTGCAACTTTGTCCTCATGTTCAAACGTTATACAAATGAAACCGTTATTGTTGCTAACGCGGGATTTCTGGTTACTAGTTATCTTACCAGATCCCAAACCAAGTCGACTGAATCGTTGGTACCTGTCATTGAGTAAAAGATAATCTACTACTAGGTTAGTCAATTAAGAACTTACACCACTCTAAATGACCACTGACCAGGATTAAAGTTTTAAAGATTTAATATAAAGTCAAAGATAACTGAAGATACAAACTTCTCAAAATGAGATTCAAAAGGTAAATAGGTATCACTATAAACATGAACTTCTTGAATAATCTAAGTCTGAAGAACAAAATAATAAGTACAAGCTCAAAAACCATAAGGGTTGTCAAAATAGATATAAGTTGCAATCTCAAAGTCATTACAGAAAAGAAAATTAAGGTTAGTCTGTCCCTACGCTATACTAAGTGACATCCCTACTTAACAAGATCTTAACCCTCTAGGTGTCAGCCGTGGTGACTTCCTAAGAAGATCACGCACTTCTCGTTGTCTCTTCTCTGATAATGGGTCTCTCCTGATCAGCCTATCTGCCTACCCATCCGCTTCCTTAGGCTCCCAAAATCATCTGCTCTGCTCTCCTCCCGGGTCTCTTTCCCTAATACCAAATCACATTTCTGATAGGAACGCCCCTTGGGACGCCCCTCACGTGGTATCTCTGTGCGCGGCAAACTCCATGATGGTACTCTTGAAGACCCTCGTTAAAGTTGACCTTGGTTCCCAGGCTTCTTCTCCAGTGCGCTGATACCCCCTGAAATTCCTGGAAACTCCTACAGGCCTGCGCAAGGCGCCACTGAACAAAGTTCCTTTCATTCGAGCTGATTAGGACCCTCGCACCTGCATACAGCTCGTCCTGCAGTGGGCCTCAAATTCCAGACTCCACCATATCTTTAGTCGTAAAACACTCTCAAAGCTCTGTGCTGGACACCTCGCGACCTCTCCTCTAACGAGCACATGACGATTTAAACGACATGACATTATCTCCTCTGGCCTACTTGATTTACATGCAGCAGGTCCCTGCACTCTTAAAACGTTAACTTGATTTAAACAGCAAACATTCTTAACTAGCATACGTTTCTAAAATAACACATCTATAAAGCATATACTTTTAACCCTAAGTTCAATAGTACATTTGGAAGAACCACGTCAACCTTGTCTCACATTATTTTAGCAGCACGTTCAGGTTTGCTGTGAATTGCCCTAAGGCCTACACATAATACTGGATTTCAAAGTTACATTTAATTCGGACATGATTCTTTTAACATGAGAACGTGAGGTTTTCACCTATATCCCAACATTTCTACATTAATCTCAGACCGTTATAATTATAGTTACTCTACTTAACATTCTATACCTTTCGCTACTGAATATAAAACACTCTGTATATTTCACTCTTGAATATAAAACACTCGTGTGCAAAACATGTTTAAACTAACTACGTGCTTGTAAATATGGTGTACTTATACATTTTTTTCAAACTTGTGCTCTCTCAGTCCCCCCTTTGATGACCTTCAGGGGTCATCATCACCAGGACACTAAAATGTAGAACCCTTTAAAGTGAAGTCAGGACAGTACCACCTCTTTTCATACTCTCTAATGCTTTCAGACTCTTATATTGAGAATCCTGCATTGCTGTCAACTCTTCCTCCTGTTTCCTCATAGTTCTCTGCAACCTATTTGCTCTATAACATTGATACAAACGCACCAATCCCCACAAAGTGATTACACAAATCACTATTATGATGATGGGTTTCAGTATGTACCAAACGATACCCTTTCCTAAGTTGGCAAACCAACTTCCAACTTTACCCATTCCATGACCTACTTTTTCCCATACATTTACCTTTGCTAGGTCCTCAATTTCGTAGTGTATGGCAGTGATGTTTTGTATATACTTTTCTAGAGGTTTTGAATTGTCTGGAATGTAAGTACAGCATTCCTGGACCTTCAAAGCCTTACAGACTCCTCCCTCTTTTGCTAACAGAACGTCTAAAGCAAGTCGGTTCTGAAGAACCATTGCCCTAATCGATTGCATCTCACCTTCTATCAACATCAATGATCTTGCAGTACTAGCAGATAGCCTATCTACGACTGTAGCTAACCTCCTAATTTTGATGTCATTCATTATCAATCCTAAGAAAGGGAATGCAGCACCTAGTACATCTCCAACTACTTCTGCTGCACCCAGCCCTCGCTTCCATCTAGTTGGTATTTCTTTCTTTGGCGTGTCTAAATTCTCAACATGATATATTTTAGGGAAGACAACAGCCAGATAGCATGATCCGTACCAATTATCTGGTAACTTCACATAGGCATATCTTCCACATACAAAATATACATTTGGTATGGCTTGCATCCCCTTCAGAAAATTCTTAGAGTAATACTCCAATTGAAAGGCATGTTCACAATTGACTTGACCTACATAAAAATTCTCATAATAGGAGTAACTCCTGTGGATGCACAGTTTCCCCCGTTTCTCCCTATCTAAAGCAATTGGACCAATACTACCTTTCCTTTGATGTGCCCTTTCCTCCTTGGTCCAATCTGTTTCCCATTGTCCTGATGCTTTCAAAATCTTCTGCCTCCTGTATCTAGTATCTACCTGTGCTATAAACTTTTTCTCAACTTCTGATATTTGACAAGTCAGATTGTTTCTTCGAGCATGTGAAGTATCTAACGTTTTCCATGGAATAAACCATTTGTGTAATCTGTCTTCGCTTTTGTAGTAGTCCCACTTGTTCAAATGCTTGAAATTCGGAACCTCTGGCAAGGTCGAGTCGAAATTCGAGAAGTAATACTCGAATCCATCTCGTCCATAAAACATGCTCAACAGTAAACTGCACGTTATTCCATATGTCAACGGAAGATGATGGTATCTGATACCCTCCTCCACTGAAGCTGGTAATTGCATACAAACGTAACAATCCTTCACTTCCATGGCATCAACATATTCATAAAGCAATTTAGCATAAGCATTTGACTTGTAATTTCCCTGTGACTCATCAGTGTGAAGCCTTTTTATTTCTGCATCTAACAACGCTTTGTCTTTCTCATTGATGTTTCCCTTCTCTTTAATAGTGGTAGTTTTCGGTGTTGATACTCCCCTATCCTCCTTGACTGGGGTTTCATCCCCTTCGTGTCCCACTAGGAATGAAACAGTTACCACTAAAATTATAAGAGAAACCACTACTCCTAAAAGTGTAACAGCTATACATTTTGCCCTGCGGTTCGGGTTGCCAGCCTCCATGTTCTCAAACAGTGTAGTTCTTGACTTTCTTCCAGCATTCACTTCTTCTTCTTTTCAAACAAAGTCTTTCTCTCTTGCAATGTCTTTCTTTGAACACTTGGAAGCTTGACAATTTATTCCCACAAAACAGTTCAAAGTCCAGTAGAGAATAGACAACCCTAGCCCTTCTCCATCCACTAAAAGGAAACCCCTATCACTTTTCTTCTTCCACTCGGCGCTAGGTTATCTTGCAACAAGTTTACAATTTCTTTTCAAAAGTCTTATTTTCATCCAAAGTTATGTATGGCTCAAGGAGGGACACTACGTCTTCATAAATGTCCATCCGAAGTATCATTCCCTCAGGTTCTGGGCAGTTCGTACCACAACATGGAAAGTCAACTTTTTCTAGGATTATTCTCCTTATTTCGCTCAAGACAAGTGGACGGACGAAATTGAGAGTTAACGTTTTTTCAATTTCTACTCCTGGTACTATCAGTTCTACATCCACAATTACAAAGGGGTCCGTTCTAATCAAGATCACTTTCTTCACCTTTCCAGTTCTGCGCCCCTTTGAAGACATTCGTAATATGGTATTAATCCACAACAATAAGCGCTCCTAGCATTTCTACTACTCGCTCAAGCATTTCCAAACGAAGAAGAGTTCCCTCCAATATTGGATATCGTGAACAGCAAACTGGAAACTCAACTGTCTCTAAAAGCAATTTTCTTATTCCACTCAGGAGAGCAGGATGAACGATGTTGAGTGTCAGCAACCTTTCGGTCTCCGCTCCTGGCAGTAGAAACCTTATTTGCACTGTGATGATCGGGTCAGTTCTGACCAGTTCCACTTCCCTGATCCTCCCTGTTCTGTGTCTCCCAGACATCTGCAACAAGGTAGGTCCAGTCGGGAGTAGAGTATCTTCTGCTAGGCACTCGTACCCTCCTTGATCTTCTAAGACCCTCCTCGGCTTGATCCTGGATATCTTCTTCTGGATCTGAGTCTTCGGATATAGGAGTAAGCGTTTCTTCTTGGGCCGACCTCAAACTTAGCCTTCTTCTCCTTGCTGGCCAAGTGGCAGCTCCAAGCCTTATTCTCCTATTTCTTGTCCTCTCACTTGGTTCTTGGTCGCTCTGATACGGATCTGAGTCTGAGTCGTATTCACTTCTGCTCTCTCCTTCAGTTGCGTCTTCTGTCTCACTGCCGTCCTGCCTTCGCTCTTCTTCTGAATCCGTTGCGTTCCCAACTTCTTCTGACACCCCCTCAGCTGCCTCAATCCCTTCTTGCAACTCTTCTTCCACTTCCGGGCTTTCGTCTGGGATGGGAGCTGTTCCTTCTAGAGGTGCTGGAACTCTTCGAGTATGGGAAGCATGGATCCAATTTGGCAGCCCCCCGCACTTCACCGCGGTGTTCGTTATCAGGATTACCTGAAAGGGCCCACGCCAGCGAACATCTAGGCAGTTCTTCCGGACGTGTTTTTTAACTAAGACCCAGTCCCCTGGGTTCAGATCATGACACAAGTTCCTCGATGCTGGAACTTCAGCCGCATGCACCTGAAGGGACACAGAATGGATGGCGTCAGACAGTCCTTTACAATAATCCAAGATCAGATCATCTGTAATATTCAATAGGGCAGTAGTTGGAACTGTAGGAAGTCTCATGGCCCTCCCCATCAGGATCTCGTGGGGAGAGAGACCTGTCCTCCTATCAGGTGTGCTGCGCATGCTCATGAGCACTAAAGGAAGAGCATCTGGCCAACTCAAAGATGTGGATGCCACTACTTTAGCCAATCTATTCTTCAATGTGCCATTCACTTGTTCCACAATTCCTGAAGCTTCTGGTCGATAACTACAATGCAGCTTTTGATCGATATTCAGTGTGGAGCACAACATCTTCAATATTTCGCTGTTAAAATGTTTTCCTCTGTCAGATTCCAAAGAGGCAGGCACCCCGAAGCGCGGTATCAACTCCCTGAGCAACAATTTAGCCACTGTGAGTGTATCGCACCTACGTGTAGGGTACGCTTCAACCCATCTGGAAAATACGCATACAATCACCAACACATACCTAAGGCGATTGACTCTTGGCATTTCGATGAAATCTAATTGCATTCTATTGAAAGGCCCCCCCGACCTCCCAATGTGACTCAGTGTGACTGGTGTTCGCTTGCCTACGTTCAGTTGTTGGCAGGTAACACATCGCTTACATACTGATTCTGCTGCTATTCTAAACTTAGGGCAATACCAAGTTTGCCTAAACACTCTCATCATAGCATCCCTTCCCAGATGTACTGGACCATGTATTTCTCTCGCCATGGGATTAGCTAATTCTTCAGGTAACACAGCTCTCCCATCTGCTGAAACCCAAAAATCCATTTCACTTCGCACGCAACCTGCTATTTCCCATGCCTTTTTCTCTGTTTCAGGTGCGTTCTCCTGCATTATTCTTAAATCCTCCCAAGTGTCTACAGTTTCTAACATCATACTTAATTCAGTCTTTTCTTCTGCACCTTCTATTTCCACCTTTGAGAAAGAATAATTTTGTTCCGCACAATAGCGTGCGACTTCATCAGCGTATCTGTTGCCTTGTGACACAAAATCTGTATTCTTAGTATGAGCTACACATTTAACTATTGCGATGTCAACTGGACCTTGCAATGCTTCTAACAACAGCCGCACAAATTCTCCATTTCGAATGGGCGAACCAGAGGAGGTCATGTAACCCCTCTGAGACCACAACTGCCCGAAATCGTGAACCACACCGAAACCATATTGGCTGTCCGTGTAGATGGTGACTCTCTTTCCGTTTCCTGCTATGCAGGCACGAGTTAGGGCAATGATTTCTGCTACCTGTGCGGAATGTACTCCTTCCAGGCAAGCGGCTTCCACAACTCCAGTAATGGTACAAACAGCATAAGCTGCTCTCAACCGACCAGTATCGTCTCTTAAACATGAGCCATCAACAAAATAAATTTCATCGGGGTCAGACAATGGCTCATCCACAATATCTGGTCTGGGTTTCGTGCATAGTTCAGTCACATCAAGGCAATCGTGGTCTTCACATCCTTCGCCTTCTATTACAGTAGGTAATGGCATCAAAGTAGCAGGATTCAAGACAGAGCATCTCCTGAGAGTCACGTTCTCTGCGGCAAGTATAACTTGCTCGTAGCGCGTGAGCCTACTATTGGTCAGATGCTGCGTCTTCGTCCTGGTCATTAGCCATTCAACTGAATGTGGTACATACACCACTACTGGATGTCCCATCACAATACTCTCGCTCCTTTCAATGCTGACACCCGTTGCAGCAACGGATTTGAGACATCCGGGCAACGCTGCGGCTACTGGATCTAATGTAGCCGAAAAATATGCAACTGGTCTACGGGCATTTCCGTGGGTCTGTGCCAAGACTGACAAAGCACATCCCTCTCTCTCACAGCAATAGAGTGAAAATGACTTTTCGTAATCTGGCATTCCCAGAGCCGGAGCACGACATAAATCGTCTCTCAGCTGTAAAAACGCCACCAGACATTCTTCATCCCATGGTACCGGATCACTCACCTCCTTGTGCGTCAGTTTCTGTAAGGGCTTTGCTTTCAGTGAGAAATTAACTATCCACTGTCGGCAGTAACCCACCATTCCTAGGAACATTCTAACTTCTCTCTGTGTTGTAGGCGCATTCATTTTCATTATCGCCTCAATCCTCTCTGGGGACACCTTACGTTTCCCTTTTTCTAACCTGTGCCCTAGATACTGTACTTCTGTCAGACAATACTGCAACTTGCTCGGAGATACCTTATGTCCATTTTCAGCTAAATGATTCAGTAAGGCAATTGAGTCTGCTTTACAAGCTTCCTCTGTTTCTGACGCAACAAGTAGGTCATCTATGTACTGTACCAGAACCGAGTTCTGTGGCAGTACTAGATTTTCGAGATTCTTCTTCAACAACTGGTTGAAGATGGATGGGCTGTCTGTGAATCCTTGTGGGATTCGACACCATGTTAAAACGCGATCTTCCATTTTAAAAGCAAAAAGATACCTGCTCTCTTCATCCAATGGGATTGAAAAGAAAGCCTGACAAAGATCTATCACTGTGAACCATTCTGCTTGACATGGTATTTGAAACAATATCACTGATGGATTCGGTACCACGGGACAACATGAAACGACTATGTTGTTAATCTTTCGTAAATCCTGCACTATCCTGAACTTCCCGCTAGGTTTCTGCAAACCCATAATCGGGGAGTTACAAGGACTGCCCACGATTTCTTTCAGTATTCCCTGTTGTATCATTGACTCAATCACAGGTTTTATTCCTGCAATCGTTTCCTGTGACAATTTGTATTGAGGCGTTCTTGGAAACTCAACATTTGGTTTTACCAATATTTTTACCGGTTCTACCCCTTTAATCAATCCTATATCTTCTCCTGTGAAATCCCACACCTCTGACGCCACTGCATCTCTTAAATCTTGGGGAAGATCTTCTACAGTCAGAGTAGGATATAGTTCTACACAGAATTTTGAATTGGCCACCTTAAAGGTAGCATCATCGTCGGTAGTCTGTACCTCCACTCCTTGTGGGGTGCAGTATATGGTGCAATTCAATTTGCACAACAAATCCCTTCCTAATAGACATACCGGACTCGAGTCACAAACCACAAACTGATGTTCGTTCATGTGGTTTGCAATTTTCACAGACACTGGTTCTGTCAAGGGACTAGTCATTCTTTTATTTGCGACTCCTACCACCTGAATTGTTTCCCCTGACATTGGCAAGTCTGGAACCACCGCTGACCTCAGAGTCGAACGAGTAGCCCCAGTGTCCACTAAGAACGTAGTGGGACACCCTGCCACTTCTGCCTCAACAAATGGCCCTCTTTGATCCACTTCTAGGACTGCCCCGAGGGTACAGTCCTCTTCACTGCTCACACGTTGTCCTGTCAATGGATCAATGTAATAACACTTTTCTTCCTCGATGAAGAGAGGCATCTGCTTAAAGACCTTTCCCCCTGTCGCTACCTTCGGTGGCTGTGGGAACTGGGCCCGTGGGGCCGAAGTCCCCCCTTTGGCCACCTTAATGCTTGGAACTGTCACCTTTGGAGTTGGGACTTCTTGAACCTGCTCTTCTACTTCTAGCTCTCCATTTTCAGGGTTAAAGGGACACTCGCGTCGCCACTGCCCCACCTGGTGACACTGATGACACTTTGTCGTTTTCTTTAAAGTGGCAAAGTCTATCCTAGGTCTCTGCCCTTCTTCATTATCTTTGTTCTGCCCGTTTGGTTTTCGTCCCATCCCCTGCTTCTGCTGGCCACCCTTCCCAACGGACTGCATTTGCACCACCATTAATTTCTCCTTTAAATTCTTAGCTTTAGAATCTATTTCGTCACTGCAGTACCTCGCATAGCGTAAAATCTCATCTAGTGGTTTGTTCTGCCAACAGATTAAATGTTGCTGTATCATCAAACAAATATCAGGTCTCAATCCCAAGACAAATTTTGACACAAACTGCCCTATATCTTTGGGATCCATTACATCTAGTCCACTGTATTGCTTGAATGTTTTCAATAATCTTTCATAAAACTCGTGAACTGTCTCCTTGGGTTCCTGCCTTGTTCGGTCTATTTTTACCCAATCTATGTCCTGTGGTGGTACCTTATCTTTCAGCCATGCTATTACCCTTTCATACTTTCGCATGACAATCTCAGATGGTCCATTAGTTCGAGCATCCCTCAATGGTTCAGCATTTGGCCATTCGACACTAGTCTTACAAGGGGTCCACAAATCAGATGGGACCACGATGTCAAACAACGTGTTCAAATCAATCCACAATACTTTCGAAATTTTAACAAACCTCTCTACCTGTTTGTACCACTCTACTGGATTGTCCCGCAACTTCGGAAATGAGTTGGTAAATGCAGCTAAGTCTCCTCTACTCCAGGGCACATGTACATAATTTCCGTTTGATATTTCTCGCAAAGGGAATGCCTCCATCTGCATTACCCTTCCCTCAGGGGTCATCACATTTGTACTTCGCCTAACCGTGCCCTTTTTCGACCACCTTTCTTCCCATTTATCCAGTTCCCTCCACACTCTTATTCCTGATATCAGCTCTCTTATGTGAGTTTTCAATCCAGTAGTCCTCTTCTCATCTAGGTCTTGGTCTGAATATTGTAACCTATGGTTACTCTGCAGTGCCCTTGTCCTAGATAAATCTACAGCATATCTGTCGGCCAAATTAGACAGTTTCTCGTGGAATGCCCTAGCTCTCCTAGTAGTATCCTTCGCTATGAACAGCAACTCGTCTTGTTCGTACAAATCGATCCTTTCTAAAGGCACCGTTCCTTCTATAATCTCATCTAGATCGGATTTTAGACTGGAGACATCAAGCCTTTTAACTTTCATCGCAGCTTTCAGCACCTCTGGTCCAGATGTGCCTTCTGCCTCCCTCCCGTCCCAGCTCCTAGTCCTGCGCCTAGGCACTGGTGAGTTAAAGGGAGTCCTCCCCTGTTCCCATCTGTCTAGGTCCCATGCCTTTCCATCTTCTCGGGGTGGGTGGTGAAACACTCCTTCATGCCTCCTAGCCTCTCTCTCCCCATCCTGGCTAGTTTCACGGGATGCAGGGTAAGATGTTCCATTACTCCCTCTTTCTTCCCCATGCATCTGTGACCTCCGATCACTCGACGTATGACGTGACCTTTCACTGTTCCCTCTTTGCCAGTGCTGTACATTTTCCCCAGGTGCGTGTGAATGATGAGTGCACCTAAACCTATCTCTGTACTCTTGCGTTCTTTGGTCTCCCTCTTTTTGCGTGAGGCGAGACACTTCCTCACAATCCATACTCCTCGTATTCTGTTCCGGCTGTTCTCTCTGATTTGTAGGACATGCATCCCCTCTATTCTCTTGACTTTGGCCTTCCCGGCCCTGACTGCTTTCGCTGGCCCCACAGTGAGATACAGTCCCGTTACCCCTGCTTTCCCACTCTGGTTCCATTCTTGTCCTGTTACTCGGAGATACTATGGACCCGTCCCATTCCCTCAAATCAGCTCTTAATTCTGAATAGGGTCTTGGTCGCGGTCCCCTTAGATCCATTGGTCCTCTCGGACCTCCCTGTTCTGAATTGGGACCAACAGTTGTGTCTAATGGGGTGTTCCATGTTACCGAACCTGGCAATTGCTTCCATGCATTTGTCACGTTATTCCTCCTTTCCATCTCGATCCTATCTCTATCCAATTGCCTCTGTTCTTCTTCTCTATCTCTCTCTGGGTTATAGATCGATACTATAGGTCCTATGGTAACAGGCACCTGAAGAGCATCTGGCAATCCAAAGGACTCAACCCTTTCGATGGCTGGCGTTTTCTGCACCACAAACCTTCCCACTACACTCTGTACCGTGTTGTTTTGAGGTGTTTCACTGCCTTTGATAGGTGTCCATTCCGATATAGGGAGTGGTGTATATCCCTCTATGTCATTCCCATCTTCCCTTGCGAGCCCTCTATCTTCTATCAACTCCACTCTCGGAGGTGGTCTATCCATTAACAATCTGTTTATCAGATTGTCCTCCGACTCGCTTTCCTCGTCTTCTTCCATGAGGTTTCCTCCTCCTGACACCTCCCTCATCGGATACATTTTTTCCACCTCAATAGTCTGTACTCTCCAACGCTTTTCCTCCTCATCCCATTTGGAATCTCGCACTGCCCTTACCGATCGCGTCAGCCTTTGTTGACGCCTGTTCAAATTTCGGTCGTGTGCAGCCTTAATCCATGCATTATGGGCCTCAAACTGTGTTGGTCTGGGCGAGGGTTTCAATGAGGACATGGTTGCTTTTAGCCGATGTAACACCTCTAACTTAAACGTCCCGTACCTCGGGAACTGCATTTCCTCATTCCCTTCCGTAAGCTTATTCCAAGCCCCAATCCACAATATGGTATGCAGCCCCACATTCGTTGCCATATAATGAGCTGGCGTACCCTCCGGCGGAGCCTCTTCCCCATAATAATGTTCACTTCGTTTACGTTTAAAAATCCCTTTCAAACACTTAAAACACTTCATGATTTCTCTTTACTCTACGTTCGTTTACTTCCTGATGATATTCCACCAATCTCAGCCCCGTTTTACTAACTGGCCTATCCGTACGCGACTTTCCTCCGACGTCACGCTAGCCGCCCAACCAGAGCGCGGCTCTAGCTAACGTCACACCAACCGCTCAATCACAGCGCGGCTCTAGCCGACGTCACCCGTCCCCCTTCGCAGCAGTTCCCCTCCTTTCTCAGCTCGTCTCCTCGGTCATGCACGCGTCCCATTCATACTCTGAAAAATGATTACTTCCGTCCAAGCGATCACCTTTCTTTGACTGTACGCCCACAGTCTTTCTGTAGTTGTCACCTTAACTTGGCGAAATGTCTTTCCGTTTACTTCCAGACAGTCGCCTTCTCCGATAGGGTACTCACACACAGTAACTTTCGACCAGCGTCCGTTACTCATACACTCACTCTTACACTCCCCCTATCTTGGATCCACGGCGGTCAATGGTACCTCGTGACCTCCGTACTATGGTCGACAACTACCCTGGATGTTCGATACACCCAAAACCACTTAAGCTCTGGCCTGAACTTAAGATTTCACCAGTTCACCCGTTTACCAGGTTACCAGCTTACCAGGTTGCGCGCGCTCACAACCTTCTCTCATTCACACTACAGGCATTCAACTCCGCAAGACATCACAATACAAATACAACACAAAACACCGTAATCTGTTCACGCATGACCCTTTTTATACTCACTCTCCGATACTGCTGCTTTTCTCGCACCGTCTGCACCTTTCGGCACACGATTCTTCCGCTGCTCGTCTCTCGACGTCTCGGGCCTTGGGGTAAACTAACCTCTCTAGATTACCTTCCTCAAGAAGATAACCATCCTCACTCTGCTACCAACTGCTAACGCGGGATTTCTGGTTACTAGTTATCTTACCAGATCCCAAACCAAGTCGACTGAATCGTTGGTACCTGTCATTGAGTAAAAGATAATCTACTACTAGGTTAGTCAATTAAGAACTTACACCACTCTAAATGACCACTGACCAGGATTAAAGTTTTAAAGATTTAATATAAAGTCAAAGATAACTGAAGATACAAACTTCTCAAAATGAGATTCAAAAGGTAAATAGGTATCACTATAAACATGAACTTCTTGAATAATCTAAGTCTGAAGAACAAAATAATAAGTACAAGCTCAAAAACCATAAGGGTTGTCAAAATAGATATAAGTTGCAATCTCAAAGTCATTACAGAAAAGAAAATTAAGGTTAGTCTGTCCCTACGCTATACTAAGTGACATCCCTACTTAACAAGATCTTAACCCTCTAGGTGTCAGCCGTGGTGACTTCCTAAGAAGATCACGCACTTCTCTTTGTCTCTTCTCTGATGATGGGTCTCTCCTGATCAGCCTATCTGCCTACCCATCCGCTTCCTTAGGCTCCCAAAATCATCTGCTCTGCTCTCCTCCCGGGTCTCTTTCCCTAATACCAAATCACATTTCTGATAGGAACGCCCCTTGGGACGCCCCTCACGTGGTATCTCTGTGCGCGGCAAACTCCATGATGGTACTCTTGAAGACCCTCGTTAAAGTTGACCTTGGTTCCCAGGCTTCTTCTCCAGTGCGCTGATACCCCCTGAAATTCCTGGAAACTCCTACAGGCCTGCGCAAGGCGCCACTGAACAAAGTCCCTTTCATTCGAGCTGATTAGGACCCTCGCACCTGCATACAGCTCGTCCTGCAGTGGGCCTCAAATTCCAGACTCCACCATATCTTTAGTCGTAAAACACTCTCAAAGCTCTGTGCTGGACACCTCGCGACCTCTCCTCTAACGAGCACATGACGATTTAAACGACATGACATTATCTCCTCTGGCCTACTTGATTTACATGCAGCAGGTCCCTGCACTCTTAAAACGTTAACTTGATTTAAACAGCAAACATTCTTAACTAGCATACGTTTCTAAAATAACACATCTATAAAGCATATACTTTTAACCCTAAGTTCAATAGTACATTTGGAAGAACCACGTCAACCTTGTCTCACATTATTTTAGCAGCACGTTCAGGTTTGCTGTGAATTGCCCTAAGGCCTACACATAATACTGGATTTCAAAGTTACATTTAATTCGGACATGATTCTTTTAACATGAGAACGTGAGGTTTTCACCTATATCCCAACATTTCTACATTAATCTCAGACCGTTATAATTATAGTTACTCTACTTAACATTCTATACCTTTCGCTACTGAATATAAAACACTCTGTATATTTCACTCTTGAATATAAAACACTCGTGTGCAAAACATGTTTAAACTAACTACGTGCTTGTAAATATGGTGTACTTATACATTTTTTTCAAACTTGTGCTCTCTCATTGTCATTGTTAAATAATGGCCTTCCTAGGTTCCATTCATACAGGCAAGGTGAGTTTGAAGTTTAGTGAAATGAAGCTCGTGCAATTTACGGTTCTATTCAGGGCTTTAGTGCCAGTTTTTAAAAGGAGGCCTCGAAACGGGGCTCTATTTTGTGCCCTGGCACAGACGGTCCGTTTTTTCCCGGCCTGCAGTGACAGCAGGAACATCATGTGGGCATGCTCACACTGCTCACTTCTCACTAGTGGAGAAGTTAAGGCATGACGTCATGCCAGGGGAGCGTTGTGGGGGAAGGGAGATCCTTTAAAGAGGGTCATTTTCTCTCTGGATTTCCTTTCTCTTTTTGAAACTCAGAAGCAGCAACATTGTCTTGGTGTCACAGAGCTTTAAGCGGAAGCTTTTTCAATATTACATACAAGCCATAGCTGCTTCTTATTTATCTTATGCAACTAACAACCATTGACAAAGCCAATAGTCCTGAATTGTTGTAGGTATGATGTCATTTTTTATATCATATATCGGGATGCAATAACAGAAACAGCAAAATACAAGTCGGGCGGTGCACTATGCTAAGCACAGATTTGTAGCTTAACTGTTTTTGAACCACGGCCTTAATGACATTGGCCACGCCCCTTTGAGAGGCCCGCCCCCCAGTTTTTTCATTCTACCTAAAGCCCTGGTTCTATTTCAAAGTGTGTTTATGCCGCTAGAAAATGTGTTTGGTCACTGGCTGATATAATTTGCACCTGTGGCAAGGAACAGTACAGTATGGACTCCAGATATCACGAAGCATACGTTTAAACAAGGAAAACGGGAACTCGCTTTACTTCTGATAAGTTTTCCTAAAATTAAAAGCATTCAGCAGAAAGGAGATGTTTATGGCAATATATGTTTTTCTCGCAATAAGTTATTACAAGAGAATTTGAATCCCTCTATGTTTCAACACAACATTTTAAAATTTTGATTTACATGAAACTGACTTTAATATCCTTTGACAAAAACTTTTAATTGCATTTTAGTGTGTTCAATTTTGCAGTGCAGGTTTGGCTTTTATTTTTCATGTCTTAACTAAAAATGAAATAGAAAGACACCAATGATTTGTGCAGTTTGTGGTAATGGTGATGGTGTAACCATGTTATATAAGGAATCAAATTGTCTATGCCATGCATTAAAAGGATACTGCAAGTCAGCTTGAAGTTCCATGAACTTACAAAGGAACTCAGCCTTCAACCTCATTCTTCTACTGGTATAGAACTCACTTGCGGTACCCTTATAATGAACAGCTGGGGTACTTTATCCCATATATAATATATTTGTGAGGGGCTTCAGCGAGCCCTCTTCATTTATTGGTCAGCAGTGTAAATCAATTTTTTTCTGCACCCTGTGGCGGCATTCGCGCTTTCTCAACATTCTGCGTTTTCACAGCATTCTGCGTTTTCACAGCATTCTGCCTACATCTTTACTCACTAGTCTCATTTTGTTTTACCTGCAGTAAGTTAGTTAATTTTTTTGCAGTCACCAAAACAGCTTGTAATTATTCAGACAGTGCTTAATTGGAGCCGGTGGTTGCCAGTGGGGGCCACTGGCACTCGTTTTTGGGGACAGGCACATATTATTCCCATCAGATAATTACGCATAGCAAGAAAGGGAAAAAAAGCACACACAAAGTGGAAAGGCAGAAGAAAAGAAAGACGGAAAGAATGTCACTAAGGAATAAGCAGGAACCTGCAGAGTGGGATAAAGTGGAATTGGGTGTCTGGTAGTGGATTTAAGAGGCATGAGGTCAATTTAAAACTACGCAGCCTTGGTATTCACGCGCTGAAATTAAATATGCCTTCCAGCTGCTTCTGAGAAAAGCTTCGGGCAGCACCACTCATTTATTTGCAAATTAAGTACTGGATGCAGAATTGTAACAATGTACAATACCCTTTACAAACAACTCTGAAAATTTCCAGGAAGGTCAAATAGTAATGACTATAAATAAACATCACACCTTTCAAATATAGAATAGAAATACTGCCTGCCTGCAACACAAATAGTGCTGTTGCTATTTCAGCTGCCTTTACTGGCCTATTTATAATCTGGACATATGAACGCTAGCTGTGACAATGCTGAAATCTAACTAGGAAGCAAAGATTATTAAAGTGCAGCCAACCCTAAGCTTTCAGATCACTTCCTAACAGAGTAGGTGTACCCTGAAGGAAAGAAAGATAACTGCAATAATATGTTTACATTACAGGCTTTTCAGAAGCTTTCCCCAGAGCAAGACCTATTTCCGCCATTTTGACACCAGCTCAGGATCTGCTGATCTGCGCAACCATGGTGCCAAGGTGCTGGGCGCCCTCGGAGAAGCGGCTAAAAACCTTGACAACCTTGACCAGGCGCTTTCCAAACTGAGTGACCTGCACGCCTACAACCTCCGAGTGGACCCCGGGAACTTCAAGGTGAGAAAATATCACAGATTATAGCAAGCACAGAAACAGAACTACTATTCTTTCTGCAGTGCCTTCACTTTTCAGCAAAAGATCAAAGGTCAAGATGGTGTTTTATTTAATATTTTATGTTTAAAATTTGATCACACTCTTTATGTTACAGTCCAAATCAGCTTAATCCACATACAGGCCAGTGTGTAAACGAATCAGTAAGTAGTAGCAAGCTAACACACTAAGGGCAGTGCTTAATTTGATCTGGTGGTTTCCGGTGCTCAGCACAGGCACTTATTCATCAACACCGGGCTTGAGGACCTGTAAAGGACACATTAATTTTGGTAGGCAGCAGGAGATTAAGTGATTCTCTCAGAAACACAGGATATTGAGCCGACGTAGAGAGTCGAACCTGATTCCCCAGATATGCAGTTGGCAGCTCTGGCCATTTCACCACATACTTTCCCTACTTGTAGGGTTTCATAGTTAGTAGTTGGTTCTGTTTTAGGCGGCTCTAACAGGAGAAAGTAGCTGGTGTAAGCTGTCTCTTTATGAGAACCCCAGCACTTATTCTTTTACAAATTAACTACCTACTAAGGGCCATATGTACTAAGCATTTTCCCATAGACACAGAATGGGTTAAACCCTGTGATACATCTGGCCCTAAGGCGCCAAAAAATAAAATAGAAACCAATTCCATGATATGTAATAGTTTAAGTAAGATCAAAGCCATACACAAAAAAGAATGCATATGCCTCTTTCAGATAAATCATCTTGGATAATATACATGTACACGTAATTTAGAAATTATCTTACAAATGAAAAAAGCAGATATTTTATAGGGACACCAAAACACTGCTGAAAAAAATGCAGTCCTTCATTTTCATTCACTCCCCTGGGGCTCTGGCTGCCTTCTCTCATAGTAGGCTGTAGTTCTTCTTTGGGGCAACATTTTGCCCTGTCAGCCCCAAACACTCTGAAATATGTTTATTGCAAGCCATTTCCCACATGCACTGCATAATGGTATGGTACAGAATATCGTAGTAAGACTATTGTTTGACATAAACATTGCGTCCGAAATATATTTTGCAGAAATATTGTCCAAATGGAGTTAAAAGTAAAAAAGCTATACCCATTGGAATGATATGTTTGCAAACAATGTTTAGGACTCAATATTTTTGTGATTTTTTTTCTGAAGGTGTTTCTGACAAGCAGCCTACCATAGTCCATAGTCACCACTGCAATGGACCATGTTTCATGAGGTCTTAGACTTCCTTCATAGTGCATCTCCTGTGACCATTTAATTACCTCATTTCCTTCTTCACCCCTCGTTCTTTGGTCTAGGCACTTAATTTGTCTAGCCATATAACTGTGTCTGCATGTTTCCCTGCCCATCCAATGCCAACTCTGTACCCTCATGGGATCTTTAGCGAATTTGAGAACGAAGTCAAGATAATTAGGTCAAAGATGGTTGACACGGAGGGACACGGGGAATAAGACCATCATTTAGGTGAGCCTATTTTTTCAAATTCTGCCTCAATTTTATGGGGATGAGATTGGGGCTTGTATGACACCAATGGAGCAGGACATGGTGAAATATTTCCCTTTATTCAAAAACTAAGAGAGACCCCCTTCTATCCAAAGGAATTGGGTAATATACCAAAGTATCACAAAAGTTTTATCCTTTGGAGAAAATATCACCTATTTAATCAATCTGTTCCACTCATTCTTGCTCACTCATACCACCTGCATTCATTGAGAATGAGACCACATATTCCTAATAGATAATCCTGACAACATCAGATGTAAAAAAGTACAAAGTCAATGTATTGATTAAACTTTTCCATGCTAATGACAAGGTGAACTCGTCATGAGGCACACTGGAGCTGTGCTCATGACAAGGTCAACTCGTCATGTATAATGGGAAACCTAATTCTGCAGCACAGGAGGGGAAAAGCCTTAGCAGCCAAGGTGTTAAAAAACAGTTAAAATATACAAATAATCCTAAACACAATAATCCATAATATCATCGCTATCTAACAAACAAATATGACACAACATTAAGAGAAACCTAATTGCATTTTATAGAAACCAATATAATAGAATAAAAAAGAGAGAGAGAGGACATATCACAAGACACACAACCCTATGTCATCAGTAGCGTACACATCCGTAATAACAAATATTTTCCACTATGCACCTAGTGTGGCTACTAGAGATGTAGTGTTCTGATTGCCACATAAATATATTGCTCGTGATTACTCATTTCAACTCAAAGAATTAGATTGTTTAATAAGCTCCCCTTCTGGACAATGCATTGTTTGGGTCTAATTTTGTGAAGTATTTTTGGGGAGAAACCCCCTGAGCTCACCAAGCCCGCTGTGGCCATAGGGCTGTTTGGAAACCTTTAGATTTGACAGAAATGTCTCCAGTCATGGTAAATATTCCTCTGGCTCAGGCAAGGACCATTCCTCGATTAGTTAATGTACTCGAATAACACAGTTAAACCTCCCTTAGAGAAGGCCATGTTGGTGTCTAGGTCCCCTGTAGGACACTCCTCTATATGTACCACAGCGCTAGGCCTCGATCATAGGAGTGCGTAAAGTATTCATGAGCCCTCTATTCGATTTTACACCAAGAAACACCCCTCTGCTCCCACAAGTACATGCTTTTTCAGGCTCCAATAGGGCACTGTCTCTCTAGTCCCCAAAGGCCTACCTTCTGCTGAGCCTGTGGCCTCCCTAGAACATACACCCACTCTTACAGCTTCCCAAGGCCACCCTGTTTTCTAGCCCAGTGGCAACACTCTCTTCAGTGCTTTCGCAGGACTCCTCTAGCGCCAAGAAGACAGCCCAAAAACGCCCACTTTTTAGACCCGAAGATCACTGCTTCACTGGTTTTCGCCAAGAACAAGCCCTTTCTGATTCCCATGTACATACCCACTTCTGCCCCAGGAAACCCTTTATTTTGGCCCCGCCCCCTTCTGTGGGCAAAAAGATTTGTGGAATTTGAAGGACGTGTCGACTATTTAGTGATCATAAAGTTTAAACAACACAGCAACTTCCGTCAAGAACTATTCACCAGGATGGTACCAGGTAGGCTGAAAAATAATTTGTAATAGGCAACAAATGAAATTATTAGAAGGAAATATTTTTTGTGATCTTAGAAAAACGAATCCTTGCAATAGCTTAGTGGGATAAGAAGCTACTGCAAATATAGGTGGCTAGTATCTGCGGCACTGATTTTATTCCTTGTTTGGAAATTGCTCTGCCCTTTTCCAAGCTCAATGGCACTGATGTTATTGACTTTAGTATGAGGAAAGGTTGTGTCCTCTCTTCCTCAATTTAAACCAGATCCCGGCAGGTTACACTTGTATCATTGCAGTGGGTGCATTAACCTTATCAACTATCTTATTCGTATTGAAAATGTGATCTGTGGGTTCCACAAACATGCTTGCAAAAGGCTTGTAACCTACTGGGATTGGAGATGGAAGCCCAGGTTCGACACAGGTCACTGATGCTGGCACGTTAACCCACCGCGCCATTTTTAGGGGTTTAACGGTGCCTCCTGTAGCTAAAACTCAGGCGTCTGTAAATTGTGTTTTTACCCAGTAAACTGTTTTTAGGCATTGTCTCCCCTGCAATGAACATATAAGCCTCTGCTGATATAAATAAGAAATGAATATGATTTACTTGCAATGAAGTGGTTCAAAAAGAACATTGTTTGAAAAGAGTAAATGACATGAGAAAAATGTTTAAAATGCAAATGTGATTAAAAGAAGTTGTAGCAAAAGATTCAAAAAGGTGTTTAAGTTGAATAAACAAGAGTAACATTACGTAAGGTGCGGAGCACCAGGTGAACAGTGCACGATTAGGTGGGCGGATTCACCCATCATAACTGATCATTGACATTATAAGGAATGACTATCCTTAATAATCGTAGCACCAATTGATTAAACAACTAATTCAGTATAACACGGAGTGCTCTTCACGCACCCAATAACTTCACATATAAGCCTCTGCAGCAGATGTCTTGGATCAGGGACGTATTTTACCGGAATGAGAACAAGTGAACGCAGGTCTTTGTGCAGCCGTCATAATACATCACTGAGCAACAGTATCAGCAAAAAGGAAAACAGGCAGGCCCAGTCTTTTATTCTAGCGGCCAGCTCCCCAGGGGGCTGGAGCAGGGGCGGTGGGTGACACTTGAAAGTGGTGGGGCGCAAAGTGATTTGCATACAGCACCGTAGCGAGCGAGCGCAGCGAGCGAGCCCGAACCCCAAAAGGGGGGTTTTGGGGGATAACCCCCCCCCCAAGAAAATTTTGGAAAAAAAGAAGAAAAATCGTGCATTTTCAAGCAAATTTGAGAAAGCAGGAAGGTTAATAAAGCAATTGTGAAAGTGCAGTTATTACATTAATAGATGGCATAACATAGGCTTTACATGAGCACTAGTTTCGTAACATCAAAGTGACCCCCTAAGTCCAAGCATTTATTTAACATTGCTCAGCAGTCTGTCACCAGAGTCAAAGGAAGCAAATATTTTACGTATGCTGCTGGAAAAACCTCCAAAACCTGCCAACTTCGTCTTAAGTGATGTCTGACTCCTGAATGGCAAAGACACCCACTTGCATTAAATATGTGTATCTCGGTGGCAAGAACCGGCTACATGGTGCACACAAAGATCGCGCTAAAAGTTATGGGCACACTGAGTCCACCTCGAAAATAAATACCAGCTTGAAATACCATGTTTTAACAGTGTGGCTCACGCTCGCACCATGCACAGCTTGAGGCAATTAAATAAAGGCATGTCAGTCGCAATGATTTAGATTATCAGCTTTCACAAAGTGCTAAAACAAATGCCGTCCTGAACAATTTGTTGTCATTCATTCCAAATTTATTCCAACAATCAATGTCATACATAACAGCGCCATGAGATCCAACAGGGTGATATGTCTGCGCCCAATAAAAACCATTATTAATAATAATAATAATAATAATAATACAGGGCTCTCTCAGTCTTCCTAGTTCCACGCTGGTAACTAAATGATCGCAGGGAGTAACCTGGGCCTTGTGTTGGAGTCAATTTATGACTGAGTCAAAACTGCAAGAGCGTCAGGCAGATGGGGCTTAGAGCTGCCAAAGGGCCACCCTGGGGAACCTATGTGGCCAAATGGAAGGCCCATGGGACAAAAACAAGCCAAACACTAAAAGCACCTCCTAGGGGAACAAAAGACAGCCTTTTCAACCGTAAACACAGTACATTATGCACAATAATTACCTTGCATGGTATAAGACACATTTTTGGATTCAGCATTTAAGCAACGATATTTCCCTTGAAAAAACATGCAGAACACCGAGGACTCCTGTCAACCATCAATTTGAATTGGACATTCGTTCCCAAGTCTGACCTGCGTGACAATGCAGTTGGATGCATGGTTTCGCAAATGACATTGAACCAATTATTTTGATGCATTCCTTACAGTTTTCAAACTGCCTTTTATCGCACTGTAAATATAACATAAGCCAACAGGTGACTTGGCATAATGTGCAGACCACTAACAGTGGGGGCAAGCTGCGCGCCACCAGCAACAGTCAAAACCACCACTGCTTTAAGCTGTAGCTAGAAACAGGACCAGCACACGTTATTCTCACGATCCAAGCTGCGGAAAGTGACCTAATGACTTCCAGCCACCTCAAATGCACAACTCCTTATTTTAGCGCCTCCTGCCTAAAATTGCCTTTGCTTCAATAGGTCAGTGTGGAAAATGCATCCCTCTTTTTCCCAAACACTCCCACTTTACAGCTTCAAAATGTTGCCATGTACGCAGCCCTGTGTGCCCTTGGTTACTCCTCAGTGCCAATGCTACCCCTGGTTCCTGGCAAAATGAAAGCAGCAGAACAGGCATTGGCAAAGCCAATAGGTCTCACCTATGCAAGATCTAACCTCATTTTTTATTTAGGCTGGTTGCATAGCTGCTGTGCAACATGGCTTGAGGTCAAGAAAAAACAATCATTTGTAATGCAATAGGTCTTGCATTAGCGAGAGTTTAAGCTGTTGGCATTGTAAATGACAATGCTTTTTATTTATCTGTTTTGATAATTGACACGTAAATAAAAGCCATTGTCATTTACAATGCCAATAGCTCAAATTCTTGCAAATGTGAGACATATTTAATTTCAAAGAAGCGGCTGCCGTTGTGCCGGGCTGCTTGGAAAGTGAAAGCGCGCATGGCGCTCTGAATGTTGCAGGAGGCTAGGTCGTGCCTGCAGTAGGAGAAACTCATTAAAGAAAATAGTCCTTACAGACTAAATAAGACGTACTGTGTAAAAGAAGTAAAAGGGTCAGTCATCATGGGAGGTTAAAAATGAAGACAATGCGGTACTAGAGGGACTAACAAGCCTAATAACGAATCTGAAGCCAGCCTTTACAAAGGACAATGACAAGCCAATGAAAAATATGGGCAGAGAGTGGGCAGAGCTTCAACGCCATACTTGAATAGAGGCTTGACCTAAAAAGATGCTATGACTAGGCCAGAGTTGGAGTCATCGTGTTTTTTTCAACTGAAAGAATGTTGCACAGCAGCACGGGAAAGTGGAAGCCAATCATGGTGAGTAATAAGGGAGCAAAAAGACGGTTTTAAAGTTTTTTTTTGTTAACAAAATATTTCGGCAACAGTGCATGCCTTGTCTCAGGCGAAACCGAAGTAAACAGGACTTCAAGTACCCCGCATGCTCTTCTATGGTTTCCATTCCTTCCTCAAGCAAAGAGTAGGCTTTTGCTGGCTGATGGCAGAGAGCAGAATCAATTTTAAAAACCAAAACATAAATAAAAGGTATTGTCATTTTCAATAGCTCAAACTTGCGTACATGCAAGACCTATTGCATTGCAAATGTTTGTTCTAAATGTATATAGCATCTTTCATCACTTATTTTTCCATCCTGTTCCTTCCAAGAAGACCCTAAATTATGTATTATGACTCAGAATCTACATGGTAGGGGCAGGGTGAAAAAATCAAAAGTTACACAACCTTCAAAATAGTTCAATTCTGCTTCAAATTGCAAAGAGATAACAAGGTCATACAGCATATGGGTAAAACTAATCACATGCTAAGTGCCCAGTAGTCACTACATAACAAAAGTTTTATCAATACAATAGCACAGATGATTAAATGTCTCAATCCATGCTGCGAAATAATAACCATAGAAATGTCCTGTGGAACGAAAGAAATAAAGTCAGAAAAAAAAGTGTACTAAATCTAGTATGGATTCACGCTAAAATATTAGCTTTAAATCTATTTCAGAAATTCATTCCTTTTGTTGGCAACATTAGCTTACCAAAATACAGAATCTTCTCCATGAAGAAATAAAGCATTCTCATTTTAGACTAATGTGTTAAAATCCCTCAAACACATTATTCCATCATTTCAAGGGTATTCTTGCGAAAATGTCACTTTCCCACAGATACAATTAAATATGCTCCCAATCATACAAATACTCATGAGCACAAACACTGGCGCAGACAGACAAACAAACAAGCACTCACTCATAGAAATGGACCACGGCGTCGCAGAGCAGGGCCTTACATTTTTCATCCAAGACACTAAGCCTGATGTACAGAATATGATGCACCGTAGCTGTTAGCAGATGTACAAGCGCACATTCAGTGTAAAGGAAATAAAACAGGCTCTGCACTGAGAGGAACATGATTTCCTGCATTGCTCTTTCCCCCATACAAGGGCACGTATTTTTTATTTTCCACTATGCACTTTCATGCCCAGAACACTCGAGTCATACCACGAATACTCTTACATGGAGCAATCTGAACAGGACAGTGGGCAGAGAGTTCACTTGTATTCACTAATACAATTGTCCGATAGATAGTTTTAGAATACTTGATGTTTGCACTACAATGCCTTTCGTTAAGTGCATTTCATAACATGAGTAGGAATAATAATAAGATTAATTTACCAAATAATGTATTTAACGTTCTTGCTAGAATAAGCTCACACACCAGCGCGCTATATTCTGTCTCACGCCAATCTCGAAAATATGATAGAATACTGGCTGATGAGTGAGCTTCTATCCCTGAGTGATTTGGTGGTGCCCCTGAGCGATTTAGTGGTGTCCCAGAGTGATGTGGTGGTGTTCCCGAGTGATGTGGTGGTGTCCCCGAGTGATGTGATGGTGTCTCAGAGTGTTGCCCCTGAGTGATGTGGTGGTGTCGTGAAGTCCATAACATAATTCCCTCGAAGTTAATACAATCTAAAAATACATGGGTATTATGCTATATGCGGACAGACCTTGGAAGAAGATACATGACGGTCACATGACAGTTGTAGCTCCGATTCTGGAACGCATTGTTTCATTATTTTGAAAAGGTGGCAGCGCCTTTATATTTACTTGACTGAATACAATCAAAACAAAGTGTAGGTAAAATAGCCTCGCTCCACCCCGTTCCATGCCTCTAAATTATCCTGAAGATATTAGTTAATAGGATGTAAGGCCTGCGCGACTGAATGACACGTTTAGAACAACTGCTGCTTAAATAGAGAATGCTGTGCAAAATATTCTCTTTATAATAGCATCCAACTCCTTAAGACATGCGTTTTCTTCTTTGCAGTGGGGAGTTTTGCACCAGCAGCATTCAGAGTGTTATCAATCAGCAAGCCATATTCTTATGTTGACTTCTGCCCTTGATTTTAGTGACAGTCAGATAGAGCAGCGCAGCTGATAGCTTCACATTCCCTTCAGCCCACCCCAGAGATGAAGGCTGGCTGCAGTTTTATGGCAGGCTGCCCTTCCTGTCAGTGCGGGGTGTGGAGGCCATAAACGCAGCCTGGAGGTGCGGCCACGACATTGCCACGGTATTTAAAACGACATTTCTCCTCCTGGTTCCTACAACTCTAGCAGGACACTCTCTTAGGTTTGTGGTGGGAAAGGTATTTCATCCATGGAAGGTATCACTAAAAAGTACTGTATTTATTTTGACATAGGAAAATTACACCCGCCTGACATGATTACAAAGCCACAAAAAAAAACCACACACACAAAAGTAAACTCAAAGCAAATAAAATGAGCAAGAAGCATTTGCCACGTGTCTCAGTTAAAACATCAAAGCGGCCGCAAAAGTGACAGTGATCACGATTGCGATCAGGCGTGGCAAGCGATGCGCTTCATGTCAATAATGGAGGACGTGGGTGGCGCAGACACACACTGGGAGGAACGGGGGGCACTGAGGGGCCACATGGACACACACTGTGAGGACCGGGGGGGGGGCACTGAGGGGCCACACGGACACACACTGCGAGGGACGGGTGGAGGCCGTGGGGTGCGCAGACACACACTGAGAGGGACGGGGGGCCACATGGACACACACTGTGAGGGACGGGGGGGCACTGAGGGGCCACATGGACACACACTGAGAGGAACGGGGGGGCACTGAGGGGCCACAGGGACACGGGGAGCCGGACAGCGCGAGGCGCACCGGACCTCAAAAAGAGCTCGAAGTGCCGCGCTCATTAAAGAAAACAAACACAGATGCCAGGTACATGCCCAATGTGGAGGGGCGATGCCAGGTACATGCCAGCTTATAGCGAAGTGCTATTTTCCTTCAGGCAGTTATAACTTATAACTTACCGTTACGCAGGCAGCAGCAGCAGACACTCTAGTTTCCACTCCATAGAAGTGCGGGGAAAATGGGCAGAAAGTCACTTGGGCTCGAGGGAGGCGGTATTGCCCGCACGAGGAGACAGAGAGGGAGCCCCCGCCCGGCTGCCCTAAAGAAACTTAAATTCAGCAGCGCAATTAGTGGAAACGTCACGGCGCGCACCGGCGCACGTCCCCCAAATCCAGGGCCAATCAGTCCACCCACCCACGCGCCGGCATCCAATAATGATTGCCTGTATTTCGGCGCGGTGGGCAAGCCAATCCTGGGGCTGCATAAGCACCAGGATTGGCTGGGGGGTCACACAGTCTACTCGCCCTGGCGCATTTTTACAGAACGGGGCCCAGCCAAAGACACACCCCCCTGGCCCCTTCAAAGTTGACGGCTAACCTGGCTAAAGCGCATGCGCGGGCAAGTTTTCTCCTTAATTCCTCATGCGCAGTCGAGTCAGACAGACTGTGACATCACACTGATATTGTTGTTGTAAACCAGCCCCACCCCCTGCGCACTCCCTATTGTATCGGGTCTGTCCCGGTCGGAACACTCGAGTCAATTAAGCGCCGCTGTATTTTATTTAGGTGTTTTCTGTTTAGCTCTCTGCTGCAGCAGCCGCAGCAGGTGCGTCCACCAGGCTTAGTGGGGCTACGCCCCTACGCCCCAATGGACGCACCGCTGCTGGGCTGGAGCGCTTGCAAGTCAGTGTTTAGGGCAGGGGGCGCTCTTGTGTCGCCGTCACGGTCACCCCCCAAGCCTGCCATTAACTGTAGAAGGCACAAGAAGGCTCCAAGAGAGAGACAGGGAGGTAGGGGATTGAGAGAAAAAAATCAGAGAAGGCGAGAAAGAGAGAGGGAAAATCGACTGATGGAGAGAGAGAAAGAGGGAGAGAGAGAGAGTAGATGAATGCCTAAAGCAGTTGATTTTTTCCCCAATCCGGAATGTCTTTGTTGACTGGGAGCATGAGGGCAGAGTAGCACCGAGGCGTGAGGCGGCCGGCAGCATCAGTTTAGTCTTTTATTCATTTATTTTAACCCCCTCGCACTCCCCCGTACCCCTTCCACCCACCCCACCACTTTTTATTTGTATCCGTTGCCACTGGGTTTACGCGTTGTTTATGTTACATTTTTGATAATAAATGAGTATGGAAGAGGGGCGCAAGCCCTTGAGATGGAACTTAACTTGTGTGTGGGCTGTTGCGGGGGCAGGGCCTCTGTTTCTGGATTTAGGTGGGCTGCAGTCTGGGCAGGGCCTCCACAAACCCCAAACTGTTGCATGTGGGCTGCATCCGAGGCAGGGCAACCACCGCCCAGCAGCTATGGAGCCACCATCACCGAGTGGATTATAGGTAGTGTTTTACATGGAAATATAGAAGTGTTAGTACTCACTAGATTCGCTGTTTGCTCCTGAGAAGTGCCAGTACTCTCCCATTAAATATATTTCAGCATTGCAGAAAAGTGCAGGTACTCTCCCTTTCAAATTAAAGAAGTGTAGGTACTCCGTACCGGACAGTACCGGCCCATTTGAAGCACTGATTGAAAGTGGGCAATGGCTGCCCCCCCCCCCCGCCCCTGCAGTGGATGGAAGCTATCCAATAAAACAAAACTATGGGTCATGGCCATTGTTTACATCAATACTACTCTGAGATTGTGGCTCTGGTGGGTAAAACAGCTGTTAAATCCCGGATTGCGGTCCATTCAACACTCCTCTCTGGTTTTGTCTTCTACAGGGCAGCTCTTGACCGGTACTATAGCTGCCCGTTCCGTTCTTGTATTTTTTCCTATGTTACATGTCAGTATGCAGCTCACTGTACACGGACTACCGACCTTTAATGCTGCATGGTGAATCTGGGCGCTATCTGCGGTGTTGTTACTCTTCAAGCCGTTTTGTTCTTTCTCTTTCAGCTGCTGTCCCACTGCATTCAGATTGTGCTGGCCGCCCATTTCCCTGCTGAATTCACCCCTCAGTGCCAGGCTGCCTGGGACAAGTTCCTGGCCTCAGTATCTGCGGTGCTGACCTCCAAATACAGATGAAATGTACCTCTGATGTCAGAGGGATATGTACAGTAAAGAGAAGAGGAGGCAGAGGATATACCTCTTAGGACACCTGGATAATAGCTGATTTTCAGTATTTTCTGTCTTTTCATTAATGTATCACTGTTACTGCTCCTTTATTAAAATATATGTTTAAAAAATAGGTTTATGTTGTTGTACTATTCATGCACGATTTTTTCTTAAACATAATTGTCACGTGTTTTTTGCTCAAAGCCACAGTGCGTGGAAGAGTTTTGAAGGACATTTTCAATCTGGTCCAGAGCAGGAGAGATTACAAACTGGGCCTGGTTCAAAAAGCCATTTACACTCTTAAATCTGATTTACAACTGCATGTTGGTTTTGCAGTCGTTTAGCCACTTACTTCCATGTGCTAGTGCAGGGTCGGCTTTAGGGCAAATCAACTGGTGCGGCCGCACTGGGCGCTGACCTGTGTAGGGAGGCGCTGATCTCAGTAGGGCACTGTGTTTAGTAGCAACGCATGATTGGAGAGATGAGAGGCAATTTTGCCTGGTGGTAGTGAGAAAATCCTAAGAGGCGGTCATGGGGTGTGGGGCTGCCAAAAATGATTGTCGCACCGGGCATCACCAGTGCTAAAGTCGGCCCTGTACTAGTGTCCCATGGAAATGGTTTTTGCTGCTGTGCCATTCCCAGACAACTGAAAGAAACATAAGCAGAATCTGTGCAGTAGTCATAGACACGCTATTTTCCATCATCAGCAGTATGTCACTTTTAATTTGCTAGTCAATGTTTTTTTTTAAGCAGGCAGTGTTCTGCACTGGAAGTGAAAAAAATCAGGCCTTGGAACAGGTCTCTACCTGGCCATCCATTTAAATCAAGCTCCTACCAAAATATGGCGGGGCAGAGACTTAAGTGACAACCCAACCCCCACCTCCCCCTCCGAAGCTACGTTCAGTGCTTCATTTAGAGAAAAAAATAAGCACCAGGGCCCTTCTCAAGATGCCACTTCAGCTTGCACCACGAATTGCCTTTCCAGTGTTGCCAATGATAGTACCAACACAGCTACTAACCATCACACTCCTACAAGTGTGACAATTCTGACCATTGCAAGCCCCCTAAACTATAAGAATGGCTTGGGTGGCAGGTAATAGTCATTTTCAATCTATTTTGAATGAATAAACACTGTTGTTCTGCTCCTCTCTAAATTAGATAGACTGCACCACCATGTGGCAGACTGTCACAAGCACTGGTGTTGACAATTAAGTGCTGTTGCTGAGCACCGGAAACCACCAGATTAAATTAAGCACTGGTCCGGACCATTTAAGTCAGAGGTCTTCAAACTTTCTGATGCCGAGACCCCCCAGTCAAAAACTAGATTAAGGACCCCCTCCTGACGAAAATTTCTAGAACTTGAGCCTCCTCATTATTGCTAACTATCGACAACCATAAACGCCTCCAATTCCCCCAGCAAATCATTTATACATTGGGGAAATAAATTAAAACGTGTTTAGCAAACCAAAGGTCAGTGGTTGGGGCGTGGTCAAAGGTGTGGCTAAAAACAAAGGGCCTCATTTATGAGGCACTGGCGTGGGGAGGCGCCACAAGTCTTCTTGCAGCGCTGCCCTACGCCAATGTGAAAGGGCAGGAATGCACCTTATTTATGGAATTTCCCCCTATGTTGGCACATAAATTGCTGCCTGGCGCCAACATAGGCCGGATGGTTTTTGTGCAGGAAGGGGCACCTCCCTACACAAAAACAATCCTGAGAGGGGTTTTCCTCTTTCCATGTGTGCTGCAGATGAAACATTTCCCCTTGTTATGCCTGCTGTAGGGAGGCGTAATGTTTGGCACTGCCCCAGGTTTACATGGTTTTGTAAATCTGGGGCAGCATCAAAATCCATGGGAGTTGTGTGGCGCAAGCCTCTCATAAATCAGCCCTAAAATATTTTGTTAATTTTTAGGTCTTTCACCATCAGGTAGCTACAGACAAAATAATGGGTAGCTTAAAAGGAAAATATATTTTAAAAGTTGTTACTCAATGGTAAATGCACTCACTATACAGTACATTATATAAACTCTATTATTTAATGCACTGCATAGGTCTGTGTGTAACCAGAGAGCCACAGAATTACAATTGGTTGGTGCAGTGGAAAATAGTCACTTGTCTATTTTTAGTGCTATGAGGTCACAGCCTGTGACAGAAACCACTGTGAATTTGTAAGTCATTATTTTATACTTGCTTCCAAAATGTAGATTGTAATGTAGATCAGACGGTAAGTAGTGCATTTTTTTTACATAACTGTCCCTTCAGCACCTTTTCAGGGGTACTAAGCATGTGTAAATACAGTTTTTGTTACAGCCCAGTTGCTAACCACAACACAAAAAACACATACTTGCAAGTAGGAACCATGGCATGAAGGCTTAGTTTAAGGATTGTTTTACCTGTCTGTTGGGCCTCTTAGTTTTACAGCACATGCCACTCAATCTATGTCAACTGAAGCATTTTACGGAGCACAGTTGTATTTGTCCAAAAGGAAGCGCACGGTTTGAATTTGAGGCAGAAGTTAGGCCTGGAAATGCGCGACCCCCTTCCCAGGACTTCAGGCCCCCCCCCTGGGGGTCGTGCCCCACAGATTGAAGACCTCTGCAAGTGAAGAGTCATTCCTTGAAGTCACACTCCTACTTGAGGCTTTCGCTCAGGAACCAACAGTAACTGGTGCACTGCCTTTTCACACACTGTGATCGAAGATTCCAGAGTGCTACTTTTTATGCTCTACATACTCCAGCGCTGAGGCAACTCGGCATAAAGATTTACTGAGCATTAAAAAGAGCACAACAAGCTCCCCCAGGGTTCAATGAGCAGATGGCTCCATGTCACTGGGGCATCACTTTTCCATGCCTGGGCTTTGCATTTATATATCAGTGCATTCTGGGCATTTTAGTCTTGGTTAATTTTAATTGAGCTGATTAGAACAATATTTCTCAGACCAATGATATGTAATAAAAAGGTCCTGGAATGGAAAAGTAATGTCCCAGTGGCAAGGAGCCATCTGGTCATACATTGCCTTCTGGCTGACTGCCTTGGTGGGCAATTGATAATGGTCCTGCCTGCTTTTGTATATACCTTTGACATGAGAACTTGGACCAGGCAGTAATGAAGAGGTATTGCACAGCAGAGACTCCTCCACTATGGCGGAGGAGCGTTGCAACCCCTTCAAGCAGCATACATAAAATTAAACGTAACACGATAATAAACCCAGCTTTATTATCATTTTATTTTTTTTCTTGTGGGTGGGCCAGGGGGATGAAAGGCACGACGAGGAGTGGTATGCACTGTTATCAGTGTGCATGATGGTTTGGCCAGCCATCTCAGGTTGGCCAAAGCATTATGCACTTTGAAGCTGTCTCCAATCTGAGCTGCATTGCCGGATTGGAGACAGCAAGCACAGGCTCCCAGTCTCATTGGAAGCTCAAACCATTGGCGCTCAGGCCAATCCTGAAGCTGCTCTCGTGTATAAGAGCAGCTTCAGGATTGGCGTCAGGGGAATCTTGGAGCCTGTGCTTGCAGTGGAGCCACGAGAGGAACAGAAGACTGGAAATGCAGCAGGCGGCAGGTCAGTCCCTCCCCCTTTCGTTAATGTCTCCCCCACCCCACTCTCACGCCCCTCTATTCTCCTCTGACACTACTGGTAATGCATCAATTACTTGCCATTAATATGAGTTGTATGATCCTACTCCATCTTTCAGTTCTTACTCCCCTCCTGCCCTCCCTGCTTCCACTGTAGTCTGTTGGGCTGTTTTGGTCATCAACACAGGAGGTTTCCAAGTAGAGGTGGTCCTTTATAGGCGCACCTGGAGGGGGCGGTTCCAATGTTTTTTCTTTTCGGTAGGCAGAGGGGTGCTGCGTCTAGGGTGTAAACACACCTCATGAGGTGCCCCTTGGCAGGAATGACACTTTGCCTTCTGTAGGTATTTTGTGATCAGAGAATGTTTCTTAGGTTAACCAGAATTGTATTTTTCCCTCAGTAGCATATCTTCAACTAAAGAGCAAAAAGTGATAGTGTTAATTACTACTTTATGACACTGATTGTATCTACCTTGGAAACAGCATTGGTTCATGGGTTTACCTTATATGTTATATAGAAAGAAGTGCAGCAGGTGTAAAATCCACAGAGCCTTTTCACCAGAGTTGGAGCTTGTAACTTACTCTATACACAAAGATCTTTGCAACAAATGCATTAGCCCCCTGAGCTATCTCACCATTGATAGATTTGTGAGGCAGGTATATTTCCACATCAGCAATCTTAGTGTGTGATCCATTTCTGGCAAATAAGTAAGCCACAACAGTTTTATTTTCTCATTGTTTCTAGCTATGAATTTTTTTTGGGCAGAGGTTTTAAAAGATATTAAAATTTACTGGCAGACCCCAGGCTTGATCATAAAAACTAGGCCTGGGCGAAGCACTATGCTATGCTCGGGTAGTTTGCGAAGTCTGTGTAACTTCGCACTACGCAAATTGCACGTAGCACAGTGCGAACACACGTAGCGTAGTGCAGCGGTCATTTTTTGCTTGCTCGCGGTCCTCAACGTCAAGTTGGTGACGGCGAGCAAGCAAAATGACATCCTGGCGAGACTTTTTCCTCGTTCCCGATCAGCAACATCAAGTTGCCGATCGCGAGCGTGGAAAATAAACCTCCCTGCAAGATTTTCAAAGCGGGAGGTCTGGTTTCTTACTGCGACTGATCGGGTATGCTTGGGACCGCTCGCGATGTGAAACTACCAGTCCGTGTTGAGAAAGCTGCTGCTCAAGTAAAAATCTCCTCGAGCGGAAGAAAACTACAGCTCGCAATGTGCAAGATGCAGTTTTCAATGATTCCACAGTGCCGGATGCTTGTCGGTACCGTGCAATCATTGAAAACGGCATCTTGCACAGTGCGAACATGCTACTACGCAGTTCCCGTAGTGTTACGCGTAGCTTGCGTAGTGCGAAGTTCACTTCACACAGGTTCGCGAAGCGCTACTTCGCAAACTACACCCTGCCCTAATAAAAACCTTTTGAATCCATCCCTTTTCTGAATTCTTCCTCCATCTAAGTTCATGTTTCTGTGAGCAAATTGTTTTGCATTTCTATCACTACAACCTCAGAAGTTCTTATCACTGTTGACAACAATAAATATGCAATCCAACAATTCTGTAAAGTTTACACTTGAATGCTTATATGGGAATGCTGTCAGCCACTAAAATGGCTCCTTCTGCAGAAGGAATATTACCCCTGAACTATTTTAGCAGAACTGGAAATTGTGGCCTGAAGGTTACAGAGAGATCTCCGTATAAAAGCATGAAACCATCTCGATATCTCACTAGCATGTGGACAATAATTTTGCAGGCTGCAGGCAGTGCTGTCCAGCAGGCACATTAACCTCCTGAGCTACTTTATGGTAAAGCATACTTCTGACCATCTGATTACATGTACATTCCTTAGGCAAGTACATTAACTTCCACAGTTATTTTATCCATAAATACACTGTGACTTGCTGGATATATGTAGCTCTCTGGAACAGGTGCCTTAACCACATGAGCTACTGTAGCAAGCAGTCTCTTTAGGACCAATAAAGTAAGTCAAAACAGCTTTACTTTTGCATTTGTCCTTGCTGTCAATTTTTGGGTGGAGTTTTAAAAATAGTTCAGATACTCTACAAAGTAAAGAGTCTGCCCCTCGTGGGAGCCTTAGTGATTCCATCCCCTTGCTGCAACTTACAATATCTCCAATGTGTAGGTTTCCTGAGTATATTTATTTCTGTTTCCTTTGTTGCGCTTCAAAATTCTTATTATTGCTAACACAAAATGTATGTGAAATCAGGCGCTTCTGCCATATCTATGGCACCAGCGACTCCCTCCAGTAGCTGGAAGCATCCGTAATGAACACAGCTCAGTGAGTTAAGCACTTGCTGCTAGCGTTTGATGCAACCCAAGGTCAATGTTAATCATTCTGAAGTCAATTGAATACTAATAAATTAAGTAATAATATCGCTTGCCATATACATGGTTTGTAATGGACACACTAGTACTGTTTAAGAAGTTGCTGGAAAGACCTAGGCCAGAACCTCCGAGGGGAAGGGTATCATCTAGACCAGTGGTTCCCAAACTTTTGACTCCTGAGGACCCCCATTGAGTCACCACTGGAAGCCGGGGACCCCCAAGTAATTTTAGGATTTAAATTTCAAACATTAAAACAGTAATTAAAAAAAAATAAACACACGTGTGCCCACAAAATAAATACTCAAATTACTAAGGATTGATTTTAGGGGCATATTTTCAAGCCCCTATCATCATGAGAATGTCACTTTTTGAGACTTTCCCGTGGCGATAGGGGCTTTGCCTTATTTACAAGGCAGCAGTAAACGTGGCTTAACGCTGCCTTTTAAATAGGAGCCCCTTTCACCCAATGCTTAGTGTTAATGGTGTGTGCAGTGATTGTGGCATTGGAACCATTTCTTACCATACTACGACAGGACGCCCAAATCACTGGTTTCAACCCCGGCCCTAATCAAGTCAAATTGTCTGTCTATGCAGACGATATCCTTTTCTATTGTTCCAATCCTGAGTCCACTCTACCTGCCTTTCTACTTCAAGTTGACGCCTTCTCGCAAGTCTCGGGCTATCGCCTCAATCGTGATAAATGTGAAGTCTTACCTCTGAATGTCTTATGTCAACGTCATTACTTCGACCATACTGGCTTCTCCTAGCAGTCGACTGAAGTAAAATATTTAGGATTATGTTTTTCACCTTCTATCTCGGACACTCTGAAGGCTAATTTCGAATATATTACAAAGAAATTGACTGATTCTATTACCAGATGGCATCCTCTCTTTCTCTCTTGGTGGGGCCGATTGGATTCCATCGAAATGATGTTAGCTCCTATCGTCCTATACTCACTTTCCATGATTCCTGTCCGCATACCTTGTTATTATTTTAAACGGTTAGATTCACTCTTGATGAAATTTCTCTGGCGAAATAAGCCTCCGCGGATTGCCTTGTCTTCCCTTAAAAAAGATAAAATGTTTGGGGGTCTTAAATTTCCGGACTTTAAATCATACCATTGTTCTTTTATCCTCAAACAAGCCTCTCGTTGGCTTTCCACAGAAGTTCCCACTTATCCTCCTGTTTGGTTATCCATGGAGAAATTACTTATTTACCGTTTGATTTTCCGGAGACTCTTGTCTTCTGTGCTAATGCTTCTTTCTTGAAATCTTCTGTCATTGCTCATACCCGCCATCTTTTAATCCCCTTTTTACCCTCCTCTTATCCCTCTCTTGCTTCTTTGTCCCACCAACCCATCTGGCAAAATCAATTGCTTCCCATTAAAAACCGTTCTTTTTACTGGAAATCTTGGAAAACCAGGGGTTTATCTTGGATTTCCCAACTCCTGCTCAATATTGTTCCTCTACCTTTTGCTGATCTTCAAATTCAATTTCTTCTCCCCACTTCCTTTAGAAAACAATATGACCTTTTAATACCTGTTCTTCCCCAATATCTTCAATCTCTTCCTTCTTCCTCTGAGTTGTCCTGCTCTTGCTCAACTATTTTCCCGCTTTTTAGAGGTCTCTCCATCCGCTTCTCGCATTTACAAATGTCTTATAACTCCTTCTGAGCAACTCAAAACGAAGACTGAATTGGCCTGGGAACAGGATTTGTCGATATCTTGGCCTGTCTCTTTATGGGACAAGCTGTGGTTAAAAATACATAAAACGTCCAGAGCTGCTACCCAAACTCTTTACTTCGTATACTAACGTTTATTACTTACCCTGCAAAAACTGGCTTCATTTTCCCATGGCCTCTCACCTAAGTGTTGGTCCTGCCCTAGCCAGACTGCAGATTTACTCCATATGTTGTTTCATTGTCCCAATATCGGTTCCTTTTGGCAATTAGTTTGGTCCCGTATGCACAATGTATTTGGCTTTACACTCCCTTCCTCCCCCTCCACTGTCCTTTTGGGCTATTTATCTCCTGATTTGTCTCGTTCCCCTTCTCACTTTAAGTTGTTTGACTTATTTTTGGCCGTAGCCTTTCACCTGATTACCTCCAATTGGAAAGACTCCACGAAAAACAGTTATTCGGCTTGGTGGAATGCTATTTGCTTCCATCATAGACTTGATACCAATTATGCTACCCCCGTTTCCTTAGCTGTAAAAAGGGATTTATTATGGATTCCTCTTACTACTTACCTCTTCAAGCTCTCTTCCCCACCTCCCGCTACTATTGTTACTCACCAAAATCCATCTGATGATGTTCATAAACCTCCATGATTTTTCTCGTTTGTCTTTTTCCTTCGATTTACGAAGTTTCATAATTATTGGATATTTGTTGTCTATTTTATACTATTTATTTCATTTTACTATTTGCATACAATGTTCCACTCTACGATTTTGCCATATTTAGCTTATTTTTTGTTTTGTTCTCTTCCCCCATTGTTTCCCTTTCCATGATTTAGATATAGGTGTTTATTGATTCCGTTTTATTGTATCTTCTCAAAGTGGGAAACATCCTTTACAACGCAACTTTTACCACGCAGTGCCTTTACGACGCAACTTTTACAACGCAAACCATTACAACGCATTGCTCTGGGGGGCGCTCTAGGATAGGGAATAGGTTTAGTGTACTATCCAACACCTTCCCTACTATCCACGGGGACTGGAGTTGGAATAGTAAATTAAACTATTCACTATCCAGCGCCCCAAAGCACTATGCGTTGTAATGGTATGCATTGTAAAAACCGCATTGTAAAAGCATGCGATGTAAAAGCATGCGTTGTAATGTCATACATCCTCTCAAATTATACTTTTGTCTTTTTCATATGCCTTTTATTGATTGAGTGTACTGTATTATATTTTTATTCTATGTTTTGGTTTCAATAAACTTGAACTTAAAAAAAAAAAGGTGTGTGCAGTGGGTGTTACGGTGGGCGTTCCACCCCAACACCCATTGATTTTGGCTCTGCCCCCTATTTACAAGGGCAGCGTGAATGGAAGGCAGTGCCAACATTAAAACCGGGGAAAACCTGGTCTTAACTTGATGAAACAAGGAGAGATGCTTTATTTATCCTCGTTTTTGCAAAATGCCTTGGATTGTGTATGTTCAGGAAGGAGACCCTTTATGCACATAAACAATCTTTTTTTTTCAAATTAAATTTTGTAACTTCCATTTGTGCTGTATTAAGCAGCATACATAGAAGTGACAAAACAGCATTTCAAAATTGTTTATGTGCAGGAAGGGGGACCTTCCTATTCATAAACATTCTTCCCCTGCACGCAGACACCCTAGCACTAAGGAGCATTGGTGTTTGAAGTACCCACTGCACTTCATTTATGGAAATCCTTTACTACACAAAAAGGATGTAGGGACTGTTTCTTTTGCTGGAAACTGGGTTTAAAATTTCAGAAACTGAAATTAAATTACATTTTTTATACATTGAATACATTCCCGACACATCCCTTTCTTGTCTTGCCACCTCTCAGCAAATTCCCCCTCTGCCCATCAAATGTCTTTTAAATATAGGTGTATGTAATTATTTAAGGCCTAATTATGAGTTCGACAGTCTGTGGGACCGTCAAATACTTTGTGGCGGTCCCTGGGCTGCCAGACTGTCGGCCCATCCGCTGTATTACAAATACGGTGGTGGGAATGCCACAGGACCGCCACAACCACCGGGGATCCCTGATCCCGCTGCGGTGGCGCAACGGTGTGAGCCTGTATTATGCTGACCATGCTGCAGCATATTACAAGTTTCCTCACTTAGACCCTTTTCATGGCTGTCATTTCCTGTGCTAGTAATGTGCCTCAGTTTAAAATCTCATTCATCTCAATGCGCAAGAAAGAGAGATCCCTGGAGCTGACTTCTCTGACCAGACTGCTCCTGTCTAGACTGGCCCGTCGCGTGAGACAGGAGAGCTCTAGAGCCAGTCTCTCTGCTGAACAGTGCACATGGCAAAACTGTCTCTTTGTGTGCAACAGGTGGAGAGCTCTGAAGGTAGTCTCTATGCACGCCACAACACATGGTCTACTAGAGCCTGAAGTATGACAGTGCTTAATATGTAAAAGATAGTGTGCCGGGTCTGAATCTCTGCTTGGAAGCCCTGGGCAGCGCAATTGAGCATTGGCGCGCCTAACACAAAGGCTGGCAGTCTTAAATCACATCATGCTTCTTTAATCAACTGCCAGACACTCCCTGCCCCCATTTCTATCTCTTGCAGGTCCCTGCTTTCTCCTTTTGTGACGATTTTGCCGCCTTTTTTTTATACTCCGTCTTCATGATCTGTGTGGTTTTTTCGTTATTTGTAAAAATAAGTGCCGATCCGCAAGAAATGTGTAGAAGTCAAGACGAGCCATCCCATCTACAGTTCGGTGCACACAGGGCCAGACTGTACCTTTTAATGATCCATTTGTGCAAGAAAGAGATGTACTAGAGTCAGACCCTCAAGGAGATGAGCACACTGCACTGAAGTCAGCCCCTCAAGGAGATGAGCACACTGCACTGGAGTCAGCCCCTCATGGAGAAGAGCACACTGCACTGGAGTTAGACTCTCAGGGAGAAGAGCACACTGCACTGGAGTCAGCTCAGGCAGAGGAGCACACTGCACTGAAATCAGCCCCTCACGGAGAGGAGCACACTGCACTGGAGTCAGCCCCTCATGGAGAAGAGCGCACTGCAGTTGAGCCAGCTCTTCCCACAGAAGAGCACACTGCACTGGAGTCAGCGCCTCACGCAGAAGAGCACACTGCACTGGAGTCAGCCCCTCAAGGAGATGAGCACACTGCACTGTAGTCAGCCCCTCACACAGAAGTGCACACTGCACTGGAGTCAGCCCCTCACGCAGAAGAGCATACTGCACTGGAGTCAGCCCCTCAAGGAAATGAGCACACTGCTCTGAAGTCAGCGCCTCACGCAGAAGAGCACACTGCACTGGAGTCAGCCCCTCAAGGAGATGAGCACACTGCACTGGAGTCAGCCCCTTATGGATAAGAGCACACTGCACTTGAGCCAGCCCCTCCCACAGAAGAGCACACTGCACTGGAGTCAGCCCCCCACCCAGAAGAGCACACCTCACTGGAGTCATCCCCTCACAGAGAAGAGCACACTGCAGTTGAGCCAGCTCTTCCCACAGAAAAGCACACTGCACTGGAGTCAGCCCCTCATGGAGAAGAGCACACTGCACTGGAGTTAGACCCTCATGGAGAAGAGCACACTGCACTGGAGGCTGCTCAGGCAGAGGAGCACACTGCACTGTAGTCAGCCCCTCACGAAGAAGAGCACACTGCAGCTGAGCCAGCACTTCCCACAGAAGTGCACACTGCACTGGAGTCAGCCCCTCACGCAGAAGAGCACACTGCACTGGAGTCAGCCCATCAAGGAGATGAGCACACTGCACTGAAGTCAGCCCCTCAAGGAGATGAGCACACTGCACTGGAGTCAGCCCCTCATGGAGAAGAGCACACTGCACTGGAGTTAGACTCTCAGGGAGAAGAGCACACTGCACTGGAGTCAGCTCAGGCAGAGGAGCACACTGCACTGAAATCAGCCCCTCACGGAGAAGAGCACACTGCACTGGAGTCAGCCCCTCATGGAGAAGAGCGCACTGCAGTTGAGCCAGCTCTTCCCACAGAAGAGCACACTGCACTGGAGTCAGCGCCTCACGCAAAAGAGCACACTGCACTGGAGTCAGCCCCTCAAGGAGATGAGCACACTGCACTGTAGTCAGCCCCTCACACAGAAGTGCACACTGCACTGGAGTCAGCCCCTCACGCAGAAGAGCATACTGCACTGGAGTCAGCCCCTCAAGGAAATGAGCACACTGCTCTGAAGTCAGCCCCTCACGCAGAAGAGCACACTGCACTGGAGTCAGCCCCTCAAGGAGATGAGCACACTGCACTGAAGTCAGCCCCTTATGGATAAGAGCACTCTGCACTTGAGTCAGCCTCTTATGCAGAAAAGCACACTGCACTTGAGCCAGCCCCTCCCACAGAAGAGCACACTGCACTGGAGTCATCCCCCCACCCAGAAGAGCACACCTCACTGGAGTCATCCCCTCACGGAGAAGAGCACACTGCAGTTGAGCCAGCTCTTCCCACAGAAGAGCACACTGCACTGGAGTCAGCCCCTCATGGAGAAGAGCACACTGCACTGGAGTTAGACCCTCACGGAGAAGAGCACACTGCACTGGAGGCTGCTCAGGCAGAGGAGCACACTGCACTGGAGTCAGCCCCTCACGAAGAAGAGCACACTGCAGCTGAGCCAGCTCTTCCCACAGAAGAGCACACTGCACTGGAGTCGGCCCCACTCGCAGAAGAGCACACTGCACTGGAGTCAGCCCCTCACGTAGAAGAGCACACTGCACTGGAGTCAGCCCCTCACGCAGAAGAGCACACTGCACTGGAGTCAGCCCATCAAGGAGATGAGCACACTGCACTGTAGTCAGCCCCTCACGCAGAAGAGCACACTGCACTGGAGTCAGCCCCTCATGGATAAGAGCACTCTGCACTTGAGTCAGCCCCTCATGCAGAAGAGCACACTGCACTGAAGTCAGACCCTCATGGAGAAAAGCACACTGCACTTGAGCCAGCCCCTCCCACAGAAGAGCACACTGTACCTGGGTCAGCCCCTCACGCAGAAGAGCACACTGCACTGGAGTCAGTCCCTCCCGGAGAAGAGCACACTGCAGTTGAGCCAGCTCTTCCCACAAAAGAGCACACTGCACTGGAGTCAGCCCCTCACGCAGATGAACACACTGCACTGGAGTCAGCCCCTCAAGGAGATGAGCACACTGCACTGGAGTCAGCCCCTCCCACAGAAGAGCACACTGCACTGGAGTCAGCCCCTCAACGAGATGAGCACACTGCACTGGAGTCAGCGCCTCATGAATAAGAGTACTCTGCACTTGAGTCAGCCCCTCATGCAGAAGAGCACACTGCACAGGAGTCAGCCCCTCATGGAGAAAAGCACACTGCACTTGTGCCAGCCCCTCCCACAGAAGAGCACACTGCACTGTAGTCAGCCCCTCACACAGAAGAGTACACTGCACTGTAGTTAGCCCCTCACGCAGAAGAGCATACTGCACTGGAGTCAGCCCCTCAAGGAGATGAGCACACTGCACTGGAGTCAGCCCCTCACGCAGAAGATCACACTGCACTGGAGTCAGCCCCTCACGCAGAAGAGCATACTGCACTGTAGTCAGCCCCTCACGCAGAAGAGCATACTGCACTGTAGTCAGCCACTCAAGGAGATGAGCACACTGCACTGGAGTCAGCCCCTCACGCAGAAGAGCACACTGCACTGGAGTCAGCCCCTCACGCAGAAGAGCATACTGCACTGGATTCAGCCCCTCAAGGAGATGAGCACACTGCACTGGAGTCAGCCCCTCAAGGAGATGAGCACACTGCACTGGAGTCAGCCCCTCGTGGATAAGAGCACTCTGTATTTGAGTCAGCCCCTCATGCAGAAGTGCACACTGCACTGGAGTCAGCCCCTCATGGAGAAAAGCACACTGCACTTGAGCCAGCCCCTCCCACAGAAGAGCACACAGCACTGGAGTCAGCCCCTCATGCAGAAGACCACACTGCACTGGAGTCAGCCCCTCAAGGAGATGAGCACACTGCACTGTAGCCAGCCCCTCAAGCAGAAGAGCATACTGCACTGGAGTCAGCCCCTCAAGGAGATGAGCACACTGCACTGGAGTCAGCCCCTCATGGATACGAGCACTCTGCACTTGAGTCAGCCCCTAATGCTGAAGGGCACACTGCACTGGAGTCAGCCCCTCATGGAGAAAAGCACACTGCACTTGAGCCAGCCCCTCCCACAGAAGAGCACACTGCACTGGAGTCAGCCCCTCACGCAGAAGAGCACACTGCACTGGAGTCAGCCTCTCACAGAGAAGAGCACACTGCACTTGAGCCAGCTCCTCTCACATGAGAGCACACTGCTCTGGAGTCAGCCCCTCTTGCAGAAGATCACACTGCACTGGAGTCAGCTGCTCATGGAGAAGAGCCCACTGCACTGGAGTAAGCCCCTCATGTAGATGAGCACACTGCACTGGAGTCAGCCCCTCATGGAGAAGAGCACACTGCACTGGAGTCAGCCCCTCATGGAGAAGAGCACACTGCACTGGAGTTAGATCCTCACAGAGAAGAGCACACTGCACTGGAGTCAGCCCCTCACAGAGAAGAGCACACTGCACTGGAGTCAGCCCCTCACACAGAAGAGCACACTGCACTGGAGTCAGCCCCTCAAGGAGATGATCACACTGCACTGGAGTCAGCCCCTCGCGCAGAAGAGCACAATGCACTGGATTCAGACCCTCGCGGAGAAGAGCACACTGCAGTTGAACCAGCTCTTCCCACAAAAGAGCACACTGCACTGGAGTCAGCCCCTCAAGGAGATGATCGCCCTGGAGTCAGCCCCTCACGCAGAAGAGCACACTTCACTGGAGTCAGCCCCTCGAGGAGATGAGCACACTGCACTGGAGTCAGCCCCTCACGCAGAAGGGCACACAGCACTGGAGTCAGCACCTCAAGGAGATGAGCACACTGCACTGGAGTCAGCCCCTCAAGGAGATGAGCACACTGCACTGGAGTCAGCCCCTCACGCAGAAGAGCACACTGCACTGTAGTGAGCCCCTCATGCAGAAGAGCACACTGCACTAGAGTCAGCTTAGGCAGAGTAGCACACTGCACTGGAGTCAGCTCAGGTAGAGTAGCACGCTGCACTGGAGTCAGCCCCTCATGCAGAAGAGTACACTGCACTGGAGTCAGCCTCTCATGGATAAGAGCACTAATCTGTACTTGAGCCAGCTCATCACCCAGAAGAGCACACTGCACTGGAGTCAGCCTCTCATGGATAAGAGCACTAATCTGTACTTGAGCCAGCTCATAACCCAGAAGAGCACACTGTACTGGAGTCAGCTCAGGCAGAGGAGCACACTGCACCGGAGGCAGCCCCTCAAGGAGATGAGCACACTGCACTGGAGTCAGCCCCTCACGCAGAAGAGCACACTGCACTGGAGTCAGCCCCTCAAGGAGATGAGCACACTGCACTGGAGTCAGTCAGCCCCTCAAGGAGATGAGCACACTGCACTGGAGTCAGCCCCTCAAGGAGATGAGCACACTGCACTGGAGTCAGCCCCTCAAGGAGATGAGCACACTGCACTGGAGTCAGCCCCTCATGCAGAAGAGCACACTGCACTGTAGTCAGCCCCTCACGCAGAAGAGCACACTGCACTAGAGTCAGCTCAGGCAGAGTAGCACACTGCACTGGAGTCAGCTCAGGCAGAGTAGCACGCTGCAGTGGAGTCAGCCCCTCATGCAGAAGAGTACACTGCACTGGAGTCAGCCTCTCATGGATAAGAGCACAATGCACTGGAGTCAGCCCCTCATGGATAAGAGCACTAATCTGTACTTGAGCCAGCTCATCACCCAGAAGAGCACACTGCACTGGAGTCAGCTCAGGCAGAGGAGCACACTGCACTGGAGTCAGTCCCTCAAGGAGATGAGCACACTGCACTGGAGTCAGCCCCTCTTGCAGAAGAGCACACTGCGCTGAAGTCAGCCCCTCAAGGAGATGAGCACACTGCTCTGGAGTCAGCCCCTCAAGGAGATGAGCACACTGCACTGGAGTCAGCCCCTCATGCAGAAGAGCACACTGCACTGGAGTCAGCTCCTCACGCAGAAGAGTACACTGCACTGGAGTCAGCCTCTCATGGATAAGAGTACAAAGCACTGGAGTCAGCCCCTCATGGATAAGAGCACTAATCTGTACTTGAGCCAGCTCATCACCCAGAAGAGCACACTGCACTGGAGTCAGCTCAGGCACAGGAGCACACTGCTCTGGAGTCAGCCCCTCACATAGAAGAGCACACACCACTAGAAAGATTTTGTTAAATCTGGAGAAGACTGCAGGACAGTGCTTAATTTGAGCCAATGGTTGCCGTTGGGGGGACACTGGCACTTCTTTTTAGGGACCAGCACTTATTTTTCAGCATCAAGCTATTAATGCGAGCAAAAAAAGGCAAACAGGAAAGAGGGAGAAAAGAAAGATGAGCAAGCTTCACAAAGGGAGAAAGCAGGAAGCTGCAAGAATGACCTGAGGGGGCAGGGAGTGGCTGTACATTGATTAGAAATGCCTGAGGTGGGTTTAGGACTGTGCAGCCTCAGTATTCTGTGCTCGCGCATCGGCCGCGTGTTTCAGAGGAAAGCTTTGGGCACCGACACCATAATGGTCTAACTGGTTCACCGCAACAGATGTAGACTACACGTTTGCCTCTACACTAGAAACACAAGCATTTTGGAGTACGAACAAGAATTCCTCTGCCAAATGAAATAATGTGTCTAAAATGCTATGATTATATCATATACACTGATGGTTCTGCCTAGCCTACCATATGGACAAAGCACCAACATTCCGCAGCATGCACTATTGTGAAAGGGCACATGTACAATGGAGAATTCCATCCTGAGAAAAACTCCAAACTGTCACTTGGTGACTGCACAGTTGGTAGGACTAAAGTCTCTAATTCTTGCACTGGAAAATATGTATCCAGAATAACCCCCACTTAATGTGCGTGATTCTTATTACTGTGTCCAGTCTTCGAATGAACATCTATATTATTGGAACCACAATGGATTCAGAGAATAAAAGGGTTGCACAATCAAGCACACAATGTTTTGGGACTGGTGGCAAAGCTGAAAGATTGTTTACTACGGACTCATGGGATACACACAATGAGTCATTAACGTGCAGGCGTACACTTTGCAGGAAATTTTATGGCTGATCATAGCTACAAAAGCAACAGTTTGCAATGCTGCTGTTGTTGCAACCTCTCTTTTAAGTAGGAGGATAGACAGAGACTGTCAGGTTCTCACCTTAGTTTCTGCGGAAACGCCATGGAACTGAAGAAAGGTCCACAACTTCCCCAATCAACGATTGGGACTGACTATTTCCAATCAAGAATGGTAATCCAAGGGAAGAAGGGAAACAAAACAAGGGAAGGTAGGGAAGAGATGCCTCAACGCAAAGCAAACTTAACAGGTCTTCTTGTCAAAAATAAAAAGGCTGAAAGATAGGGACAATAGGTTAGAAGATAATTTTTTCACTCTATGGACTATACTCAAAGGATTATCTCTATGACTACCTTACTGGTCCCTTCTATTGCATAGAAATTAAGATAAAAGGTGTAGTGTTGAGCGAGTGTCTGATTGCATAGAAGGAAATAAAGTTGTGAATATACAAATATGCTACACTCCAGTATATATCTAGTACTAAAAATAAGCAGCCCACCTGTACTAGCTCAATACTATGGAATAAATTATATCCTGTGAATTTCTCCCTGTGCATCTGACAGCATCCGGAACATTAAGGGATGAGAGACCCTCTTATCATGTTCAGGAAACTCTTAGGCAGTACCCAAATAACATTATAATAGAAATAACATAAAATGCAGCGCCAACAGCGCTGTTACCGTGTCCACGGTCTGGTGGTCCCAGAGTGCCCTGTTGGAGACCGCTTCCAGGTCCGGCTGGCTGACGGGAACAGAGGCCAAGGAGTCCGGCCAGAAGGCAGAACAAGCAGCCCAGACGTCCGGCTGACCAGCAGAACCAGGCACCAAATAGTCCAGCCAGTCAGTGGAACGCGGAACCCCAGTGTCCGGACCACCAACGGGAGCAAGGACTTGAAAGTCCGGTCAGCCAGAGGGATGCCGGTAGTGAGAGAGTGTCCCAGTCCAACTCGGGACTAATAGTGAAATGCAAAGTACAAATATCCAATGGAGCGGGTATTACAGGATCCAAAGGTGCGGGCGACGTGGAAAACCAGCAAGGAGGCAAGTCTAAAGTACACAAAGACAAACGTCTGGTGAAAGCAGCGAGGAAGCACAGCTGTGGAAGACCCGACGCAGGGAGTGAGGGGACGCGAAGGTCACCGGAAGTGGAAACGACCGGAAGCGGATCGCAACTAGAATGCGAAGCTCTGGTATCAGAGGAGAGTCAGGCTTTAGGCTTGCCTGACCACCTCGCGAATGTGTGTTCCCGAGCCGCCATCTTGCAGGTTGTGATGTCGGCCATCAATAGTAGTGACTTCTTCCCAGACTGTTTTGGGCACTCGGTTGATAATATATTTTTTGGCCCATTGATCATCCATAAAATTGCCTGAGGCACCCGAATCTATCATAACCTTAACTTCAAGAGCCTGCTGTTCCCAGGAATTGAGAGGTAACAAAGAAGTGACGTGTCTGACTCGCCATTAAGTCTAAGGATGAGACAATCAATCCAGAGTTACCCAAAGTCCTCATCTCATAGGACCTCGGGCTTCTTAGTTTTCTGACTTCCTGGCTTGTCGTGGTTTTATTTGACATTCTCTAAGGAAATGGCCTTTTTTCCCACAATATAGGCACAACTTGTTGTCTCTTCTTCTCGATCTTGCTTCATTACTTAGTGGCCCCCTGAAGCTCCCTATCTGCATAAATTCCGTCTCGTCTGCTACCTTTTCTGACTCACGTTTCTTTTCACAATAGGTTATCCACCTACCTTCTGATTTGCCCCTCTCTCTTTTACGCTCGCTTATTCGGTGGTCTAATTTGACAACCAAATCTATTAATGCGGAACATGTTTCAGGGGGATCTACTACCTGTGCTAAGGCATCTTTTATGTCATCTCTCAACCCTTTATAAAATAAAGCACTTCGTTTTTCCTGGGGCCACCCTGCCTCCGCCACTAACCTGTGGAACGTGGAAATATAGGTGGTTAAATCTTTGGTCCCCTGTTTCAGGGTCAATAATTCTGTGTCAGCTGAGTGTGTGAAGGCGTGTCTGTCAAACAGATTTCTAAGTTCTCTTCTAAATGCACTGTAGTCTCGTAACAAAGGGTCATCTCTCTCTATCAGAGGTATGGTCCAATTAGCAGCGGAACCCCCAAGATATGAAATAACAAAGGCTACCTTAGATTGGTCTGTGAGAAAACAAGCAGTTTGCACATAAAGTACAACTGGCATTGGCTAATGAAAGCTGAAAATGTAGTAGTATCTCCTAAAAAACGTTCAGGCGGGGCCAACGGTACAGGCTGAGGGGTGGATACCTGTATTACTGGGCTTGGTGTGCTAGGACCCGAACTACCTATATTAGCATCTGCCCTTCTCTCCCTCTGTAAAGCATCTACTCTGGCAGAAAGAGATTGGGTTTCTGCCTGTAGATTTCCAACCATATGAGCTAAATCAACTGAGGTCACCTGGTTCAGTTCCATGACGCTTAGGCAGAAAGTAACCCTTTTCTTTTTGGGCTTTGCGTTCTGTCAGGTTCTCACCTTCCCCCATCACCGATTAGTACTGACTATTGCCAATCAACAGTGGGAATCCAGACGAAGAAGGGAAACAAAACAAGGGAAGGTAGGGAAGAGATCCCTCGACGCAAAGCAAACTCCACAGGTCTTCTCATCATAAACAAAAAGGCTGAAAGATAGGGACAATAGGTTAGAAGATAATTTATTCACTCTATGGATTATGCTCAAAGGATTATCTCTCTGATTACCTTACTTGTCCCTTCTATTACGTAGAAATCAAGATAAAATGTATAGTGTTGAGAGAGTGTCTGACTGCATAGAAAGAAATAAAGTTGTGAATATACAAATATGCTACACTCCAGTACATATCTAGTACTACAAATAAGCAGCCCACCTATACTAGCTCAATACTATGGAGTAAATGATATCCTGTGGATTTCTCCCTGTGCATCTGACAGCATCCAGAACATTACGGGATGAGAGACCCTCTTGTCATGTTCAGGAAACTTTTAAGCAGTACCCAAATAACATAAAATAAATAACACAAAATGCAGCGCCAACAGCGCTGTTTCGTGTCCACGGTCTGGTGGTCCCAGAGTGTCCTGTTGGAGACAGCATCCAGGTCCGGCTGGCCGACGGTTACAGAGGCCAAGCAGTCCGGCCAGAAGGCAGAACAAGCAGCCGAGACCTCCGGCTGACCAGCAGAACCAGGCACCAAATAGACTGGCTAGTCAGCGGAATGCCGAACCCCAGTGTCCAGCCCACCAATGGGAGCAAGGACTCGAAAGTCCGGTCAGCCAGAGGGATGCGGGGAATGAGAGAGTGTCCCAGTCCAACTCAGGACTAATAGTGAAAAGCAAAGTACAAATATCCAACAATGGAGCGGGTATTACAGGATACAAAGGTGCAGGCGACGTGGAAAACCAGCAAGGAGGCAAGTCCAAAGTGCACGAAGATGGGCGTCTGGTAAAAGTAGCGAGGAAGCACAGCTGTGGAAGACCCGACGTAGGGAGTGAGGGGATGAGGCGGTCACCGGAAGTGGAGAGGACCGGAAGGGGATCACAACTAGAACGCGAAGCGCTGGTATCAGAGGAGAGTCAGGCTTTAAGCTTGCCTGACCTCCTCACGCATGCGCGTTCCCGAGCCACCATCTTGACAGTCGTGATGTCGGCAATCCTGACAGAGGCTGTCACTGCTTCTTGCAACAACGTTAGTTTGCTGAAAGGGTTTCCACCCAAGCACTCCTACAATTTAGATGCACAAAACATACCATATGCTTACACTCCTGGAGTGGGAGATACATGAATGTCTCATTCTGATCACAGGATGGGTTTAATTCTATCTGCAAATGAGGGCCTTGCATCAGCATATTTAGGGTTGGATGCTACAATGTCATTGTTGCAGACATGCTACTGGTGGCCTGGTCTTCTCAAAGAGACCATGGACTTTGTCTTTAAATGCGACATCTGCCAGCAGATGAAGGGTTTTACTGTGGCGGATCCGCCACAGACATAACTACTGATTTCAAACAAGCCTCTGGCTTATGTTTACCTGGACTGTTGCAGCCGTTTTTCCTCACACTGGGCTAATAAATATATCTTGATAGCAGTGGATTCCTGCTTTCAATTCTTATGAGTCTGGTACAGCGGTCGGCTGACACCCGAACAGTTATTAGGGATCTGCGAGTCATCATCAGGACATGCACATGCACAGTAAGCACATTACATTCCACACAGGGTCCTTTGTTTAGCTCTAGGTCTTACAAATAGGCCATGTAAAGTTTGGGTGAGACCCTGCATGTCTCTTCACCATACCATCCTGAGGAAGATGTGATTATGGAGAGGAAAAACCATGACTTAAAGAAGTCTTTAACAGCAAGTGTATTAGGCTCATGTCGCAGTTGGATCCGTCACTTATATGGGGTCCAGAGGGCACTTAACCTGCCTATAAAATCCCTGGTTGTCAGCCTCCCTATGAAATACTGTTCGTGGTAAAGATGTAGGTCCTAGACTTTGACCATCCCAGCAACGTGGTGGTGGAAACATTGTGTGATATCACTGAACATTTGGTTGTTTTACAGGAACGGAAAGACTTCCAGCATAGACAAAGCAATGTCCAAGTAAAATGCACCACCACTGGGGAATTAGAAGATATACCAGCAAGGCCTGGCTGAGTCCCGAAGGTTGGGGATCTGGTCAGGGAGAAAATAGTAGACAAGAAATAATTTGGGCCATCTTACAGAGCGCTTAACCCTATCCTGGCTGTTGAAGGTACTAGAACTGTACTTCTTCCACCTCTTGCCGGCCACAAAGACAAAATATTTGTCTCCATTGATCTGAACAAACCATACTTTATTGCTGATTCTGAACAGTAAGCCAAGTCGGCTCCTGGGTAGCTACCTGCTTCCTTTTGCTACCATACAGGAAGTTCAGATGGAAGCTTCAATAACTAATGAAGCATCCTCTCTCCAACAAGAGACAACAAACAACATCAACAAAATATGCCTTCTACCTTTTGCTAGACGACAACGGTACAGTCAACTAGCAGTGAAACACAGATTTTGATTCAGAATCCTGACAACAACAATGTCTACGTCAACGTACCGCAGATCGAGTCATCTCCAGTTCTGTAAAACCTGCTGAGCTGCCAAAAATAAATCGAACAGCATCTGGCTACTTCATCAACTTTGAAGATTTTTCTTCA